>NW_024498540.1:1200000-1800000 GCF_017590055.1 Onychostruthus taczanowskii
TGGTTTGGTTTGTTGGAGTTTTGTTTTGTTGGAGTTTTTTCATTGTTTGGTGTGGTTTGTTGGAGTATTTTTATTGAGTTTGGTTTTGGATTTGGTTTGGATTTGGTTTGGTTTGGTTTTCTTTTGTTTTTTTAGCATGCTTTGACTGCATGACAGCATTTGAATTTACAGTTTTCACATCTTACGTGGATTGGCAAAATAGTGTGATGGTTACTTTTACCTGGCTTTTTGGGGTCTTTTTTGCTTCTACTTATCCTGTTATACTATAGTTAAGTCCACTGTAGACAAAGACAGTTTCTCTGCTGTGACATTGTGATATTTTGTTTGGACTGTGCAGGCACTTGAGAAGCTAATTCAGTGGAGTGTGCTGGGGTGGCAATGCAGATTGAGGTTGTTGACAATCGTAAGTGTTCTCACTCATTCTTGGTCACAGCAGTGCTGAATTGAGAGTATCTCCTTTGAGTAATGCTTTCTGTGCTATGACTCTCAGTTTAGACCAGTGTTTTAAGAGTATAGAGATCTGGCAGAAAATAAACCCCCTAACTCCAGCGGGTCCTAGGGAATCAGAGGGACTGGGTGCAGCTGGGCTTAATTTCTCATTAGAACCAGTTTGGAAATATAAGTCTGGTTGCGTTCAGTAAGACCTCAGATGAATAAATAACATGGGCTACACTCTAATCTGATCTGATTCACAATGAGAGAGTCACAAATAGTGAGTTTTAATCAATTAAACACTAAAAGTCTGGATGAATTAAAAAGGAACTTTCAGGAACACAGGTTCACCAGTAGTGCAGCTTAGTGGAGCAACAGGTTACGGATTCTTTCAGACTGCTGGTGATAAATTTACTGCACATGAAAAATGTAAATGTACAGCACAGTGAACAAGAGTTCCTGGGTATACTCCAGTGCAGCTGGATGTGTAAATCCTATCACAGAAGTGTCCTCACTTTGGGGAGGAAAGAAGAGGAAGCCTCATCCACTTGCATGCAAGGTCATCATAGTCTCATCCTCTATCGCTGAGGATTTCAAAGGCCAGTTTATACTTCTGGAATAAGTGGAGGTGAGAGTGTTGTCAAATACTCTGTTACTGCCATCATAAATGGAGGGAGGAGACAATTTTTGTGTAAATGAAGGATATCAAGATTTACAAAGAATTATTGCGAAGACTCTGGGTCACGCACAAGGACATAATGGAACTGGGACATATTACAGCCCCACACTTCCACCTGGACAACCACAGAAAAAAGGGCTGTCTGGCTTCTGCCTGACAATGTGTCACCACCTCAGCAGGTCATCATATCCACAGAAATCCCATCACACCCATAGAAATCCCATTACCATGCATCTCATGAAAATCCCTTTAGCATGTATCTCATTATATATATCACAGCTATAGGCCTCATTCCCACACAGTGTCATAAAGCACATTTGGAGACCTCTGGAAGATCCCAAAATGTACAGCTTATTTGGACAAATAATCTTTGAAAAGAAAAAAAGAGGGAGAAATTACATATGAATGCCAGCAGCCCAGCTCTTGGAGTAAAGGAAGGAAGATGAGAAAATTCCAAATAAGTTGATTAATTCCTTTTTTTCACACAAATGAAACATTTGAAGTCCACTTCAAGGCAAAATGGGTATCATGATTCTGGATGCCATAAAATCATTTCAGACTGGGGAGATGATGGATGCAGCACAGTTCAGGATGTGGTGGTAATTTGGCAGAGCTGATAGTTTCCTGGGGAATAGGGAGGGTTGTGAGCTTTCACTTTTATTCACATATCTAGAAGAGTGCAATGAACAGGCAGCTCAAAATAATATCTTGTATAAACCATACAGAAAAACTCACTGTTTACTCCTGTGAATGTGTCTAAGCATGAAATTCCATTAAAAATGGACAAGAAAAAAACTAGAATTAATTTCTGTTCCTGAAGTGTCCCTTTTCTTTTTGTCCTTACTTGTTTCTTTTTTCAGGTAAAATATTTTTGGATTCTATTAGTTGATGCTTTTAACTGCTCTCTACTCACCCCCCTCCAGTGAGGCCATGCATTTCCATCCAGGAAGGCTTTGCCTCTTTATTACTTGCTCTGATATGAGCAGCAGCCCATGGAAAGGACTAGAGTGAACCATATAATATCATTACTATTAATGGGCTCAGAAAGCACAGTCCATGAAAATACACTAGTTCAAGCCTGAAAAAAAAAAAAAAAAAAAAAAAAAAGTAGAGTTTTTACCTCATCTCATTCAAATGATGAATGAAAATGCTGAACCATTTCTACAAGACAGATGAACACTCTGAACTGAGGAAGGATGTTCAGGCAGACTACATGTGTGAAACCTATGGTTATGAAAGATGACTGCAGTATCTTTCTGTATCAGTATTAATGATGCTTATAATGCATTCCTGAATATACACATTTGCTTACAGATATAGATAGGTTTGAAGGCATGTCATGCCTTGTGGCTTTTTTCTTTAACTAATGGATTATTGAAAAAGGCTGCCATAGTTCAGCTTCCTAACTTCACTAATGTAAGTTGAAAAACTTTGGTTATCATTTGACAAATGTCCCTGTCTACATCAAATCCTCTGAACCATGCAAATTTTTATCTTGAGATGTGCCAAAGTACTTGAGAATAATTTGGGCAGCTGCTGAACTGTTACTCACTAGTTCACAGACAGAACTTTCACCTTTCCTTTCTTTCCACTTTGGTAAATTTGGCTAAAAAAAAATGTTAGCACAGTGGGGTAGGCTTGGCTTCACTAAAATATTTTATTTATCTTTTAACATGCTTTTTGCACTATAGTCACAAGTGCACTGACATACTTATATGGTATGCCATGGAACTGCTGAGATGGTAATACAATACCACAGAATATCCAATATTACTTTTAACTGATTGAGCTGTTGATGAACTGATCTATGTGAGCCACACTTCAGTGTCCTCTTGGTAGACCAGTCAGGTGACTGGTGACTTTTGGATTGTAGACCTTCTTGACTTTGCAGAAATGCAATGAAAAGCTGGCAGCCTGGGAAGCAAACAAAAGAGATGCAACAAAAAAAAAAAATCCCATTCTGTGTCCTAATGGCATTCCCCGACCTTGACCCAAGAGAAGTATTGCAGTTACCAGTGCACAGGAAGCTGAGAGGAAGTTCAGCAGTTCCTCACCAGGAAAAGAAGGGCTTCAGGCAGTGAAATTTGCATAGTAAACATGAAATTCACAATGCTCTCAACTCTGAGCCTCAAGCTCTCTGTCTGAGAGTGCTGCAACTTCTTGTTCAGCAGGTACTGGAGTGCTGTTTCTTAGGCATATAATTTTATTATATTTACCTTTTAACATACTGTTATTGGCTACTGTCTGACGAAGATTTTTTACATGCAAGTATTTATATTGAAGAGACCAAGGAAAATGTCTTTCCTACAACTAATTCTTATCAGGCTACAATAGTTATATCCTGATTAGGATTTCTAGTTGAGTCACAATATATTTATATTGAGAAAAAAATAGCAAGAACATATGTACTAATTTTCATTAGTGATTCAGGACTTGAAATCATTTGAGATAAATTCTGACAGATGTTTCTTCTGGAAGGAAGTTTTGAACCATCATATCAGCTTCAAACAATTAGCATTAAATTGAAGAATATTTATTAAATTAAGTTCATGCTTTCAAAATAACCTATGAATTCAGAAGGGAGTTGCATGAAGAAATATCTAGAGTAAATGATGCTGGTATTGTTCACCTCTTCAGCAAAATATGACAGGATCAAACAAACAGATAAAATGATCCAGGCTCAGAACAGATTGAGAGTGATTCTTCACGGATGGCAAACAGAGGCAGCAGAGATTCTTCCAAGAATAAAATTAAATTGTGACTGCATAGGTGGAGCTGCTGCATATGATGGGATTCTTTACAAGGGCACTATTTCAAAATTTTATATATCACAAAATACCACTTTGCTTTAAAAAATGCCAAGGGTAGGCAATAGTGACTGCCTATATAACAAGAGAAGCTTGAAGTATTTTATGATGTCCAGGCATGAATAGTAGAAATAAATGTCAGGTCTCTAAGCAGAATCTGATGTACCCAGAAGGTAAAATACAGACCAAGCAAAGTCCATTGATTTCCCCACCAATTTGGGGCCAAATCTGTCAAAAAACTAATTCATTTAGTGGAAAATGTTACCCATTAAGACAATACAAATAGCACCAAACTATAAAAATAAATACGTGAAAATTAATAGTCATAATTAAAAAGTTGCAATACCAAGCATACACTGGAGAAAAAAACACCATGAAATGTCACTTGAAATAGGTAACAGCTAAGAGCTCATTGTTTAGGAAGAACTCATTCCAATAAATCTCTTAGCTATGTCATTCAAATATTTCCTGTTGACTCACAATATATATAGACAAAAAATTAAGAAAACAATAAATATACATGAAAATAACTTAAAAGTTAATGAAATAAATGAGAATATTTTAGTCAACTTTATCAAATTTACCATGCTTTATTGCAATCTTGTATGAATGCCCGTCTAGTCTAAATCATATAACTGGAAATTCTTTTCTCACATTCCGTCATTTGTGGTCATGCAAGTTTACACATTTATCTAGGTTTAACTTAAAAACATAGTGATGGCAAAGCCACAATATTCCACTGCAATTTTTTTCTTTAGTTAACTATAAAAATGTGTTTCTGATTCACTTTTGCTATTATATTCTGGCTAAACAGATGGAAGGCCCCTCTAAAATTTTTTGTCTGTTTCTTGTATCTGTTTACAGACCTTGATCAGTACTTAAATTAGCCTTTCATGAATTTGATAAGATAAATAGATAAACAGATAAGATAAATAGATAAATTTGATAAGATAAATAGAATTTGTTAAGATAAATAGATAAATAGATTTCCTTGTATCCCTCACTTTGTGATGGCAATTTTTGAATATGAAATGTAATTGGCAGCTAAGATATTATTGATTAGAGTCAGCCTCAAAACTTTTTTGCCAGACACTGTTGAGAATGTTAGCTCCGTAAGTCATGAGAAAAAGCTCATAGAGTACTTGATTCTTTGACTGATCGACTTCTAATGTTATTTTTTTCTATGATGCACATATGCATCCTCATCTGAAAATCTGCAGATTACCCCAAACTGAGCAGTGCAGCTGACACACCTGAAGGATGGGATGCCATCCAGAAGGACCTGAACAGGCTCAAGAAGTGGGCACACTTGGACCTCATGAGGTTCAACAAGACCAAGTGCCAGGTGCTGCCTCTGGGTCAGGGCAAACCCTGCTATCAACACAGGCTGGGGGATGAAAAGGGTGAGAGCAACCCTGCGGAGAAGGACTTGAGGGTGCTAGTGAGTGAGAGGCTGGACATGACCCAGCCATGGGCACTCACATCCCAGAAAGCCAAATGTGTCCTGGGCTGCATGCAAAGCAGCATGGCCGGCAGGGCCAGGGAGGGGATTCTGCCCCTCTGCTCTGCTCTGGTGAGACCCTGCCTGCAGTGCTGCATCCACCTCTGGGGTCCCAGCACAGGAAGGACTTGGACCTGTTGGAGTGAGTCCAGAGGAGGCCACCAAAATGGTAACTATGACAGAGGAGATTTAGATTAGATATTAGAAAAAAAATTCCTAAAGTAGTAGGGCACTGGACTGTTTGTCCAAAGCAGTCATGGATGCCCCATCCCTGGAAGTGTTCAAGGCCAGGCTGGATGGGGCTCTGAGCAATTTGGTCCAGTGAAAATTGTCTCTGTCCATGGCACGGGGATTGGAACTAGATGACCTTTAATGTCCCTTCCAACCCAAACTATTCTATGATTCTATGATCCTCTGAATATTTTCACCAAAATCCAGATGCCACATGGAATGAATGCATTCAGTTATTGGGGTTTTTCAGTACAATACTTATTCTACTTTTGTAATTGTCCAAGCAAACAGAAGATACTTAACCACTTCAGGCTCTTATTTGTGTCTCCATCCACTTGTCCTCATCTCCAGTAAAAGACAAAAGAAATAGCTAAAAGTTCTTATCTATTGTATACAAATCATCTCATCATAGAGAGTTCTTCCTGTTTATTCTTCAGCTCTACAAAAAGGTCAAACCATTTTGCTTTAGAGACATTTATTTCTCAGAACAGTGGCTTGCAGCTGCCACCGGGTAGCATCAACATGAGAGCTGTGGGTGGAACAGCTCCAAGTCACAGCCTGAAATTTATCTTAGTTTTTCATCCCAGTTCTCTTATGTACAAAATGCTCATGTTATTTCTCTGCTTGTCATGTTATGGACTCCTATTACCATTTTACAGATTTACAAAGGATCAAATATCTTTTTAGGTTGTCCTCTAAGTTTACTGGACTGCAAAAGTATGATGAAATGGGTTTTTTTCGTGACTAGTATGAAGATGTAGTGGGTTGACATTGATTGTCTGCTAGCCACTCGCTCAATTCTTCTTGTCAACAGGACATAAGAGGAAATAAGATGAAAATTCTCAAGGATTGAGATAAGGACAGGGAGATTGCTGACGGCAATTACACCAACTAAATGGACCCAACTTAGGGGAAAATTAGTTTCATTTCTTGCCAGTTAAAAAGAGCTGGATGGTGAGGAAAAAAAGAAAAAAGTAAGCCATCTTCCCTCCATTTCCCCTTGTTTCCAGGCTCATCGTCAGTCCTTGATTCCCAAGAATCTTCTTCACTGAGGGACACACAGGAATGGGAATGAGAGGGCGGTCAGCGCACAGCAACTCCTCTTTGCCGATCCTTTCTTCCCACCTTTCCTCCTCCAGCCTGGACCATTCCCAGCAGCCGCAGGGAAAGCGCAGCCGGGCCGGGCTCTCTGCCAGGCCGCAGGGCCATCCCTGCCGGGTCTCTCCTGCCCCGTCCCTGCTCCCGCTGTCCCCTCGGGGCTCGCAGCGCTGTTTCTCGCTCGCTTCCCCTGGCTCAGCCCTGGCTGCCGGGCAGCGTTTTGCCCTCCCTTGCCCGGGCTTTCCCCGGGGCTGAGGGGCTCAGCCGTGCCCTGCGCTGGGGCCGCTGCAGCCGCCGGCACCGCCTGGGGCCGGCCCGGGCAGCGCCGGCACAGCCCCGGCCCTGCCGCCACCGCCGGGGCAGGGAAGACCCAGTTGAGAGGAATGAAATAATGAAGATCCATCGGCTATTGCTTTCTTCCTCAGCTCTGTGCTGTGTTACTTCCCCACTGTACAGAACACAGGAAGGGATTGGAAAGCCAATTGAGGTGTGTTTAGAGATTTTTTTTTTTTTTTTTTTGTCAGAAAGCACGGATTTGTTGATACATTTAATAGGTTGTTCTAGATGAGTCTGATTCAAAGTAGAATAAAAATAAACTTAATGTTCACTGAGTTGTGTTGTTAACTGGTAATGTTTATAGACTAGTAATAGTTTTTAGTCAAGGTGTCTCTGTCTTACCTTGATTGTACACTTTTAATCTCCTGGGTCTCTGTGTTAAGGAGTTGACAACTGAGGATATAGAATCCTACAGCTTGATGTTGTTGTTGTTTATACTAATAAAATATTCAAATTGCCTGAAGACAAAGTAAATTTAAAAAAAGAACCTCAGGCAGGAAGCAAAGACAGAATATTAGGTCATGGAAGCCTTGAGTCTGAGTTTGCTTAATGGAGAATCAAGGTATTGCTCCCAGAAGGTGTTCTCAGACAGCTGCCTACTGCCAAGGCCCCTGAGAGTCAGAGAGACTGCTGGTAAACCCAAGGTTAAATTATCCTTGATGCTTTGGCTAATTAATTTTCCAAAGAAAATTTTGTAAAGTATGAAAATTAAGGAATTCCTGCACTGGTAAAAGCACATACTTAGGGGAAGTTTTTATAAGGAGACTGAAGATTGAAAGAGGATTAAGGGAATATGATTTGTGATGAATGTTTTTTGGATAGGTGTATGTAACACTTAAATAGGAAGTACCAAACAGAGCTACATGCATAAATGTCTGTGAGATAATTCTGCTGTCCTATGAAAAAGAAACCATCCTGGAACACACTTTTGGCACAGGTAAGACTGATCAAGTTAACTAGATCCACAGTCTTATTTCTACATATCATACTTTTGCAAGTATGTGATGATACTTGCTAAGAAGCTGTTAAAGTGGCTTGTCATTTGTGGCTGAAACTCTTTGGCTTGTCCTAGAAATGTGTCCTTTTATTTTTAATAGGTACACTTACTGCTTTTTTGTAATTCTTGTTGTTTTGGAGGTTAGGTGATTTTTAAATTGGGGGAAACATATGAAGCCATTGGCTTTGTCTACAGAGGACAGGTGTTCTGCATTTTGCAATACAATGTGAACACACAGTACATGAATTAAAAGCTTAAAATTTCATAGGTAAATTTTACACTGGGCTATCTCACCTATATAGTAAATCTCTGCAGAAGCATTCTCAGAAAACAGAATATATGGGAAACCATTCTATTTTTATCAAAATTGTATATCATTGCGGATAGTTAACTAGGAAGACTACCACACAGAATGCTCATATTTACAGCATATAAGATTTCCATACATTTATTGTCATTGTTAATGCTGCATTGCATATTGATTGTCATACATGCATTATTCTTAAATGATGTGTAGTGAGAAGTGTTTGCCAAATTTTGTGAAAGAATCCTTAATAGAATAAAAACTAATCTTAAAACATTAGATTAAAAATGTGGAAGAGTAAAGAGAGAAAAGTTGCATATTTCTCAGTTATTTCTTTGAATATAATATTTCCTTAACGCCCTCATCCCTCCCTCATCACTCACTCATTTGTGATTCACTGACATTACTTGACTCTTTCTGGTAAACCAAAACATTCTAAAGATACTTTGTTTCAGTTCAAGACATGAAAATAATTATTCTTGCCTATTTCACTTTCAAGTGGAAAAATATGAAGTTAACCATATGCACCAGTTTACAGTGCCAGTCAGTCTGTACCCTGGTAAACAGAAAGGAAAAGTAATTGGTCCCTGGTTTTAGAATTGAGTAGCCCAGACTGGATCACAGCCTGGGGCTTGCTGTCCCTAGAAAAGACTGGCCATGTCCACATTGCACAACACAAGAGTGCCAGGAAGTTCTCCTGTGGCCCTAAAACTGGTGTTTTGTTACATTTGTGCGAGTTGTGTCTGAATAAATGTGAGACTTGTGTTATTGCCTGCCACATTGCTCTCTCTGCAAAACTCATTGGTGGTGTGCTATAAACTTCAGATATGGCATGGAGATATGCAGAAGCCTTGAAGGCACAAGCGTGGCAGAGCTGTGGTTAAAAAGAATCAAAATGTATGCAGTCTCTTTCATTCTGCTTATTGAATCATGCCCTGTTATGTACAATCTCTGTTGGTGAGATTCAGAACAGAGCTAGGGAGCAAGCTATTAAGCAACAGTCAGGAGCCCTGTGCTTGTATTCATTCTTTGGTCTTCTAGAAGTGTGCATATGTACAGGCAATCTGTAAACTGGCTTCCCTGACCTTGTAAATCTCTGAAAACTTGTGCATTATGTTCAGTATTGTTTTGCATGTTTTTTTTCTATTGATCTGCTCAGCCTTTTTGAGTTTCTGGAATTTAAAGTCTATATTTATTATTTATTTTCATATAGAACAAGTGGAAGGCTGAAGCTTGCTCCTTAAGTATCACTTGTAAAATGAACCTTGCAAGAAATATTTATTATCGCTGCCTGTTCCTTGATTATCTCTGTGGACTCTGTCTTATGGTTATAAATGCTTTTCATCTTTTGATTTTCATAGGGTTATTTGGAGGTTTTGTTTGTGGGTTTTTTTTGGAATTGAATCCTTTTTTTATAGGAGAGACTTAAACTAACCCTTTTTAAAATCCTGTGGTTGTTTAGTCAAATACAGGATAGATAGCAATGTGTTTAAAATCGTAAATTTTGCAAAACATTTTGCTTCCTACTAATTACAAACCATTGTTTCTTAGCAGCGCTGCTCCTGTGCTCCAGCAGTGCCATTTTTGGACAGTATCTGTAATTATTAAGAATTAATATTTTCCAATAACTATTTGATCCAGGAATCTGAAACTGTGACTACCATTGCAGGCTGTTTATATCAGAAATTTCTCATCTGATCTTCCCTGATCTCTCTTCTATAAACTATCAGCTACAGTCAATATAATGTAGTTCTTGGTATAATAAGTCCTCTAACACATCTATTTCTACAACCCTTGCTTCAAAGTTTTAGAAAGGGTCAATGAACCCACCTGGACTAAAGTGGTATGTATGTAAAAGAGTTTTAAAAGAGTATTCTTCCATAATTTTTTAGTACATTGGGAAGTCTACAAGTAATTCCACTTTTGACATTAAGAGGGATGTTGATCAGTCCCTTATTTCTTACCTTTTTCTTTTTTTATCCTTTTTAATCAATCAAATTTGTCATTAAATTTTTTATTGCCAGCATTTTTTTCGATGCCTCTGTGACAGTACAATTGAATTCTGTCAACTGAATTTTATATTCTGTTGTCAGCTTCCTTGTGCTGGTATAGATATCTTGGAATCAATCTTTAGCATTTCACTGCCTTTCTACAAGAGTTGTCCCAGAATTAGATTTAGTGTTTGACATATTTTTGACACACTGTAACCAATCCATCTCCTGCAAAAGCTACATATGTCAACATTTTAGGTTTTGGCTTCACCTTTGCATGCTTCACATACCCTGCAGTACAAAGGGTACCCGTCGGGTGAGCCAAACATTTCCTGTTTATTTTGGGGAAAATACTGCTCTAGAACTTCAGCTATCATATTGACTTGCAGTGAATGGTCCACAATTACCTAGAACTCAGTTCTGTTGAATATTTTAAGAATGTACCTCTCTCTTGAAGATTTCTCATGAGCATTTTTCTGATTGTACACTGTGTGGAGTCTGTGTGACAAGTTTCAATTTTAAGTCTTTTCCACATGCTTTTACAAAACTGTTTTAACCTTTGCAAAGAATGGCCCTATTTCAATGGCAAAATACTGCTCAGGTCTGTTAAATTCCATATTAAAATAATTTTTGTCCTTGAAAACATGGTTTGTCAGCATTATGAAGACTCTATGGAAATACCAATGAATTTTTTTTTTTGCCTCTCTTTATTACTAT
This sequence comes from Onychostruthus taczanowskii, assembly GCF_017590055.1. NCBI lineage: Eukaryota > Metazoa > Chordata > Aves > Passeriformes > Passeridae > Onychostruthus > Onychostruthus taczanowskii. The sequence goes on from NW_024498540.1 coordinate 1,211,094, forward strand.
GTATCTTTGTTATTTTTATTTGATTCCAATTGATATTTTTTTGTCTTCCTACCAAACTTATAATATGGCACAACACTACTCTGCAGCTTGTAAAATTTTAATTTCTTTACATTAAATCTTCTTCCTGTTGTTCTCTCAGTCTGATGATCCCAGCTAGGACCTGAATATAAATTAGGATTTCAGAAGCCATCTATATGCATCTGTGATTAGTTGATCCAAATGCTGTTATAAATAAATGTGAAGTTTTTCCCCATTTCAAAACTACATGCAAAATGTATATATCAAGATCATTTTGTTCTTTACATCTCCATAGGGCAGCCTGAAAATTGTGTCAAAATTTTTAACTTGACTTTCACTACTTTATTTGGGAAGAGGGAGGAGAGAATAAGGTACTGTGTTTTTAAACAAGGCAGGCTCACACTGTTTTCTTAAAAAATCTGGGAAAAATAAAGTTCAAAAACTTGAAATAAAAAAAAAGGGAAAATGGGTTTTAATTGACATTTAATTGTAGACTGTTGAATTTATGCCAGAAAACCAACTTTTTCCCTGGTGATGGTTTCTTCCTCTGTTTGCTTTTTAAGGGATCCAGATATCTACATTAACAGATTTCATATGTGTTTAAATTATTTATTGTTGTTTGTTGAGTTCCTTGAAAGCTCCAGTTGTAACTAAGTATTCCTCTTTGATTGTATTACCTACATTTTTCACCTTTTTGCTGCAAAGAACTACTCTTCCTACATGAGCTTCTGGTGTCCTGTAGGTACAAGTACATTTCTAGATGGTTTTTAATAGGGAGTTCATATTTGAGATCATATGGATGATAAGCCTTTATCTCTCAAACCCAGGAAGCTATAAAAAAAAACCAGAAGAAACATAAAAGGAACTGTAGCAATGTATATCTCATAGCTTAATAGCAAAATAACCAATTACAAATTTAATAATCAAAATTACCACATTAAAAATTTTCTGACTTTCCTTTTACCTTGTTGCATGCAGTATACCTATGGCAACCTTGGCTGGCTTGAAGGAAACTGCTATTATGATTCAGTGTAGACAAAATGAAATTTAAGAACATACAATTGCAGCCTCTTGATGTGGGTGTTTCAGTGAAAGGTTATATTAAGCTCTTGCTGAGAGCTAACATCATCCTGCAAAAAAAACCAGTAACTGCAAGAAGTGTTCTCATGAATCAGCCATTTTGTTAAAAGAGTGTTTTAGCGGAGTGGTGTTGACAAGATCCATTTCAGCTGAGTGAGAATACCAGCTTTTACTGACTGATCAACAACCTATCCTGATAGAATAAATCTGTGAGCAACAGGACGGCAATGACTGACCCTACAGTCTGTATATGAAAATACATAACTTATACTCTACATTATTAGTAGCATATGGCACGACACCAGGTGGGTCAGGAATCATTTCTTACCATTTATCTGGAAATATAGCTGGATGGAACATCTTGTGATAGGAGAGAGCAGGGAAAAATGATGTATGAATTTCACAAACAGGATCATAAGCTGTCAGGCAGTGATAGCAGTGTGCAATATTAATATATGCATCTCACATGGGGAAGTGATAAATGAGACAGTCCTGTGACAAATTGCATAGGCATGTAATAAATAAGTTTACCACATAACTCTGCAATTTATCAGATGCCTTTTGCCATTACCTGCCCAATAATCCATCTCTCAGGGATTTATTTTCACAATTCAGATTTCCTCAGCAGCTCAAAACATCCTACTTCTTTTAAAGTTCAACCTGTCAAAAAAAACTTTTCCCCTGTTCTCCCTACAATGAGCTAGCCTGGGCTGTTGAACACTAACATCTTTTTTTATACGTAATGATATCCTCACCATTCTAACATTCATTAATTATGGAAAATCATAGTTTCATGCACTTCACAATGGGCCACGTAACTCTTTATTCTATTAAAATCTGTTGCATATGTTCTTTGAGACTATTTTACTTTTCTATGTGTCTTGTTTAACTATTGCAGTTAGCTGTGTACTGCTTCAGCTGTATTTTTGTGGATTTAAAATAAATACAATATTCCACTTCTTAAGGAATGTGGCCAACTAGCTTTGCCTGCTAAATTAATCTCCCCAAATTTATTAACATCCCTTCAAAATCTCAATTAGTCTGAAACACCAGCTATTTCTAATAATAAATATACTCCCATCTTTCACCCTTGCTTTCTTTTCACTGAGGAATTGCTTCTAGAAAAGCTCAAAGCCATAAGCCTGTGTTACCTCATAATTATTACAAGTGAATATTATATAAAAGGTAAGGACATGCTTGAGCAGGAGATGATTTAAAATGCTTAGGCAAATAATAATTTTCATTTATAAGTGATGTTGTTTTGTAGGTATGGTTTCTTTGTAACAAAAGTGTAGGTCTTTTTCAACGTGGCATTTTGGGGAGGGCGGTTATAAGCATTTATGAAATTTCACAAAGTATGGTTTGTTTGTTATTTTTCCATTTTGAATATCCCTGTTTAATCCACTTTCTTAGAAGATTCCTAGAAAGTCTGTCATAGTGCCCTTACTGGATGCACAAACCTTCTCTGCTGTTTGTTTGTTGTTTGTTTGGGGTTTTTTCATAACTAATATTGTGAAAATTTACTTAATTTTAGAAATTTCTGATAAATGTTTCAGTGTTATATTTTAAGAAATAATAGCTCCAATTTATTGTCTGATGAACTCCACTGCCTCAAGCAAATTTTTTTTCTTCAGATTTGATGCTGTGAAAATATCTTAAACCTTACATGGTTATCCTCATTTGGAATGAAATGAAGCTCTAAAAACTGATAGAAACTCTTGTGCCTATGAAAGAAATAAAAATGAAATTTTCATTATTATTATATTTCCCAAAAAATGGTTAAGAACCCCATGGTAGTTCAAGGTTCCTATGGTTTTGGACATAATTGTCTTAATTTTGTAAGACAGAGATATACAGATAAATTTATTTGAAGCCACTTGTGGTTTTTTTATCTGCTTTTCTACCCTGTGTGGTTGGGTTAGTGGAATTCTACTGGTTTTTTATTCAAAAAATTTCTTAAAGGAGAAATTGAATAAAAGCACATGAACTAAAAAAGTTCTGCCTGTATTAGTTTCTCTCACTCTTTTAGGCTTTTGAAATCTATCCAAATTCATACTGATTTCCTCTACCTAAATATTAAAGAAGTAATTTTTAGATTTTTTTCACATTTTTCTGTCTGTACCAATGTAGTAACAGTATGATCTCTTTTAAGGGAACTTTCCATCTCCTGACAACATGATTGACAAATTACAATGGTATTCAATTTACTGGGTTTGCTGTCTTAATAACCATTTCTACTTGACTTTATAGGAAGCCATGATTAATCCTTCAGGATAATCAACAGTAACTACCCAGAAATTGGGTGTGCCCATGAGTTTTATGTTCATAAAGATCAGAAATTGCAATAATGTGCATAAGGTAAATACTTGTAAATACTTCTATGTTACTTATCCTGAAACATTTCAGTCAAGTGGTCTTTAAATCCTGAAGCTCAGCATATGCTAGGTGTTTGCTCTAAGTACTCTGTGTTACTTCTTGATGAAGGATGTGCTGTGTCCAAATGATGGCCCATCACTGTGATATGGAGGTCACTCTAACTCCTCTTTTTGCAATAGATAGGGTTTGCAATAGATAGGCATTCAGCCAGAACAATGTTTAAAGGTCATAAAATAGGAATTAATTAGGTTTATCCAAGAGTGAGCCATTCCAAATATCAAGCTAAAGCTTGTCAAGATTCTTGACATACTATTCTTCTTGTCTCTCATTTGGCTAGGCCACCATACTGCAGGCATATTTTACTCATAGCAGTACCAAAATACCTCCTTCTTGCCAGATACAAACTAAACAAAATAAGGTGTTTGAACTAACTCATTCAAAGGATTTTTTTTTTTTTTGTAGTTGCTTACATAGTTTGGGTGCTTTCACTATGTAATGTCTAGGATCAATATTCCAAACACAGCTACCTTCAGTGAGAGGTGGGCTCCACAAGCTTTTCAAATTCTCTTTGTAGGGATTCAAAGTCTGCAGTGTTCATAATTCATGAGATGTAGCTGTTGCAATAATATTCTCTTTTTAAAGGCTAGTGAACATTCATAGATGTGTGTGTTGCATATGATCTGCAGACCTGGCCCCTTTGTGAACTCTGGGACTGCTCTTTCCTCTCCTACCTCATACATGGATTTTCTACTTTGAAATCTCAAGAGGAGAGATGGATTTCATTGAAATATACTGCAGAAACCTGAGAAATTCTGAGTTCTCTACTCAGAAGGGGAACAGAGTTACACTTCTGTGCCTCTGGTTTAGCTTAGCCAAACACCAGGTGAGCTGACTGCCTTTTAGAGAAAGTTTTAGTGTAGAGAGGGTCAGAAAACCAAACCTAATTCTCTTGTGTCCTGGGCTGTAGTAGCTGTTATATCATCCTCATCCTTTCTCTTGTCAATTGTAGGTAATGAAAGCTTTCTGTGTCCCAGAGTGCAGCTTGGGTTTCTGTCTGTTTCTTAAGATTTTGGTTTATATGTTGGGGGAGAATTTACATAATATGAAGCATGATCTTGAAAATAACTTATTATAGATTTCCGTTAATGCTACCACTTGTGAGGTAGGAAAGTAATGTCTTTTTCTTAGCGTGCCATTTATCAGTGAGCGCAGTGGCTCAAAGCAATTTTGTGCTCTTCTCATGTCCCAGGCGCCCTCATATGGATTTTTGCTTCTGCTAGCAGGATGGAACTCCTAAACACAACCTTGATGCTGTGTCTTGGTGAGTGCTATTTATTGACTGTATGGGTATTTGTTCTTACAGCACCAGGGCAAAGTCAAAATTATGTTCTGCAAAGCAATCCTTACATTTGTTAGTTTCCTTCAATATCCCATGAGCAGAAGTTTAAATTTTTTTATTAAGAACATTTCATTATTGATCAAGAACCTATCTAAGAAGACTGAGCCATCACCATAGAATTTGCTGAGAACTTGTGGTTTCTGAGGACACTGAACAGTAGTAAACAGAATTTTCTTGCACACCCAGAGATCATTAGGAAAATTAGAATAAGAAAGAGCTTCACAGCAGGTTGTGTAATAAATATAATAACTCGTGCAGAGAAGAAAACATGAAGGGTATTGTTATTCAGATCAATCAGATTTAATATCTGTATCAATCAGTAAAATATTATTTTCAAAATGCTATTTTGAAAAGCTTTCAAAATATGTCAGAGGTATCAGAACCTGTTGCTTTGTGTTTATGTCATGAAAGATGGCACCAGGTTCTTCTGGGGTTTTCAGGAGATTTCAGAAATCAATATTTTTTCACTTGCTTTTATTAGTGTTTGTGTAATTTGCAGATACTGAAAGGGGCATGACTTTGGGAATGAAATATATTTGCATTGTTTAGCTGCTGTTAGAAATATGAAGTATGTTGAGAGAAAAACAAAGCAATTCCTTCTTGGTTTATACTCTTCTCTTTAAACTACCATTGCTTAAAGTGACACACAGAGAGTACCCTTCTAATTTTCTTGTTATTTCTATTGAGTTGGCCAAGTTTCACCAATTACTGCAGACTACTGATGTGGGGGAAAAAAGAAGCAAAATTACTTGAACTAAGATAATTTCCATTTCTATATTTCACAGCCATAAAATCCCAAGCAAAAGATCATTGAGCACTTTGATTCAAATTTTGAGTATCTATGTTTATAACAAATTTTATTCTTGCAGTTTCATCTAAAAAAAGTAATGCACCTGATTCACTTAATATGTGAACATCTGTAGTCTATAACTCATGTATCTTTTTCTGATTTGGGCTTTGGAGCATTTGCATATGCAAATTTGCATATCTTATTTATTTCTAAATTTCTGAACTAATTTATATCCATTGACGATCTGGAGTTTTATACAGAAAGATTTGAACCAGATTATTTTTTCTTTGTTTCTTTTGCATTTTTTCTGCTATATGCCTTTAATTAAAAAGAGATCAATGCCATTAACTTGAAAGAAATATACTTGTTCATTTAGTGAAATGTGTCAGCATATGAAGGCATCTTTTTTTATGTCGATCCATAGAGTTTTTAATATCCCCTTGGTTTTATATTTCATTTGGTCTGTATATTTTCAATCAAATAGAAGAAGATGTTAATACCATGTTTTATGTGTTCTTACTTGTTTTGTTTGTAGTACTGTAAGAGATAGAAAGGGAATAATTTGGATGCATTCTGAAAGTAAAGGTAATGAGGAGTTCTGGAAAATACAAATCAGTGCCTGAGTGCTTACCCTTTTAAATGCTATTTGTATGCAGTGCACTTTGTTAAAGTTGTGTTTATAATAACTTAAAGGAATCTCATTTTGCTGCCAGGGAGCATGGAATCAGATTTAGCATCTGTTTAAGCTACACTTCACGTTTATGAGGAGGAAAATAATGCAAATGTACATTAATACATATGTTTTTTGGGAGCAGGGGGAATAGAGGAATAGTTTGCTCAGTTCAGTTCCAAAAATGAATCAACTATTTAGCTCTATAAACCAATAATTTTTCCTATCCAGTCACATGTGTAGATGTATAATTTGTACTGGAAAGTTGAAAAATATGATGGCTTGTGAAGGAGCATATTGATACCTCCCTTCTTCTGTTAGTAAAGTGGCTCTTTGTAGATGAGATTAGTGTGGTATTGAGTGGGGTCTTTGGGTGGTACAAGGAGATATATCTCTATAACACCTTTTTTATCTACTCATAGGATAGAGTAGTAGTGGCTCGGTCAGTGTCACTTCAAATAAAACACTAGAAATAATTATTTTCACAAAAGAAAAGATTGGTGGTATCATGTGCTGGTGAAAGGTGTGAAGATGACATTAACTGTGAGATAAAATGATCATGAGACTTTGAAAGTGGAACTGGTCTTTGCTGGGTATTAGCATATCCATTTGCATCTGTCAAACCAGAACAAGGAGTAGTCATAAGATTCCCAGTGAAAGAGCTGATTATTTACCTCCTTCTCCCATAACAAAGTAAGATTTAAAGATTTTTAAACTGTAATTTAGATTTAAGATTTTTAACTGTAATTTAAAAATTACAGTTGTAGTTAACATGGAAATTTGACATAGAATCTCTTAAGTAGCTGTAAGGGATATACCAGTTCTCTTCCGAACAAAACTAATTTGGAAATAACCTCTGTGTATAAGTGGATCAACAGAAGTGCAGAGTCACTGTCACTTTCCATACCCACCCAAACTCTTTATAGATGATCTGATCTCTCAGGGTCATCTTGTATTAACCTCTACTCAAAGTGAAATCTTAGTGTGTTGCCATCAAAGTTCAGCGGAGATGGAGATACCACCACACTGAACAACCTTTCTGAAGACAGTGATAAGATCCTCCTTATTATCTTGACTGAAGAAGGCCAGCTCTCACCACCTTGCCTCATGTCCTCAAGTCCCCCTTTACCACATTGTTAGCCCTCTGTTGTAGTCACTCCCTTTTTCCAATTGTTTTTTATACCTTGGAGCCCAAAACAACATAATATTCCAGATGTGGTCCACTAGTGCCAAAAAAAAGGAAAGTGGTGGCAACACTTCTGGTGATGCAGCCCAGTATGCTGCTGTTTCATCATTGTAAGACACTATTTGATGCCTGCAGATTTCTAAAAGTATAGCTCTGAGCTCCAAGTTTCTTACATCAAAGTGGTACATTGTGTTCATCATTCTGTGGGCAAATGAGCCCATAGTTTTCTCTCTTAAGGAGAGAAAACTCTTCTTCTTCAGTGCTATCTGGCTTATAAAGGTGATGCCTTTTGACCAATTGCTGTCAAATTGTTGTACCCTGAGTAAGAAGCACAAGACTTCCTATTGTACCTGCAAAAAACTGTGTATTTAAAATTGGAAGATTTCACATTTGTACGAAAAGAAGCAATGAAATGACACCTGCTCTGTCTGAGGATGGCAGAAACAAAGAAGCAGTGAGTTTTATGTTTGCATGGGCTGGTAGGAGAGAAGTAGAAAATAACCTCCACTAAGAAATTGCTGAAAGCCCTTGCCTGAATGTAAGCCTATATATAAAGTAGGACCTACTTATGGGCAACTGCTATCACTTCTAAAGAAAAGCAAATACATTTTTTCAGTGAGAATGTTTAGGGATGTAGCTGATAATACTCTTCAGGTACTAATGAGCTCATGTATTATTTTCTTTTGGCAATATTTTCGTAACACCAACATATTTTTTACAAGTTATATAACATCTTATAACAGTTAATTTTTGACGTTTTGACAAGCTAAACACACTAGTCCTTGACTGTAGAGGAGATCATAATGTGAAAAAAAAAGAAGTGTGATACTTCTAATAGTGGGTGGATTATAGTGTTAATCCTGAGACAGAGTTTTAGTACATGCTGTAAGAGAACACCCAAGGATCCTCCTAATTAGTACAGAGAGAGCTCGTTCCAAACCTGTCAGAAAAAGCTGGTACATTTTTGGATATTCTGTTTTTTAAGGGTGGTTTGCTGATGGGGAGGAGGGAGGAGAAAACACAGATATAATGTAAAAAGATCCCTAGGAATAAATGATAAAGAATATTAATGGATCAGTTTCAATGAAAGATTGCTTCTTTTCTTCTTTTCCTTCCAAAATCTGCAAAAGAAATTACTAGTTTTCTTTCAACATTCCAATAATCTTCCACTTGCAGAGATACAATTGTATTCTCCCTCAGACCTATTCAGGAAAAACACTGATTTCAGGCAAGTCTTCACTCACTGTTTGCATTATTTATGTAAGACATGCAAATACTTTGCAAATATCACCTCTAGAATTAAGTATGTTGGTTTTAAATACAACTAGTTCCTTTAAGCCATATTATAATAGTAACTTTCTGCAGCAGGAGAGATACTGATTAATATCTTTGTTGATCTTTTATATTGAGCCATTGTTCTAGCTATCTTCATAATATGAAATTCATGGTATAATTAGTGACTTAGTAAACAATCAGTAAGTTAATTTTACTAAATTTAATTTAGTGAATAATTAGTAGATTAAAAACCTGATAATCTGACAATTTGGCGACACAACAAACAGCTGAACTTGCGAGACCTGTGCTTAGTATTTTTATGATTGTCAGCAAGTAAAAAAAATTTAAATGTTGCATCTGCTCTGTTTTGCAGTTCTAATGGATTTTGTAAACACAAAATTGGAAGAAACCTATTGGGTTTTATGATTACTGAGAAGTAGAAGTAGAGAAAAGCAGCTATTCCTTTAAATCAAGAGAGGTGAAAAGGTGGCATTTAAATTAATTTCTGGGTTTTCTTTGTGTGTGCTGGCTCCTGAAGCCATAGTTGGGAAGAAACAATATCATGGTATGAAGCCCTGGGTAATTAGTAAGAAGCTGTAATAGTGCAGCTTGCTTTGGACAACAGGGAGTGTATTTTATTAGGTAATAATGCTGTCTTGAGTTTGAGCTTTCATATTTTTCAGATTCTGTACTGCCTTAGTGTGTAACTCTGAACTTCATATAAAGTGTCAGCAAGTTCTCTTCACAGTTTAGTGAGACAAAACAATCCTTTTCCAGACTGAGGGACAGAGGACATTGTTGCAACTTCAAGTCCAAAAAGTGTACACGACAGTGAATTGAGGAGAGCAATCTGAGAGGATGGGAGTTCATAACCTGAAGCTGTAATTGGACAATTAACCCCAAAATGGAAATAAACCAAAAATTATAAAAGCATTAAAATTTGTGACCTGTCATGCATCTTGGGTGTAGCCTCAGCTAGGCTCTTGTACTGCCCAAGGAGTATGCTTCGAAGGCCTTTTAATAAATACCTCCTTGATTCCTTTAAATCTGTCTAGCCTCTGTTCCAGACAGCCTCTCAGTCATCAATAACAGAAGATCGCTGAATTTTTATTATTAAATTTATACTTGCTTAGACAGTACTTGGTGAAAATAAAATAATTTGGAATTTTTGTTGGTTTGGGGTAGTTCCCCTTCTCTCAGCTATTGCAGCAAGATGAGTTTATATTCCGTAACAGTGTTGTGGAATTTTGCCCTGCTTTTTTACTGCCATTAATGTTATTTATTTTTCTGCTTGTCATTTGCCTAGTAAAATCCTGTCATCTAGTTGTTTGATTTTGGAGGTTTTTTTAAATGAAGAATTTTTTTTGTAAATGTGCCAGCAGACAATTGAGTTTTCTGTGATGCTGACAAGGTCTAAAAGATAGGCTGCTTTTAAAAACATAAGAACTGAAAATATGTATTTTACTTTGGGTAAAGATATGGATGATACTTTGACCTGAGGCCTTTGGATTATTATGGGCAGAAGCTCTACCCAGTCTCAGGAACAGTGCTTTGAAGACACAGCTTCATGTATTGTTAATGTAAGTAATATTTTATTGCAGTACCATTAGGCAAGTTGTAATAGTGCTACATACCTAGTAAGGCATGGAAAGGAAACCTGTAATTTTGTCACATTCCCCTCTGCTTTGGGTATAATGACCCTTTGTTTGACTGTCATTTTCCTTTACTTCAGAATAGTGTCTTGTTCCACAGAGGCTGTAAATTTGGCACTGAATGACCACAGCTTAGGATGAGACTTTTACCTCTCTACCCTGAAGTTCATGATTGCATCCTTATTGTCTCCTGCCTTGATGAATGAAATTTATTCCTCCCTGGATTTTGTGGTTTGCAAGTAACAGCCCTCCAGATTCCCATACAATTGGCTATTACAATTGTTCTATGCACAGATTACTTTGTCTGTTTTCTGTTAGCTTTTTATTTGCCTTCAATAGAAAAAAAAAAAATCGTTGCCTTAGAAGTCTGAAACATGGATTAGATTTCTGCAGTAGTTCTTCATGCATGTATTCTTTTAGCAATGAAAACAATCTTACCATGCAAACAATCTATACATGCAAAATCTGTCCCCAAAAGAACAAAATTTTAACGGTTAGATAAATAATCTTTTACATTTCTCCACAAAAATTTGAACAACTGTACATAAACGATTTGACAGGTGCTTGTTTTGCCTATTTAAAAAATTCCTTATAATTTATTTACATTATGTGTGGGTCTCTTTGGAATTGTTTTAATTTCTGACAGTACATCTGGAAGGGCTTTCTTCCTTTTTCACTAAATTGTTTCTTTTTCTATCATTACCACAAATTTGCATGTCCTTTAATGGAAGAAATGTTAATTGTTTGATTTTTTTTAGAAGAGATCCACTGAGAAAAATCACAGTTAAAATTTTCTGAAAAAGAATAAATGGTACATAAATATGAGAAAATCCCTCTTCAAAAGAACAGCAGTTTATTTCAAAAGTGTTTTCACAATTATTGGCTTTAAACTTGGACCGTTCAGTCAATTTTACTCTTCTTTCAAATGTCTTTTCAGACATGTTCTCCCTCTTTTTTGTGTATTTAAACCAAGAAAACTCATGTTTTTTATTCTTTTTATGTTTTACCCAATTGGCAAAACCAGTTTTAATCTTTCCTCCTTTTAATGCATCCTTCCGCCTTAGTCTCTTTATTTCCAGTGTAGGGAAAAGTGGGAACAGTCCTTTATGCTGTGCCATCTCTCAGCTTTGAAGCACTGCCAAACTTCTACTTCAAAGCTGTTTCAAGGCTTCAGCTTTGTCACAAAACCATCATGTGCAAAGCTTTTACCAACCCACACAACAGTTTAGCTTTTAAAGTGTGTCTTTATTACTGGGGAAAGGTTAACTCTGCTGATTCCATAAATTATCTCTGCAAATAATAACTTTTCTCCAGTATATGGGGTATACCTCTGGACAATACTGTTGAAATGATTCATCAGTAAATTAAATTACAAAAAATTGATGGTGGTATATCCTGAGAATTATTTTTATCACGTAATTTTCCATTTGACTAGTATTCTGTTTCTAAATATCTGAAAGTGATTTTGAAGAAAAGTTCTCAATAGTACCCTGAAAGTTTTGTGATATTGAGCTAAAATACTAAGTAATTTTAGATTTTTAAAGTCATAACAATTCTTTTGTATTTAGATTATTGTGTATATATGGAGGTCCATATATATATATATATATCAGGTTTAAAATACTCAAATTAGGTTTTATAAACATATTAATAATATTAATAAGGTTAATATGGAGGGAAAATATATTATTTCTGGTGCAGGTACATCTAGGTAGCTATATGGACTGTAATCAGTTCATCCTTGCTGAAGCAGGAATCCTCTATCAAGGAAACTTTTAGGTTCACATAAGTAGATTCTACAGAGAGCAATAAACTGAGCAGAGTCTGACTTAGAGGCCTGAATGCCTTACACTACACACCCAGATGGCCTAACCTGTAGCTCGGCTTCGGAAAGTTTTTCCTAATTAAAAAAAACCCAACTAGATTTTGAAAACAAACATACCCTCAACACTTAAAAAAACCCTAAATAGGATAGTCTGTGATCTGACTGGGTCAGAAAAAAGAATTGAAAGTTAAGAAAAAATATGATTCTTGATTGGGAATTTTATGGTTCTTTAATGGGTTGCTTGGTTATCTTTTTGGAAGTTGAATCAATTTTTAAATTTCTATTATTAAGGTGATTGATTGTCTTGTGACTTCTTTAGCAATGTAATGAAAAACAGAAAATAAAGAAATGGTGAAAACTGCATATTCTAGCACAATATGGTATTAACTGTGAAAGTTTTACCCCTTCTATTTATAATACTTGAAATAAACTCTGTTGGTCAGGTCCATAAAACTCTTTTCTCTACCACTGAGCTAATGCATTCTGGATTACTACAGTGGGTTTGCTAACATAAAATGAATGAATGCTACAGAAGATTTACATGAAGTCTAGCACTATCTGTGTAATGCTGAGTGACCTTCTGTGGCTGATTAATTGGGCAGATTACTGGGAAAGTAAATGGATAATTTTCACTTTGTAATTACATTTAAGTGAGTTATGCACAGGTTAAATCACACACTGAATAGTTGTTGTCCTTACCAGCCTTAACCCAAATTTAAGGATCATGTCAAGTCTCTCATAAAATGGAAAAAATGTGCAATCCAAATGCTGTTTAGTTTCTTATTTATTTTTTTCCCCAAGTGCATTGAGGTGTAAAATATTACTGGTTTTATCTTTATAATTTTTTAAAGGACATTACAAACTTTTAACTAATTTCTGAATTTCAATTTGTGAGCATGTGTGTCAAAGCAAAGAATATAAGAAGCTTTGTGACCAGATAAGTTTAGTACAGCCTCTGCCAAAGTGACATTAAATGGAATTGCAAATTTAGTGAAGCTAAATAACTGTCTAAATTGGGTGGTAAAGAAAATAATGAGGAATGCTTTCAGATCTATTAGCAGCTAATGGAAAAATCAAAAAACTACTCCTTGTGCCTGATGTGGCAGGAAACAGAAAAACATGCTGACTACTGGATCACTGCAAAATATAAAGGGCTGATTAGTAGAAAGCTGTAAAATCATAGATTTTAAGTGTTCCAAATAAATCAGTTGCCAACTCTATCCCTGCAACAGGGTTAACTGGACACTCAGGATGGAGATTAGCCAAGCCATTCCTCCATTAGGAGGAATACTGCTGTCCACAGATCAGTTACTATTTCCAAAAGTGGTGAACTTTTACTTGATTTAGACTCTCAGGAGTATTATCTAGGTCTAATGTCCATTTTTACAGAGCGTTGTTAAACTAGAAAAGCACAAACGTGCCACTTTTGAATGAAAGAGGATTAGCAATTCTGATACTTTGAGATAGTGGAAATAATGCTCAATGGTTATAGTAAATCATTAAAGTAGGTAGCAAATAATTTCTGCCTTTTAAATTTTTAACATTAGTTTTCTGCAATTGCATTTAATACAATATTTGTATTTTAAAAAAATGTTGCTTTGAGCAAAAACCCACAAAAGTGCCTCCAATTTATTTCTGCGTAAATTTATGAAAAATAGGTCTTGTGTATGAAGAAAAATCAACATTAAATATGTCATACTTTTCAACTAAAAAGGTCAAAAGCTATTTTCGCCATTCATAGTGTATTGCTAGGAAACTTAATTCAAAGTATAGTTCAGAAAGTAAACACAACCATAGACCTCTGAGGCTACTTTGACTTTTCACCCTTATTAGAGTACAAGGAGTTCTGAAATGCAGTAAATTCCTTCTGGATATAAATATTTGTTCAACTGTAATAAAATTCAGGATAGAATATATGTCTCCCTCACTCATTTGATAGGGAGGCTGTTTGGAAGGGCTGCTCATAATTCAGCACCATGCTGTTTGCATAATGAGTTGGAAAGGTCTTTGAATAATTGCATTTGGCTAATGAACAAGACATACATCTATTCAGTGCAGTTCTGTCCTTTTGTGGACCCAGATATCTTCCTTTCTCTTCATATTTTTACTTAATGTGAAGCTCTGCGTGAAGTGTAACACTTCATACAGGATGCATGACAACTTTAAACTCAATGCTGACAATTTGAGTCCTTGTTGCCCAAGAGCTACTAATTTAATTAGAGACTGCTATGCTGGAATTAACAGGGAAGTAAAATATTCCTTCAGAGAAAATTCATTGAAGATTAAGAGTACAAGTGGAAAAAAGAAAATTACATACACAAGCCTGTCATTTTCCATTGACTACAAAAGGAATTTGGGATGACTGGGACAGTTGGACATGCCTACTTGTAGACATGTGATGTTAGCTGAGCTGATCTCCCTTTTGTCATTCAAAGATTAATCTTTTGTCTCCCTGGTAGATGTTTCCCTTTCCCATGTAGATGCTTCCAAGCTTTGTTAGGAGGGTTTTTTTTTTTTTTTTTTGGGGGGGGGGGGGGGGGGGGTGGATTTTGGGGGGTTTATTTTGTTTTGGTTTCTGTTGCTGTAGTGATTTTTTTTTCTTTAATAGAAAAATACTTTAAATCATTGGGACACAAAATTTATTTTATTCCCCTACTCTTTTCCATCAGCAGTGAGATCTACCTATGTGATATCTAATTGAAAATAGCCCTCAAATTCGTATTTGTGGTAGTTAGAAGTTTGTATTTTTATTTGCATGCCAGAAACCTTGCCCGAGAAACTGTTATGCACTCATTGAAGAACAGAACTAAATAACATATTCTGCAGTTCACAATTACTATTCCATTTCTGAATACTCTGTGAAAACAACTTGTACAGTTAAACTGTTAAAAAATAATATTGGTGACTAATACTGCTTGATTACTGTGAACAAGTATAATTACAATGTTTCTTAATCAGTAAGAAAATTACTAACTGAAAATTAAAAAAAAAAATCTGTGGTATATCTGATAACTTGATTTTGAACTCATGTTTAATTTATTTAAATTACTGTGAATTTGCATTAGCCCCTCTAGGGCAAAAGGATGAGACTCCATATCCTAGGTTTCATGTTCCAGGAGAACTGTTTTGGTTGTGGTGGCACTTAGATGACTTCTCTTGAAACGTATCTGAACTCTGAAATATTCTGTATTTCATGTTTGTAGAGAAGAAAATAAACCTTATTAATCTGGTGACCAGGTGCTGATTTAGATTAATTTATTTTTTCATAAAAAGTAAATATCTATGATAACTTTGTCAAAGATACAAACAAAACCAATTTAAGTAGCTCAAACTTCTTGAATTAAGAAGCTGAAGCTACTTAGATTCTTCCAATGGTCTCACCAGATCCTTTATAATTGTCCTGATGAAATTAGGTTATCCTAATTAAACCCATTATATGTATAAAAGAATAATGCTTTTAGTCATGCATATGCAGTAGCTAAGTAAATTGTAATATATTTAACATTTTAATTACTAGCCTTTTATTTCTCTAAATATGCAAATAAGATAGCTGAACTGTCACAACCTCAATTCTCCAGCTACAGATGGTCTTAGTGTTGTCAGATCAGCAGGTTAGGAACTTCTCCCTCACCCCACCAGTGACCTACAACTGACCTGCAGTAAATTGCTAAATCAATGTGTATTTTATTGCAGGTTCACTGGAGATCCCTATCCTTAGGCAAAACCTTCACACATCATAAATAGATTCCGAGTACCTCTTTCTTCTTGTCTCTGAACCGACTACATCTGTAGGAGATAATGCATAGGCTGAAGAGAAGCTGTATTTGAACCACTCTCCAACTGCTGACAGCTTGGGCATGGCAGCACAAAGCTGCTGGTGGTGTTGCTGGTGAATTGTCACGGGCTGTGCTGTCACTGCAGCTGCACTGACAACAGCCTCATACCTGGTTTAAATGTAGCTGAGACACAGGGACCTGAGGTGCATACATAACATTAACTGCACTGTGTGTAAGGCAAGACTGACAAACCAATGGCAGCCCACCCGCAGGATGGTTTTATATATCCTCTGCCAGTGCTTTAGAAGAGCTGCTGCTGTCAACATTTAAGTGATGTTTAACAGGTAAAGGGCACGCAGAGAACCGCTGTGTCCAGTCAGGGCTCAGTGCCAAAAGGCAGGAGTTAGCCTAGCACAAAGCCCATGCCCATTATTAACAATTATTGTCTCGTGGTTACTGTCTGCAGGATTCTTATGGCAATATGTCTGAGCTGATGACCCAAGGAAAGGGCAGCTACCTGGCTTCTCCAGTGAAGTTTGTTCTCTCTTGGTCAATCTCGAGTGCTAACAGCATGAAAGCCTGGTCATGCATATGTTTGTTTTGCTATGCATCATCCTGACTGCAGCATTGACTAATAATTATTAGAGTTAGTAGAATCATAAATGGGACTGGATTGGAAGGTGCCTTACAGATGACCCATTTCCAACCCCCCTCTCATGGACAAGGACACCTTCCACCAGACCAGGTTCCTCAGAGCTTCATGCAACCTAACCTTGAACACTTCCAGGGATGGATGGGGTGTTCATAACTTCCATGGGCAACCAGTTCCAGTGCCCCACCACCCTCGCAGTAAAAAATTTTATCCATCTAATCTAAACCTACTCTTTCCATTTGAAGCCATTCCCCCTTGTGCTGTGACTACACTTGACTTTGGTGTCTCTACATACACGTTGCAGGTTCCCTTCGAGTACTGAAAGGCCAGAAGTAGGTCATGCCTAAGCCTTCTCTTTTCTCTGAACAAACCCAATCCTTTAAGCCTTTCTTCTTAGAAGAATGCTCTACCCATTTAATCAAAAGTTAGCAAAACTTTTATCACTGAAAGAACTTGTTTATGATACTGTACCCCACGTGCATAAAAGTAAAAAGATGGTATAGGAAAATGTAATCAGAGATATGTAGAGTGCCTGATTTTCCCATTTTCCCTAAGCTCAAAGGTTCTGACTTTTTTTTTGTAGAAATCAGGGTTTTTCTGCACAGAATCATTTGCTGTATTAGAGCTTGCATTTGGACAGCACTTTAAAAATCAGTTTAAAGAATATATTTTGTCAGTGTTGAGAATTGACAATAGTGTTGTTTTCAGTAGTTTCATACAGCACCTGTCCAGTTATGAGTAGTTATATGGTGCTGGCATGGAGCTATAATAGCAATTTACAGATTTTTTTTTTTCAAGAGACATTATATCTATATATCAAATAGGGGAGTTGACACAAAAAGTAACTGTGACTTATCAGTTTACAGGCCCAGTGCAAAGTGCATGTAAGGTACAGGTTTAGTGATTTATATTTTATATTAGGAGAGTCTGCTTTCCAGAGGATTGAAGAAGGATCAGCCTTGCATTCTTCAGAGCTTTTGGATAGATACATAGGCTGGGAGAGAGTGTAAGCTGCTATAACTTCTTATATTGCTGTGCTCCATATATGGACTGGTTCCAACAGGAACAAAGCACAAAAATGTGTTTGAGCATTTGGTAATGTTATCTAAATGGGCTGCACAAAGAAATGCCGTGTGCCTTTTCTGAGGAAATTCAGTGTCACTCTGCCTAAATAAGTGCAGAAGGGAAACACTTGGCACCAGAAGCTCACAGTTACCTATGCTTTAAGTGTAATCCAAGCATCAGCTATTTATTCATAAGAAATTAACAAATTTGTTCTGTTAGCAAAGAATCTGAAGGACGTATACAGAGATGAAAATTTTACTCCTGTGTGAAACCATGCAATATATAGTGAAAGACTGAAAAGGAATAAAGCAGAACAAGGTGCAATAGAGGAAAGGTTTTATTTCTACTAAAGATGCAAAGAAATGAAAGGACAGAGAAAAGCAATTTACTAAGCAATAAGAAGACCAGAGAACTTTCAATGATAAAACAGAATTCACAAGGGTTTAGGACTGTATTGTTATTCTTTCACATCCCCATGTTGAATTTTCATAATTCTGAGGCTGAATTATCATAAGGCACTTGAATGAAAAACTGGATTTTTTTCCTTTATATATTTCTGAGACCATCTAAGTTCATACTTGACTGTCATACCCTTATCTGTAAATTTGACATGGACTGAGCTGGCAACTATGAAATCTCTAGGGAACATGAACAGAAAATCTCCTTGGAGAACTTCAATTTATGCAAAATAGATTGTTTGGCACAGGCTACTGAAAACTGAGTTTAAGCACTTTGCGAGAGACAGATTGTTTTCCAAAATTTTGCCTTTTGAAGCAGGGCCAGCACTTATTATTGGAACTGCTATAATTCATGAGATGATCTGAAGCAATTTCTTCTATATGGGGGAGATTTCGTAAAGACATTTGAGAATTCATGCTCTCTCCAAATCACTGGTGAGAATAACAGAATGTCATCCAAAGACCATTGCTGTCAATGGGACTCTATTATCTTCACTGGACACCACAAGGAGCTCTCAGTCTCACATAATCTTTTGCAAATAAATTAAAAATGGATTGGTAAATTAGTGATGCTGTGTAGTCATGACAGTCTTTTGGGGTATATTAAAAATACAGAACTATATATTCAATAAAATAATGTGCTTTTGTCTTATGCATGTGAAAATAGATGAACTAAGTCTTGTGTAAACAACTACCAAGACTTAGTGTTGCTGCAATTCAAAATGAAAAAAATCTAACTGCAGGAATGAAATTATATAGAATGTACAAGTGTTTTTAAAAGAAAGGAGGATTCTTCTGTCTTTTAAAATATTTTGACATTTTATTCTAATTGAGGATGAAAACAAAATCATAAAAATTTCACTTTTCAAAGGAATATAAGTATTAAAATTCTTGTGCTTTCCTAGTTCTACTTTTCTTAGTGACTGTGAAAGTTATAAGAAAATCAACTTCAGTAAAAATATTGCATACAGGAAAAAAACCTCCCACAAACCTACCTCAGCTTCATTTATAAATTGTTGAAAATTAGTACATCCTAAGTAAAATAGCAAAAACTAGCATATTATGTATTTTGCATTCTAATCAACAGTGATTTTTTTCCATGTATCAAAGAATTGTATAGAATTTATGTGGAGTTGTAAATCTGCTTTGGATTTTTGTTGGTGGTGTTTTTTGGGGTTTTCTTAAAGGTCTGGTTCAAAATCATTGATACAAGTTGAAAGTTCCTTTTGTTTTAAAAGGCTATTCGATTTGAGCACTCTCTCCCTTAAATTGCTTACTGTATCTAAGATGCATTGTGAAAGGTAGGCAGTAAAGTGTTCAAGATGCAGCACATCCTAAAGTATGTTTCTTACTGAGATCTCTGCTGATGATTTAATGTGACACATATGCCCTTATGTTCTATCCTGAATCACATAAATACCTTCAGCTGCCAGACACTTTTTCACTGCAAAATTTAACTGGGATTTTAAATGAGTCCAACTCACTTATGAAAAATCTCATCTAAATGTATTATTGCCTTCATGCTGGCTTATCTTGGACTACAAGCAAACATATGAGTTCAACTTTTGCTCTTGGCTGATAACACCATGCTTTGCAGGGAGATTGAAGTTTAAACCACTGTGGTGCAGATAACAGTCCTTTAGTACACCCCTAAAAAGATCTTCAAACCTATCTTCCAAAAATCCAATAGAAGGGAATTGAGGAATAACTCAGCTTTTTACAGCCTGGTTAATCATAGGGTACTCTCCTGCAAGGCCTGAAAAGAAGCACAAGTGAATGTGGTATGAGAAGAGGTAAAGAATGGGAAATGCCCTTTTTAACATTTCGTTTAGGAATATGTCTTGCTGACATAGATTATAGGATCATTTTATTTATGCAATTCAGTGCCATGTAACTAATTGTTCCAAATGTTATCTGTCAGTCACAGTGTGAGCTGTTACTGTTTGATCTGTAAATATCTGGAGGGGTACTTTACCATGAAAATGGAATGGGCATTGAAAGATCATTCACTATGTGATTTTCCCCCACCCCCTTGGTATTGTTTATCAATAGTGTAAGTGCATTGTTGAGCAGATGGTATTCACCCCAGAGAAAGAGGGAAATCTAGAGGGAAATATGCTTTCATGTCTAGTGATAGGGAACAGAAATAGCAGTAACATGCCAAGAACCTTTCCTCATACATCCACACAGTTCAGACTGTCTAATCTATATGTGAGTCCATGGTGAAAAAGTACAAAACAAGACTGAGCCTCATTCTTAGTAAAGAATGCAACTTCTCTGATCAGATGTGTCTCTGATAAAATGTAGTCCTAGAAGGTACTGGGCTAATGTAAAATTCATAGTTATTCTGTCTGACTTTCCAGTCTGATGGGAAATCTTGTGAAGGATGACAGTAAGGAACTGATGTGGAAATAGTCTTCAGTAAAAATGAAAGTCTGTATAGTTGTGCTGAATTTTCTGAGTTTGTTCCTAGGTCAGTTTTGTTTCTCTGAGGGAAAAAAAAAAAAAAAAAAAAAAGGAAATGAAATAATCTTCTTCTATATCCACAGCAGTTTTTTTTTATTGCTTTTTACACTCCTCCTTTCTTTTCAGGACATGTCCCTTACATGCCCTCTATATAGAACTGAGTAGAGATTTTGAAGATGGTTGTTTTAATATTTTTCAAGATGGATACAAGATACAGCAAAACAATTTGTTTGCTAGGAAAGGGCATAGTTGTATATCCTTGTCTTACAGTGCTGTTTGAAGTGATATGCACCGAATAAAATTAACTGTTTTAATACAATCAGAAGCAGTCATGGGTTTAAAAATTCTAATACCTGATCTGATGGACATGTTGTGCTTACTGATCACCCTAATCCATAATCCATAATCAGTTTTGGATGTGCATTGACTCAAATGCTGCTTATTTGGGCTATTTTTTCTTTGAGAAGGTTTTAGCCTGCATTGCTAATTATTCAGAAATATATTACACATTGTCAGACTGTTAAGGAGCTGCTAGACATGTGCAAATTCTATATTGAAGGAAAGATTTAAAGGGTCATCAAAGCAGAAAGCAAACAATATGCTGAATTTCTCAGACAATAAGCAAATCAGAAAACAGGGGAAGAAAACCCATTAAAGTGTTCCCAGAATGTGGTGGTGATTTCTTCTTTACAAAAATTGCAAAATTAGTATTAAATCTGGGGAGAGGGAGAAGACTGAAGACTTGGACAGGAGAAGCAGGGAGCACACAAAAAGAATCCCAAAGGAGACCCCTAAAAGGAGAGGGTTTTGTTCAAGACACTTTGGCTGATTCATCTCTGTGTTGTCCTCACAACTGGTACAGGCATGTTTTAACTTTTTTTTTTTTTTTTTTTTTTTTTTTTTTTTTTTTTTTTTAAATTTAGTTCATGCAGCATTGCATTATAAATATCATGAAACACTGACACTTTTAAGTGACAGTTACTTTGAGTTTGGAGATGTCTCTGTTGTATATTGATGGAAGGAAATATTTTAGAAAAAGCATCTGAGTAGATTTAGATTAAAGACTTCTTGCAGGCTGGCTAGTCAAACAGAAGTGTAACATACAAGGATACTAAGTTGTGGAAAATATACCCAAACCTATTAGGTTGTTGCTGCAGCTGCTCCCATTGCTTCAGCAAACAGAAGTTGAAGATGGAATGAGTTGTAGGAAGAAGAGAGAAGCCAAGATATGTTCACAGGTAGGACAGGGAGCTAGGAGGCCAAGGCAGTGTGTGCTTTGAGTGCCACCTATAAGCTGGCAATGTCTTCATTCTTTTCATCGTATGTCTGATTGATCAAAACTCACTGTGCTTTTTCTCCCTATTTGGGTGTCTTATGTCCCCTACTCTGTTCAATAACTTCATGTTGGCATCTCTTATAGTTTAATCTTTTTTTTAATCTGTGTGTTGGCTTTTCCTGGTTGGCTTTTCCTTTAGTTTGTCTTAAATTTCCTAACCTTGTTGTCCCAAGGTGCTCTGGGACCTTTGTTCATCATTTGTTTACCTAGGTGCCATCAATACAAGTCATACTCATGGATTGTTCTCTACAGTATGTTCTTTCCTTTTTTCCACGTGGGCATTCCCATTCATTTTCCATTCATACCTATTTTCGCATTTCTATTGCATTTCTTTACAACAGCTCTCCAGCAGATTTTCTGTTGTTGGGGTCTTGCACTGCATAGTCTAAAGTACAATATGATCCCCCCCAGGCAGTGGAAGTTAAAATCAAGAGGATCAGCTTTAGGGATTTCAATAATCCTACATGTGAATACCTCCATGCTTGCACAAACCACTTACTATGCTGGCAGAAATCTGGAGAGCTAGAAATGTAGACAATTTGAAATTTTATATCCTGCTGCAGTATAACACAAGCTGGCAACAAAGTACCACTCATTTTCTACATTCTCGGGTATGGACTATCTCTTTGGACGCTGTTCTGGCCATGTCCCCTCCCAGCTTCTTGTGCAGATCCTCACTGACAGAATATAATACAGAAGAGTTCTTGATTCAGAAGAAGCACTACATAACAACCACCAAAACTTCAGCATTATCGACATTATTCACATATTAAATCTGAAGCAAAGCTCCTTACCAGCTACTAAAAAGAAAATTAATTCTTTCCCTGCCAAAACAAGGACATCTGATTACACTACACACATTCTAACTCTCAAAAACATAAACTACCACAAATTCTTTCTCTATTAGTCTCCTATCTTAAATGAGAGGTAACATTTGAGGAATGAAGTTTACATTCAACATGACTAAAAATATCAAAATCTACACTTCACTGAAAAAGACAAATTAAAAAGCTGAAGTAGTATCTTTGACTCTAAAATAAAATAAGAGTGTTACCTGAGAACTAAATAAAAGAAGATATAATTTTGGCACTGAAAAAGACAGCAGTGATCACTACAATGTTTGAAAGACAGTGTGCAATTCTTAGGAGCTCATTATGATAGAGGTATTAAAGAAATGAGGCAAAAAAGAAAAGGGCAGGAAAGAACATTTACAATTGAGACTCAAGGATTTCAGTTATTCAGAAAATTAGATAATCAAGGTTCAAATACTAGAAAAAACAGATTAAGCAGGGAAGAGACTGCAAAGGACAATTGATAGAAGATAATTCAAATTGGTGTCAAGTTAAAGAATCAGATGGCAAAAAGCTCAAGACCACCTCTTTTTATTCTAGATTAATTCATAAATGAAACAGCAATAGAAACCACATTTTGCAAAGTACCACAATGTGTGGTGCTTTCATAGTTATTCTGCTTAATGGATTGATAGCACTTTCTTAAAACAAATAGAATGCAAATAAACAAAATCCTTCCTTTTTGCAAAGAAAGGACAGTAACTTTAAGAATCAAAGAAAGAAAGATAGTATAAAAGATACTGTTGCTCCATAAGGTTCCACATAGGCTCTACACATAGAAAAAAGCTTCATTGCTCTCTATGAGTTCACTCTGACCCTTGTCCTGGTCTTATCAACCTGCAAAATATGATGGTTATATCTTTCAGTTTTATCATGTCTTGTTACGTTTAATTTTATGCTGTAGACTCTAGCAATTAGTGTCTTCTAAGAACATAGTAAACATGCCAAATAATAAAGTCAAAATATGACCTGTGTTATAATTTTGGAAACTTACTTGATTGCTTGGGGTTTGTTTTTTTTTAGTTAGTATTATGACTCTTGGGAGATTTTACTCAGAATTTCTATGCACTGAGGATTTCCAAGAATGCAAAAATTTTGTTAATTTTTGTCACATCCCACCAGTGGGAAAAAGGTAGGATGCTTTAATTCTTTCTGTGCAGTAACAGGAGGGATAATAGTGTTTATCCATGGGTCTTTGCAAATATAATAATATTTATTGGCAGCATCTGAACAGATTTGAATTTGAGACTGAGCGAAACGTGGACTCAACAGTATCAAAACAGCATACAGTTGTTCTCACAGAAGGGAAGAGGAGAAGAGAAAGAAAGATTGCTGATAGGGATAGTGATAGGGAGACAGAAAAAGAAAGATATCACCGGCCTTGGATCCAACAACGCTGGTCAGTCTGTCAGGGTGGTAATCCACTGGTGGGCATGCATTCCTCCTCCTGAGACTCGGTCTTTTTGGTCTCCAGTGTTTTGTCCTCAGTTAGAGGTTCAGACCTGGCCTCACAAAAGCACCACCGGGCTTTTGCAAGCTGCTGGGTGTCAGGGCATTAACCTTTCTAACTGTTTCTTCTCTCACAATTTTTGATTAAGAAGTACAACTGAAGTACTTAATTTACAATGATGTGTGCATGTGAAACCTGCTGTGATGTTTGAAACACTAGTGGAGCACGTAGTAAAGAACTGTTAGATCCTTACCAGCTCCCTAACCCCCTTTATGTTCAGTGAAGTTTTTATTTCTTTATTCTTTCACTCAGAAGAGCTTCTGTTATCTCTGTCTCCCTGAGTTGTTCAGAGGTCATTCAGCACCAAAGAATCTGGTGGAAGGTGGCTTCTTTCAGTTCTGCGTCCTTACTGATGCCCTGAGCAAGATAAACCTCTGAACCTGAAGATCTTGCACAGAGTCATCAGTCACAAGTATTTATTTCTATGTACAGGTGTTTCCTTTTACCCAGATGTATTTGGAGATGGTACATTTCCCTTGTCTTTTATCTACATAAGCTCTCCTTGTCTAGGGTGTTTGAAAAAGCGCCCTAAGATGACTTTAGATATGCACATCAAATTCTTCCTACATATTGTTCAAGATTTCTGTCAGGAACTGCTTGTGAACTACAAGGGCATTCAGTCTGAGACATCTGGAACACTTTGGAAGTCTTCATAAATGTACTTCATTTGTAATGGATGTGTGTGGGAGTTCCATATGTCCTTCAGCCTAATCACAGAAACAGTTTGCTGCCAAACTTTCTGTCACTCATGTACTTCAGGAAAATATCTAAAATCCTATTTCTTTTTTTCTTCTTCTCCTCTCAGGACAGAATTGTAGGACAGATAAATGTTGTTTGTGGAAACTAGGATATTTTGTAACCCTGATTCTATAAAGAAAGGATCAGTTAGCACTTTAATACTTTGGACTTAGTAAGATAGATTTATGGCATAAATTATTTTAGTATCTAAATACAGAAGGAAAGAGCCATATTTCTTAGATTCATTTGGCCCAAGTAAAATTGTAAGTGTAAAATTGTAAGTCATATGTGTAAAACATCATCTAGGATGCTATCTAAGTTATATGTAGATAGAACTCCCCAAAATTAAGTCAATTTTTTATAATTATTATTTAAGATTTTTTTTCTCTGTACTATTACATTACATGGAAATCTTGTAGAAGTTTTGTGTTGTTATCTATTTTTCCACAATAGATTCTGTGGTGCTTCAGTACCACAAAAATTATGTGGAACTCAACAATTTAAGATCTTAACCTTTGTTCTTCATAAAAAACACAGTAAGAGAAGCTTTCTCAGTGCTTTTGGGAACTATTCCAAACAATTTGGTTTCTCTAATTCACATTTCTTATACTCATAGCACTGATGTTCATTGAGAATTACTTTTTAGCAGGTGATTAACATAGTAAACATTAAATTATCCTTTAAAACAATAGAGATGTTTAAATTCATTGCCATATTTAACTAAACAGACAATCAAAAAA
Source organism: Onychostruthus taczanowskii (assembly GCF_017590055.1). Taxonomy (NCBI): domain Eukaryota; kingdom Metazoa; phylum Chordata; class Aves; order Passeriformes; family Passeridae; genus Onychostruthus; species Onychostruthus taczanowskii. The sequence goes on from NW_024498540.1 coordinate 1,236,957, forward strand.
TACTTAACAGGAAGATAAGCTGAGAGAGCTGAGATTTTTCAGCCTGGAGAAGACTCCATGGAGATGTTATATCAGCCTTCCAGTACCTTATGGGGGCCTAGAAGCAAGATTGAGTGGGACTATTTATAAGAAAGTGGGTAAAAACTTTAAACTGAAAAAGTGTAAGTTTGGATTAGATATTATTAAGATATTAGATAATAGATATGCTTTATTGTGAGGGTGATGAGACACTGGAAGAGTTTACCCAGAGAAGCTGTGGCTGCACCATCCCTAGAAATATTCAAGGCCAGCTTGAATGGAACTCTGAACAGCCTGAAGTGGAAGGTGTACCAGTCCATGGCAAGGGGGCAGAACTACATGATCTTTAAGGTTCCTTTCAACTTAAACCCATTCTATAATTCTGTGTAATCACCATTAAACCAATAGTTCTTCAATTATTAACTACAATGGCAATCAATACTGTGCAGTGCAAACCGTCTTGCAAGTGATGTATCTCCAGTGATTAATGTTAAAAATACCTCCCCTACAGAGTTCTGAATTCATTCTTCAATTAAGTAATTAATAGGATCTTAGGAAAGGGAAGGTGAATCCTGATGTTTTAACTATATTGTCAAATTGCAATGATCTGCCACAGTTTTCACTCTTTTTTTAAAATCTGTATGTGTAAATATAGACTATGATACCAATTATTCATGTGAGCATACATGGAAAGTCATCCTGTTCAGATTGCAAAGATCTTCTGGAAGGCATTTGTTGCCATCTTGTGCCTAGAACAAAATATCTGATTGGTCAGGGCCTTTCTATGTGTAATGTTTTTCCTCTCTATGTGTAAATAAGCAAGATGCCAAATAATTAAAATTTATTATGACTCTTGTATTTATTAATTTGCTGGGTCAGCTCTGGGCTTCTTAATATTCGTGTAGTTGGACAGCTGCTTGTACTTATTTTAAAGCTCTGATAATTTTTAAGTAGTCACTGGATTCTTTATCTGCCATCAGATAAAGAAGAGGATGACTTTGCTAACTACAAATTACCAAATTGCAAATGCAAACACGGAACAGGAAGTAAGTCACAGAGATACATTCAGAGGCTCTGTTGAATCATGGTCTTATAGTGGTTCCTGCAAATTGTTTTAATCTTTTTGGTACCATATTTCTGAATGTTAGTCACTTATTAAGACCAGATTTTATTGCTGATGGTGTTAGAGCATCATATATGGTGTTTTCATATTTGCAGTGCTGTTGATGTATTTTAAATACTTAATACTTAAAGTCAATGAAAGTAATGATCCAGATTTAAAAGACAGCATGAATCTGTACAGCATGCACAAAAATAGCTATTGTAAGGACTAAAGTATCATTGTTATGATTGTGAATATAAGAGAGAGGCTGTCAAATCTTTTTTAGAACAACTCTGGTGCCAATAGGGATCTTTCAAAATATTATATCATCACTTCTACCAACAATTTTTTTAAACAATTGTTAAAATGTCAAATTAATCCACTTATGCATATGACAACCTTGCTGGTGATATTTTGGGTTTTGCATTGTCATGCATCTAACACACTCTGAGCAATTAAGAGCAACTAGGTTTTTTTTCTGAACTGTTGGCTATTCTTGACCAAATTGTTCAAACCCCTACACAACAAAATGAAAAAAAAAAAATTAACCCCTATCCATTCATAATTATTGAAACCACTCCAGCCAGATAGAAAAATTTCATAATCCTTTTTCCCAACCGTAGAGTTTTAGAACAGATGTTCTCCTTCTGTTTCTTTTGATACTAGGAGACATTAAACAATGTATTTGGTCTTATCTGTGAGATCTCATAGTAAGTATTGTACCTCCACACTCACTGCAATTCTTTTTACTCGACTGAGATGCCAGGAGAAAGAACAGCCTGGTAATATCCAGGTGTGTTTCTCACTTCTTGAAAGGAAAAGAAATTCAGTGACGTGGTAGAGGAGATTTGACAGAAATAATGATCAGTGGTTCCTGTGGAAATTATTTTGCCATTTCAAAAATATGAAAATATTTTAAACAAATAAATATATATATATATATATATATATATATATATATATATATATCTATATCTATATCTATATCTATAAATATATAAATTTGGTAATCAAATCTGATTATCAAAACCATCATAGGTGTTATAGTAGATGGAACATTGGAGTGCTTAGACAAAAAATATGTATTCCCAGACTGTAGATAATCTGAGAAAATTTCAGAATGTTACATTCAGATCAGACACTGAATTATAGTTTTATCTGCCCAATTCAGGAGTTCGAAAAGGCTGACAAAACTCTCACAATAAACTTACAACAAACTACACATTGAATAGAAGTATATGCATGTTTCTCTGAGTAACATTTCTTCTATTTTTTCCTCTCTTGGAAGTGGAATTACAGGTTAATTGACACTTACACAAGTGCTGGCTGCAGAACACAAAATACTGCTGAGTTCACAAAGGCATTTGCAATTGCTTTTTGGAAACATAATGCATTCCTGTAGAAAATGCTCTTTTAATATAGCATAAAAATACAATTTAATCTCTAAGCAGGTGTGACTGTAAATGGGGAGAAAGTGTAGTTACTGTTCTTTCTTGTCATCAATTCTTCTAATTATTTTGCCTCATCATAAGAATTATAGTTTTTATAGTGTCAGAGCTAATTAATGTACCTAAAATGGATAATTATATTTATCTTTTTATGCAGAAATAATAGTTACGCATTATACAATAACAAGAAACACTACTGGTTAGAAATTTCATTTCTGAAGTAAAATATCTAATATGTTAGATGTAGGATAGGACAGATGGTTAAGTGGATAGAGCATTAAGTTACTGGGCCATGACAGTGATGCAATACTTAAACAAGAAATGTTCCTCAATCTATGAGTAGGTCACCTATGAGCATATGTATTCTTTCTTTTGCCTTTTTCTTTTTTTTTTTGAAAGCAAACACTAGTATTTGCAATGACATGCTTCTAAACCATTTCACTTTTTTTCTTTATCTGCATTGCTTCAAAACTTGAGAAATAAGAGAATTAAAATGTACTCACATTTATCTCAGTGTGAATTAATTGCAGCAATGCATGATGGTTTTATTCTTATAGAGAATTTGTTATCTTCTTGAAGTTAATAAACTAAACTTTTTTAATATATTTTATTATTATCATTATCTATAGGCCTAATTTAATTGCTCTTATCTGTATCTACAACAATAGCAAATTTATTATTGCAGTGAACATACTACTTGGACTACCAACAGAGATTTCTCTCCTTTACACCTAGTAATTTGTGAATTTTCATGGATACCTGAAAGATCAATTGTTATTGCTAGTAATCTAGAAAACTCTTGAGAAACCAAGAAACAAATATTATGATAAAAAATTGTCAGAAATACTTGTTGAAATTGAGATAACAGTTTCAGTACATTGGCATCTAGTTTCTCAAAACTCTTTCTGCTTTTAAAACAATCAGATGTTATATCAATTTGAGGAGTCTTTATATAGGCAACAGCTGTCATTGAAAGTATATAGTATTATCTATGATGGGCAAATTGATGAGGAACATGTAATTACTGATTTCCTGAAAATATCTGGTTTATGGCTTTTCGCCATTTAGATGTTTCAACCTTATCAATAAGAAATCAGTGAGAATTAGACTAGAACTCAGGTTTTTATTTTGAGAATCTAGTATAAATATTAAATATGTATTACTCTGGGCCGTGTAATGATGAGAGAGGGAAAAATCTGCTTATTCATTATCATACTCAACTTCTTGTCTGTGTTTTTTTTCCTGAAATGTTCTGTCTTATTCATCATAAGCTCTACACTATTTACAACTCATGATCTAACTGGAAACAGACACTTTCTATGCTTTTTTTTTTTTTTTTTTTTTTTTTTTTTTTTTTTTTGAATGGAAACTAGTTTAATGAAGTAGCAGATACCTCTCTGAAATAGATGAAACCTGTAACTATATGATAGTATAGTCACAAAGTGATGGAAAAAAATTTCCTTTAATTTTGATAAACATTACTTCATCCTGTCAATTATGTTGTTACATCATCTTTCAGTGTAATGTATGTATTAATGCTCTTTGATTCAAATAATTGTTATTTAGGCTATCACAGTACATTGAAATATAAAGCATGAGATCTGCAGTGGTTAAGATTTCTGAAGAGATGAGCTGGACAAGGTTTAATATAAAATAACTAATTTTGACTGTCTGCTCTTTTCAGAGAATGAGTTAAAATTGATTTTTCTGGCCCAGTTTTTAAGGACTGCTATACTCCTTTCCTTGTGCTCAATGTCCACTTACACTGTCATTTCTCTGGAGAGATGAAAATTGAAAGAGATAAAAAAGTCAACAGGATGGAAATATTATTCTGGTTGGGAAAAATTAGAATTTGTGACATGGAGAGATAAAAGACTGGTTTAGGTTTTTAGAAGGAATATGTTATAAAGCCATAAGTAGTAAACCAGATGCATTAAGTTCCAAAATGCAAGAATTTAATCTATAGTACAGCTATTATCATCAAGCTTTCCAAGACATGAATTCTTAATTTTCTATGGAAACAATAGAATCATTTTCTCATTAATGATGTCTTTATTGAAAGAAACCTAGGAGATGTTTTGTAAGTGTGAGGCTGTTCATCTTCTCGGTGACAGGATTAGATGTGGAATCTTCTGTGACATTGGCTCAAGCCCTATTACAACTTCAGTAAATTCACAGCAGCTATGGTAGAAAATTAATATGATGAGTCATTTATAATCACTGCTAGGACTTTTTTTTTAATAATTATTTAAAAAAAAAAAAAACAAACCCAAACAAAATAACCCCTAAAAATCCACACCCCAAACCCTGAAATCCTACCTGCTTATGTTTCGAGTCTCTGTAGAGATTTGGAACTCAAAATCTTTTAACTTATTCTCCAATTGGAGCAAAACTAGTGGCAGCAGCAGCACATTGTTATTCTCAGAGTGAGCAAAAGACATGGAGGGGATGTGATACCCCTCTGAGCAAACAATCTCAGAGTCATGAGACAAACAAGATACTCTAGGAAGCGTGATTTTGACTTTGTTATTCCCTGTGCTGGAGAGGGCAAAACTGCTTATAACCAGTGCAACAGCTGTTAGTGCATTCAGCTTTGCTCAATTGTTTGTAAATAGCAGAGAGATGTGCAACGCTTGGGGCGCTCAGCCTCAAAGTCAGAGAAGGTTTCTTCATATCTATGTTATACATTCTAAAAGAGGAAAATATTATATTTACTGTCTTCCTAGCACAGCTCTCTGAATCTTCCTTGTGTAACACAGGCAGTAAAAGGAATGATATTGGAAACCTCCCGCTGCTTCTCATCCCTAGGCATTATTATTTCTATCAATCTATTTCTGAGAACAGAAGAATATATTACATGCTGTCTTTTAATCAAATATCCATATGCATAAGCTGGAACTAGTGATTTTCCCCCAGAGATTTCACAGAAAAAATTAGTTTGGAAAACACCTCTGAGATCATCAAATCCAACCCATGACCTAACACTGCCATGTCAGTAGACCATGGCACTATGTGCCATGGCAAATCTTTCCTTAAATATTTCCAGGAATGGTGACGCCAGCACCACTCCAAGAAGCCCATTCCAAAATCTAGTCATCTTTTCTGTGAAGAATTTCTTCCTAATGTCCTACCTAATCCTTCCATGGTGCTGCTGAAGTCTGTGTCCTCTTGTCCTGTCACTGGTTGCCTAGGAGAAGAGACCAACCTCCATGTGGCTACAACCACCATTCAGGTAGGTCCAGAGAGTGATAAGGTCACTCGTGAGCCTCCTCTTCTCCAAGCTAAACAACCCCAGGTCACTCAGCTGCTCCTTGTAACACTTGTGCTCCAGACACTTCACCAGCTCTATTGACTTTTTCTGCACACTTTCCAGAATTTCAATGTCCTTCCTGAACTGAGTGACCTAGAGATAAATACAGCACTTGAGATGTGGTCTCACCAGTGCCAAATACTGGGGGAAAATCACTGCCCTGGTCCTGCTAGCCACACTATTCCTCATCCAGTTGGTCTTCTTGGCCACCTGGGCACAGCTGGCTCATGTTCAGCTGCTGTGGACCAGTGATGGTCTTTTTCCACTGGACAGCTTTCCAGCCACTTTGCTCCTAGTCTGTAGCCCTGCATGGGGTTGTTGTGGCCGAAATGTAGGACCTGGAACTTAGTTTTGTTGAACATGATGCTGTTGGTGTTGGCATATCAATCCAGTTTGTCCAGGACTCTCTTGCCGGGCCTTCCTACAATCCAGAATATCGACACTGTGGCTCAGCTTGGTGTTAACTGCAAATTTGCTAATGCTAGACTCAATCCCTTCATCCAGATCTTCAAAAAATATATTAAACCGGACTGGGCCCAACACTGATCCCTGGGGTGCACTACTACTGACTGGTCACCAACTGGATGCTGCACCATTCATCACAACCCTCTGGGCCTGGCCATCCAGCCGGTTCTTAACCCAGCCACAGTGAAGCTGTCCAAGCTGTGGTCTGCCAGCTTTTCCAGGAAAATGCCATGGGAAATGATATATGCCAGTGTTAAGGCTTTGCTTAAGTCCAGATAAACTACATCACTTTGTACGTAAATGTAATAAGTGTGTTTCTTCTCCTCAAGGAGCTCTGCTGTCCACAGAATCATTACAGGTCTTTTCTGAATATAGGTTCATCCTATATTTGGAAATTTAATATTCTATATTTTATTTCTATTTTTTTCAATTTCTAAACAACATTTTTATAGAGAACACAACAGCCTTATCCACTACATAAGATTTCCAAAATGTACTGGGGGAGGAATAGGTAGATAAAATACTTATAGGTCATGAAAGGAAAGATAGAGCATTACTTTTTTAAAACTGAGGTAGGTTTTGGATAGATTTTCATGTCAGTCTTTCATAAAGATTAATTCCATGCTAGACAGATGAGAATTGTGACATATATGAAGTTTCACTGAAAATTGGTAGTTCCAAATAAAACTCTTTCAGTTCTTAACCTAATTTCTGAGAATGGGAACAAGTATGTAAATTTGTTAAGGATTTTAGAAAGTGTTATACCTTTAGTAGAATTCAATTTATACAAAAGCAATGATACTCAAATTTGCAAAGTTACTATCCAGAGCTCTACTAGCATGGTAAGGTATTTACAGAATTTTGTGTTCATCATGGGATGAATTACGCAACAGAAGTAAGAGCAACTGACTCACCATGGTTATGATTTGGAGTATATTTAAGTATTTGTTCACTTGATCATGTGAAAAATCCAGTTAATTATATTATATTATATTAGTAGCTATACTACTAATTAGGATGTGTGTGTTTAAATATTTGTATGATTTTGTTCCACAATAAGAGAAAATTTCATATAAGAAGATGGAGAGTAGTGTTGAAATGGTTGAAGTTATTTATGGATGTTAATGAAAAATACAACAAATAGATCAGGAGAACTTTTTGACATACAGCCTTTTATGTGTAGCCATGACTGAAATCACTCATAACACCTGTGGAGTTGTCTCATTGAAGTGAATGAATTTGCACATGCTGTGAAGTTACTAAAGACATAGAGAGAATAAAGCCCCATTCCTGTCATTGAAATGTCTGATAAGTATGGAGCATACTCATTATTCGATTTGCCCAGCCCTATTAACAAGTCCCATCTGTTTTGTGAGGACTATGAGTCATAATACCTCCTGTATAAGTCATCTCTCTGAGTATCTCTCATTTTTATTTTTAACATAAAAAGAAGCCTAAGCAATAAAATGTAATAAATATACTTTGTGATTCTTGTTTAATAGAATTGCCTGGGAATAATTTTTATTTTATAACAATGCAGTAATTTCTCATAACAGTTTATTATATTGAAAGGGTAATCAGATAAAGTGCACAAATTGCCATTAGACCTTCAGAGTTCTGTGTCACTTTTTTCTATCTGTAAAATAGACCAGATTAATGTCTGCTTACCCTTTTCCATCATTCAGTTGTGAATATAGTTAAGAAAATCTCTGTTGCAAGAACAATGCTTCCCTGCAGTGACTGGATGTTTATTTTATGGGTATCCTTATCTCTAGGTGGGTTGTCATTTGTCAGATGTTTGTCATTCTGTAGTAATAAAACCTGGTGACTCATCCAGCAAAGAAACTCTCAAGTTGATCCCAAACTCTTTTGCTGAAACTGAGAAGCCAGTAATTTAACACATTTAAAATTTCCTCAAGGGATCCAGGTACTTCCTTGCATATGCCATTGTCCTTGAAATGATAGCAGCAAACCTAACTAAAAGCCACCTATATAGCCATATAGCCAGGAGAGGCAGAAAGAGGCAGATCCTGTACATTAAATCTACTTTGAGTAAATAAAATTTCTACCTGTAATGTTAATGGAGCAGAAAGGGCAAAGATTTTTTTCATAGATAGCAAAAGAACTTGCCAGTCTCAAAACAGGCTGTATGATGGGGGAGTGGAATACAGAAGCAGAGAGGGAAAAGCTCCTTCATGTTCTCCTTTTTCCCTCAAGCAAAATATTTTCTCGTACACCAGTGGCAAGAAGAATAGACAATATACAACTAATATTTTTTAGTGTGATAATTTAAAAACTGCAAGAGCACAATCTTGTGTTTTTAAAATACCTCTTTTAACTGACTTTTTTCATATCATGTTTTTGGCAGGTTTGAGGGGTCTTTTTGAATGCAAGCATTTCTGTAGCTTAGGGCAAATATTGCATGTTTGCAGTGTTAATGTATGCTTGTATATATATTTCATGTAGGCTTCTGTCTTTCCTACCACACACTTCTGTAATATAAAGAATAAATGTAAAAACCCTGTCCTATTTATCTAATTGATAGGATGACTTCCCATTTGTTGCCAAGAATTTCTATTTGAGGCAAAATTTGTTTCTATCTTTCATTTGTCTTCTTTAGGAGAAAACAGATTGTGAAATTCTATGGGTAGGGTTTTCAGAGTGTTTTCTTACAATCTCTAAAGCTTTCATTTCAAGATAAAATTCCTCAGGTTTGAATTCTGAAGAAACAAAAATCAGTATATTTGCTATCTTTTGTGAGCTGTGATGGATCCTCAGTGTACTTAGCTTATGTGTGCTCAAAGGCACAGAGAACATCATGATAAACAGGGAATATTTCTCTGGGAAGAAGTAGGCAATGACTTTTAAAGTAGCACCTGCCTTTGCATGCCTGTTAGAGAGCCCAAAGCTGCTGTTTCTGGCAGAGAATTCAAATTCAAGAAGGAATGAAGGTAAGAAATATACTTCCTGCCTCTGTGCAATAATCTGTCATTGGTGTAGCTGATATTGGAGCTGATGGAGAAGGAAGACAGGAAAGAGTGCCCTGACTAAATTATGCGTGCTTCTTTGAGCATATTTATGTGCACATATGTGGAGAACTGGCTAATGGGGGAAGGAGAAAGGTTTGCATTCATGCATACTCTGAAAGAGCTGAAACAGATGCTGCTGCTGAGATTTACCAGTATAAGATTTCCTGTATAAACCCTTAATACCATATATGGTGTTAAAAGCATGTGACTATTATATTTTCCTGTGTTGCTGCACAGTTCTAACACTGTTTTTCATAGAATCATAGAATGGTTTGGGTTGGGAGGAGCCATAAAGATCATCTAGTTCCAACCCCTCTGCAGAGGGCGGAGACATCTTTCACAGGACCACGTTGCCCACCCAGCGTGGTCTTGAATACATCAGAGGGTTCAATACAGACAACCCACTGACATAATTTTACTCTTTTCCAAAGTCTGCAACCAAATGGCAACAATCTTAAACTGAAAGAGGGTAGATTTAGATTGAACATAATGACAAAGGGTTTTTTATCATGGTGGCAGTGAGAGACTAGAACAGGTTGTCTGGAGCTGTGGATACTCCATCATTGGAAGTGTTCAAGGTCAGGTTGCTTAGGACTTTGGGCAACCTGATAGGTATTGGCAGATGCCCCAATTCCTGGCAGGTAGACTACATGGTCTTTAGAAGTCCCTTCTAACCCAAATCATTCAATAATCTAAATTTTAATGGCTTCTCCTTTCCACAAAATAAAGACATTGTGAAAAGAGGGGAAGAAGTGTGGAGAGCTTTAAAAAATTGTAAACCAAACTGTTTACATAGTCCACAAATATCAAAAGCATGGACTCCATCCCTGTAACTCTCTTGAATAAACCTGCATAGAGTATTTGTGAACTAGAGGCAAAACTAAGCATCAATAAGATTAATGCGTGTTTCATCAAATAAGCTTCCCAGAGAAAGTGCATTGAATGAAATTACCTGTGCCTTCCTGAAAATAAGTTTATATGTATTTGCCTATCTTGTCATCACTCTATAAATATTTTAATTTGAAAAAATCTAACTAAGGCAGTTTCAGAGGACTGAAAAACACAAGTCTTTGGTTCTGAGCAAAAAGAAAGTTTGCTTCAGCTGAATGTTTAGTAATGCAATGTCTATGGCCAGAAATAAGAAGGAAAATACAAAAGAATTTTTTTGGATTCTTTCTCTCTACATTTACTGTTCTCTAAATGCAGGCTGATAGTGGTCCTATTATATAGGCATTGCATCTCTTATGACTTTAAACAACAGGAGGAATAAATGTTTCTGATTTAGCACATGAGCTGGTTTATTGATGAGTAGTATTTTATTGTCTCTTTAATTTTGAATTTGCTCATATTTTTTTGAGATGGGGATAATCCAATGAAATTTTTGAGTGAATTATGCAAACCCATTTTTGATTAACTGATGACTTATAATGTTTGCTCAGATTCCTAAAGCAATTACAGTAATGAAACTCATATAGAGGCAAGCAAAAGGCATTGTATCTAATTAAAACCTTATTAAATATATTTGGACACTCTATTGAATTGAATACAACAAATAACAAAAAGTCATTAGAGACAAAACTGACATCTATTTAAGCTTAATTGCATTTTTGGTTTCATTGCTTGCTAATACCCTCTCTACTTGAGACTTCTTTTATACTAACATTTTACATATTTTAAGTAAATATAACCCAAGACAGTTTTCATCATTGCTTATGGCAAAACAAAGAAATTATTTAAGCCAAAAGGTTTGCATTCTAGATTTGCCTTTCAAATGTTCCTATAGTCTAAATGCAATCAAATGTGGAACCATCATTTTGGTTTCATTCCTGCTTTCATTCAGTGCCAAAATACAGGCTCTGTGCTCAGTAGTAAGTAAAATATCTACAATAATTAAGGTGTATATGACTCCCATTTTTGCGTCTCCCCGCCTGCCCAGTCAACAAATTTTCTGAAAAAAATGGGCCCTCATCGTCTCCACACTTGTATCTTCTGCTGTCAGCCTTCAAGGCTGTACCAGAAAGTTTGGTATTTATGGAGTTCTTCACTTTGATGAATAAGTCAAAAGGCACCTTAAGAAGCTCCTGCTCCTCCTCTGGCTCTTTGTTATTGCCACAACAGTTGAGTTAATGTTACTCTGTATAGGTTGTGTTACACATCATATTACTGGAAAGGTCCATCTAAAATAGAATCTCAAAGGTGGGTTATTTTAATTGCCAAAAATTCTCCCTTTTCTTTTCCCCATAGTACAATAACAGCTATACAATACTAGTACAGAGGAGGGTGCAGGTTAGGTATACATATTGTGTCAGAAAAGATGTTAACATAAGTGACAGGATTTTGTCTTTATGGATTTTCTTTTTGTTTTTTACTTTTATTTTTCTCCTTTGATTATTTATATAGTCATTGTCCAGAATTCCCATTTAAGCCTCCAGCTGTAGAAGTCTGTATCAAAGCAAGTCTTTCTGACAGCATGTGTTAGAGCATCATGCTAGGCTAGGTTAGGTTATGTTCACCAGGAAGCATAAAATATTCAGGTGGTGTTGGATGACTAGACATAGTAGGGGACTGCCTTTTTCAGCTCTGAGTCACTGATGCAAACCCAAATAAGGTGTCATATAAAGTCAATTTTGTCCAGTTATGAACTAAAAGAAAAAAAAAAAGTTGCAAAGGTTTACACTGAAAATTACTTTGAAGATAACAAACTTGGTGGTTTAATTCTGGACCAAAATTAAACTCCAAATAAGCCACCCCACTTTCCCCCACTCTCTCCAGCGAGAGAGGGACAACAGCAGAGATTATGGGTTGAGATAAAAATTTACTGAAAGCAAAAAACAATTGGAGAAGAAAAGCACAGTAATAGCAACAATATTAATGAAAAAAGTGCACGAAAAGACAAGGTGCGTTACACACAAAAAGGTGTTCACCAGCTCAACTTAGTTCAATGTGTTTGATGGGACAAAAGCAAGGTGGCAGCTGTTCCTGTGAGCAGCACTGCATGGTTTCCCAGACAAAGACAAGTTGGAGGGTGCTCCTTGCAGCAAGCACTCCTATCCCTGAAACAATGAAAAACAAAGACGGACAAATCTCAAAAAATCTGGATTGTCTGCACTGTACTGCCCATTGTTTTTCCAGACCACTGCACTCTGCTGATTCAAATTCATGTAGCACTGACACTTCAGACTGCTCCACCCTGCTCCATGTGGCAGAGCTCAGCTCCTTTTGGCTCATCTCAGCTGGAACTGGGCTCACCTCTGCTGCTTCATTCCCTAGAGGTTAGGGTTAGGATTAGAGTTAAGCAGCTGGTGCTGCTTTTCAGCACTGTGTGTTGGAGCTGCATCTCTCCTGGAATGGGAAGGGGATGGGGAACCTCAGAGGATGTGGTTCACAGAGCTGATCCTGGCAATCTCCCCCAATGAAGAGAGGGAGACAAAATGATGCACTTCCAGGGGTACTTTCCTTTTTCTTCCCCCCAAAGCCACTCTCCCCCAGTGATGATGTACGTGGTACAGAACCTGGCCATGCCCACACTGCTGCTAGGTTTCACCTCCTCTCTGCAACCAGGATGACACCATTTGCACATATTCACTAATTGTCAAAAATACAATTTAAACAGTAATCCTTCAGAGCAGAATGCTGTGACATTTCAGGCCATCTAAGTATTTTCTCAGGAGTCGCCATTTAAAACTAAACCAGTTTCCTATGAGGAATTCCCTTTTTGTTGCCAACTACTCATTCAGTGGGTAGCATTTTGATCTGCCTCTTGGATGACCAGCAGTGTGTTACAGAAAAGGGTTTTCAAGCGGGGTCAAAATCACTAACCACCGAATTGTAACAGAGGAGCTGACTTCTAGGGAACAGAAAAAAGCAAGCATTAAAACCTGTCACAAGTATGGTTCCAGAGACGTTAAAAATCTAAGGGACAGGAAAATTGCCCAATAAAACCCAGAAATACGAGCAGTTATTTACATGGACAAAAAGAATTATAGTAAGTGTAGTAAATATTAATTATTCTTGTGAACATATTATAATTCACTTTATAAATTAAGTCCAGCCATCTATTTTTGTCTTTATCTTTGTAGCTGCAAAAATACACATTTTGACACTTTTCAGATAATAACAGTACTTCTTGAGGATACGTCCACATACTGTATGACTTTGCATACTAAAAAGAGTAAATTTTCAAAGAAACTTAAAAGAACCCCATGAAAACAAAAAACAAAAAAAAAAAAAAAAAAAAAGCAATTTAGTGGAGCCAAAGAGTTTTTTAAAAATCCCAGCAAATATAAACTATACCTGTTGGAAGAAAAAACAAACAAAGCTATCTCTGGGAAAAAATGATAAGCAATTAACCAGTATGCAGTTTTAAATCATGTGAACAAAAGTAGTTGTAAGTATCCTTTCAATGGATACATGGAAAAATTCGTATCTTGTATAAGCACTTGTATTTTTCCTTTGAAGAATGACCTATGAAGTACGGAATTTAAACACAGGGAGACATCCCCAAAATAATAATTTTATTTCAATAAGAAAATTTATTTGAAATAACAGAAAAAATATTGCAAATTATCCTTATGCCTTTTGAGATGTTGAAAACTATGATCTTATGTCACTCATTCACTATCGTTTAAGATAGCTTCTTTAGTATTACCTAGTGCCAGTAAAGGATTACAATCTCAATCCATTTTGCCAACTTGATGAACCATTAATATGCAGGTTAGTTTCAGAATAAGGCCGTAAAGTCAAACCTATATTGTTTTGATATTGCACACAACATTGTCAGTTTTATTTCTTTTACTTATTTATTTAACTGTGTCTAGTAGACAGCAGCAGTGGATCACTGAATGTTTTACTAGACCGCTTTCCCAAAGAGTACAAGTTTCCATTTGCCCTCAGACTGTTGGCATACCATAAAATCTGTGAATATGACAATCTATAACCTGAATACCCTTTTTACAAGTGTAGGGTTTTTTTCCCAGCTGCCTCCACTTGTCTGCATCAGTCTGTGAACAGCACTTCTGAACACTTTTTAATATTCATCATATATAATGTGTGTAGATATGAGAGACGATGGCATTAGGCCCTTAATGTGCTTTCCATTCATTTTCTTTCTTTGAAAAACAAACAATAAATCCTGGAATTTGGGCTCAAATTATCCTCAAATACGTAGTCTGGTCTAATAGTGGAGGAGTGTAAAGAAGGTGGCACAGTTAAGTCATTGATGTCTAGAGTGTGAGGGTTTGCTTGTATCATGTATTTATTCATGCTAGAAGAGCTTTTTGAGAAGTGCTGTCAATGTGCTCAGGAGTAGCAAGCGCTAGGATTTTTGGATTTCAGTACCTCAAAAACCAGCAGAAGAAACATTCTAATGTCTTTTTTTATTTTGTCACTCAGAATGAAAAGAGTAACTACTGTGACAGAATAGAACGAGTTGATAAGCGCTGTCTCTTTAAGTAGTCAGATAGGTACTTTTAATTTTTCTTCTAAGCCTGGCAAATTACAGAGTAACAAGTGAAGAAACAGTGGAGCAAAAGGTACCCTGTGGTTATTGAGAATATTTTTATTGTTAAATTCATCTGTTCTAGTGCTTGAGCTTCATAGAAACAATTAGAAACAGAAAATGAGAAGTATTCTTAACCTGATGTAGTTGTAATAACTATATTTATTGGAAACAATGTTTGATTAAATAGACACTGTGAATTAAATATCTTTAGTTCTGACCTTTCTTCTTCTGCTGCTAAGGTATGACACAATAATATGATCTTTATTACAAACCAGCTCATTCCATGATCCAGCTCAACAACTATTTTACTTATATAGATCATTATTCAGTCAAGGTCACATATCTCATTTGGTGAATGTTATGCACATCCACCATTTTTAGATTCAGTGAAGTGTATGGACGTGTACTTATTAGTTAATAAAGAATCAGTAATTCTGTAATTTTCTGTTTGCTGGGACTTGCCAAACACCCCTGCAACTGGAGTCATCAAGTATGTTTTCTCACTGTAAACCCTGAAGATGTTTTATCTCAGTCACAATATTGTGGGAATGGCAAAAGTTTTGCTGCTGTTCAGTTCAAAGGTAAAGATGTTATTAAAAATGCCTTGATATTCCCTTCAGTTCATGCCTAGAAAATCCTGCCTTGGAAAGTGTCTCCATAATATGTCTCCTACAGAGGAGATTTAAAAATATTCTTATGGAAAGACTGTGTTAAGATGGAACAAATTTTATGTTATGAACATTTTTTTATTGAACAAATCTTGTTCAGTAAAAGAACAGAGAATATTATATTCTCTGAAAATTTTGTGATAATAGCTCAGTTATAGTTGTATTCATTCAGAGTAAGAGCTGGTGGTTGAAAAACTAACTAGTGTCCTAGAAACCCTAATTTAGTTCTCTGCTAGTACATAGATTCTCTGCATGACTGAGAAAGTACTTAGAAGAACCTTTTGAAAATATTCAAGGCAGTTAGGGGAAGCTTCATAAATGCAAAGTTGACCGTATTTTGATAATTTGGAAAGTACACTTAAACTCTCACTGTTTTATTAGCACAGTACCAGTAAAAGCATATCTTTTTTAACTTTTTTGGGTTTTTTGGTTTTTTTTTATTGTGTATAAGTATTGTTGCACTTTGTAAGTTAGCTATCTGAAGGCTTCAAGGGATTCTCCTGTATACTCACATTATCTGGAAAAATAGTTGGCTGTTCCCCTCAGTCAGTGGACTCTCTTCATATCTTTTCTACTCAGGCTTTATTTAGTGGTTCTCAGTTTCTCTGGATGGAAGATCTCTGAAGTCAACAGGTGTCCATTTTGGGGTCTTCACATGATCTATATTAAGGCTGAAAAAGTCATAAAAATTCATTTTAATCAAAAAAGTGATTGAAAATCCCACTGTCATCCATTAAAGGCTATCAGATACAGATACCCCCTTCGTAGGAATGCCTCTCCTCCACATAAATTGTGGCAGCATAGTAGTAATTACTAAGTAATAGCCATTACTAAGCATGTACATATTTCATTATTTGCTTTTCCAGACATGCAACCTGAATTTTAGACAGTGCTCCAGCCTACCCAGTTGCAAGCAACTGCAGATGCCACAAGTTCTGAAATGGCACTTCCCCTTTCCCTGGATTGCTGCTTCCTTCTTCAGCATCTCACAGCTTTTCCAAACATTATATTCACAGATTTAAGCAAAGGGAGGGGGGGCAGGGGGGGGGAAGAAAAAAAAAATCTATATATCCCTTAGGTTTGATTATGGTTTTATGTTCTTAAATCAGCTTCAGCCTGTCTTCTTCTAGGATGGTATTTAAATCCTGGCAGTCACTTAAGAGTGAAGACTGGTTGAGATGTGGAAATCCTGTGGTTGTCCATAGTCCTGTGTTGGCATTTCTTTATTTTTATTTCCATTATAGGTTAAGATCATCATCTATAATCTTGACTGTCTCTGGTTCTTGTGTTTTCTTAGAGAAACTTGACAGTGTGTTCATGTTCTGTGATACCTACGAAGAAGGCATGAGGAAAATTGACACAGCATGTGCAAAATCCCAGAGCCCATTTAGTGTCACAAGCAATGTGAATGACATTGCCATGGATAAATCAGGAAGTATGTCTTAATGTAGATTCTGTGTTTACTTAACATTTGTCTTGTTCTTACAAGTCTACTGACAAGTGTTGGGTTAGTCTCAGGAGATGAAATGTGCTTCTTCCTCTCTGGCTTACTAACTTCACTGGTTTGTCTGCACACTTTTGTGGATGTACACAATGCAGCTTGCTTTGCCTGTGAATTTACTCAGAGGATGTTTTGTCCCCACATTATATTAGAAAGCTGAACAGAAACTACAATGATGTCCTCCCTCTTCCAGCACCTTGGTGTGCCAGCTGTTATAAACTCAGTGCAACCATTATGAACTCGATGCAGAAAGGTGTCTTGTTCTGTGAGTTTTTTACTGACAGTCTGAATGTATCCACCCACCAGAGAAAGGTTTCATTGTCTGTCTCCTAAGCTTTAGTTGCAATCCTTCAGGCTGTTAGAGCTTCATATTATTGCAATCACATTGCTGCTGGCTTTACAATGCCACTGAAATGGGTCATTGATCCAATAGTGTGATTGTAAATATGGCAGCTGGATGGTTGGCAGCTTCTTTATTGCACAGTGTGCATATTGGAAATGTCTGTAACAGAGTCCCAATGTAGATGCTTTCCTCTGTTGGAGGTATGTATTTACTATATATGTAGCTTTTTTTTTTTCTTTTGCTTTGCTGTCCTGTTCAGTTGTTGGATATTCTTCCTTTATGATTTTATTTCTATGTTGTGAGTGAATGTTCCATCCTGCTTATTATACTTTATATCAGTAGCTACAAAAACTTACACTTAAGCAGTAGTGCAGTGCAGATATTGTTGAACTATCATTAAACTTGTGATCACTGAAGTTGAATAGGATAGAGGTCATACAGGCCTGAGGAGTTACCCAGATTTTCATGGCATTTTTCAAGAATGTATTGAACTTTATGTTGCAATATGTCTCTCATTGATATGAGAGACTGATATGTCTCTCAATTAAAAGTAACTTTACTGTGTTTGGGGGTTTTTTCTGTGATGATGGTTTCCATTGTTTTTTTTTTTGGAAGAAGTTTCCTTATTGCTGTTCTGTTTGATTACTTTCTCATAGAGATTGCTCATGTTAGATGATGAGTCTGTCTGTAATTAAGAAAGCTGCACCATTCCAGAATATTTACATGAAGGTCAGCTTTTATCTAGTCTATTTCTGTTTTGATTCTTGGTTTCAAATGAAAAATTGCATCTCATTATCTCTTTCTCATTATACAACTTTACCAGGTGTAAATATGTTTTCATTTCTAGCATTCATTTTATTAATTTCTCATTGCTCCTTCAGTGAAATAGAAAAAAAATCCACTTATCTTCCATGCAGACTCATTTTTTGGTACCATTTACAGTGTTTTCTTTTCCTTTCTTTCTTCAGTTGGAAATCTGGTCTACCATCTAGGTTGAGTTTTTCTATTCTCTAGTCTGAGTTTTTAAATGCTGTGTAGTTTGACTGGTTTTTTTTTTTCTTTAGTAGACCACATTGTTTATGGCTCTCAATGTTTCATTCATTGTGTGCTGGTTGATAACTATACATCAAACTAGAGGTTGTATTGTATTTTTTTTTAGAGCTTTTCTTACCAAAATGTGACTATTGCAAGCAGAACAGTATATTTCTCTGTTTCATACTCTAACAACCTCTGCTCTTCCATGCAAGTTCCATGTCATTAGCCAATACTGATAAGAAAGAGAGAAAATTACTCTGTAGAGTGAGGATCTATGGATTTTACTTGCTACTTTGGACTCCTAAAATCAAAGCATCACACAATGAGAATAGGAATCAGGCTTTGCATTACGAAGACCAGTGAAGTAGGTGGTTACATAAAATAGAACTTCACATAACAGCCCTGTTACGTGGGGTCATGGGTTGGAGACAGACACACAACACAACACAAAACAACACAACACAACACAACACAAAACAACACAATATACCAAGAGTCATCAACAAACAGCCACAAGTTTATTATGGCTGTCTTTTTTATAGGGGCTTTGAATTTCCCAGGTTAGATAGCTGATTGGATGGGATCTCCCTCTACCCAGTTCTCTGGCCAGTGGTGCGTCTGCATCTAAACTTGAACAGGGTTGCCTGAGGTGTCTGTTACCTCATCTCTAGAGCCATGAGCCAGGTCAGCTGAATTGGATTTGTTATGGCCAGTTTTATCTTGTTCAGCTACACACCAGCTGTCCTGTGACAAGCCCAAATTTGGAAAACCCTAAGAATCTATTTCATTATAATGCTTAGTTTGAAGGTTAAAGCTAAGGTCAGAAATATAGTATTTTTGTGATATTTTTTCTAGTTCACAATGTCTCTGTTTCATGCTAATAAAAGCAACAACCATATATACTGTTTTTCCTAAGATAAAATCAGAAACAGAAACGTTAAGTGGAAAACTTAGGGGTAGAGAACGAGAAACACAAATAAAATTAATGTCTCACTGCTGTACTTGTTCTGGCCTTAATTCAGAGCTAAGTGTCAGCTTCATTCCACTTTATTCCCTCTTATCTTTCCATTAATAGGGGAATTACTCTATTGCAGAGATAAGGTGTATCTAACACTCCACTTACACTATATTTAATTACAGGGAGAGAGAACAAAAATAATTTAGACTGAAAACACATATTGAAACTGGAACACAGCCAGCATGTATGGTCCTGCCATTTCCTGAATGAAAAGTGTTTGAAGTGCATTTGTCCCTCATTCTTTTTATCATTTCCTGGTAATTGCTTTTGATTCTTTCAGGATCAGTGCAGAAATAGATTCTGTAAATCCATCCAAAGACTTGGTGTTAACCAGTGTTAAAAGAAGTAAATAAATAGATGGCTGAGTTTTTTCTCTCTCTTAACAGGAATTCAATGCAATATATCTAACATTCATATTGAGTCTTCTTTGTACTGAATTCTCATGAAATTGAATTTATATAGAACTGATTCTTTTTGGTCTCAAAGGTATCTGCATGTCATTAACTTAGAGAGAAAAGTGTTATCTACATCTGCAGTGGCCCTGTTGTGCAAGGTATTGAAGTGCATGCTTCTTTTCACCAGGTTTTTCTGGTGCCACCTGCAATATTTAGGACAACAGACAACAAAGGGGAGAAAAAAACCAAAATATGCATTTTTATTGTCTTTACTTTTGTTTCTACAAACACAGTCTTTAAGCAACATTTATAGGCACCTATTCTGCTTTCATTTCATAACACTTTTTGATTAATCATGTCACAAAGAATGGAAGGAAAGACCTTTAAAACTGAGTTCGCATTTAGAATACAACTTTTTGTTAAGCTCTTTTTAGGCTTTGACAGTATTTAGTTCCTTCCTGTTTTCCAACTTGAGTTGGAAATGCTGAAATACCATAACACAGGTTTGGACAAATTTGATAGATTCATATCCAGATCTAGAGTTTCAGTGCACTCTTGACTGTAAACATGTCTCTCACTCTCCCAAATTACTACCCTTCTGTTTATGTACTGAAAGGGAAGAGAATTTCTATTCTACATCTCATCAAATACTTCATGCTCTGGCTTTCCACTTTCCCCTGTTCCCATTATACTGCATTGTCATATTGTTTGACATCTGTCTTTTGTTGCACTCTGCTATGCCAGCATTGATTGTTTCCACACCATCCTATGTGTCCTGTGTGCAAAGGGCTTTGTACACAGAATATTCTGGCCATTATTCCTTATAAGGAAAGCTTCCTCAGCACTTTATTTACTCTTACATGAAGGGATTGGGGAGTTCTATTTTATATATTGTATACATTGTTAACTATTACAATGAAGGAATGCTGCTAGGAATGTCAGAGATACCAAGATTTTTAATCAAAATAAAGTTGACAGTGTTAAATGTAGAGTAAAAATCTAATGGCTGTGTGTTTCATGTTTTCAGCGTGTTTTACAATTTATATTTTACAGCATACTATAAGACAGAAAACAATTTTTTTTTTCCCTATTCTGAATTATTAAAAAATCATCTGTTCATGCTTTGTAGGAATTAATGTTGCCATGTGTTTTGTGTTTGCATGACAGTTTTTGGTAGGGGAGGGGCCTACAGGGGTGGCTTCTCTATGAAGTTTTCAGAAGCTTTCTCCATGTCTGGCAGAGCCAATGCCTGCTGTTCCAAAGACAAACATACTGCTGATCAAGGCCAGGCCAAATAGAAATGGTGGTGACACCTCTGAGATAACAGATTTAAGACAAAAAACCCAAAAGTTATCAGGCAGATGTAACTGTGGCCAGAGAAGAGTAGGATGAGAACATGTGAGAGGAACAACTCTGCACACACCATCAGATCAGAAAGAGGGACAGGAGATGCTCCAGTCACTGGAGAGTGACCTGCAGCCTGTGGTGCAGACCATGGTGAAGCAGCTGTGCCCTGGCAACCCATGGAGAACCTCTGGAATGCTGAGATCCACCTACAGCCCATGGAGTAGAACTGTGCCAGAGAAGTGGATGCCTGAAAGGAGGCTGAGAACCCATGGGAGGCCTGTGCTGGACCTGACCTCCTTCCTGTCAGGGACCTACAGACCCATGGAGAGAGGAGACCATGCAGCAGCAGAAGTGGGATGATAACATGATGTAGCAAACAGAAGTGCTTACTGAGCAGCTTTCCATCATTTCTCAGAAGCCCTGGCTAACTGGGGAGGAACCTCCCAGTTGCCTGGAGGTTACCAAATGCCACTTTCATCTACAACAAAGGTCAGAAAGAGGATCTGGGGAACTACAGGTCTGTCAGTCTAACTTCAGTGCCAGGCAAGGTCATGGAGCAGATTGTCTTGAGTGCTGTCACATGGCATGTGCAGGACAACCATGGTACTAAGCCCAGCCAGCACAGGTTTATGAGAGGCAAGTGTTGCTTGACTGACCTGATTCCCTCCAATGACAAGGCGTCCCACTAAATGCATGAGGGATAGGCTGTGGATGTTTTTTACCTGGACTATAGTAAAACTTTTGACACCAATTCCCTCATAATTCTCCTGGAGAATGTCTGCTCATGGTTTGGACAGGTCCACTGTTTCCTGGGCAAAAAGCTGACTTGATGGTTGATCCCAGAAGTGCTGGTGAATAAAGGTACATCCAGTTGGCAGCCAGTTACAAGTGGGGTTCCACAAGGCTCAGTATTGTGTTTAGTCCTGTTTAACATCTTTGTCAATGATCTGGATGAGGGGATTACGTGCACCCTCAGTGACTTTGCAGGTGACACCAAGTTCAGTGTGAGTGTTGACTGCTGGAGGGTAGGAAGGCTCTGCAGAAGGATCTGAACAGTCTGGATCAATGGGCCAAAGCCAATGGTGTGAGGTTTAATAAGGTCAAGGGCCAGTTCCTGCACATGGGTCGCAGCAACGCCGTGCAAGGGTGCAGGCAGGGGCAGGGTCTAGAAACCTGTCCGGTGGAAAAGGACCTGGGGGTGCTGGAAAGGAGTCTCACGGAAGACCTTGGTGCTCTCTGGAACTACCTGAAAGGAGTTAGTAGCCAGGTGGGTGTTGATCTCTTTTCCCAGGTAACATGTTACAGAATGAGAGGAAATGGTCTCACAATGTGTTGAGGGAGGTTTAGAGTGGATATTAGGAGCAATTTCTTCATGGACAGGATTGTTAAACATTGGAAAAGGCTGTCCAGTCGCTGTCCCTGGAGGTATTTAAAAGACCCATAGATGTGGTGCTTAGGGCCATGGTGTAGTTGTGGACTTGGACTTGACAGTGCTAGGTTTATGGTTGGACTTGATGATCTTAAAGGTCTTTTTCAATGTAAAGGACTCTAGGAGTCTATGAAAAGGTGTTTTAAAAACAGATAGTGTTCCAGTGTAAACAATTCATTGCAAGAATGTACTGCACCATGCTGCAAAACAGGACCTACTTCTCCTTTGGCTCCTAAATTGGTAGTTTTGGTGTTTCACTGCAGCTCAGTGTAAGGAAAAGACATTGTCTCAGCACCACTGTATAACTTCCATGACTCGCCTTTATTTTTGCAAAAATATCATTTCTTGATGCTTGGGTTAATTTTTTTCTTTTCATTATTTTGTTTGATTGGTTTCCATTCAGAATGTTTATTTTGTACATATTTCACAAAAGAGTGTTTGCAAAAATACAAACACACCACAGGCTTGGACTTAGTAATATTCTTGTTCCCTCAATTATATATCTCAACTCCTCGTAACACCTGTTCATGCTGTGAAACGATATTCAGCATGTTGATCTTCTTCACTTCCCTCTGCTCTTTCCAATTGAAAAAAAAAAATACAGTAACAAATCAAACCATCATATCATACGCAGTGACAAAGTCTTGGGTTTTGTTTTTCTTGCTTGAAGTTTCTGAGAATATCAAATGCCCAAGTTTTCAGAGAGTTTTACTCTAAAAACTGCTCAACATCTGGTGTAACATAGGCTAGATAGGGTGCTGGAATAAGAGGAGGTGGAATGCCTTTGAGTATAGAAAAAAAGATGCTGAGCTTAATACTAGAAGACGAGAAGCAATATGAAAGGATGGGTAGGCCATCATGGTACCACAGAAAAGGAATGAAAAAAAAGAAGTGTTGTGATGACTGAGCAGGATGCAATGCATGGATATGAGAACAGGTAGGTGTTATTGTTCAGTCATAGGTTTCAAAGCTGACACTACCTTTTACCTCTCATACATTCTAAAACCCTTCTGCAAATACAGTATCTGCAAGGTTTTGACAAGCTCAGCTCTCCAGATACTTAACAAATGCCTTTTTAGGATCAGATAATTATTGTTTGAGTGTCTGTTTGAGGCTCAGTATGAATAGGACCTCCGGTGGCAGTAGAGCTCCTTTGAACGCAAACACGGCATTGCTATTACATCCTAAATCATAAGAGAAAAATATTGTTCAGTGCAGCTCTGATCTGCTCCCTCTAAATTCTGAAGCTAAATTGGAATAATACCTCTGAGTTGGTTGAGAAAGTGTTTTTCTTTACTGATATATTAAAAAAGTGTCTGTTAAATGTAGAAAATACTTTATTTATCCAGAGCTGAATTTACCAAAGAGCTAGATTAGAAAGCCATTAAGTCAATTTAGGGACATCAATAGGAAAAGGATATGCAATTCCTGACAAATTGAATTTCAAACTTGACCTACAAATAGAAAAGTATGCATTCATCCTTATTTCTGATTTTAATTTCTTTTGATTGTTTCTTTTCATTTGGTTTTGGCTACTAGACTCCAGAGAATTTCAGTGTCCAGCATGTCTTTGTGAAAGCAGTTGTACACTGCAAACAAATTATTTCTCAATTTCTAACTATTTTCATTTTGTAATAAGCCACATGTACTGAATTTTACTACACTGCATTTCCCTTTACAAAATATTTCTTGCCAACCCACAAAAGCTTTTAAGCGTTTTGTTTTGAGTTTTTATTTGTTGCCTTCTTAGTTTTCTGACATTTTAGTTGGGAACATAAGCAATGAAGTCATAGAATTACCTTTACTGACATCAGAGATATAGAAATACCTCCTTACTTAACCTCTTTACCGAGACATCAGTATAGTGTTCAGTGCTGTTTCCCATGGCCTCTCCTCAACACACTGGAAAGATACAGATTAAATGGGTTCCATGTGAGAAGTGTAGGAAGTTGGAAACAATTCACACCCAGAAGACGGTGATCAATGGCTTTTGCTCAGGTTGGCAACCTTTCACAAATGAGGTCCCTGAGGGATTGATGGATTGATACTGATCTCATTCTGTCCCACATGTTCATAAATTACACAGGTAATGGGATTGAAAGCACCCTCACCAAGTTTCCTGGTGGTGCCAAACGTGGTGCTGAGGTGAACATGTCACAAGGGTGAGCCATCCCACAGAGAGACCTGGCAGGGTGGAAGGTGAGCTAGCGAGAACAGCTTGGAATTTATAAAATACTAATGATAATTCCTGCATCTGGGATGCAATAACCAAAAAAGTCCACTGCACGTCAGCATGGACGTGGCTGGTGAGGAGCCTTACTGCGAAGGATCTGGAGTCCTGGTGGGCAACAAGTTGAACATGAGTCAGCAGCAACAATGGCAGGTCTAATTCTTGGGCTGCAAGTACCAAGGAACTACATTCCACTAAATTATTCCAGGTGGTATATTTTGCTCTGGCTTGACTGGTTGGTTTTTGAGTGATTTTTTTCCCAAAAATTTCCTTACATATATATGTATGTGTGTGTGTGTATATATAAATATAAATATAAATATATATATATATATATATATATAAGAAAATATAAAATTAATATTCTTCATCTATGCTATAATAATGCTATTTACAGAAGGAACAGAGGGAACAGAGATGACTATTGTGGTAAATCAAATATAGATGGTCAAATTTAAGGTCAAAATATTAGTTTAAAATAACATATTTGATCTGATACTCTGCTAAGTGCTTATGTAGACAAACTAGAGAAAGATCTTTATAATAATGTGCAACTGCCAAAGCTAAAAAGAATCTGAAAAAAAAAATTGAGCAATATTTACTTATTCTTTAAGTATTATCTAATTCCTTAAATTTCTCCCAATAAGCATGTGGATGAAAAGGACAGAGAAGTTTTTTCAGGTCTTTGTAGCTTAGGCAATCTACCAAATGTTTTCCCAGACACGGAAAAGATAGAGATATACTTGAATACACTTCATGGAAGTGGCCCCCTGAGAGTCTTACTGATGTTACAGAGACATTTACAAGTGCAAGGATCTGTCAGAATTACTTCCAGATCTGGAGTTTAGCTTGTAAGTTCTATGGATAACAACTTGGTAAAATATATCTTAGTTATTTTATTGTGATTTCTTTTAAGCAAATGGTAAAAATGTGAGTTATAAAAAGAGGATGAAACATTTGTATCAAAGTTAATGTTGAAGATTGCAAGCAGTAAGTACTTGAAAACCTTGTCAGTTATAATTATCCATTACTTTTGTGCCTTAGTGCAGCACAATATGTATTATGTATACCTGCTGGTCAGAGGGACTTTTTGTTCATGTGATTTTGGTTGTCAAAAGCAGTATGAAGAAGTTCAAATCTTACCAGAGTGTTTCATCAGGTAAACAAAAAAAAAAAAAAGACATGTTTTACCTTTCCCCCGCCACCCTCCTGCCCCCCGCCCAAGGCTCGCAGGTGTTTCCAAAGTGCAACATGATTTCAAGGTTAATTGTCATTCCCACCCATCAGTTCTTTACATGTAAAATGAGCAAGTATAGACTATCCATCAGCATGACACTGTGTGAGACAAGGAAGTATAATGGCGGGACATAAATTTTTCCATGAAGCATCTCAGCACAATGACTTTCATGGATGTTATTTTTTTAGTTAGTACTATTGCTGTGATTCAGCTAAGGAGCAGCTACTGTTAGGAATTCTGGCAACTGCAGAGATTTCACAATGGAATTAAACAAGTGCTCTGCCCCACTGTGAGTCCAAGGGAACTGTACAAACCTTCTCACAGGGAAGCTGTACTATTTTAGATTAGCACAGCATTCCAAAAACCTGTAAGATGCAATGCATCGTGCACCATCTATAAACTGTGAATTGCATCTAAAAATACTTCTTCTTCTGTGACGTTTAGCATTTTGAACATTATCTTTGTAGCTACTGCTATATTCTTTTGTTGAGCTGAGATTTTGACAGCCTTCCTGTGAATGACCATCTACACAGTGGCACATGCAGATGAGGACATGACAGAGGTCAAAATCTACTGCCTGAAAGAGTCTAAGAGGCATCTTGTCATGTACAGTGACCAACAGTCACACTAGTGGGGACAGCCGCCATTCTTATTACCTTTCCATTAGTTACTCACGCTGTGTTTTTAGTAGATCTCTCCTCCCACTTGCTGACCAATTCAAGTGCAATGCTCTGGATAGTCTTACCTCTCTCTCTCCCGCTTATCTTGAATCCTGTTTGAAGTCTAGGAAGCCTTCCTTCCCCAAATGATGTCTTGTACAGCTAAGGATTGTGGATAAATTGAAAAAAAAAAAAAAAAGATCGGACAGAAATAGCTATGGTCTAAGAGTTTTGTGGGACTGAGCAGTTTATTTTAGTGATTGCATAATTAGGTCTGAGAATTGGGAGGGAAGATCTTACAAGAGGAATAACTTATATGATAGGGACAATGTGAAGGACACTCAAGGTAAATATTCAGAGTTGGGAATGGATCCAGGAATGCTTTGCTGTAAGAAATATCTAAGGAGCAGGGTAGGTTGGTGTTCAAGGGAGGGATGAGAATCCAAACTATTGACTATGAATTTAAACAGAGTTTAACAGTTACAGACCTATGATAGATCTATAGTTTGTGCAAAATTTCAGGTAAATGCCATTCATCAGTGAAAAATAGAATGGCCAGGAATCAGAGAGCTTGCAATAAGGAATGCATGGTTAGATGAAAATTCCTATGTCCTCTTACCTTGAAATTTTTTTTTTTTAAATTTAAGATTTACAGTATATTTATTGATAATATAAAGTAAGGAAGAACACATCTCAAAGTACATTTATATACATTTGGGAAAAAAGAGAGAGAAAGATAAATAAGTGGAAGAAATAACAATGGTCTTCAGAATGCATAAGTCCTTAAATGCCACAGAAAAATTGAGCAGGCAGTACCAACTGTTGACAGAGTCTGAGGTGCTGGTAAGGTGCTCTGCCTTCTGGGACCTCATTTAGCAGCAGCAATCCTCTGTGATACATCGTCTGAATAAGGAAACAAATGGCTGCATAGGATATGTGCCAAGCTCCACAGTGAACTTCCTTACAGGCTTTCTATAGTCTTGCTTGATGGTGCTCAACAGAATGATAGTCATATCATAGATAATCCTCTGGGATGAGTTGGGATAACGATACATGAAATTGTGTCAGTGGCTGATTTAATGATTTTCTAGAGACCAGCAGAAGTTGTGGCTAAAGTAGTAGTCTCAGGTAGGTACTAACTAAAATTTTGCAGAATAATTGTTGAAAGATTAATGAAGGATCTCATGTTGATGAGATAGCCTTCCTTAGCCAAATAATGATCCAGAGCAGGAAGGAGTTGTGTATTCCAACTCCATATTCTTAACACTGTAACCTTAAACCATGCATTTCATCTTGCTGGAATTCACTCTGTATTACATTTTGTATGTGCCATTTTTACTTCCTTGGCTTGGTTTAAGGCTTGATTTAAGGTATTTCTACTAAAGTAATTATCTCTTAATTTTATTTTACTCCACCATTTCCTTTGTATGTTACAGAGCTTAGCGTCATGTATTTCTATTGAAGTAATTTATCTCTCCTTCAAAATACACATCTCTCCCAGCTGTATGGACTCTCACACTCTAACTTCTCCTTTTTAGAATTGTTGATTTTTGCCTACAGCTTTTGTGAGACAGATTACTTCATAGCCCAGAAGGACTCTTAGTTACACCACAGGAAAACACTTCCAATTTGTAAAATGACATACACCAGTGACTTATAGATCTCTAAACCTTACAGCAAAATTCACCATATAGAATGCATTGGTGTCTATGGAAAGAAAAAACCAAATACTTCACTATCTTTGGACAACTTTTCTTGTATTTTAATTCAAACATTTTCATGTGAGATTTCCTCCCCTTTAAAAAAAAAAAACAAGTTCAGTAAAGAAAAATAACAGATAAGGGTCTTGCAGAATACTCTAAGGCTATCATAGATGCACTTAAAATGCACTTAGTTTTCTTCTGTTTGGAATAAACCTCCTGATCATTGCTTATAGAGCATTGCCCCTCATTCCCTTAGTAAGAGGCTTTTCAAGAAAGCTTTTTTTACCTCAGCTTTTCCAGAGTCATTCATTTTATTATAAGGGTTAAGCAACGGCCAGTACTTTACCAGATGTACCTAGTTTGTTGTTTCTATCAAGTATATTATAAGTGTGCACACAGGAAGAGTAAAATTCCCTTCTTTCCTTACTCTAAGTTTTGCTTGCTCATTACATATTTTGAGTCATTTAACTCTAGATTATTCCATAATAGTTACTAATTTGGAATTTGTTTCTCATATTCATACATTTTTTGATTCTTATGATTTCACTTTGTGAGTTTTTGTTAATTCTTCTAGCTCAATAAATGGTTCTGAAGGGCTCTAGGTGCTGTAGAAACACAAGCAACATTTCTGTTGAATTAGTAACTGTCCCTAGGGACTTCTCAAAGAGGACAATTAAAGATCTCCATGTTATGTTGTCAGTATCTACAAACCATCTCTGTCTAATAAAAATATTAATTGTTGGAAGTCATAACTCTTTCATAATTAACCCCTAAAATTAACACCTGATGAGACTTTTTTCAGAGACATTCATTGCTTCAAATTTTTCATTGCTGTCTGTTGTCTGTAATGTAATTTCTTCTCATCTGTGATGACACCACAGATTTTAATATCTATTTTATTGACACTGATGTAAATGTAAGCACAGTCATATCTACTATATAATGTAGCTCTTGATGTAAAGAGTGACACCAGTGAAAACAATGATCTGATTTTTCAAGGTACCTGGTACTTTACATAAACATAAAATGCTGCAAAATCTGCAAGACAATGGTTTAGACAAAAAATTGATAACCCCAAATAATACAAAAAACTAATTTGTCTAATTTTTTTTTCACTAATCTTGCAAACAGAATTGAGGAATAAATGTATTCGTATAGCATTAAAATGTGCATTATTAAAAAAATACTCTTATAAATGTGTGCAAATATATATAATCCAGTATTTATTTTATTTAGTCCACCACTTCTTTTTCATAACAAAACTTAGCATTCTGTCACAAATACTTTAAAGATTTGTGTCATCAACTATATCAGAGGTCAGAAATTATGCATCTATTAATTATGTCCAAGTTTTCCAGTAAAGGATTTCCAAGTAGTATCCCTATCTCCAAAGATAAATTGTTTTAAATTAAGCTTTAATTGTAACAGCTTCAGAGTAAGGATTCTTCTGAACTGTTTGGTTTCTATATGCAACTTTTAAAACACTAGAAATTCTAATCATATTAAGGAAAGGAAGGTTCCTGAAGTGTAGTCTGTACTGCTCTGGTGAAATATTTCTAACTGGGATAAAACATGTTGTCAAACATTTTTTTTCTCTTGGAAGTTCTTCTTTCACTCTTACTGAAATAATTGCAACAAGAAAATAACCTGAGTTGAATTTAACTCCAAATGAAAGATTATTATTTTTCAAAAAACCATAATACCAAGTTCAGAAGAACTATATTATGGATTATATATTGAAAAAAAATATTCTGGTAGAAACTCAGACATTTTTTGTATACTTTTTAATTTTAGAACATAAGGATCATTATATGAAGTATTAAAAACCTCTCACTCTCATATATGCACACACACAAAAGGAAAGCTGAAATATCAGGCAGGGGTAAACTGATTTTTACTTTGTTAAATTGGAATTATTGGCTCACTGAAGAACTAAAAGGCTGTGCTAATTTGAAGAAGTGAGAAGTCAACTAAGGCAGTTGATTTAGTACTTGTCAGTAAAATAGTTCTTGTTTTTCAGAACAGTTTCTATTAATTTCATATTTTTCTATTTGTTTTTATATTTTTCATATAATTAGTTCATGATACCTTACTTGGCTGGCATATGCATAAAAGACTTTTGGAAAGCATAGTTCAGTTTTTGTTTCGTTTATTTCTCTTGGATATAATGCGTTCAAAGTCTTTTGCCCCTGAGTGCAATTAGCATGATTTTTTTCTAATCCTCAGATCCCTCTTCTCACTGTGTTTAATGTGTGACAAACCATTAAATACTTTTATAATTTCAAACTCTGATTTTCTTTTCCCCACATACATGAATGTGGGGAACTTTTATTAAGTAAAGACATCTATGAAAAATAGCTTACAAGCACTTACTTCTTCATAGTAGGTGGAGTGCTATGATGAAAAACATATCTGCCAAATCTAGAGACTCCTGGGCTTTGTGTAAGGACAATTCACTATTAAAAATTACTCATTTTCTCCTCAGCTTTGCTCTTCATTTCAAGCAATAGGAAAAGTGGTGGCAAATGCAGTAAATATAAATGCAGATTAGATTCAGACCTAGCTCACAGTTTAAGTACCTCAAAAAGGTGTCTGCTGTGCTTTTAATGTTCAAAATACTATATTTGCAACATTCCCTGAAATGCATTTATTTTCTTTAGATTAAGTCCTCATTGTAACAGCAGAGTGTGCTTGCAGGTCCTCAGATGTAGTTCTGCCTGCCTTGGGAATGCCTTTGTGGTAGATACACACTTATGACTTCAATAGGAAAAGCATTGATGCAAATAAATTCCGCTTCCTCTCCCTTAGTTAACACATATTTCTGTATTTCTTAGGGAGCATCAGGGTATATGAATCAGTGAAATAAATGAGGCAGGTTCTACCAGCTTTATTCATATCTTACTCCCCATTTGCAGAGGTGTTTCTCCACCAGGCGTCTTCAGAACCATAAACAATATGAAGTAATCTAGTTAAAAAAGAAAACAAACAGAAAAGCAAAAACAACAACAACAACAAAAAATTTTTTAAAAAAGCAAACAAATCTCAAACCCTCAAACAAACAAAAAACTAAACTGACTTTCCTTAAGAACGGGTTACCAATCCCTGGAAGATGCAGAAAGACTGTATTGCTAAGTGCTAGTCAAAGTCTGAGATCGTGTTTATGTCAGGAGGTTGATATGTCAAGAGGTCAAAGGAGGTGATTCTGCCTCTCTACTCAGCTCACATTAGACCGCAGATGGAGTACTGCATCCAGCTTTAGGGTCCTCAGCACAAGAAAGACATGGACCTTTTAGAGTGAGTCCAGAGGAGGGCAAGGAAGAGGATGAGAGGGAAAAGCAACTCTCCTACAATAAAATGCTGATACTTTTTTTCTACCTCTTCCTTACTCCTTCTTTCTTACATGCCTTAGGTTCATCTGGGTCTGCTCCTATATGTTTTCTAAGATGCATTGTAAACTTTCCTTTTTCTGTTAGTCTGCAGCTCCATGCTACATATCAATAGATAGCTTGCCTTTTCTGGATGTTAGATGCTGTTAGGTATGAGTTCCCTTTTTTCCTTCTAAAACCAAGCCAATGTTGTCTAGCTCCAGTCTACATGGCTTTAACTGGCATGTGAAAAGTTGCTTATAGTGAAGAAATCTCCCCTGTAGACTGTATCCCAGCTCTTCTCATTGCATGCCTGTATTCCCCTGTGCTGCATCTTTGATCTCCTGATATGAGGACACCTCCTGGTATGAGCTCCCTGCTCTCACACCAGGCTTATTTTTCTCTATACTGTAACTTTATATTTGAGTCATAAATATCTCGTTGTAGCATAATTGTGTGCTACTGTCATCTCTAGAACTATGATCACACCATGAAAACATCAACAAAACAAATTAGCCATAGCTACCCCATGTCAATTAGAAAGAGGATTTTATTGAAGTGAAACCAAGTAAAACAAAGGTGCAGGCAGATGAAAATTTCAGACAGAGGTAGCCTGGCAAGTCCTGAGACTTCCAAAGTCAATAAAAATCTTGTGGCCTGTTAATATCAATGACAACATTGAGTCTATTACAGGGCTACAGGGTAACAAAACTCAGGCTGAAGATACTGTAAAAAGTCTGTTTGGCATGTAATTGGAAATACTGTACTGTGTTATCATGTAGTAGAGCAGACTATAAAGTATATTCTCATTCTTTTTATGTATTGATGCAATGGTTATATAATTAGACTTAAAAAAATATATATGTCTTGTCTCACTTTGAAGAGAAGATATTAATGACTTACTTTTATTTTGAATCTGCAGTCTAATTAATTCCATACTGAAGAGATAGTAATATCTATTTTGCTCTGTTTTGTTGCTTTCTTTTTATTTGTGACATCAGTAATTGTGGTAGTGTGTTTTCCATCATAGTATGTTCTATAGAAATATATTAAAGTAGCATGTTTATGGAAATTTATTCTACATTTATCCAATGCTTTACCACATGCTAACCATACCCATTTGGAATATTTATTCTTCTTTGACTGTCTTTTGACAAGAATGACTGTTTCTTTAAGTGAATACTGGTGTAATGGAGTTTCAGAGGAGAAAGGTGTTTATGCTGTGCAAGAGGAGGCATGCAAGGGGTTAAGGCTGACAAGAGAGCATGGAGGACAGTGGCCTTGGTGAGATAGTACAGTCCCACATAACAGGTGTCAGAGAATGGAAAGATTGATTTTTCAAGACACTTTGGAATGCCCGTGTGTGTGTGGTAGCAGGTGGTGAGACATTGCCCTGCCCGCAATGCCCCCCAGCCCCACAGTATCTTTCAGCCGTGGGGCACTGGAGGCAGCCCCTTGATGCCTTTTCACTGGTCCTAAAATCATGAGCCAGACACACTGAGGTGATAAAAAGTGGTTACCTTTATAAGGATCCATATGGTGCACAGCTAGCTAGATGGAAAGCACCAAAGATGCATACGTAACATAAAATGGAGACAATTTTTATATGTTGAGAAAATTAGCATAACTGACAAGAATCTAGTTAGAGACATAAGTGATGAGGTAATTTGTCCCTGGTTCTACACTTTTCTGAATTCCCCCTGCACTTCCCCCTTGGTTTAGGAACTAAACTTTTCTTATGAAAATATGTCTCAGAGAGCTGGTTTCAACCTTGGCTCCCAGAGAGCTATACCTTGGACCCCCAGGGCTTGGAGCTGCTGGAGAATTTATTTTGTCTTTCTGTCTATTAATAGAATAGGTAAAATGCTAGCTATGACTACATAATAAGGTACAGAGCTACAAATATATATGTAAGGAATATAGAGAATGTGTAAAAGCAAAAAGGCAAAAATCAATTCAGCATCACCCTCAGTGTTTCTAAGCTCCTGAGTGTCCGAGAGACTGGAAGTTCCATCTGGGGGAAAGGCTCATGAGAGGCAAAGTGTTTCAGAGGAGTTGCCAGGAGACAAGCATGCTGTTCTTTAACATTTCCTTCAGCTTGGAGTTTTCTATCTCTTACATCACTGGAACCCAGAAGCTGGTAGCTATATGTCTATCTTTCTATATCTTTCCTGTCTTTTTGTCTTTCTCTCTTTCTTCTTCCTCTAACATTCTCTTCATGGAATGTAACATCAAATGAGTGCAAACAAAACTTAGTTCGCTAAGTCGAATGGGCTAAGTCCATGCAGTAATAAATATTTTTTGTTGTACTAAGTCTTTTGCCAAAGTCCCTTAATTTTCTGTATTTTGCCAGAAAAAAAACTTTTGTGTAGTTTTCACCTCTTGAGAATATCTGTTTGGTTGTGCCTACCCAGAGCAGAGGAACCTCAGTTTACCCCATCCATTTAAGTGTCCAGGTGTTACAACATGTCTAGTGACAGTAACCATGGTGGTTGTGTGACCAAAACACTGCTCAGCAGATGCAGGGTGCTGTGGCAGGGAAAAGCATCCCCTGAAACACCCTGGCCTTTGCCTTCAGGGTCTGAGCATGCCTTCCTGCAGCAAATCAATCCCCAGCCCAGGCTGAGCTTGGAGAGTCCTGTGGTGGCCTTGAGGCTCCAGCTGTTAGCTGAGAGAGGAAAAACAATGTTCATTCTAAAGGGGGAGAAATGAATAAAATAAATTCACATGACAAAAGTGTTTGTAGAGATCCTGATTTTGATGTAAGATGTTTACCTCCGTGGCAGGCAATTTGGAGCATTAAGCTGTGTAAACTTTTTATTTTCCAGCAATAATTAACTTCTTCAGCTTTTTCATAGCACTTAATCATAGGTTCCTCCTTTCCCATGTTCATTTCAAACTTGAAAAATGTGTTTACTTTTGTATCGAGTAAGTTGCATGAATGCTTATATGAATGATACAGCAGCATAGTTCTCCACTTCCCACTGTTAGTCTTATTTTTTCTAAAAAAAATAACAGAAGAAACTTTTGTTAATAACTAGAAATTTTTGATTGATAGATGGTTAAGGTGATTGCTGTAATTGCACAAAGGAGTGCAAAAAAAAGAACATCTTATGTCTTCAATTAAACACTTTCATACATAAGCAAAATATAACCACTATTTAGCTTTCTTTTCAATGTGAAAGTGATTGTGTGCTAATTCTTCTCTTTTTTCTCTTTTATTCTTTTTGTCTTATTTTTATTTCCTGCTTTTCACATTTTATTTCATATTGAGTGACATTTGAATCCAAGACAACATGCCATGTTAACAGAGACTGTGATTTGGGAAAATTAATTCAAGTCATAGGACAAATTTATTCAAACTTTTCCATTTAACTTTTTGAAATATTTCAGAACTATCCCTCCACATTAGGTAACTTGCAGGCTTAACTTTTTATGTTCTTGATCAAACTGTTTCAGAATATGCTTGACATTTACAGCATGTTCATTTTCTTATCTTTTTTCTTAAGTACTTAAGAATAGTAGCTAACACATGCTGAATTATTGCAATAAAGTGAAATTTAGGATTCTTTTAGGATCTATTTATACTTGAAAACTAATGCTGTGAAGTCAGTTATTTTTAATCACTTTCCAAAGTTTTCATGAAAAGGATAGAATGTTTCTTATTTAAATTATGTATTTTTTGGTTTTTAAGTTTACTGTGCTATTAGTAGAAAATGAATTGCACCTAAATATTACTTGATGAAAGGGAGCACTATCTCAGTTTTTGACTTGCTGTTAATATTTCTTTTTCCCTGGGGTTCTAATATGGCAAATATCATATATTCTTAATAGCTTCTTAGATAGTTTGCTGAACATTAAAAATACCCCTTTCCTAGCTCAATGCATTTTTATCATTAGAATCAAAGCAATAGCATGCAACAGGATTTATATCTCATGTGAGACACAACTCTACATCTACGTCCTGCTTTGATGAATGCTGTTCTGTGTTTTATAAAAAGAAACATGTATGTCCTATGAAGTCATACATATCACCTTGCAATCTTACCGGTATAACTAATTCAGATTACTCAGTTATCTCAGTTTGTTCACCAGAAAAATTCTTATGCAAGGTGCTAGGAGAGATTGAATGGTTTAAAGGGTTGTCATCATTAACTGTGGCCTTAACAGGAAAATGCATTTTATTTCATCATTTTTGCTACGTGGAATGCAAGCTAATGTGATAAATTTGCATTCATCTCCTTGACCTTCCCTTGTACAGAAGAAATCATGGGAAAATATCACCAATACAATTAGTTTTTGCAAGAGTTTTTCTGGCTGCTATTTGGACTCCATAACAGAAGTGGGTTTTTTCCCCTTTTTGCACTTTCATTCACATTCTTGGTGAAATGACATTGCACTTAATTTACATTGGCTAGTCAGAAGATTTTCACAGTTTTGACTACCGTGCATAATACGACAGGCAAGATACTTACCAATCTCTACTAAAGAGCCTGTAGCATGAGTTTAATCATGCTATTTAATTGCTAAGCTTAATTTGAAAATAATTGTTCACAGCAATTAAGTAAATGCCCCAATTTCATTAACAGACTTTCTAATTAGAAAGTACAACATAAAAGTGCTAATGTTGCTTCATTAGGCTTGAATTACGGGTTCTAATACTACTTTTTTACTGTCTATACGATTTCTCTCTGCAGCAGAATATCAGCCTAATAAACTGGTACTAGATTAGTAACAAATTTTCTGTGGTAGCATAGTCATGTCCTAGCCAAATGTGCAATGTTTTATTACAAAGGAGACTCAAGTCTGTATTTTAAATTTTAAGTATAGTCTGAACTTTAAAGAACTCTGAGATATAGCAATATCAGATAAAAATGTGTAGGAATTAATTGCTTTGAAGAAGAATACAAGTATTTTTTTCAAAATTTTATGTCCCAATACGTGTTTGGCACTTGCTATATAAGAAACTATATATGAGAAATAAATGATAAGTAAAAAGATAGTAAATGTGGCTGCTGATAATGTATAGTGAAGACCAAAATAATTATGGCAGTGTCACAAGATGTCATTATAGATGCCACATGAGATGTCATTAGCATCTTTAACTGTCAAAGCTACTGTTTCTTTACAACATTAAGGAATCATTATAATTTTTACTGTATTACTGTAAATTTGTGGAAGAAGGAAGAAGGATATTTCTATTTCAATCAAAAGGATTCCTTTTTTGCATATAAAAAGTATCAGTATTCAGTAGCTTTATCATGCCATGGGGTGGAGAAAGGAAAAGGTAAAAGAAAAAGTTGGACATAAAAGCAATAAGATGAAATCTAAACGATTGTAAAAATACATAAAAGCACAAAATAGAATATCCCTTGCTTGTTTGTAAGTTACCTTCAAGCTTTCACTCAATTCCCTTTATTATTTCCCATATTGTCTCTTGCTTAAAATATAAGGATGATTAAAAATAGGTTACTAAGAAAGACATACTGATATATTTCTTGTGAAATCCTGCCAACTGTCTTATGTGCTGATCATTAGTAGATGAATGTAACATTGACAACATTTATGTAACTATAGATTTTAATATTTGTAAAAATATGCATATAGCTAGAGTTCATGATTTTTAAAAAAAGTTTTGGATTGCAACATCTTGTCTCCTTCATGCATGCGTAACTATGTGCAAATTGTAAAGATCATAAACAGGAAAAGAATTATTTTCATGTACTACTCTCCATCTAAAAATACAATATCCTGATTATGTGTATGGAATGTGGCTATGGAGAAAAAACTTTAAATATGTAAAAATGTTGCAAATAGACCTGGTGTTCATCTCATGGTTCAAGAGGAGATCGAGAGAATTTTCCCTATCGTAAGACAGAATCAAACTCTTCTCGTTACTGAAAGACAATGCAGCAAAGAATAAATGTCTTGGTCTGGATTGTCTCACCACAACATCCAGCCTGTGTTTTTGCTTAGGACCAGTGTAAGCCTGCACACAGACCATAGTTGTGAGAGCACTGAAGTCAGTATTGACTTTTTAAAAATGCTAACAGAATTAGTTATATGTGTGTGTACATTTACACATATACTTGCTGAAATAAGTTCACCCTGATTCAATAAAGCAGCAAAGCATATCTTAATTTATTTCCTGATTGTCAAAACCCAGCAAATACTGCAGATTTTACTCTTACATTCCCTCTGTTGGTCCACTGTATTTAGCAAGATTTTTTTTTTTTTAAATCATCAAATGTAATGTCAAATGCAATGAAGACCTCTTTAAGTAATGTCCTGCCTAGACGAGAGATTTTATACAAGGACTGTTTGGAACTGTAGTTTAGTCAGATGTGATTCCAGCTTCCAGAAGTGCCAAAATAACCTGGATTTTAATTAATTACTAGACTTCAACTTACTCTTCCCTCTTCCAGGCTAAAACAAGAAAAAAAAATACTCAGCACATACTAAAATAAGTTTCAATGCTGCAGTCTATCTTCTGTAACATACAAGAATGAAAACAGAAAACTGCACAATTTTTTCTTCTTATGTTGAGTTTTAACAGCCTTTGACCTTTCTGGAGGTCTTAGAGTGCTGCTATTATTTTCTCTCTGTTTGCTGCTCCCCATATCATGCAAGGAATTTCTTTTACAAGTTCATCAGCCAGAGTTTTGTTTTATTCATGTATTTAATGAAATTTTTACTTTATGACCGAAAAGTTATGATAATTAGCATATCTGGAATTGTCTGTCTTTCAGCCCCCATGTTTGTGCATTTTCTTTTACTTACTCATTATTTCCTCATTTTGAATCTGTGAGAATATGGGTCTTACTGTGTCTCTGTAGCTGGTTTGTGATTGCAGCTAAGACTCCGTACAGACACCTTTACAGTAACCCTTTCAGTGACCCCTACAGAACTAAAATTACAGCTCTTATCTTTCCTTTAGACAGTTTGAAAAGTTGTTTTATCCCTTCTTCTCTTACCCCTGAGCGAATAGATTCTTTCTGACATGATTAAAATTGGTTGTATAAGGGGGAAGTTCCAAAATCAGCCCTTGTATCTGTGTACATCCACTCACATGTTGAGCTTAAATTGCTTTTTCTCCATATTTGTTGATTTTTTTTCTCCCTGTTCAGTCAACACAACAAGATAAAATAAACCAAATAGTACTTCAATTTCCAATGGAAATGTAGAGTTTTCCTCTGGTTATGAATAAGATAAAAAAAAAGGGAGGAAAGAACCTTTTTTTTTTAAAAAATGGTGCTAATAGGATATTGTATAATATTTAAACATATATTCATAGGAAATGTATCAGAATGTAATTAGCTTTTGCTACTTTACTTATTAGATTTCAATTTGGATGTCAGAAAGATATTTTATGATAACTATTTTTATGGTTTGTGTTAGTTGTCATCTGTCTTATGGCAAGTTCTTTATTTTTTTATAATTTAAATCTGATATTTCTAAATGAGAAATTTTGGAGGGAAGGAGACCATAATAAAGTTTTGGAATGTTGCAAAGTTGATAATTTTAAAGGGTCTTTTTGAACAGGAATGAAAACTAAATTAAAGCAATGTAAGTTCACCTAGGGAAATCCTACGTGTGCTTTCCCAGTGAAAAACAATTGAATACCAATAAAAGGGGGACTTTTACATGTGCTTATATATTAAATTGAAAATCAGTCAGCTCTTCTAGCTCTCACTTCTTTCTCATAATTATATCCCATGCAATTCCTCCAAGTAGGTCTCTGGACAGTCCAAAGTCTCCTCTCATGAAATCTAGGACTGTGATGCTGGTTTTTGTCTTGTTCCCTTCTCTTGGGGTCTTAAACTCCGGCATCTCACTACTGTCAAGACTGTCCCTGATCTTCACAACTTTAGCCAGTTCTTTCTTGCTTGTCAGTGGCATATCAGCTTCTCTGTCATCTCTATCAGAATGTCGTCACCAGTGCGTGCATCATGTATGAATTGTGCCCTGCTGTGTTGCCCCTTCAGCTGATCCTGGAGCGACAAAGCTGATTTTATTTCAGAATTATATGAGACATTTTGGCAGTCTGACAAAATTTGAGATTTTTTTCATTCTCTTTCTTGCACCGTGGGAAGCATAATATGAGCCAGACAGTTATGCGACTTTTCAGTCACTTCATCAACAGCTCAGCAGGCTGAAGGTGCTGCTTGCAAATTATGACTATCAGACCTAAAGAAAAAATATTCAGTGCCATTAAATGGTCGTGATATGAAGGAGTTCATGAGAACACGATTGTGATGTCTTTGGCTGCCTTCACACTGGAAATTACCATTGTACTGTCAAATAGTTTTTACAGCATCTTCAGTGGACGTTCTAGTAACTGACCTGGCAGTATCAATAGTAGCAGGATGTGAAGGACTTGCTCTTCGTGAATCAAATTTCTTTAGATTAAGTGCTACTGGTGTGAGAAAACTGCTGCAGACTTTGGTTATCCAGCAATTGTTCTGGAGAATCAGGATGAAAGAGAGCTTACCTGAGATTTTTTTCTCATGCATCAACAGCAAACCAGTATTGAAATTTCTATTCCACTCTTTATTAGCTTGCAGAAACATGATTTGAATTTACTATACAGATTAATGTGCTGAAATTATGAGATAAATCATTACTTTAAAAAAAAATGCTGAAGGACAGATTACATAATTTGTCATGTTCGAGTTCTGCAGTACTTTACTTACATAGTTTTCCCAGTTATACACAAAGGAGAAAGCCAGGTTCCTGTTATTCATCCTCCCCTTTGGCAATGTTTATAAGCACAGTTTTCTCAGATCATTTTTGTACTGTGGAACTCATGTCTTTACATATATTTGATGCTTGTTAAGTCCTATAAGTTTTAATGGTGTTGCTGCTCTGCAATTTTGGCTGATGGAATCATACCCTAAGCACTAAGCATTGCTACAAATAATTACTTAATTGGTTAAAAAAAAAACCCAAAAAAGAGTCAAAAGCATGTATTTAGAAGCAGACATGGTGGCATTTCCATGTACCACAGCAGATTGTTCTGTGTAGTCTGCACCCTGAAGTAAATTTCAATATTATATTTTCCTCCTTATCCTCAAGATGGAACAATTAATGAGAAATGTGAGATCTCTCTGAAATTTTTCTATGTGACAAACTTCAGGATAGACAGCTGAGTGTCACCCTCAAGACCCTACTTGCTCAATTTATGGGTGCCCATATTCTTGCCTTCAAGACAGGGTGCACTGTTCTTATTTTTATCTGACATATTAATGAACTTGCAAGGCCTGGTATTTCACATGTAGGAGGTTTGACTTTGTAGACCTTTAAATAAAATTTTCTTATCAAAATTCTTCTACATTTTAATAAATTCAGTAAAAAACTAAATGCATCTTACAGGAAAATGTGAATCATTTAAGATAATATACTTTAAAAACAGAAACTGTTGAAAAAAGGATTACAGCATAAAGGAAACAAGTTTTGTAACCTGTCTTGCTTCTAAAGTTTTGTCTTTTTGATTGATTGTGTAAATATGTATGTGTGGCTTTCTGCATGATTATTTTTCTAATGAGTAGATTGAGAGGCTGGTTTAGAAACGCTCTAGGAGATGGATGATGAACTTCTAGAACTCCTTGATCTTGCAAGTCACCGAATTCACCTGGGGGGTCAATACAGTGGATGGGGGACAATAATGGTGTTCATGTAGCTCTATCACTTTATGCCACTTTCAGTGTTTTCTTATGTAATGGTGATTTAAACAAGCTGGTTTCAATGAATTTTTTTTTCTGTGCTCTAAAATCTTCCAGAGTTGGGTTTTTGAGAGTTTTTCCTACCAAGTCATACCAAGATTGCTCAGTCAGATCATTTAGATATTCTGCCCTGCTCCTTTTCAGATCAAAGAAATCCCTTCCAACCCTTCTTAGCCTCACTTTATATTCTCCAAATATAACCTCTTTGCCTGCCTTATTTCCTTTCTATATTTGACAAGTGTTGGAAGTCTATTAATGATTTTGTACTTTGTGGTTACCCTAGCAAATATGGCAGGCCTGTAAGAAGTACAGAAAAAAACACCCCAGAAGTTATCGGGGTTTTTTGTTCAGTTTCCATGGAAACAAATGCAGAAATAAATCATCAGTTTTGTGCTTCCTTTCTTCTGACTTCTTCCCACTACCAGGGAAACATATGAATTTTACCCCTCTTACTTCTGTATTTTGGTACCCTAGTTTGTCTAAGGCCTGAGCTAATTTTGTGGACTTTGCCTGGGGAGCTTGGCTGCAGAGCATCTTTGAGTGATGCAGAAGTGCACTCACTGCAGGGATCTTGGATGAGTAAGGACAGGGACTGCAATTCTGCAGGAGCATCTTATGTCAGAGGACTTGGAACTGATTTGTGAGGAGAAAAAGCAGAAAATATATCAGAAAAAAGTGAGTATACATTAGCAGGATATACAGAAATATTATGTTACAAGTACTACTGGACTGGAAATATACCTGGGAGAGAGCAGCTCTGTCATGTAAGAAGGAAAACAGAAAAACTCTCTGCTTGAATCATTGTACAGTACGTTGCCTGGTACAAAAAGATATGCTGTACCGAAAGTTCAGTTTTGCAATTATTTTCTTCAGAATAATGAGAGTTAACATTGTTCTTTGCATCTTCTATCACCGTTTCTGTATTTATGTATTTGTAGGCAACTATATACCATGACATATGCCCTAAATGTTTACAGTTAAAATGCTATTTATGTTATCTGATAAAGTGGCTAC
Organism: Onychostruthus taczanowskii; assembly: GCF_017590055.1. Taxonomy (NCBI): domain Eukaryota; kingdom Metazoa; phylum Chordata; class Aves; order Passeriformes; family Passeridae; genus Onychostruthus; species Onychostruthus taczanowskii. Next base: position 1,279,495 of record NW_024498540.1, read on the forward strand.
ACAAAATGCTATCAAGTATATCTTGTAAAACACCTCAATAAAAAGCTGTGGAATATACCTCATACAGTGATGATACAATGCTATGAAATTTACCTCATAAAGTCCTAGGAAACAGACAGCTAGGGCACTGATCAAACTGTGAAACAAATTAATTTGGATGCAATCTACTTTTGCAGTACTCAAATATTTTTACTTAGAAACTAGTGTAATTCTGGTCTCCCAGTTGGAAGGGAAGGAGGAAGGACAGCTCAAAGTCACTGTTTTGAGCACATTAAGAACAGAAAAGGCATGACAGGCTGCTTGTCTAGGAGTGAGCTGGACCAGGAACTATAAATAAATAGGCAAAGTCAGACAACACTATAAAACACATTGTTCATGTGACAGTATAAATCAGTTTGTCAGACTGACGTAAATGCAGTTTATCCTGTCCAGGCAGGAGGAGAATAACCTTAAAAATACCACTGTGTATCAGCACATCATGGATGTTTCATTTGGCAAAAAAACACAGGTTAACCTGTTATACTTTTTTATTCATATTACACACAAACAGTAAAAATAGGATTAACTTAACAGAAAGGACACTATCCAGTGTCTGTGTTTTGTACTTCCTTAGAGTCTGTTTTCAGAATCTGAAGTCAAGAAAAAAATTAGAACTTCTGAGAGAGATCTCATTGATTGAATGATAATGGTCTTCTTGTCTGTGGGTTTTATTATTCCTCTGTGCACTGCTCACAGTAAAGTACAGCTTGCTGATTGCATTCCTAGTCAAAATTTATCCTTGCTTCTTTTTCTATCGATATAAGCATCTCCCTGAGGTCCAAATTGATTGCTGTCTTCCAAGGAATTTTCTCTTCCTTGCTCTGCTCTTGTTCCAGAACTTCCAGGTATCCTAGGTGTCACTCCTGTATACTCTTCCATTCTAAGTACATTCATTATTCCAGCAGTGACTTACAGAGGTTTTCTAAATATTTTTCTTTCCCTGGAAATAAAGGTGACCCAGGATCTCTGCTGATCTCCAAGGAGTTGTGTGATGTATGGCATAAAACTCAATATTACCACTCATACAGGGAAAAACTTCTCTGTTCACATGATTTGAGCTAAATCAGGATTGAAGCATTTATGAGCGACAAGTAATTAATCAGTAAGGAGAGAACTACATCTTCAGGATTGGTGTGAGCAATACAACAGATAGACCACAGTAACACATATTTAGGAGATGCTTGCAAAAGACCTACAGAATTGTAAATACACCTCAATACCTAATTTCCCCCAAACTGTAACATGCAGAGATCACTGTGGTGGATATTAAACATAAACTGGCCTTGAGGTTAGTTCATGTCATGGGTCTGTGTATGACCACTGGAGTGTTGAGCACCTTTTAGAGCACCACAGGCCTATAGAGAGAGCTTCCCATGCTAGTGGTTTGTTATATGCATATTATAATCACATAGGAATATGTAAACTGTAGTATTATTTAAGTCTGTTAATCAAAGTGAAAAAATTTCTTTACTGTCTGCATTAACCCTTTAATTGGCCTTGAACCAAAAAGCCTTTTAGTTTGAAAGCCCAACCTAGTCACATTCCTCAAACTTTGAAGATGTAGAAAGAAATATGGCTTTGCAGTATTTTATACCAGAGGCAGAAAGACTATAATATGTAGAGAACTAGGAAGCTTAAAGGCAATATCCTGAAATACATCAAGTCCAATACCAAGAATGTATTTACATAATACTTAGATTTAATTTGATGACTGCCTGGGTTATCTTTGGAAGGCTTATGCATTTTGTTTTCTGTTCATTGAATTTACTGTTTCAAAAGGAACAGCTTTGGGAAAGCTGGAGAATTAAATCCCTTTATCTGTCCACTGAATTAGTTCAACTGTGGGGACAGTTGTACTTATCTGTTGGACTTAAACCAAGAGATATTCAACAGAGAAGGTGCTTCTGTCTGCTGAGACCACTGACAAGAATGCCAACAGGGATACAACTTTCTGAGCCAGTAACTTCAAAGAGAACTGCGCTTTCATTTCAGCACAAGTTAAGGATGTATAGCCAGCAATTTTGCAAAAATCTGTGCCTTGGCATTACTTTAAACTATCTTCCGCCAAATGTTTTCAACAGCAAGAAGGTTATAATGTGTAAGGGGGTCTTTAAGCAATAGAGCGATGTTTCTGGCAGAATTTCCTACCATAAATCTGAAAAAACTCTGCTTGCTTCTCTTGAGGGTCCTTATAAGCCTAGGCTTCTAAAACCAGAAATGCTGAATCTATGTGCAACACCAAAAATCAACTGTCTGTCAGAAAAAAATACAGAATAGACTTATACAAGCTCATAAACCACATCAAACTATCATCTGAAGATGAGGGAACATATGATAACAAAGAAATATGTGCATGATTTGTGGCAATATGGTGTGGAATTGCAGGCCTGCTAAAAGAATAGATGACATAGATTTAAGGCTGTCCACTTCGAATGAAAGATCAGATGATACCAGGCAATGAAATACGTCTGTGCAGTTAATTTCCTTAGCGGATGAAGTTCTTTAAAATACTACTGCCTCCACACTCTTGTTTCTTATTTGTTGTTTCTCGGATGATGGACTGTAGAAAGGCTTTTGTGCTTGAAGTCTTACGCTTTTTTCCCCCTAACTATATCAGTGTGTCTGTGTAAAAGATTCTTATCTCCCAGACAACCTTGCCTTTTGTATCACCATAATACTTAATAATCTATCAGCAATTTTTTTGCCTGACACCATTGTGCCAGGCAAAAAAGTGGAAGCAAATCTATGCCGTGAAAAGCAATTCTCTGGATGCAGCAATGATCTTATTGTGTGTGAGGATGTAAAATTCATTATTCATTATTGTAAATGTTATTGACATCAGTCACTGAAAAACCTGCTTTTTCCATGGTCAAACTTTTTACCTTGTCTCCTCAAAAGACATAAAATTTAGATCAAACCATCCATACAGGCTCAGCGTCTGTCTGCAATCTCAGGAGATCATTTATGCATGTGAAAAAAATCAAGGGATGAGATGCATAAGCAGGAGAGCGACAGTTTTGCTATATGCATACATGAAATGCTTTAAAAGTGCCAAATGAATATATATAATATGATACTTTTTTGCGCATCAAAATGTATTCTATGTTCCAAGTGAATACCATACCTGAAAAAAAATTAATAGCACATTGAAAGAGATACAGTCATGCTGTTAGTTTTCTTGTGTTTCTACATGACAAAAAGTCATAAATATTAATGTATAAAAAAATTATGTTCTGTTGAGAAGTAGCAGAATATGTTTGACACATTAAAGAATGAGAACAAAAAGGAAATGGTAACAATTCACGTTGTTTAATGTATGACTAATCATCATTTATGCATCCTTTTATTTTTAATAACTATATATTCACAAATCCAGTATCAAACAACTTTTCATTAATTTAATGAAAAATTTTTGAAAATATAGATTTTTAGATTAATGTGTCAATTCTTATATTAATAGGTAATGGAAAAGTATAATTTCCTGGCCTACTATCTTATTTTAAGAAATTGCCTGGAGTCTAAATGGCCTTCTCCTTGACTGCCATGTCAGCAGAACATGTATGATTCTGGAGCTCTAACACAAATTTGTAAGTGTAATGAAAACAAATTTAACAGAATATAGCCTAAAAATCTCTACTCTAGTAGACCAAATGTACAAGCATAAGCACACTGTCAGTGGTTTCTAAAATGGCAGTAACTGAAATTTATGTGACAAAAACCAGTTTGTCACCGTCAAAGACATCATTCAGGTTTCTGGATAAGTTTACTGTATATTACTTATATAAATTAATTTATATAAAATCTAGTATCATATTGGATCATAGCTTGTCTTATCTGGGAGTGAAACCTATGTTTGGCTAGTGATTTAACTTTATTCCCAAGAAGATTTACTTGTAAGTTAAACTGTACACACTTTTCATTGACTCACATGAATCAAAACTCACTGCAACACTCAGTATAACAAGAAGTGTTAATGACTTTTGAAGTTGCTGTGGGACTCAGACAGTAGTAAGTAATAAAAAAGAATGCACATAAAAATAATTATGTTGATTTTGGGCAAAATACTGAAGTGTCATCTATGAAATGTGCATCTTGTCAAAGAAGTTATGCAAATCAGTTTTACTCAAATATGGTATCAGAATGTAAACAGTACAACTAAAAAAGCTACCATGAATGCTACACTACTTAAATAACATGAAAACCATGATATTTTTTAATAACAAATTTTATTTATTTCACTTCTACACCTGCTATGGTAAATAGGATTCCTGTGTTATTTTTACAGGTGCTGGAAATGTAGGAGTGCTGATTCCATAAGAACTCTCCTCAAGCTGCCCATGCTGTGCCCCTCAAACACACCCACCCACCCACCCAAGCTGAGTGAGAAGTGACACATGACATTGGACATTAGGTGCCTGCATGGCTCCTCTGTTGCGCTTCTCAGGCTTCAGCATCATGGAAGTCTCTAATGCTTATGTGTCTTTCTCTACTCCTGCTTTCATTCCTGAAGTGAAATGAAAAGGTGGAATTTGACTCATCATGCAGGGAAAGCTGTTGGATAGACAAAACCAGAACCAAGGCATTAGTAAACTCTAGCAGATTACGAAATAGTAAAAACTGAAATAATTATGAATCGTGGCTGATACTGTGAGAAGCAATTAAGAAAATCAAAGGTGTCCTTAATTCATTAAATTCAGTCACCCTGATATCAAATATACAGCGATAAACAAAAAGCAATGGTTTGTGCATCCTAGTTTGGAATGGTAGAGGCTAACAGAAAATACACAACATTAGATTTGTCCAAGTACTTGTGATCTGACTGATCCCCAAACACCTGAAAGCATTTAATCCTGGTCTGAATGAGGGTGGATCATCTTACATCACAGCCAGTCCATGTTGTGGGGGATCCATCCCATTTTTCTGCACCCCCACCCCAAACATTCTAATCACCCAAAATTTCATCACTGCTGTTCTTCTAAAGCCATTACAAGACTGCCAGACTTAGAAGGAAGTAGTGAGTTTCTCCTTCCAAAAGAAAGAGAGATATTTAGAAAGAAAAAGGACATACACAAGGTATTGTTAAACAGGAAGATGTCAGTGATGTGCAAAGAAAAGTACTTAAGACAAAAGAAAATAATCTGCCTGACATATACAGGAAGCTGAATGATTCTGAAGCCAACAAGTTTTGCTAATTTTGAGGGAAATGCCACTTTTTTTTTTTTTTTTTTCCATTTCAAAGAAATAAATCTAATATGGTCATCTCATATTTAAGTGAGGAATTCTGTTCAAAGAATTACAAACTTCCTTAGAAGTCACTATAAATGTAAAATTGAAGATCCAAGTCAAAGAAACAAAGAATATACGTATTTGGGTATGCAATATCTATAATAAAATTAATTATATTTACATATATATATATGTATAAATTTTAATCAAGAAAGAACAGACAGCTAGGTCAGAACATGGCATTGCCTCTGGGAAAGCAAACATGTTGAGGGACCTAATAAAAGTGTTAGCAATAGTCTCTAAAGCTGCAAGCAATAGTCCCTTTATAGAGTCATTAATGGCGTTATAATTACTCCGAAGAATTTTTATTGTACTAGTGTTCACTCAAATAAATAACAAACTAATGGATGTGGTGACTAATTTTTTGTAAAGCACTGAGCTGTAACATTAAATTCTGAAATGAAATATTAATCCTGATTTTCATCATGTATCCATTATTAAAACATTAAGGCATTATTAAAATGCTTTGTATGCATTTTTTCCTTACCTTTTTTTTGTTTAAATCTGGAACACTCTGTGTTCTTTCACAGTGAGTGTCTGCACAAGTGGTTTAAGTGCCTTGTGTCTTTTCTGTCTTTTCTTCAGAAGTACCACCTGTGTTCTTTACTCTGTTTTATTCTGTAAAGTTTTTCATACATCACTAGTTGTCTCCACCTTTTTCTTCTACATTTCTTTGATCCTCAACTTCTTTCAGGGCTAAATCCTGATTATGGAGTTAATTGATGCTTGCATGTGTCAGAAATTGAGGATGCAGATATGTCCAAGCCTTGATTTTCACTACCTACAGTTTTTAAGGCACCCCTGTTTTTGTAGGCAGTCCAAGTGGGAAGTGGAATACACAAATTCACATCCACTAGCCTTAGGCACTCCAGTCTAACAATGGAACACCCAGCTGGATGTGAAGCCACAAAAGACAGCCTTTAATATGTGCTCAGAGGAGAGGCTGACGAACTCTCTCATTGGGCTGCTGTGGGAATTTGCACTATGGTTGTGACTCTAGTGGTGTACATACTTTACCTTAATGGAAAGAAAAGTTATGTTGGAAGAATGAGGCTTCAGTTGCTGTATCCTCTGTAAAACATAGCAAATCATACACATGAAATTTGGCAGTGAGATGGAAGGTAAGTAAAAAATGGCCAAAGGAGGGGGTTTGGCTAGCTGGGAGGTATGTAGCAGAGAAACAGCTAGGCCAAGTCCATTCTGTTGTGTTTATTAATTAATCTATTCCTGCACATAACCAAAAGAATAACATATTTTGGAATAAAGTAACACTTTAAACACCAGACTATTAAGTGTATTTTAGTAGGAAACTCTTCCTCTAACCTTCCAAATCCCATTTCTATTGCAGCTTGCAGGAGCTGACAAATATCACCAGTCAGGGCACCAATTGTTGCCTAATCTTTCACAGCAGTGCAGGGAAAGGTATTGGTGCACAGCTGTGCCTGATCAGATATACTTAGGGAAATCAGGCCACTCCATAAGATCCTCTCCCAGGACAGGAACAGGAGAATGAGGTATTTCTGTTTATGAAGTGAAGAGTCTTTCCTCTGGTAAACTGGGATTTTGTTTGTTTGTTTGTTTGTTTTTGCAAGTGTTTGTGTGGTGACATTGTTAGGGTTTCTTGGTTTTTTTATCAGGTGACATTTATGGCCTGTCTCAGTGAGGCAACCTATATTGCCGTTTTCACTTTAAAATTTGGTTTGGTTGCAGAAAGCAGTGAAGGATGATGCATATTTGTGGTAGTCTCTTTGTTGGTTTTTTTTTTCATTAGTCGGAAAAGGGTGCTCATAATATTACTTGTCTTTAAAGGTCTTAAAATCTGTTTATAGTCTGGTAGGTTAATAACTGAATGCAATTATGTGGTCCAAACAGTTCTTCTGGTGAAAAAGGATGTTTCTTGATTAACAAAAAAAAAATTTTAAAAATTACTTGCTTTAGGGAGATGTGTAAGTTAAGCCTTTTGCAGGAAAAGAAGGTTATTTTATATTCAAAGGTATCAAAGATCTTAACTATAAGATCTCGGGAGGTAGAGGAGGAAACCAGGCTTTTGCACAAGGTTGAGCTTGTATCCTATGGGTGTCCTTGATCTCCTGAAAGACATGACAATGGATGTCTGATTTCCTTTTAAGAACTACCAACTTCAACTTACTGCAAAACCTAATTTTTTCCAGAAATGATTGTGTAAAATGGAAGATTCTTTCTAATATGTGTGTTTGCCATGTTGAAAAGTTGAAGCCATTTTGATTGAAATTTATCTTTATGACAGTTATGAATACTTGTTTGGTGTTGTTTCTGGCACTGTTCAGTATTACTATAAATTATGAGACTGAAATACTAGATGTACAAGAAATGTTTGCTGATCTATACAACCAAATTCCTTAAAATTTTAAAGAAGAAAAAGTACATCGGGCAAACTATTTTTTGTCACTTTTTCTGTATGCAGTGTTTTTAGATAATTGATGCTCTCTATATTAAATTCTATGAAGTATATGCTAGAATTTGTACTGGAAGGATACATAGTCATCACATACTCTCATTGACTGATCTATGGATTTTTTTTTCCTAAGAGCCAGGGGGTTTGTTTTGGTTGGTTTTTTTTGGTGTGTTTTTGTTTTTTGGGGTTTTTTTTGTTTAATTATGTGTAGATATCTACAAGGGATTTAACTTTTAGATTCTTTTCAGTATCTCCCTAGCCCTTGCTTGTACGTATAACAGAAAAAATCTGCGTTTAGACTCCTTTGTGTGCTGAGGAGATTAATCTCCTTGGTAAAAGGAGATAAACTAGGGATCTAAGGAGCTAGGAAGATTGCTTATATACAGCTGTAGCCATTTCCTTTAGTAAACCTGTTTGAAGTTGCACCTCAGTTATATAGTGTAACATGAGGTGCATACTCTTCCCTTTTTTTTTTTACTCAGAATTTTTCTGGAGATGTATGAAATATGTGGTTTTCCCGTATTGCTGTGGACCCCTTCAGCTGTGGAATATTAATTGCCCTAAGTATAACTGTTGCCTAGAAACCCCTTTATACTCAGGTAACATAGCAGAAAACCTAAATTCCATCTGACATTGGTGTAATCATGTCTGCCCTGTGCTTACAGAAGCAAACTGAAAAAGGGTAGTGCTTCAAGCATGTAATGTCTGTTGTATTTGTACTTTCAATGGATTCTTGCTCACTGTGTGGGTACATTGTAATAACTGTACACTTAATCTCCATCCATTTCCAATACCTTTGTTGAAACATCTTATTTCTAGCTTTGATTTGTGTTGCCTGTGATAGTAGTTATTTTCCATTCTATTTTTTTTAAAGAAGTGGTGCTGCTTGCTTTCTTCTGACACTCAATATATTTATGCTTTGCACTTTTTCCCTTGAAGCAGAAAAGGCATGAAGATGTATTTGTAGTTGTTTAGAGGGCAAGGTGGGAAATAATTGAAATAGCGCAAGGATTCTTCCTGCCTCAGCATTTCCCTTATGTGACCTTTAAAAGGGAAGAGTTCTCCTTTGCTATAAAACCCTGCCAAGAAACTGTTATAGAATGACAGGACGCAATTATTACCTAACACAACCTGTGACTTCAACATAGTCACTAAAAAAAAAAAATACTGTTTTACAGGACTGTGATGGAAAATATTTTGTATGTACTCTTTTGTGTGCTCTTTAAATGAACTGCTTAGCATATTCATTAGTATTAGCTGTCTAAAGTTTTCTTTCTGTTTGTTAATCAGCTTTTACATATTAATTTAGCACTTGCAGGAGCTTAACAAGTCTTCTTATGTGTCTTATTGTTTCCTGGGGTATGCAGGGAGTCACTAATGTCTTGACATCTTTTGACTATTAAGTGGCCAATATCTTCAGCAGAGAGGAATTTGCTGATTGAATTGTAATATTCTTGCTTTATAGATACAAACAACAATAAGCATGAAGGCCAGACACTTAAAGGTTTGATTGGAAATTCAGCTGAAAGCAAGCATGGATACTCTGCCATAAACACAACTAGACTGAATGCCTTCCAGAATTTTTTGTAACGCAGTTTTATGGTGTTTTTAGCAACACCAAAATTTTTACTGTTAAGTCTGGAACATGTTCTGGACTATCTAGGTTGCAATCTCTCTTGCTAGGTCAATAGATGGCTTATTTTCTGAAACTGTTCATGTAAGTGCAAAATGCTTTTTTTTATAAGGTGTGTGGTTTTGTTATGCTTTAGTTTGTTTTTTTCCCCCTGTGTGTTAGATCTCTGCAGAGTACAAGCAACTCTCAGGAAGATTGGCTTATGCAGTAGAGATCTACAAACTAAAGGGAAAGCTTGAAATTTTTTTGTTAGTTTGCCATTTTTATGCTACTGAAACTTGAACAACAGTATTCGGATTAATTAACCTATAAATAAATTTGAGTTCCTGTCTTAGTCATAACTGCTTGTTGAAGATCATTGGAGATCCTCTAGATTTGGACCTAACTAATACATTGAAGGTAGCAGTGAATGAGCTTAATGTCTGAGTTTCTCAAGTAGTTTTTTCAATACTTGAGAGTTGAGCTTAAATACAGTATAATGAATACCCTCTAGAGCTTGTGCAAAACTTTTAGAAGCCTTTTATTTTTTTGGTATAATTGCTAGAAATGTAGAGAGTTTATTTTTGTGAGTGAATACCCTCTAGAGCTTGTGCAAAAGCTTTTAGAAGCCTTTTATTTTTTTTTGGTATAATTGCTAGAAATGTAGAGAGTTTATTTTTGTGAAAGAAATTTAATTTTTTTTTTTAAAGATCATTTTTATATGTAGTTGTTCCTTTAAGTCTTCCGTTCCTGTTTACTTATTTCAGTAAATACTGGTTTGTGAAAAGTGTTATGAAATTACTGGCTATGCTACTTTGCAGTCTGTGTAGCAAACTACAAATTTGAGATTTTTTTTTTTCCTTACTGCTGGACTATTCTGAAAACATATCCTGGTACTAATACTGAACCTTTCAGAAAATACAGCTTTAGTGATTTCCTCTTCATCACTGCTTTAATTTGATTTTGGTCAGCACCTTTTTTCCCCTTTAACATACTGCATTAAGGTTCTTCTTGGGAGTTTTTTTATCTGTTTAATGTGGGTCTTGAAGCAGGGATGAAAACACATCTCTTTCAAGGCAGTCCTAGCAACACATCAAAAACAGCAGCAAAGGGAAGCACTGTAATGTTTTTTCTCTATATAACCCATACGCTATCAAGAGGCATTTCAAGTATATGTGTTATCCTATGGAAACTAAAATTTTCTCAATATTGACAGAGGTTTCCAGCTATGATTAATGCAAAACCCTGACTATTCTTACACAGCGGTGATAGCACGCTCTTTATTTGGGGGGAAAATCCCTGTGTAAAAATAAATATGATGTCTGGCACTGCAGGTGCCTTGGAATTAGTAGCGTTGACGCTCTTCACTAAGGTACAATAAAGCTGCTGAGGTAGAGTTTTCCAGGGCCTCTGTAGCCCTGTTTTTCTTTCTTTTCTGTCATGTTAATCCCAGACTGCTGGTCTTGTGCTCTGTACCTGATATTGTTGTGGCATGTTCATGAGGCAAGTGACTGCCACTGATATAAAATTCATCTTTCCCCCTCTCTAGTTATTTTTTGTGTGTTTTCTAGACTTGAATTTGTACTATTTTGTGCATATGAGACTGGACTATTAAAGACTAATGACTCATTTGCCCATTTGTGGTGGTGTCAGGGTATTTTGCTGAAGCCAGCAGGAGGTGAGTTTTTGGGTGTGTAATGGCCAATCTGCCTAAGACAGAGGGTGAAGCTACAGGCCAGGATTTGAGGCATTTAAGAGGCAAATTCTGCAAGGTGAGATGGTCCCTCTTATCATGTCAATTGCCCTCCCTTCATGGGCTTTTTGACCTTGCATTTATACAACTTTTCTCAGGTTTATTTTAAATGTGTGATTTTCTTTTCATTGATTGCTTGTTCCTTTAACACAGACATGCTCTTGTTTTTTTGCCAGTTTACAGCACTTTAAAAGGCAATAAACTAGTTATAATAGATTTAGAGTATAAAAGAATGATCAACATTTCAAGTCATTAAGGTTAGTTGGGCAAATGAAAACAAAGGAGTTAAAAGTATTTAGACACAGGGTTTATCCAAGTTTGCCATTTATGTCTTCAGGGAAATAATGACTTATTGGGAGAGTATCAGAAGAAAATACGAACAGGAAAATGAAGTGCAGAAAATTTAGTTATAGGTTAATGCTCTCCAGTTGAAACAAGAGCTGAAGACCTACTGATGAGGTAGAGTCATGATTTCAAGGATGCTCTTGAGAAGAAAATGAAAGGGATATGAGAAAAACAGCCTGATCTGTAGGGTGCTACATGACTAAACATTTAATATGTAAAGCACAGCATATAATTTTATAAAATACTACACATTTCAGGGAAAAATATCCTCATTAACCTTTTAGAATATCTTGGGAGCTGTGGCAAATGTGTACAGACTTATATGAGGCATCTTGCAACAGACCTCTGGAAGTACCCCTACAGTATTGATTAATGATACTGCATACTAATTTGACTGATCATCCATTGATATCTTCATTAGCACTTTATTAGATAGGGAGACTGACGATTTTTTCTTTCACAATTTTTAAAAAGTAGTAGCACACATACCTGTAATTGGCCTCTATTGAAATATATTAAATGCGCAGTGTTTTCCTATGCATCTTGTTCTACTAGATTTTTTCCATCCCATTACAGTGGTTTTTACTCCTTAAGCTCTTTAGTAAGTTCTTCTTACTAAATATTCACCTGAAACTATGGAGCAAAACATTTCTGCTGGAGGAAGACAGCATGCATTAAGCTATTGTTATTAGTCAAATTTAGAGGCTGGAGGTAGATGCCTAAAAAGATAAAAATTAATTCTTGTCATGACTGGTTTGTCATCACAACATTTTATTGGTTTTACTTCTCAGTCTGCAGGGAGAAAGGAATGCTACTTTAAAAGACTGCTTCTAGCACCTAGGTTAATACACTACACTGCTTCAATTGGAAGATGATATATATAAAGGTGTAAATATTTTTTAAATGGTGCATTAAAAATCACTGAATCCAATAAGGAACCGTTTCCTATTTCTGCTTTCAGGTGGCTCCCATAAGGGGACTAACACAGCTTCAAACTACTCCAAAAAGAGAAGAGACTGATTAGTATAGAACACTATATCTATATGTAGAGACTGGTTGGCATATATTATTTAAACCCTATGTTCTTCTGGAAATCTCAGCATTAAGGAAATAGTCAATATTTGAAGATGCTTTAGAGTCTATGTTTAGGTGGGTATCTCCACTTCTCCAAACAGCTCTTTGTATTAGGGTGTTCTTAAGCAGTTAAAACATATTGCTCAGGAAAGTGGATTTCTCTTAGTCTGCTCTATCAGCTGTCCTAAAATGACTGTGCTGTCATTCTTTAGTATGAATCAATAGGTATCCTATAGAGCTGTAAAGGGGTACCTTTTTGCTAGGTGAAATTTTGCTAGAATGAAATATGACTCTTGCTAGCACTTTTAGGTCAGGGTTTTCTTCCCCTGTGCTGAAGATGAAAATAAGAATAAATCTAAAAATGAGATTCTCTTCATGTAGTACAGCAGATTTGCATTTCTGACCTCTCTTTCCTTGCTTAAATTTTTATATATACCTTTAGAAAATATCTGACTCTTAGGCTATATAAAGGATTTCAATGCCAAACTTATGTTGACATCTGAATTTTTTTGTGGCATTTTTGCTTTGAAAAATATTTTCTGGGGATTTTTTTGCTTATGACTATATTGGTAAATTAAATAAGTCTATGGGTATGTAATGAGTACAACTGTACTGTGTCAGCTAGCCTTAATGCCAGAACACTAGAATCCTACTCTTTAAAAATATAATTGCTGTTTCTAAATTGGCATTTGGGAGTAATTCCTGAACATTGGCAATTCCTGAATTGTGCCCAAGAATAGTTTGGGAGAGCACTGTTTAATCCAGGCCAAAAACCATGCCAGACAGGACTGCTGTGACAATTAAAAGGACAGAAAATTGAATTCCAATGCTGTGGAACACTTCCTAGTACTTCTAATGAATGTAGATGTCTATGCAACATAATAAGCTAAAAAGTGTTTGGGTTTCGTATGTTTCAATGTGTCAGTTAACTTCAGAATTGGCACTTGTGGAGGCATACACAAACTGCCTTAATAAGGAAACATGTAACGAGTTTAAGCTGTAGACAAAATAATTGACACAGCCTTGAACAGTTCAGTTCACTCCTGTAGCTAATCAACTCTTGACTTTGTAAAATGGCATGTTTTCTTTGTTTTCATTTGTCTTTTATTTGTTTTCTGTTAATATTCTGTTTCATTATGTTAGACTATTTCAAATATCAGAGTGCTAAGAGCTGGAGAAAAGTACCTTTAGACTCAGGATTAACCAATGATGAATATATGGCACGTATAATCTTCCTACTTAAGTCTTCTCCCACTTTTGTTAAGGCTGTAGGTATTTTGTACACCCTCAGTGGGAGCAGAAACTGAAATCAGAACTGTCTTTCAGCTACCAACATATGGCAGCATACATCTGTAAAATAGTGATCAAGTATGTTTCCCCACTGCTGTACAAATTTCAAGTGCTTATATAGCATGTGTTCATGTTCAGCCGTTAAATATTCATCAGTGTTTCTGGAGCACCTAATTGGTGCAATTTTAGGAAGAATTTTATAGCAAAGAGTCAACTGCTGTAACTGATACACTGCAATCTTATGGAATTTGTTACAAAATAGAAAATGTTAACCTTGCTGTGGAACTTTGTCTTCATCTGTTTGTGCTGCAGAAGCTTGTCATCCCTTCTCTCCATATTATACAGACATTGTTTTCTCTTTTTAAGGGGAAAACCTGAGATTATTGTTTTGAGTTTTTCGGTATATTTTATATACTTCAGAGTCACAAAATTTCTGCGAAGAGCTGATAAACAAGAATGGTCTAAATGCAATATGGGCTGACCAATGTATGACTTTCAGTTAGCTCTTCAGTGGATCATCAACTATGAGAGGCAGAATATTTTGAGGGAGGGCAGAAGCAATGAGTAATGAGTGTCAGCCAATACAGTTTTTTAACAAAGGATTTCTGAAGTGATAAAGAACCACTTGGGGAAAAAAATCTGAGAGAAAGCCAAGAGAGAAAGGAAAGATTTAGGTGTAGTTTTATGAATGATTTAAATATGCTGTTACAAGATGCAGTCAATCACATTTCCAGTGTCAGCACCAGCACTCCTTGGTCTGACTGCAAGTTATCTGTGTAAAATAAACAAAGCTGGAGTTGTTTTTGTCGACCAAAAGCAATTGTATAAGCGGTAGTACTAGGAACCTCCTTTGCACAAGCAAGGAGATCTGAAAAAATTAGATCATCAGTGAGCTTCAGTAGAAAGCTGGGAGCCTGTGTTTACAAAAGCAATACTAATTGGTTTGTGAAACTGCACTTTGGCATTGCTTTGAAAAATGTGCAGTCTGCCTGAAACAGGCTGCTGCACAACAGCAAAGCTTTTTTTTTTTTTTTTTTTTTTTTTTTTAAAAAAAAAAAAAAAAAAAAAACAAACCTCAGACACTTGGATGAAGTTATTTTGCATGAAGAGATCAATCCATATATCTGAAGCAAGATCTTTCTATTACAGACTTATGTATGCACTTGTTATGTATCAGCACTTCCCTGGTTGCTGTCAAGGTGTTGTTAATCTTAAAACTGGATGGTTTGACCTCAGGATGCTTGTCTTCTGTATTCCAAATGCATGCTTAACCACAGCTGACCTCCTCTCCAGAGACAGATAGAAAGGTGAAGGAAGGGAAGGCATTCTTAGGAAACAAGCTTTTTTTTTTTTTAAAGAAAGCGAACAAAAAAAAAACCCCTCAGACACTTGGATGAAGTTATTTTGCATGAAGAGATCAATCCATATATCTGAAGCAAGATCTTTCTATTACAGACTTATGTATGCACTTGTTATGTATCAGCACTTCCCTGGTTGCTGTCAAGGTGTTGTTAATCTTAAAACTGGATGGTTTGACCTCAGGATGCTTGTCTTCTGTATTCCAAATGCATGCTTAACCACAGCTGACCTCCTCTCCAGAGACAGATAGAAAGGTGAAGGAAGGGAAGGCATTCTTAGGAAACAAGCAGATCTACTTGACACCTAGGATTCACAGCACAATACTACATAAAAACTATATCAATGACTACCTGGAAGGAGTATTCAAGAAGATATTCCCAGCAAGGGTCTGGAATAACAACTTCTAACCTATCCCCTCAAAGGGGTTGTAGTGTTGCATCAACATCCTGTGGAGAAGTATAGAAACAGTCCAGAGAAATTGCTTCAGGATTTTTGCATTTAAAATAGCTCATATACAACTATAGGTGAAAAATGTCCAGTTATTTTACAGGGGTGGGTTTTTCTTTAGCAGAATTGGGCTGTCATTGGGATGCTCACAGTTCAACAAGCAGGAAAGAGATGGCAAAAGAAATTGTATCTTTCAGCATTGTTGTTTTAAAACTTTATAATGCATGCAGTACTGAAGTCATTACATATTGGCGAGTAGTACTGCAGTTTATTACTGTATATCCTGTTTAAAACATGTTGGCAGTTTCCTAGTCAGACTTGGCAGTAAGATATTCCACGCTTCATGTGAAGCCTTCATTTTACCAGAGTGGAACATAGTGATTTAAGGAGTTATGGCATTAAACATCACTGATTGTGAGATCACTTTAATAATTCTCTTTATGTCGCAGTAGGAAATTTGTTAACTTTTATTAATACCTTATCTTGCATATCTGTCCTGATAAGCTGACACATTTTGTGCAAAATAATTCATTAAAATACTCCATTTTCATATTTTTTCCTTTCTGGGTGTATTAGGTATAAAATTTAAAATCATACTTGTAACAGTGGAGGTTGGCTCAATGAGAACTGTCTTTAAGATTCTGTTCATTTGTGACTTAATAGCATACTAGTTTTTTTCAGGTAACTCTAGTTCTTCTTCCAGTAGTCAGTAGATGAGGATAAATAGACTGAAACCCCAACAGAATAAATTATCTTCAAATGAAATAATCGTCTGTCAGAAGAATGAAGGGTAATGTCTTGATTTATAATGTGAATTCTTTCTGTTGGAGAATGTGAGGTAACTGAAATATATATTTGATAGGCCAAGCTGTCTTTGATTTGTAGTGGTGTCATGGCTAACCCCAGACAGCAACCAAGCACCGTGCAGGTTCTCACCCACTGGGATGGGTAGAGAATAGGAAGAGCAAATGAAAACTCATGGTTTGAGATAAAGTCAGTTTAATAAGGAAGGCAATAGCAAAATGCCCATAAGCAAAGCAAACCAAGGAATTAATTCATCACTTCCATGAGCAGGCAGGTACTCAGACACCTCCAGGAGAGCAGGGCTCTATCGCATGTAGCAGTGGTGACTTGTGAAGACAAAGGTCCTCACACCAAACATCTCCCTGCCCATTTCCCTCTTCTCTTCTGATCTTTATAAACTAAGCATGATGTCCTATCATATGGAATATCTCCTTGGTCAGTTGGTGTCACGTGTCCCAGTTGAGTCCCCTTCCAACTCCTTCTACATCCCCAGCCCCCTTGCCCCCTTTAGGGCAGTACTAAAAGAAGTAAAGGCTTGACACTGCTCAGCAATAAAAAAACATTCCTGTCTTACCAACACTGTTTCCAGCACTAACCCAAGACACAGCCCAGTACTAGCTATGGTGAAGACAATTAATGCTCAAACAAGGACAAGTTACTAGCTTTAGTTTCACTCAGACTAATTCTCTAGTATAAGAGTGTGTGATGGTGTTTTTGCCTAGACATGCATTATCTGACAACCCCATGTGGAACAGGTCATATAAATTATATTGACTATTTTATCATCAATTTGAAAAAACTGAGAAGGAATTCATACTTCATTTTTTTTGAGCAATGAAGCATATTTAGGGTATTATTTATTTCAATAAGATAAAACTTAGAAGTGCCTATTTCTTTCATTACAATATTGGGCTTTGCTAAGGAATAAAAGAGAGCACAGAATACTATTTGATATACATCAAACCTGTTAAAATGCTTTGACTCTCCTTCAGACATTTGTTCTTCATGGGATGTGGAGTGGCTGGGGAACGGATGGGGAGTTGGAGGCATTTTGATATAGGATACAGTTTGACTGACATTTAATATTATACTTGATCCCAGTTTAAGTCTTGAGATTTATCATGTGTTGTGCTACTACACCTGAAACAGTTTCTGGTTCTGTTAAGAGCACAGATCCTGTGCTGTTTCTCTAGGAGCAGCAGGGAAATGGTGAATATATCTTGCTGGTTAAACAGCTCTTACAAGAGATAAAATGAATCTCATCTTTGAAGCTTGTAACAGTAAGATTTTTTTGCATGACAGTCTTGTCAGTTTTTCCCCCTGCAGAAGGAAATTAGTTTGGAGGAAATCATCCTTGCAGTGAAGACACAAACAAGTATGTCTAAGGGGTAAAGAAGTGAAGTGAAAAGAAAGTGTGACAGAAGAATATCTCTTAAGTTGAAACATCTTGGCTTTCTCTCATATTACAATATTGCATTGTAACTGCAATTGCTACAAGCATGACAAGCAATGCCATCCAAAATGTGGCAGTAAAAACTTGCTCTGCAGTTGAAATACTGCTAGAGTTGTGTGTCCTTAAAGAATTAAAGTTATTCATAGTATGTAAAAAATTCACAAAATTGATTCAGTTATTCTTTATTTCAGTTTTGTTTTTTGAAGACTTCTCCCATGATAAATTAATCTAGGTACATTATTTTTTCCTTGCAACAGAGTTGCTGTGTTCTATGCTTACCTGTAACATCTTTTTGCAGTTTAAGGACTAACTTTGAGAAAAAGCAATTTGCTTTCCTGTATTCCATGTAACCCAGTGGGATTAAAATTCCTACTGGCATTACTGCATGCTTGTAAGGTAGTAAGTGGAGGGGAAAGGTGGAGTAAAAGTGAACTGTTTGCTACTAGAGGCCGGAGTGAATGTGGGAAGTCTGTCTTTGAGAAGTCTTTGCTAATTCTTACTACAGTTACCAGCCCATATGCTTAATTGTAAACTCAACAGCAGGAGGAGGGGGCTACAAAGCCAGGAATAGGCTTTGTGACACAGCAGACCTTGCTAGAATGGCTGGTTGCTCTCTCCTTAGATGTGGGTACAGGAGATGGTCTGCAGGCTTAGCAGCCTTCATTTATTTTTATTTTTAAACAAAAATTTAAAAAAATCTAAATATGCTGTAACCTGCAAGTTGTAAGATTTATTACATATGTTAGTGCATTTTCTATTCAGACCACCATTGTGAAACAAAAAACTCCTGTGTACAAGTGGTTTTACATGTTAAATTGCAAGGCCAGCAGGAACTGAATTCTCAACAGTACTGACATCATTACCTAGCACAGAATTGTCCTTAGCCAGATTAATCTCTCTTGTAATGTCTACCAGGGAGTTATTTTATGTGTCACCCCTTAAAGTGGGTGGCAATCTTCCTTAGGACAAAATTCACATTAAGTATGCACATGCAGGACTATGTTCTGTTCTACTACAGAATCAATTAGATTGGAAAAGACCTCTGAGATCAAGTCCAACCTCTGACCAAGCACCTTGTCAACTGAATCAATGCATTAAGTGCCACATCTAATCTTTCCTTAAACACTTCCAAGGATGGTGACTACCACCTCCCTGGGAAGTCCATTCCAATGTCCAGTCACCATTTCTCTGAAGAATTTCTTCCTAATGCCCAACCTGAACCTTCCCTGGTGCAGCTAAAGACCAGGCCCTCTTGTCCTGTCAATGATTTCCTGGGAGAAGAGAGCAACCCCCACCTGGCTACATCTTAATTTCAGGCAGCTGTTGAGAGTGATAAAATCTCCCTGAGCCTCCTTCTCTCCAAGCTAAACAACTCCAGCTCCCTCAGCTGCCCCAAGCCCTTCACCAGCTTTGCTGCCCTTCTCTGGGCATGCCCCAGCACCTCAATGTTCTTCCTGAATTAAGGGACCCAAAACTGGACACAGAATACAACTTGCAGCCTCACTAGTACAGGGTGATGATCACTGCCTTCATCCTGTTGGCCACACTATTCCTGATACAGGCCTGGAGGCTGTTGGCCTTCTTGGCCACTGCTCTCTTATGAGTCCACTAAATGTGCAATCTGTCTTCCTGCTATTCTGCAGTTTAAATAATGACTCAGACCTATTCCCATTGCTTTCACTGAATTATGCTTGGAAGTAAACTAATTTTGTTTCTGATTAGTTTTGTTTGTCTTTCCCATTCTTATCCAGTTAAGTTCATATACGTCAAAGTGCAAAATTCAACGCCAAATAATGTTGTGGTATCAGTCTGATAAGGTGGTGCAATAATATTTGAACAAATTAACAGGAAAATAAAAAATTAAGGGGAAAATAAAATATGCTAGCTACCACTTGAGACCAGTACTGAAGGCTTTGAGAATCAAAGGCAATCTTATACTGGTTTTAAGATCATCAACAAAGATGCATTTGACTGTCTCCTGGAATCAAGTTTGTAAAGTTGTGAAATAGTTAACTAACTGGAGAAAGTAGTATTAGCCGAGTGAAATTCATATTATACATTTATAAACTTTATAGATCTTGAGAAACTGCACTGGTGCTTTACTTTGTGGAGTGGGTTTTATCTCTTTAAACTGAATGTGGATGTGAATTTCCCACAACAAAAGGTGAAGAGACAAAACTGAAGGCAATAAAATATGAAATTCTGTAATTTACTAAAACACCTCAATGATGCCTACTTCTCCTGATGTGATGTGGCTGTTCTGGGCAACCAAAGACAAACAAATTGCTTGTCCGTTATAGAAATTCTTCCCCTACTCCCATCCATATCAAGGCTGAATTTTAATCTGGATTTGATATTTGTGTGTTTCATCTATTTTAACTGTTATTTTTGAAGGAATGTACTGTTTCTAACTGAATTTGCCTGATGCTCACCAATCTTCCTTTGGTAGCTTTTTGTCTTTATGGTAATAGGGGCCAGTGAGTGGGGAATCTTATTTTGACTTAAACCTAAGAACTGAGGAAAACCTGAAATCTTGAAGAAGAAATCTGCAAATCTGGTATAAAAACTATTATTCACTAGTTATGGTGCACCAAACAAAAAACAAACAAACAAACAAAAAAATCAGAGAATGTTTCTTGTGTTACAAAGCAAAGAGAAAAAAATCAAGGAAAAAAATTAGTTATAAGAATAGGAACAGAGAGACAGGCTGCTACACTTTGTGTTTCTTAGTGGGTGATCTCTCTATATTTAGCAAATTTTGGGTTTTGTTCCAGTTTGGGTCATTATTCTTTATAATAAGGACTTTACAAAATAAGTCAGAAATTATAGGGAAGCTGTGTTTCTGTCATACTTTTGGCCTTACCATACATCTGTAGGGAAGCTCTAGACACAGGAGGAGCAGTTGAATGAAGGTGGCTAAATAACTTGAGAATAATCTGGAGAGGATCAGTATGATAGCAGTCAGCATTTTCCTAAACCTTTTTCCTTGAGTTGCTGCTTATCGTGGGCTCTTTGACTTTATGTAGCTGGTCCAGCCTGAGATCTCATTGTACTTGACTCTTGTGGAAATCCATGAGTCTTACAAAAATTCTTAGTTTTTGCAACCTTGAACTCTAGAAAAATCGCTCCTAGGTGTCTTGCAGGGACTGCCTTCTCAAATCCACTTGAGATTTCTCTTTATCAGGTAACTAGACATCTGTTGTAACACAGTGACATAGCCACTCCAGCCAACACAAGCACACAAGCAGCATCTGAAAAAAAAATTTGCAGGATGTTTATTGCATTTGGAATGCATTTTGAAATTGTGAACACAAGCAGCATCTGGAAAAAAATTTGCAGGATGTTTATTGCATTTGGAATGCATTTTGAAAATTTTCAGATACACTTCTTATGAGATGATGCTATTTATACCTCTTGTTGCACCTCTTACTCCAACTACTGAGGGAAAGAAACATGGTCTATATAATGTACTTCCCTTGTTTTGTTGCTGTAGATTTAAGATACTAAAGCTTGACATTTAGTTTCTGAAATGAAATTGTTATTGATATCCAATCATAAGATTTAGTCTCTGAAATTAAATTTTTATTGCTATCTAGTCATAAAACAATACTTGAGCCATTCAATTGATAACTGACTGTGCAGTGCAGCTTTTTGAATATATCTTGTTCTTGCAGTGAAGTTATAGGTTCATAGAAAACTTTTGAGGAAATATTTACTACAGAATATATTTCTTTACTATTGGAAACACATTAGTACAGGAGATTTCTGTCCCTTGGTAATGTAATGCTTGAACAGTCCCTCATTACCAGCTCAAATGGGGAAATTGAAGTATTTGACAATGGATTGTTCTTTCTAAGACAAGCATGATAAAATGTCTTGTGACAGGAATAGTGCAACTTTAAAGTGTTTCAATTGCAATAGAAGCTTGCAAAAATGAGTTTTAGCCCATCACTTTGGTTAGAGTGACCAAAACTTCCCTTAGTATCTTCATTTAAGTAGCTTTAAGCCTCCTGATTGCTCCTGTAAGTTACTACATACTTTATTAAATATAAGAACTTAGATTTTTGTCTACTTTATATTCATAGTTCAATAAATCTGTTTTGTCCTGAGATGAAGGTAAGTTTATTAAATACTTAGCATTATAGTGAGAAAAGCTACTCCAGTACACAAACCAGAAATGTTTCTCAAGTAGAGAAGAAACAAGTCATTGCTTTGGATTTTTTAATCTAAGAAAAGCTTGTTATAATCTCAGAGAGGGAACAAGGAGGAGAGGGAAACAATGTTTATTAAATAGTGAAGGAAATATTTCTGTTCTTACTTTGTGGGAGGAAAATCTTAACTTTTGAATTGAGTAATTTACCTTTCTAGCTGGCAAGTTCAACTATTTCCAGAGCTGTCATGCTCTGTTTAGTACAGAGAGAGAAAATGGAATTTTGTTTACCAAATAAGAAAGAAAAAGCATTTTATTATAGAAGGGAAAGATAGAAGACGAAAACATTCCTGCACAGTGCTCATCAATTTAATTTGATGCACAGCCAGTTTATTAAACTGTGACTGTTTATTAAACTTGTTTGAAGTAATTTTAGGCAAAGTGAATGAAATAGTTAAAAGAGGAAAAAACAATCTTCACTGTAAAGGCAAGCATTAACTGACTTTGAAAGGGAGGAAAGGTAAATACTATTTCGTTAATGGGGAAAAGTGATATGTGGTTACTAAAATAGATTAACAACAGACTGTGGCTGCAAACAAAAACCTCAACTACAGTCCTTCCAAAAGACTGTCTTATGCAAAGCAACAAGATGAAATGAGGAAGATGGTCAGCTTTGTGTATCACCTACTATCACCTAGGAACAGCATTGTTAAAAACATTCTTGTAGTGACTGTAATTCTATCTTCTGACAGCATCTTGAACTTGTAATATGGTCAAAATGCTGGTATCTAACACTCACTTTTATCCAGTCTGTGTACTGGCAGTAAACAACTGAATATCTCTCACATGTCATATGGAAGATAAAAGATATGTGGAAATTTAGTCAGATGAAGGTCCAGTATGGTGACTTACATGGCATGCCTGAATGCTGATAGCACAGGTAACACTAAATAGTTTGTTATACTTGTGACGCTCACCTGATGCTCATTCAACACACAGTTAAGCGATGTCAAGGAATTTTCTAGTTAAGATCTTAACTATTAGACACAACAGTGTCAAGATCTTCATGTTGGCTCTCAGATAAATTACACTTGATAGATTACTTGTAGCTATAATCTGAATTATTATAGTATTATTAAAATTAATATGATATCTCTGTATTAATAGTATTATTATCAGTAATATAATTAGTGTTATAATAATACTATTATCTTAATGTTATTGTCTTAGATAAGATTATTAATACCCCCTAATAAGTGAGAAATGTTTATTTGTATGTTTCACTACTATTACTGCTTGTATGTAACCCTTTGGATGAGCTCAGGTATGCAAGGAAACCATTCTGAGGTGACAAAAAGCTCAGTTAAAGCTACCTGTGTGCATGCCTATATGACAACATATAGTTTGCAAAACTACCCAAGCTAGCTTAGCTTAGGTTCTGAAAAAGGACTACTAACTCAAATTTCTTTCAACTGAAATGCATCTATTTAACGTGAGAGAGGTAATTTTTTGTATTTGAGCTCATATTGCCAAAAAGAGGAAACAAGACAAATTCTTTCTGAGATGGGTACATATTTATATAAAATGTCAAAATCTCCAAATACTTTGATAATTTCAAGGAGTAAATAATAATGTATTTTACAGCTCGATAGGGCAAAACAGATAAATCTAGAAATCTTACTCATGATTACAGGGAAAAAATAATATTTTTTTTCCAAATCTAAAAATTACAAGTTTAAGTTTTACTTTAGAATCTACTTTTCTAACCTTATGTCTTTTGATTAGTTCAGCTTTATTTTGGACAATTCTTGGTCCCACTAAGGTGACACATTACTTAGAAGCATTACTTTGATACAACTATATGTTATATCCTTATTAAGCACTATGTTTAAAATACAGAATTTCTGCATGGTTTTAGGCCCACTACCTTTGCCACTAACTTTGGAAAAGGATGATCTCCAGTTATATCACAAATAGGTTAGCATGTACGTATCCCACTTACCTTAACAAGTCATGGCTCTATAATGATCAAATGAAGTAAAGACAGTACCTTGAGATTTGAATCTGAAGGGAAAGCTCTAATTTTAGTGTTGGTGTTCCTCAATTATTGAACTCTTAATCACTATTATTTAAAAAAAAATTCTTGGGAGTTTTTTAATTTCTAGCTACCTAATTATTCCCCAAGGATACATGTTTGTCCTTGGACAGGTAGTTCATAGAATATTTTTCTTTAGAGAATTGTGTTAATTTGCAGAGAGGTGAAATGGCAAAATGAAAACTGAATGCTTGCACTGCTGAGACTGAAGCCACTGAAGAGTATATTGTAATAAGATCATGAACACACTCTCTTAGCAAAAAAACCCACAAAATATCCCCAAACCAACCAATCAAAAGTCCAAAAATCCCCACAAAAACCCAAATACCAGATGTTAGCAGCTGAAAGATAAAATTAATAATGCCTAAGATCTTAATATTACCAAAGGAGGAAAAAAAGATATTTTGATAAATTATAGGTGTTATTGATCTTATCCAGACCTGATTTAAAACATTAACGTTTGACAACTGATGCAAATTACAATTCTCTGATGCTTTTATTTCATCAAAGCTTTGCTAGTGGTCGGGGTGACTGGATGCAAAATAAAATGTGATATCACAGAACTGAGAAAGACTACACACTTGATAATTAAAAATGTTGAAATTGAAGGTACTGGGGAAAAAATAAGATGCAAAACTTATAAGGAAATACATTAAAGCGGGAATTTAAAAATTGCAAGAGTATAGGAAGTCAAATAAATGTTCAGGTCACAGCTATTCTAAAAAAGCTCAGTAATGGACCCCTAGCTGAGCCATAGCCCAGGGATATCCTGCTGTTTTGGGGAAAAAAAAAAAAAAGTAAATACTATATTCTGGTAAAAGTGAATCTATATTCTGTAAGGCTTTTGAAATAATCCTGCTCTACAGAATACTGAGAGGATCTTGGTTTCTGTCCAGTTCTGAGCTTTGCACAATTGGAGAAAGCTCAGAGGGGATAATAAGGGTGAGAATAGGTCAACTAAACATGGCTTACAACAAAAATATGATTCAATTCATGTTACTCTGTTTAAGATGATACTCTTAAATATGTAAAACACTGTTGCAAAGAAAACTGGAATAATTCTTTTCCATGTCCATGAGAAGATAAATATAATTAATTGATAAAATTATATGAAATATTAAGGTTAGATATTTTAATTTTTTTTCAAAACACATAAGTAGGTAAGCACTGAAATTAATTGACTGGATGTAGCTTTTAACTGTGGAGGAGAAGTAGATAAGCAGGTCACAGAAATTATGTAGATAAAAAAAAATTGATGTAAGGAAATAGACTTAAATGATAATGCAGCATGTCTTTAAACCCTGTAATTTCATGGTAAATGAAGAATAGGTATGTCACTCCTTCAGCCTTAAATAATAGAAAAGCTTTCAATTATCTTCCTCTCACGTTTGTGTCAAGGGTATAGAATCCTGCACCTTTTTTTTCTCTCCCTGTGTATCTGCTTGTAACCTTCTCTGGCTGTTCCTGTGCTCTCGATCTCCTATACTCCTTGCCTGTAACAAGGTAGCAGTCCGAATACTTCAGTCTTGCTCATGCTTTTCATCTTGGGATTCTGGCATTAGAAAGGCTATCCCTTGCTATCACAGCAGAGAAATTACCCTTGGATGATCCCCACTGAAGAAGGTAAGGTTTTGGGTTTTTGTTTAGCTTTTTGTTTGCTTTTTCCCAGTAATGGTTTTATTTTCTCCTTGATCCTGAAGTTAGGATGAATATTCATACATGGTAGTCATTCTTTTGGTTCACCCAACTCTTTTGTTCACGCACTATTAAATGTTTCTGTGACACGTTTTGGGGATTTTTGTGGTTTTTAACACCAGGCCGACATCTTTCTCGTCCTGAAACAGTTCTCTGCCAGTGATGTTGTCCATCCTATTGATTTGATGAATTCAGCTGGAACGTGCAGAACAAAAGGGAGTTTCTAAAGCAGAAGATGGTATTTGTCAAAAGCTATATAATTCAGATGATCTAATTTATCTCCTGCTTTTCAAGAAATCTGATTGTGTTGACCAAACTAAGGTTAAAGCTTCTTTTCAGTTGACACAGAGGTTGCTGCATTTGCTCTTTTAATTCAGTACTGCTTTGGACTGTACCCTGGAGCTGTATACCAGAAACACACAAATCTTCATAAGATCTGTAGACCATTAAAGGTTTGATATATTTGCAATAGGAAGCAAATGTTACACTTTGTAAGGGTCTAAGAGCTCATATTTAACCAGTTACGTAATCTGTTGCCTTTATGTAACAAAGACTCCAATTCTGTCACTGAAAGATACTGAGTCATGCCTTATGTGCAAATATTTCTGCTTTCTCGCAATTCCTTTGGTTTGTAAAATTCACAGAAGCTGAGATTCTCTTATGCCCTCTTGTCTTCCCCTACTTGTACAAAACTTGATTCAGTTTGTCCATTTCAACCCACTAACTACTTCAAGAATAATGAACAAAATACTGTGTTTAATACCTCCTTACTGTGAAATGAGTCTTTCAAAAGGATGTTTACTTTCTAGGAGACTTGGGGTACATCACAGTATTTTTAGTCCTGAAATGAAGATATTCATGAACAATCATCATAATTACTGAGGATCTATGCTCATATATTAAAGTACATGAATGCTAGAACACTGGATTCCAGACTCTCTCTTAGTTCTCAAAAATATCTTCCCTGTAAATCTAACTTACATGCAGCTAAGTCCAAAAAATGGATTGCAAATTTTAATTTTTATGTTAATGATTTTATCCCAGTATTTATTTTAATTAGTTAGAAAGTGGAGTTGCTGGGGTTTTGATTAGCTGGGAAGGCATTAGACTTACATTCCCTGCATTTTTATTTCTTGGAGAAGACTACCACCAATTCTTGATTTTATCTTGCCAGTTATACATCCTTATTTGCAAGAGTAACATTTATATTCCAGGCAGTGTGTGGCACATGCCGCTATTTGTAAACCAGTCTAATTAACTTATTCTCCAGCTTAAGTATTATATTAAGTAAACAAAAAGTAATTATCATCTGGTTGTAACAGAATTAATTTCACTCCTTTCATTGACTCCTCATTATTCCTTCATTGCTCTGAAGGAAGAGCACTTGGTTTTCTTTCAGAATGGAAAGATATTCCAGTAAAGATAAATATGAATATTTTTTTTAAATAAAATATGATTAGACATCTTGGTAAATATATAATTATATGAAAAAGACAACATAACCATTTTATTGCTTCGAACTTCAGCTTCTTTTCTCCCAATAGATGTGCAACTTCTTTACATTTAAACAAAACGTGTCATAAATATTGAGATATAATTGTGAGCTTTAATAGGTACGGTTTTTGTACTGTGATTTATAGCAGGGATCTGGATGCTTTTTAGGTGGCCTCTGAGAGATATTTTTCTGTGCAGAAATGACAACATACTTGCACACACCATGCTTGAAAGACAGGCGTACTGGCTTGGTTTTAGAAACAGCATTTCTGGTCTTTTCATGATGATTTTGAAGATTGCCAAAAAGTATTTGTAACTTTGTACTGTAAGAAATAGTCCTTTCTAGAATGTGAGCATAGGGAGAGTATAAGTACTGAAATACAGACTTAATAGTGTCAGTGAAAGGGATCCATATTTCTCCCTGAAAGAATTTTTAAAATATTCTTAGGTTTTCCCTTTATTCCTGGTCTGCAAACTAAGAGACTAAGGCACTTAAAAGTGACTTTCCATTTAGGAAGGAGGCTGTTTTCTGGATGGCCTTACTAGTAGCTTGTGCTGTAGACAATGAACTGTGACAGGAAAAGTGCTTCTGTATCTCGTGGTCTTTGTAGCCCTCACATCAGCAGTTCTGAAGGATGCCCTAGAGAACTAGTGTGGATCTTTCTGTTGCCAGTCTTGCACACTGTTGCAAAGCATTGAGAAGTCATATTTTTCAGAAAGCTATTCTGTTTATGAAATTGTTTTGTTGGTTTTTTGGTATTTTTGGGGTTTTTTTTGGAAAACATCTCTAAGAGCATCAACTTCAACCATTAACCCAGAACTAAGTCCTGTGTCCCTAAGTGCCACTTCTGTGTACCTTTAAAATACCTCCAGGAATGGTGACCCAACCACTTCTGGGGACAGCCTGTTCCCATTGTGAACAACATTTTCCATGAAGAAATTTTTTGTTAATATCTTATCTAAACCTCCCCTGGCACAATTTAAGACTGTTTCCTCTTGTCCCATTTCTTGGAACTTGGGAGAAGAGGCCAACACCCAACCAGGCCACAACATCCTGTCAGGTAGTTGGAAAGAGAGAGAAGGTTCCTCCTGAAAAACTGTCAAAAGCTTCACTTTATTTATGAGATTTGTGAAATTGTAAAATACTGCAGATAATTTTTGGTTGTTTTACTGGAATTCCTACTCTCTTGGGACTAATTGCTCAGCCAAAAAAAGAGGGAATCAGTATTACACAATTTATTTACCTGGAACAGCAAAGCAATGAAATAATCCTATTTATATTCCTACTTCTCTGAAAGTGTTTCAGTCTTCCCTCTCCCTCCCTGAATCCCCTTCTTGAATTACGCAAGTGCTTGAGTGCAATAGTGTGCTGACACCTGGATGTTTTATAGAGAGGCATGTATAAAGCATAATCATTGGTCCACTTCAAACTTTCCAGGTTTTTATTTGTTGTTACTTTTTTCTTATATCAAGGATATTTGAAGCTGCCTTCTTGTTCAGTATATAACACTCACATCATGTCCCTGCAATCTAATTGGCAACATTTTCATCTCATTATTTGACTGTGGTTCAAGTTATCAGAATAATTTACACATGGGAAACGTTTACTTTGTTTTGTTTTGGTAGGGTTTATTTTGTGTTTCCCTTCCCTTCCCTTCCCGCTCCATTAGGCTTTAAGTTGTACTGTAAATATGCCTACAAGGGTGAAAACCAGTTTGTGAAATTTCAGATGTATGTGGTCAGAATAGTCGCACTGTGAAAAGACTCTAATTAAGAAGGGAAAGTTTAGGAGGAAAGACGAATCATGTTCATTGTGAACTGGGTGATTGAAACACAAGAGTAAAGTATACATATTCATACATAGCAATCAGTGACTGGCAGGGTAGACATGTAAACGAAGATCTTCAGAGAATTGGAAGTCTCTCTCCTTTTACTGTTACAAATCATTAAACTGCACACAAAAATTCAAATGCAAATTATATATTTTTTTCTAAGCTGACAAATACAAATTCCTTATTACTAATGAGTGACTTGGTGGATGGTGAAGAATTTACTTTTAATGACTGGATAGTTAGAAAACAATTTTGAAAACCAAAACTATAATAACGGCACACTTTGTTAAGCAGGTGTTTCCTTGTAAATGTTAAAAATACAAAGAAGTAACAATAGCAGGTGAGAAATTATGGCTTGTTAGCACTGCCCTCCGGCTAGGTAACAAATGCCAAGTATACCTATGCAGAAACCTGAGCTATGTGTCTGAGGTCCTTTGTTAAGCACATGATAACAAGCTCTGATATCTACAAATAAAACCAGTGGTGACAGTAACCCTTAGACAAAAGCTTGCTCTTCACTTACAAAGTTATTTATTATGTTTCTGACTTGCAACATGGTGTGAGAAGTAGGAATGTATAAGTTGTTTTTAGCCTTTCTACTATCTATTACTGACATATTTGAGATCAAGAGGCTTTATCATATCCTTTTTTAACAAATGACTTTTCAACTGAAACTCATTTTGTGATGAAGTACTAGATACCATAGAATTAGATGTAAAGTCAAGTATAAAATTTTCATCTCACTGCCTAATTTTTACTAAAACATTAATTAATTCCTTGAACATGCAGTGTTGTAGCTGTATATTTTGTGCTGTCTTGTAAGGGGTTTTTTGTATGGCAAAAGGTAGTTAAAATAATTGAGTCTTAGGAAATAAAATTCTTCATATTAAGCACTCAAAAGTAAGATTACTGATATAAATTATCTTTTTTATGATACTTCCATGAGACCACATTTTGTTTTGTTGGTTTGCACCTACTATTTTCTAGCAATTTCAAAAAATACTATTTTAGAACTAAAGTAGGGTTTTGCATCAGCAGGTACCATTTTCTGCTAAAAATCCTAGGTTTTTTGAAAAAGATTGTGAACTGATTTTCAATCATGCATTATTTTTATTAGCCTTTTGATGGAATTTCAGAACCTTAAGAAATGACTTCCCAGAAAATAATATTTTCAAATAGGTTTCAAAATTTGCTCAGGCTGAACAAGGAATTTTAAGAATGGAAACATGTAAGTGATAGTAATAAAACTTTTGATGCATGCCACTGTTATCTTGAAATAAAGCCAATGTAGAAACACTATTATACTTAACACTACCGTAACAAATAAATTTACTGATTTTTAGTTCAACTCTCTACTTGAAATTTACTCCCTGTGGCAAAATTAATGGTCCATGTTGTTTACTAGAAGAAAATGGTGTACTGATATTCTTCATGTAAAACAGAAGCTGAGGATCAGTAATCCCAAATTCAATTGCACACTGCCTAGTTTTTACTGGTAATGATCTAGTAATAATTTCTTAAGATGCTTTTACAGTTTTTAATGATTCAGTTGAAGGAGAGTATACTTTCCAGTGCTACACGCACTCTCTAAATCAGTACAAGCAACTATCAAAAAGGACAGGGTTTTACCCTTCTTTAAAGTACGGGTTTGCTATTTAATCAAGGATGGAAATTGCCAGTACTAGAAAATCTTTTTTGTAACTAAAGCACTCTCTTTCTTTAATTAAGAGGTGACCAGACTGTGTTGCAGGGAATGAAAAATTGGTTTTGCTTGAAGGACTTAGGAGCCCTTGGTAGAGGAATTCAAGAGAGAGCTCAGCTCTAGAAGTAACACCACTGTTAATGCCACCACCATCCAGGAGATCTGAGAAGAGAGCTCTTTTGCAATAACACCATGAGAATACCTTGAAGATGTCTCAAAATGGCTTAATGATTAATTCATTGTCTTATACAGTTTCCTAAATAAGTATCATCTGTAGCACAATGGAAGTCTAAAGCACACAATGCTTATTCTGATGATACAGAGAGTACAGAGAAGGTAGGGAAGATATTTATGGCATGTTAGTGTGAGCATGCTCTACTTGGTCTCTTATTTGCCTTTAATGTTTAAAATTGGTTTTGGTTTCATGTTTAAAAATAAAAAAAAATTAAAAGAGCTTTTATTTGTATTCCTCTTACTTTACATTAACCTGAATGTTTTTGAATTTTTTTTTAAAACAACCAGACACTGATAATATAAGGGTGTCCTGAATTTATATCTTCACACACTTTTCAAAGTGTGGTCTGGCTTAAAAGGATTTGAGGGACAGGCTTAATACTGACTTCTACTAACACTAAACGCTTTTTGGTATGCAGTGAAATACTGGGATATGTACTTGAACCTCAAAGTCACAAGAGGAATACTATGCTCATAAAAGATAATTGATTAATAAAATAAAAAGAAAAAAAGCTAATTTACTAGTCACCCATCTAAATATATTTACCTTGTTCATGAAGTATGTGAATATGAGACCTGAAGAGTGGACTATATCTTCAACTACAAATCCTATATTATTTTTATTTTCCTAAGTGGATCGTATGTCTTTTTCCTGACAATCATCTTTCTTTTGGCCTAGTGAAGTCTAATGTAATTACATTCAAAATGCATCAAAACAGAAGAACTGCATTTCTGAACTGAACTTGGGGTTCATTTGCTGGTTACTACCTTCAGTAGTGCTCGACCAAGGACAAAAAAACTTGTAATTGCAATTAGATAGGACATGGTGAATGAAGCCTGAATCATCAGATATAGCAGTTCTTCTAATTGGCTCTGAATTATTAAGAGTACTTTGTCCTTTTTCAGTATTTACTAACTTTTTTGAAGTTCTGTGGCAATCGTGTCTTTATTCTGCCATCCTGTGACAATGTGCAATAAGGTGGTCTTACAAGGTCATACATAGTGCAGGAGGAAATAGAAGATTACAGTCAATTATTCTAAATTTATCAGCCTTTACTCTCAGAGGATACAGAAGTTCTTGTTCTACCAGGACTTTTACCATTGCTACACTACTGGTGCAACCATTCTATGTGTTGGTGGGGTTTAAAAAAAAACAAAAATTTTTTTGAAAATGGGTAAAAGTTACAGCTTAAACTCTTCCAATTTTTCCTTGCACAACCTCATGACATCCTTACACAACCTACTGGCATCCCTATAGTCCATTCTCCCTGAGGCAAAGTCAGTGTTCAGC
This sequence comes from Onychostruthus taczanowskii, assembly GCF_017590055.1. Lineage (NCBI taxonomy): Eukaryota > Metazoa > Chordata > Aves > Passeriformes > Passeridae > Onychostruthus > Onychostruthus taczanowskii. Next base: position 1,311,884 of record NW_024498540.1, read on the forward strand.
TAGAGAAGTGAGGGTAGGTAATCTTCCGTATCGTACATCCCAATCTCCCATGAGGCCTGTCCCAGGGAAGGCAGATCCAGACAGAGATAGCAGATCTTTCTTGGATTCCTCCACCTACTCACCAGAGCTCTGTCACTAAGAAGAGAAGCTTCCCTCTCTGAAAGACTTTGTTCTTCCCTCTAGAAAGAAGAATCGGAGGGAAAGGTTCTTATTTTTTCAGTTAAAGCAGGAGGATTTGAAAGATAATAAGTAGTAAAGTGGTAAAAGTAGAGCACCTAAATGCTGTAATTTAGAGCCAAATTTAATATAGTTCATGTATCTCTGTTTCTTTTGTTTTCAATTGTCCTTGTCTTTCCATGAGTATAGCACAGGAGACTAGTCAGCAAAATACATTTCTTGTTTGACTAGCTATACCTTTACTTAAGAGTGGGTTGCATAAATGTCCCCAGTGGTTGTAACTCCTTTGAAGGGGACATGGGAGAGATAACCTATTGCTCAGGAGACCCATGGATGTTCTGCACTTGAGAACTTCTAGTTTTCGCCCAGCTTAACTAATGATTTAATTTCTCACACAGATGTCATGAGGAGGGAAATCAGGACACCTAGCATACTGAGAGTTCAGTTTGGAGCAGGACTTGCAGGATGTTACAGTACTACATATAAAAAGTTAGTACTTCTTTATCAGTTAGCTGCTTTTCTTTCCTGGAAGTCCCAAAAGTTTTTGTGGATAATTTAATGCAAGCCGTACATTTGTCAGCCATGGAAACTCATATTCCAGGAGTCTCTTGGAGAAGCATATACCTGTGACAGGTTCAGGATTTTTAAATTATGTTATTCAGTTATAATTATCCTGTGAAAGACTGATGGAAGAGACATAAATGGATACTATCTCTACTCCATTTTTAAAATTCATGGAAATAGAAAATATGTCCTTATAATGTGTCACTTCAATAATTATTGTAGTCCTCAGCATAGTCAGTTGTGGTTTGAAGTTATGACAGGGAGTTCTAAAGAGTTTTACACCCAGATTTCATTGGTATAGATTTTGTATGCTTGGATACTGGAGGAATGTTTGTACGTCTGATATTCAAAGATTTTGACTGCACTAGGATTTGGTAGGAGCAGGTAGTTCTCCATCATCAGTATTGACTGTTTACCTACATTAGAAATTCAGATTTAAATAATCAAACTCTTAGCTATCTGTAAACACTTAAGTAAGCTATGATGATAGAACATAATTTAATCTAATTTAAAGGAAAAAGTTCCCCAGTGTCAGCCTTATCTTGGCTTTTTAACTATTGTAATATTAATAATTTCCACTTTTGAGTAATCAAAAATGACTGGGCTAAATAAATGTCTTTCTTAATTGGCTAATTAAAGAGTTCTTAGTGAACAAAGTTTGAATATTGAAATTTACAGCTTTTGAGACATAAGAAGCAAATATTTTTATTTTTATTACTATGTTTAGTACTTCATTAAATAGGATCATAAGTTTAATTTTTGAGGTAAACAAGATCTCATCAAGACACAAATGATACTGGTGCAGTGAAAGAAGCTATTCCCTGTTGAATTATAGAGTCAATGAAGTATGAAAATGATGACATTTAATATCTTAAATGAAAGCTGCTTTGGGGAATGCTTCAGCACTTTAAACTGGTAACATAATTTGGTCTCACCTGGCTAATTCAATATCACAATACAGCTGCCAGCTTTTCAAACTGCAAGTTTCTGGTACCGCTATCAGATTTAGAAGAAAAATATGATAGGACAGTATGCAACAATAAATGTGATATCTATAGACATTTCTAATCAGGACATTTTCATGAGCTGTAATATTTATGCAGTTTTAAAAGCCATTCATTTAAGTATATTGCAATATGACTACTACTTTAGTTAGAGAAATTAACCTAGTTACATAGCTTTTCCATTTCTCTGATATGGATGAAATATTAAGGAAGGTGAAATCTTAATACTTCTGTATCCAAATAAATTGTCTTTATATAGGAAATATATAATGGAGATTTTGGGAGGATTGCTAAACCCACACAAAAAATTTCAACAGAAATCAAAATAATGTTATAATTTTGAAACTTAATTCTATAATCTATCTCAATCTCAAAGGGGACACTATTTTATTCTATGTAAAATGTTCCATTACTTACTTTGGAGAGTAGATTGGTCTTATTGTACCAACCCTTAAATGTGATGTGTTTTGAAGGAGTGGGTCCTGCCCTTGGCTCACAACAGCCCCAGGCAGCTCTGCAGGCTGGGGGCAGCGTGGTTGGAAAGCTGCCCGGTGGAGAGGACATAGGGGTGCTGAATGTGATCCAGTTGTGCCTAGATGGCCAAGAAGGCCAAAGACATCCTAGCATGCATCAGCAATAGTGTGGCCAGCAGAATGAGGGCAGTGATTGTCCCTCTGTACACAGCACTGGTGAAGCTGCACCTTGAATTCAGTTTTGGGCACCTCACTTCAAGAAAGGCATTGGGGTGCTGGAGCCTGTCCAGAGAAAAAGAACAAAGCTGAAGGGTCTGGAGCACAAGTCCTATGTGGAGTGGCTGAGGGAGCTGGAATTGTGTAGCCTGGAAAAGACGAGGCTCGGGGGAGACCTTTTTGCTTTCTCCAATTATCTGAAAGGAGGTTGTAGAGACATGGCGGGGTCAGTCTTTTCTCCAGTGAAGTAAATGACAGGACCAGAGGAAATGGCTTTAAGTTATGCCAGGGGAAGTTTATATTAGGTATTAGGAAATTTTTTCACTGAGATTTTTGTCAAGCCTTGATGCTAGCTGCTCAGAGAAGTCGTGGAATCACTGTCCCTGGATGTGTTCAAAAAATGTGTGGATATGACGCCTGGGGACTTAATTTACTTGTAAAAATGGAAGTGCTAGCATGATGGTTGATGGTTGAAATCTTAGAGGACTTTTCCAACCCTAAGGATTCCATGATTCTTTATACTTCTTTTGTTTACTACAAGAGCACATTGCTTATTGAGGGAAAAATTCTTTTTTAAGTCAGGTATCTTTTGTTTGGTGTTCATGCAGTGAGATAATGCTGCAGATATTTACTGACAAAAGCTAATAGCTTGCAAGCTTCTTTACACTTGCAACCAGAAAAGGCAAGCATGTACATTATTGAGATCATGGACCCTGGGTAGCTTTGCATTTTTGACTAGTATGAATAAGTACTTGGACATTTGAGTGTGGCAGGGTAAAGTAACATCAAATTTACTTAAAAAAAATACCATTAGCACTATTTCAAAATTAGGGGAAAATAGTAAATGCATGCATTAAAAATAGCTATCTTTCTCTGTTTCTCTGTGCTAGAATAAGAAGAAAAGACCTCACACAGGGATGCTAAGAGCTCTAGCATATCTGTATCAGAATACAAAATGGTAATTGTGTCGCACTCTGCAATTTCATAAATGTATAAATTTTGTTGGAATGCTTCCTTGAGTGTATGTCTCCATACCAAACTAATGGAACATGCTTTATCTCAGGAAAAAAAGAGAAGTATATGTAAGACAATGTATCATAAAAATAGTATGCGGTCATGTTTGATTTGCTCATAATATTTATTGTATTCCCCACTTGATGATGTCTTGCATTGCTGAGATTTTACTCTTCTTTGACTTGTTACTTATAAAGGCTTAATACTTCTTTTCAATGAAAGCAGTAAATATTTAACTATGTGAATCAAAGTTTTAGGGAAAAAAACATTGAAGCAACACAGGTTATAGGAGTTGAAATGTCTGAAATCCAAGGTATTGTCCTAAAAATCCTCAGGTTTAGTGCAAAGAAAGGTAACTCTAAAAGGTAATTCTACAAAGGCAAGATTTTTCAACTACTTACATAATTTCAAATTGCAGTCCAATTCAGAACTTATCACAACTAGCTTTTAAACCAGTTATTTTTAGCATTGTTTTGCGCTTCATGTTTTCTAATGCAATTAAGCGTAACATGCTTACTTATCTTCCACGTGAAAAACAAAACTACCATCTACTCTAATTGAGGCAGGTAGAATGTGATGCAGATACTCAGATTGGTTTTGTTCTGAGGGGAAAGACACCTTAAAAGTTCTGTTTTCTTGCATAGTTACTTCACCCAAAGAAGTTAAGGTTAGATTTACATGATTCATACTGTATTCTGAATCTAGCTGAAACCAATGCAGTTTTAGAAGTCTGCTTATATCTAATGCTTATATCCAATTTATAGGCAAAAAAAACCAGTGTAGTCTGTTGGGAAGAAGGGAATAAGTGTTGGGGAACACAGCGAGGGGACGTATTTTGTATGTTCAACTAAATATCAATATAAAGCTGAGAGCTTAGATGTGGGAGATCTACCCAGCAAAGAGTCAAGCTGGAGTAAAGAGGGAGAAAGCAGTAGGTGTAGGGGAACACTGGTTGTGCTGCTGTCAATTAGTATGAATATCAATGCACCAAGTGATGTTTTTGATCACTACAAAGGCTTTTTTTTTTTTTTAAGACCTTTTAACTCTGCATTTTAGTCTAGCAGACCTTTATGATGATCCCCTCATATTAATGAATCACATGTGCTTAGCTCTGAAATTTTTATCATCTTTCCAACTATTAATATTCATCATGCTGGGGTTTATGGTTGTAGACCACATTGTTATTAATAAAACATTAATTGCAGAGTTAAACAGCAGGCACATTCTGTAGCGGAGGAGGGAATCATAGCATATGCAGCAAGGGAGTGGTCCTGACCTAGGGAAAGCCCAGGCAGTGCTGAGACCTGCAAGGAAGTGGCAGCTCTCATGTGAGCAGCTGATGAGGTGTGTGTGGGGCAAGGAGGAATGGTGTCACCCCCAATGCCCACAAAGAACAGCCCTGGGGAGCATGAGGAGCAGAGTGGGCAAACAGGACCTGGCATGTCAGCCAGAGCATGGTGAGGCAGTTTCCACAGGAGCACGTGCAGGGGGACAGGGTGCTTCTTTGAAGGAGAGGCCAAGAGAAGGGACTTGCTCCTATGTCTGTTGGAGGTTCCTGGAATGCATTAACAATAGCTTCCTTCTCCATGTAATAAAGGAGCAGACAAGGAAAAGTACTTTGCTGAACCCTGTTCTCACCAAGAGGTGCTGTGGTGAATGTGCATCTGGTTACAGCTGCTGTAACCATCAAATCACAGAATTCAAGATACTGAAGGCTGTGGGGAGGGTGCACACCAAACTCTGTATACCCTGGACTTTAGAAGAGCAAACTTTGACCTCTCCAGGAGTCCACTTGGTAGAGTAGCATCGAATAAAGCTCTGGAGAGAAGAGGAGCCCAGGCAAGTTGGTTGATGTTCAAGGATTACCTCGACCAACTTCAGGAGTTATGCATCCCGACAAAGACAAATGAAATGACCAGGAGGTTAATGGAGGGAAAAAAGGTCTCCTGGACAAAGACAAACACAAAGCAAGCCTGGAGAGCATGGAAGCAGGGACAGGTAGTCTGGGAGGAATATAAAGGGATTGTCTGGACAGCAAGGGATCAGGTTAGGCAACCTAATGCCCTTGACAGAATTAAACCTGGCCGCAGGTGTCAATGGCAAGAGGTTATGTCTGTGATAAAATGAAGACTAGGGAAAATATAGCCCCACTTCATAAGGAAAAGGAAACCTGATTTTCTGGGTTTTGAAGAAGATAGAAGTTTTGATTATGTCTTGAATTGCTGACATTTTACTCTTCTTTGACTTGTTACTTATAAAGGCTTAATGCTTTTTTTTCTCAGTCTTTCCTGACAAGTGCTTCAGCCACACTGTCTGAGCCACACATACAGGTGGTAAAGGCAGGGACTGAGAGAGTGAAAACCACCTGCTATAGGAGAAGATCAGGTCTGAGACCATCTAAGAAACAAGACAGTGCACAAACCCCATGGATCCTGATAAGACAAATATGTGCATCCTGAGGAAACTGGTGGAGGAAGTAGCTAAGCTGCTGTCCATATCTGAGAAGCCGCAGCAGTTTGGTGGAGTTCCCAGTGCCTGGTAGTTACTCCTTCAAAAATAGGGGTTACCTCTTCAAAAATGATGGTGGGCAGGCATGGAATATGTTGCCCAGGGAAGTTATGGATGCCTCATCCATGGAGGTGTTCAAAGCCATGTTGGATGGGATTTCATGCAACGTGGTCTAGTGGAAGGTGTCCCTGGCAGAGGGTTATTACTAGGCAATACTTGAACTCTCTTCCAAATCAAACAATTCTGTGCTTCAGTGATTAAAAGATGGCTAAGACAAGAATAAGGACTTTTTAATAACTGTGAATTGCTGTAAGTGAAGGGAAACTATGGCAAGGAATTTTTTACTGGGTGGTGAAGGAAAGGCTAAAAAATATTCCTTTGCTAGTCATGAAGGCAGAAACTAACTATATTGTAGTTCTTCCTCTCCTCAGCTGTTTGTTAATTTAATTTTTTTTTTAACAGGAAAAAAGTGTTTTTCTTATGCTGTGACTTCAAACTGCAATAAGCTATGTAGAAGCGTTTTCTGGGTGATTTTACTTTCTTGATAGCAAAGATTGTTCAAACTTCTATTAATGCATAATTTAAGGATTTAAGGCAAACTATTCAGTGCTTCTTTGGTGAAAAGGTACAATACAGAAAAAAGCTAAATACACGGTTCTTCTAAAGTTGATTTCCAGAATCTCTTAAATACTTACAACTCCATGAAAAATTTTGCAGTTGTCTTTATTTGGTAGTTCCCAGAAATTAAGTAGGCTAGCATGTGTTAAATGTAGATCATGTGTATGTCCTGCTACAATTATCTTATTGTTAAACTAGACAACTGTGGGAAGGGAAAGGAATAGTTTTTAACTCACACATCGAAGGTATGGTCTTAGAGCAGGATCTAGATATTGACTTGCATCTAGTTTTGCTTTGGAGTGTTCCCATTCATTTTATTGTTATGGTGATAGTTATTAAAACAATATATAACTTGACATTCCACTTGGTCAGGGAAGTATAAGCTGACAGTATTTCATAACACCTTGTTTGTCTTATCAGCCACCTACAGATTTTTAAGTACTTACTGACATAGTAAGTATATTAACAGCTTTTTGTTTTAATTAAACTCTAATGGCTCACCCATTAGTACGTGTAAAGCACGATCACAATTCAAGAGACGACTGGCATCCTGTGACAGTATGGCTAATCAATAGAAAAGCAGCTGAGACAACACAGCCCTGGCACTGTATAAACTCCATCCTTTAGATGTACAGGGCTCCCATAAACACTTGGATGCCAAATTTTCACTTCTAACTCAAAGTAAACAAACCCAATCATATACATCTCGAATATTGACATTTCTTGCTCTAAAAAAATGGCTTGAAGTTTTCTTTGTATGATTCTTCTTGCACAGTTATAAAGATCACAAGGGTATTTTGGAAAACTCCACACAAATAATCCATTCTAGCTTTAGGCCTGCGTATGCATTTTAATAAAATATTTGTATTAAACATTTTTGTTATTTTGCCAGTCAGAAACTGGAAATACCTGAGTTTCTGGTCTAATACTAAAATATGAAAAATAACAAGCCTGATAAAAATATAATGAAGAGATTGCTTTTATGAGAAAGTCATTACTTGTTTATCTTTCAGTCTGTCATCACCTTCTTACAGCTATTATTCTATCTGCATATATTTTCTTCCCTGACTTTTATTGTTGGTTTTGGATATCTTGTGGTTGCTGTGACTTTGAATCATAAACCCTTCAAGGTGGTTGTAGGGAATCTAAATGAAAGTGATGTACTTCCTTCTTGTATTGCAGCTTTGCTGTTGATATCTCTTTTCAGGAATGGGATGAAGGCTTGTTTTTAAGAGAAGTCTCTGAATGTTTATTGCTTTGGCTATAAATGACTACTCCAATCTAGGTGTGATGCTATGTCCAACAGGATTTGGATGCATCAGCATAAACCTGACCTGTGTATTTACAGAGAACCAGAGATTGGCTCATCAGGTACCTCAATTTTTTTAAATGTTTCTTAGCAGAGCAGATGCTTAACTTAAGGAGCAGCATAAACAAGGCTTGATCTATGTGCTGAAGTGCTTCCTAAAGTTTAAACAGAATTATGGGGGTTAAACCTAGAGTACCATATATTTACCTTGTAAATACTCAGGAATGGAGATTACAAATAATTTAATAACCTAACTTTAATTTAATTTCAGTAGTGCTTAGACTCCAGAGTGCCATAACGACTGGAGCTTTGTAAAACCAGCTGCATTTAAAAATGGATCAGGAAGGTGGCTGTGAATTCCTCTAATGCACAGAATTACCTGTATAGATAAAATTCTGCTGTTTGCAGGATTGAATGAAAAATTGTCCTCTTTCATAAGAGACAGATGAAAGAGACAGAGGAAGGTAAGCCATGGGAATGTTTCCTTCCACTTGAGTATAGTTAATGAAGGTGAACAAAATTAATAAAGATTAATATCCTTAAGCTTGAATAAGTGATTTTGATATCAGAGACTGTGGATGTGTTCACTCATCAGAGTTTAGCAATCTAAATTCAGGATCTTAAAGCAGGATATCTATGCCCTTTCTAAAATGAATAGCTATAGAATAACCTTTGAAATGGTTGAATGATCTGGAGAAGAAATCTCACACAGGCAAGACACCTGTGTAATATTATAAAGGAGCTTACGTTTTTTGTGCTCTTATTTCAAGTGGTTAAAGCTGACTCTGTGTGTACCCTTTCTTTCCAATATGTATTACATTCTGATCTCATATTTTGTATGTTGGTCATATAACAAGAGCTGTGACTGTAATGAAATGATTCCTCCCCTGAGGAAAACACAAGACCTTCATCTCTTCTGTAGACATTAATTTTTGCTGTATTATGCATGGCCACTCTTGCTTCAAAGTGCACTCTGTTAGTGTACATCATTCAAAGCACTGCCAGGAATTAAGGGTCCTCTTAAGCAAAGCACTTAATTCCTCTACTTCACTTACAGCTAGGGTAGTCCAAAAGAACAAATAAGATCATCTACCTCCTTAAACTGAGAGTAATAAGTACCTTGGTTACTTAGAAGTTACTTTAGAATTTTAAAACTTGTTTGTTTCTGTGTTGTTTGATCATTGGAAGATGATTTGTTGTAGATTCTGTGTCAGCTGAGTATTAATTATCTATAAAGCATGAAAATTCAGATATGCTTATGAGAGAATTAAAAGTCATGAGAAAGTGAATAATTTTAAATTTTATTCTTGCTATCTAAATATTACTCAGATCTCATATATTGAATGATAATTGTAATACTTAAAGGTTCATATGAAGGTTGCTGTGAATAATTCAGCTCATCTGGGAAAATAGTATGGGAATAAATATTTAGAAAAGTTAAATTAATGTATGAACAGGATTTTGTATGGAAATGGGCGTGTTTTGGATTTTCTGCATTTGTAAATTTGACTTTGTAATGCCGAAGTCCTTTAATACCTCATTTTGGACAAAAGATTTCTTCGCAATATGCAATAAAATAGGATAACGATATTTAAAGTACGAAGAAAGATAGCTTCTCTCTAAAACATGGAAGGAGAAATATTATTCAACTGGACAGTGTTTCCTTTGTTCTTTCAAGTAGCAGGTTGAAAAAAATATAAGTGTTTTGAAAATTGCTGGTTTTATTCTCACACTATTACATCTAAATATATCTTGCATAAATAACTTGACCTCCAAGTGCTGAAGTGTTTAGATGTGTTCAGGTAATGTAGAAATATTTTAAGAAATATTTGTCTCCAAACCTTTGGAAAAATGTGTATTTGAAAGCAAACAGCAAATGATATTATATAAAAAAATATTACCCCAAACTCCACTTCTATACATTACTGTAATATTTTTTCACATGCAAATATAAAAAGCTCTTCTGGACCCTGTTTGCATTGCAGAATATCTAAAGAAAAGATTTTTGTTTCTAATAAGAATTTAGAACTTGTGAGTACTGTTCTATGATAGTTTTTGTAGATAAAATCTATGGAAAATTCTCCAGTAGATATATAAATGGAATGTGGGGATTTTAGTGTTATGGTTTAGTTTAAGTTTGTATCGGTTTTTTTTTCCCTTAGATGTAATTGTCTAGCAGTAAAAACTCTCTGTAATTCATAAAATGATGGTTATAAGACTAAGCCTTTTTTGTTTGTTTGTTTGTTTTTTAAAGAGGAAGGAGAATAGTAGGGCTTTGTAAAGATTCAGGCCCAAGGATTAGACTGAGTAGGAACAACCCACCTTTTACTATCTTACCCTACTTGGCATCTGAGCTAAGAGGATTAGCTCACAGAAAGCTAAATAGCCTAAGCTGATTAATACAGTTTTGTAAACCTTTGTCTCAGCTTTGTGGAGCTCTGATCATGAAAATACAATCTGTAGTCTGTATGAACACAGTTTAGACTTATCTGAATACCAACCACTAAACAACACACCAGTAGGGGACCTGGGGACTGTCAGTCCCCAGGATCATGTTCTTTGCAATACAATTGCCTGAAGTCTCTCAGTGATGTAACCAGGCACTGGTTGTTACTGGTATTCCTACTTGGAATAACATAGCACAACTTCAGCACTCAAGGATACTAAAATGATGTGGTATCCTTATAGATAGAGAGCCCATAACAACTTGTATGAAGTGGGTTTATTTAGTCCCCTGTAATTTTGACTTTTTCTTTGGCAATGGGGAAAAGATCATTCCTAACTTTTAAATGCCAGTAAAATTAGTTTATATTCTGGGCTGTAGATATGCTGTGCATCAGCCAGCTAGTTTGTTCTTTTGGGGTTTTTTTTAAGCCTGATAGCATTGCCCTAGTGTTGGCTCAGAGATCAAACAAAAGAGGCATCACTCCCACTTTGTGTTCCAAGACCTCACATGTTCAATCAACTTTTCCTTTCAGTTTATACAAGCTTTTGGAACAGGGCTCTCTGTGTATCTGTAATGCCACACACGTTTCATGTTCACAGGGTAGACTAGGCAGAAACCAAGTCATTCGGATATTATTCAAACCAATAGAGAATCCCAGAATTGTAGAATCAGTTAGGCTGGAAAGGACCTCTGAGTTCATCAAATCCAACCTATGACCAAACACCACCTTTTCTGCTTAACCATGACACTAAATGCCACGTGCAGCCATTCCTTGCACACCTTCAGGGACAGTGACTCCTCCACCTCCCTGGGTAGACACAATATCTAACCACCCTTTCTGTAAAGAATTTCTTCCTAAAGAAAGATGGTCTTTGGGATCCATGATCTTTTGGAGTAGTCTCTCAAGTAGATGAGTTTCAGTCTTTGGATTGCTTGGTAAACGTAAACACATGTATATGTGTATCATGGGTTTGCTCTTGTGCTTATTAAAATAAATGAAACTTCAAAATTATTAATTTTTTGTTAGTGAGAAACTCTGGTCTGCTTCATTATGATAATTAGTCCTCTGACATCACATTAATTATTGGAACCAATGCTGAGGAAAGTGAAACAGTCATCAACCTGAGGTGTTTAATTTACAAACCAGTGTACTGAATAATATAAATTTTAAAACACAAAGTAAAAGAATTATTAATATATAATCAGTTAACTTTGTATTAAAAAAAAATAAACAGTCATACAAAGAAAGCATGAAAGGGACTAAACACTGTCTTGATAACACACCATTACATTACTTCCATGACCATTGAACAGCTGTTTCATTTTTTCCTTAATTTTTTTTTTCCTCCAACAATTTACTTGTATGTTGTGGTTTTCTTTCTGTTAGTGGCATCTCTTCCACTGACATAAAAAATTGTTGAACACTGGATGGTAAGTAACCATAGGAAAGGGCTGAAGGTATTTTTCAAATGCTCCCTTGGCTCAAGAGCAAATGGGAATAAAAGTTGTTGATACTATTGAAACCTGATTGTGTAAAAAATGCTGTTCCTATGAAATCTGCTATATTACTAAACTAACAAGCAATAATCTGCAAGGGTGTTTAATAATTTTTTGGGTTTTTTTTGATAATTTACGCTACTGCATATTTTACAACTATTTATGGAGAGATCTCATAATGGTATTAAAATATGTAAGATAATTATTATCTATATTATCCATGTCCGAATGGAATTCTATTACAAAAATTCCAGTAAACACAAGTTATCCCTTTCTATTTTTAAAGCAAATTAGAATTTGATATGTTTAAGAAATGCAGTGCCTTTAAAATGTGAAGAAAGCAATCTCATTATCATGCCAGTCATGTTATCATTATTTTTCATGTTTTGATAAGCACGTTACTGAAAATGTTCAATAAAAAAATGCAAACAAGATTACTAGTACTGCAAGCTGTTATATTTTGCTCTATTGCCATAGAAAACTGCTGTGCCACGTTAATATGGCTTGGTGGTTGTAAGGTACAGAATGGTTGTTGAAATGGATAGGTCCTTATATAAATGGCAGTGAAAACCAAATGCCTCTCCTTTACTCAGCTCTGGAAGTATCCTACAGAATTGCTTTAAATATTTGGATGGCTTTGTCAAGACTTAATGAATTCTGGCCATCATAAATCTCAGATGCCCTCCCTGAGTAAAACCCAAAATTATCAGAGTTTCATAGCTTAAGCTGCCCTAGCCATATGGCGAGTGCAAATGTTTCTAAAGCAGCAAATGTTCTGTCTAGAGTTCCCAGTGATGTTTTGATTGGATTGCTCTATTATCTGAACAAGTCTGCCAAAAGAAAGCACCTGCACAATGAAAAGTGTGCAGAAGCTGCCAGTCTGTAGCAAGGGAAGGAAAGTGAAGCATGCAGTGACAAGTTACCTGTCATTAGAAGATGTGCTGCATAGGTTATAAGAGATTCTGCAGCAAATCTGATCTCACAAAATGTCTCTCACAAAAAAAGAAAAGTGGGTATATGTATGTGTGAAAGAACTAACCTAGCTCCAGTAAACTTCTGCCCCTGAAGGTGCCAAATCACAGCTTAATGTGCTGTAACAACTCACAAAACAATGAACTCCTCTGTGGCTTCTCAGCCAGACCTTTCCAGAGAGGTTATCAAACAATAACTCCAGAGAGGTTAGATATGTTCCTTTTCCATATTCAGTTTTGCTTCGGTTTTAAGATGCCAATGCTGTATGCAGATTTTTATTCTCTTGGACAGTCTGGCCTGGAGCATATTATTCACTTGTTATAATTGATAGCTGAATATGCAAATGCATTAAAGAACTGACAGAAGTAAAATTATTTTTTCTCTTCTGAGAAGGAAAATTTAATGAGATCCCTTTGCTATAGTCCACTTTTCTAGACTGTATTTAATCTTTAAGTAGATTAAAGTTATATTTTGCACTAAAAAAAAGTTTCACATGAACATGTGACAACTATTATCTGTTATGTACGTAGGTTTACAGGTCATTACCATTTCTGTCACTGAGAAGGATATGTAGCTATACTGCACCTGTTGTTCTTAAGAAACAATAAAATTCAATCTTACCTAGTAGCCAGAAGTGTGTGAAGTGTTACCAGGACATGATCTCTGTGCAAATCCCTTGACTCGGCCTTAGTACTATAAATTTTGCTGCGTACTCTGTCATGGAACTGAGGGAAGAGAAGTGGTGCAGAGAGGGAATTGTAGATCAGATCAAGGGAACAGAAATAGATTCTGTCAGAAGGAAAAAAAAACCAAACAAGGCAAATGGATGGTGGGAATAGGGTGGGGGATGGGAGATTTTTCTTTCAGTAAGGTAGATTGGAATTGAGTGGGAAAACAGTAAAAATCTGGGTGGGGTGAGGCAGGGGGGCAGTGGGAAATGTGGAAAGATAGATGGTATTAACAGTTTTATGAGGCCCTTTTGGGATAGATTTTTTATTTTATCCCCACTGCAGAAATGGATCAATTCATCTGTTAATGGATTTTAAAATTCCAGTTTAAGGTCAATAAAATTTAATTATCCTCCCAGACATATCTTTGCATATTGTAGTTCTAAATTTTTCCCACAGTAAAATTTCATCAAAAATAAAAGGGAGAACTGGAGTATAATAAAAGTGAGTTGCCTCAGTAAAATATTGTCTCAATATTGTCTGATCTTCTACCTCTCACAGGGTCAATGCAGCTTTTACACAGACACTGCATCAAATGTCAGTTGTGCACTGTCCAAAATCTAAATATGTAGATGTTTCAAAAGAATTATATTCTAGACGATGCTGTTACAAACCTCATCAAACATGGCATCAGTCTTGGGACTTGCAATGTTCTAGCCCTCAGTAAAGCATTCTGTTAAATAAGCTAGTTCAAAATTCCTGGAGGATGTGTCTTACTGTTTAAAATTTCAACTTGGAATAAAAGAAAATGTGGAAAAAAATTTACATTGTCTTTGGAGATCTGTTTGATGGAGGCAAAATGATCTCTGCTACCAGTGTTTCCATAATTCATGGACTGTTGAAGTGATATTCTCACTTTCCCTTTCCCAAAGTATCCTTTGGGTATTTAAAGACAATCCATTTTGACTTTTCTTTATTCTACTCTGTGCATCCTTTCATAATTCACCTGAGTATGAAGTTGACCAACTAGGAATAAAAGCATAATGCTGTTTTGCAAAACCCTTTTTTTGCATTCTCTCACCTCACCATCAGTCCACATTTGCCTGATGGTTTTCTCCTTTTCTCTCTTTGTGTACTACTATCCAAACCAAATTGCAATCTAACATGGCTGTAATGCATGGCTGTTTATTCTCACATCAATGAGGTGTCCTGTATACAGTAATTATTTTCCATAAGCTTTTCTGCACCTTTAAACTTGTATTTTTTCCTCCATGGGTGCTAAGTATGATTTAGGGTTTTCAGAGTGCTTAAGGCAGTAGAAATTAATATTATGTGGGTCTTAACCCTAACTAATACTGGAATTCATAACTGTTTTCTTCCTTCTTTTTTATTATTGCCCTACTTAAAGTAGGATATTTGTAAAATAAAAAAGCTCAGAAATAGGGGGAAAAGAGTTCTGTGATTATATTGCCTTGAATGCTGCAAATATGCAAGCAAATCTCTAGAGACTATCTCAGACTACACAGAGCACCTCTTAGTTATCACTGCATAATTCAATAATAATGATATGAATGTTATGAATACAATTGGCAGGAATATTTATGAAAAAAAAAAAAAAAAAAAAAAAAAAAAAAAAAAACAAAAACCCAAACCAAAAAGAACCCTACTAAGATTATGCCTTTTTCTGAAAGGTCAGTTTGAAAAGCAGCAAAGTTAACACTGATAGAAGGAAATACATTATATTATCTTTTAAAATCTGCTGTCATTTAACTTTCAGGCATTTTCCAGAAGTTTTTCTTTAGTTGTGTGTGTTTGGAGGCAGTGGAGAGAATGTATGCACCATGATCTGGTAGGTGTCTGCACTATAAGAAGGAAAATGCCTCTGACAAGGTAAATGAATTAATTTATTTATATGGTAGTCTTGACATTTTCCATGAAGCAATAGAAGTTAGCCACTGAGTTAATAAAACTAGCTTTTGGGTTTGGTTTCTTTTTTTTTGTATGAATGCCCAGAGGTGAAAAATATCTTGTTTTGCTTATACACAGATGTGCTGAGTTAATAAAACTAGCTTTTAGGTTTCTTTTTTTGTATGAATGCCCAGAGGTGAAAAATATCTTGTTTTTCTTATACACAGATGTTAATTTTAATGACATGGAATTAATACTAAAACCAGTCTAGGTACAGAGGACTGTAAGTCTTATAAGCCACTGCACTACAGGCATTTTTTCATGTGTGTTTTGAAGAGAAAAGCACTTAAAGCAGGTATTTTATAAATCAAAGGAAACACTTCATTCACAACTGTTGCTGGCACATCCACAAAACTGGTACACCTGCATGGCAAGCACTGTATCCTAGTGAAGCCAAAATAAGGAAGAAGTCAAGGCACCTGGTGACTCACCATTTTGTTGCTAGACTTAGACACATTCATCAACCAGCGGGTTTATATTGGACCATTAAGTGTAAAAAAATATTTGAGCATGTTTTTTCTAAAACTTGCAAGCAACTTGGTGCACTTGTTTTTTTTGTGAGAACAATATTCAGAACAAGAGAAAGGTTATTTCATTCTCTGATGCTTTAATTCAATTATATCCTAAAACTCATTGTGTGCTTCAAAAATAAATTAACTCGAGATGTTATTCTGCTCTCCATCTGCTGCATTTCTTTAAATGTATTACTTCCACTCCTAGATCAGTTTAAGTGATTTTTTTTTTCCTATCAAACCCACAGGCATATTTTCTTTTTTTTTTTTTATTGCCTCTGTTCTAGAAATTGCCTCATAAACCACGTGACTCTCTAGTTTACTCTTTTTCCCTTGCATGAAAAGCAGCCAGTAAAATGCAGCTAATGGCTGTTTTATGTCATTCCTGCTGTAGACTTTGTAACAGCATGCTTGGTGTTTTCCATCTGTGGTCTGTGTCTCACTCGCAGAAGAGGGTGTGGATTGTAGAGCAAATGATCAGAGTGCAGTTGCATTGTTGCCCCTTGATGCTGAGAGGCAAAAGAGGCTATTTGAGATAACCAGACTTTGGGTCATAATTCAGGTGGTTTCCTCACTCTTGGATGCTCCCTTCCAAAGCATTTCTGCTTTATTTGAGCGGCTGATACAGATGCTCCAGATTTCTACTGTAGTATTAGCCATGGCAAATAAAAGATGTAAAATGTCTTTATAGCACAGCATGTTTCCTGTCTGCTCTTCATGGTGCATGTACAGCTTTAAAATCAATGAAGGAGTAGAATCAACTTATGCAGATTTCTCCCAAGTATTAAATGAACCTTGAATTAGTAACATAGCTAAATACTTCTGGTTAAGTAAAAAACCACAATTATACCTGGCTAATAGGAGTTTGAGGAAAAACATTAAGTTTCACTGGTTACAAAATGGGGACTGGTCAGAAAAAACTAGAGCACTTTTCCTAAACAATTTAAATACTCTAAGATATAATAGCATTGTCTAACTTTGAAATCTCTTCATACTTTTGTATTCAAATTATTATACATGGAAATCAACCATGCTTTCATTGGATTAAGGGTATCCTGTCGCCCTGATTTTTTAAGATTTTCTAAGCCTTCTGATGTTTGCATTCTTGTATCAAACTTTCTCACACACTTTCTGTAAATAACTTATTGTTTTACATTCTTTTATAGAGGAGGAGAAACTTGATAGACTGTTGGTTTGTCCAGTGTCCTTGGAGATGTGCCACTTTCACCCTTCAATCCACTGTCACCTTTGAAAATCTATAAATGTTGGAGTCAGAAAATAAACTTCCCTTTTTTCCTGCCTTGAGAGCAACAGCGTGTTTGCATTGTGTTGTCTCATGTCCTATAGTGACAGTATCCTGTCTGAGACTTTGTCCAGGAGGCCAAAGAAGTTGGTACAGTTTCTTTAAATATATGATTTGTGGCTGGGCAAACCACTTATTTTTGCATTTATTTTTCTCCATGTGAAATACATGTAGTACTTGTGTACATTAAAGACTTTTTATTACATGCAATTTGCATTTTTAAAATTGTTTGGCATCCTTACATGAAGATTTATTAAGAAACATGGAAATTAACAAATCTTCAAGATAGATATATGTGCAGTTGAACAGATGTCTGTCTTGATACCTTTATGTTGCTCTAATACTGCCTTCATAGAGACCAAAATTGAACAGCTGTTGAGTTTTCAAATGAGTATAGTGAAATTTAACGTTCATATCATGCTGATAGCAATCATAAAAACAAAAAAAGACCAGTTTCATGCCACTGCTCCAGTATTTAGTACAATTAGTCTTAAGAAGTCCTATGTAATTGGTTTGTCTAACTGTGTTAGCTGAGGTTGTGAACTTGGAATAACTGATTCAAGTCCTACCTTCTTCTCAGTAAAGCCCATAACTTTCAGAAAAATGTTTCATGTTTTTCACTGCTTGTTGTACTTGGGTGTGCTGGTTTTGTCTTGTGTAGAATTCAACTCCTTCACAGTAGCTGGTATGGGGCTGTATCTTGGATTTGCGTTGAAAACAGGGTTGATAACATAGGCATGCTTCCACTTTTCCCAGAGCCAAGAGCTTTTCTGCCCCCATCCCACCCCACCACTAGTGAGGAGGCTGAGGGTGCACACCAGGAGGGGACAGAGAAGGCTGGGACCCAATTGCGCTAAGGAGTATCCCCACCATATGATGTCATGGTGTAGCATAAGTATCAGGGGAAGAAGGAAGGGAGGGGACACATTCAGGGGACACGAGGAAGTTTGTCTTCCCAAGTCATCATAACAGAGGATGGAGACCTGCTTTCCCAAAGTCGACTGAACAACTTCCTGCTGAGCACCACGTGAAGTGGTGAATGATTTCCTTGTTTTGCTTTGCTTATGTGTGAAGGTTTTACCTTGCCTATTAAACTGCCTTTATCTCAGTCCATGAGACTTTTCCTATTTCCTCCCCCATTCTACAAAGGGACAATGAGCAAGAGGCTGTGTGGGGCTTAGCTGCTTGCTGGGGTTAACCTATGGCAATGGCTTACGAGATGCAGAGGTTCAAAGGAGACTGGGACACAAAGATTCTACCTGAAACACATGCATGATTCAAGTTTTCTTTAGCCTGTGTCTGTATTTTCTGAATCAGAGTGAGAACACTCTAACTGTAAAGGGCAGAAATCTGATCTGATTTGAATCACCTCTCTTTCTGCACAAGACTGTGTATCCTAAGGGGTGATTCACCATTTCTTTTTGTCTCAACCAGACCAATTTTTCTGAGGAAGGAAGCTGCTATTGTCCTGTTCTTTTCCCACTTTGCCTGGGATGTTCTCTATCTCACTGATACTTAATGAATCCCAAAGCATCCTCCCCAAAAGAGAAAATATTGCAAATTTTCAGTCTTCTTTTAGAAAGAAGGTTCCTTGTTCAAACAGAAAGTGAACTTAGAGGCAGCAATTTTTTTTTTTTTTAATAAATTTATCCTAACAACACTTACTTTTCTCAAGGGAAATGACTTCCAGCCCAGAAGATGAATACTGTAGGTAAGCAATGGAGGCATTAAGAAATTACTTATTTTCATCTTAGATTCTTATTTCTAAACAGCTATGTGTTTTGTTATTAAACTTTGTAATCACTGAGCTACTGTGTATGAGGAGGTAGAAAGAAACCAATAGATGTTATCAGTGAGTGAGAGGTGAGAAAGAATATAGTAACATAGAAAAAAAACCCTTCATCTTTAGTGACCAAGTGATTCAGCCCTCTGAAATATTAATCTAAGTATAATGATGACCTTTGAAATAGTTTGATTTTATTCTCATCTATTTTCCAAGACTATATTTTTGATTTTACTGATATATTCGTTGTTTCTAATTTTCATAAAATATAAAAATGGACACATAAAACACTTTTTTCTTGATTTACTATGCAGGTCCCTAGCTCAAATAACTAAGATAGTTGAGCCAAGGTATTTTTAAAGGCATTTCATTCTGTTTAGACTAACATCTGCCTTCTTCAAGGACTCTACTTCAAATAAAGTCCTAAGTATGTGACTTTAGTTGCAGATGGTAACCAGAGGTATTTTCTCCTTCTTTGATTTTGAGGAATAACTCTTCTCATATCTATCCCTGCTTAATAACTGCTTCCAAACTCTTCTCAAACACAACCTCTGAAAATGAGAATGCTTCTTTTCCAAGCTTCACTGCCAAAAATGTGATAATTCTAAGTATGGGTAGAAGTAGGTCACTTTTTTCTCAAATTAGGTGGATGTGAAATACTTAGTAGTTAAAAGTTCTGTAAGTGAATAAGTTATCAATAAATGTTATTAAATGATTGCATTTTGCTAGGAAAATATATCATCATTTCTAGATGTACTTTTGATACTGTGAAAACTAGGAATAGATGATTGAGCACAAATATAAAATTACTCCAGTTAACTGCTTCATATTCCATTACAACACATGGAAAATACTGGTTTATGCAATTATGCTAGTTATAGGTTTTCACAAATTGCAACCTTCAATGACAGAAATTAATAAATAATGAGAAGCTACAGGAAAGTGTAAATAGTAAAATATTTTTGCACCACCAGAAGTAAATGAGGACTGAAATACAGTGAATTCTTATAATATTATTATTGGGGAAAACATGCAAGTCTGCATGTGAGTCAGCTGATCTGGTGACAGCAGTGTGGGTGAGAATTTTTAAACTCCATGATCTCATATGATTTTTACCCAGTCTTGTCAGTTCTTTCTAGCCAGGAGATCTCACAATATTTTACCAAGAGGTCAGTAGTCTTTTTGTTTTGTGTGTTGGGAAAACTAAGGTACAAAGAATAATAATTGGATGTTCTGGGTACTCACCATGCCACAGTGGAGTGTACCCTAGTAGAGTGGAAACAGAGCTTGCATTTCATGAGTCCTCTGTCTTGACTGAGTGGAAGGAAATAGCTGCTATGCTACAATTTAAGAACTCAATTCATGCTGTTGAGTAAACTTACTGATTCTACCAAAATTCAGAAATCCTTCACCTTAGTTGAGGCTGAGTTTCCTGCAGTCAAACTACATGCCAGTAATTATGGGACTTGCATTAACTTATCTTCAATAATCCTTGATATTCAGTGACCTATTTATACACATGTAAAAACTATTATGAGAAGTTACTATTAGGTCATTAAGGCAAAAACTTTACATCTCCAGCTTGACATTTAAAAGCCAGAGTTAGAAATTTAATGGCTCAGTGTGATAGATTTGTATCCTATGAAAAGCTCTGGTATCTGTGATGAGAACCATGCAGGACCTTATTAGTGGGGTTTTTTTGCTTTTTTTTTTAACACTCTCCTGAACCTAGATGTCTCATAATAATTAAGATGCAGGTGGAAAGCCAATTTTCACTCCATGTGCTTTTGGACCAGGTAGAAAACCAATTAATCTGATTCTAATAGACTATAATTGGGAAAATAAAATTCTAAGTGGTGGTGCTAATCCAGACTTTCTGCAGAACTCAAGAATCATGGAAAATGTCTTACAATTTTCCTATGCTTCTCTCTCTCGTTGAACATAACAAATTGTCTTGACACAAAGCTAAAATAGTGGAGGACTAAGCACCCATTCCAGTGTTCAGTCCTAAATTATACTAAGAATCTGTGAAGGAGAATGAAGAACATCCTGTGTCCAAATCACCATCTCCAAGAAGCCGTGTGATGAAATCCAGATATAGGAAGCAGACAGCATCTTGCTGCAGTGAATTGAGAGCCACAGAAAGGAGGTGTAGAGGTGAAAAAGGATTGAAAGGGTGAATCACTCCTTATTACTGAGATGTCTTCCAGATGTCACCTCTCATAGGCACTTCCACTGTAGCAGTGGAGGGAGAAATGCAGCAGCTGAGGTGCTATGAAACTGATGGAGCAACCACCATTAGCCATGGCAATTAAACTGTGGGGATGACATATTCCATCAAAAGTTATAGGTAGCTGGGATGGTACATTAGCACAATTAACTTTTTCTTTTTCATAAAACAAGATCAAGAATGTCTCATAGGCCATTTTTCCTGCATGAGTAAACCAATATGATATTTTTAAAGTATTGTATGCCCTCTTTCCCCATCCCCCCAGAAAGTAAATTTGCATTCTCACACAATCAGTGTAGAAAAATACAAGTATCTTATTCTAAACAGACAAGAAATGTGCAATAATCATGCAAAGGAGAATTTTTCATCCAGAGAATGAAATTCTTAGTAGCAGAGGTGATCAGAAAATCCCATGTTTATGAATCTTTAAGCAGCTGAAACGGATGGGATTAACACAGTGGTTTAATAGAGGATGAGAAGAGAGAACACAGGCAAAGAACTTTTAAAATCCTGGCAAACAGAATAATAAACAGACAATAGTAATTCATAGGTTGAGGAAATTGTATTGTGAAGAAATGATTTTCAAAGCTATCTGAATGGAAAACTTGTCCAACAAAATATAATTTCTCTAGTGCCAGTCTTAAGAGTGCTTAAATGGACTAGTTTCAATTAACAGAGCTTATAGTTATTATAACAGTAAAATAAACTTTAATTGTTGGCAGACATAGGGATTTTAGCGATCTCTTGCGTAGCCCCACATTTCCCAATAATGCAGTTTTTCTTGGAAGTTGCACCACTTTCTGTACTGTAGGAATTAATAAGTCCCCCTATGGATGATGAATGTTTTTAGCCTTTCTCTACATAGTTTTGTGACCAAACCTCCTACACAATCAGCAGATCTTGTCACAACCACAGGAAAAGAGCAAGTGAAGTCCATATTTCAACAGGCATTTTGGGTTCCATCTGTGTGTAACACCTCCATTTGAAGTTTCAGTATTCCACTGATTTTTCTTCCATCAGTAAATGAAAATGTTGCTGGTTTTATGTCACTGAGGAAAATTTTAGTCACTTTTCATGTCATTTTGTGTTTTATTGTAGCACTTTAATTTAAATGTAAAGATCACACAGTGATTCTTTAGACAAATCCCGTATGAAGCAATCATAAGAACTATTAGGTATGACAGGAATGCCCACCCCACAAAGAAATAAATTCAAGCCTGCTGAAAGATATTACTGTTGAAACAAAACCCCTTTGCAACAGGAGTTGCAAAAATGTCTGACATGCCCATTGTCAGCATCATCTTTTTTGAACTAAATCAAACAAAAAAGCATTTAAAACTCCATTTAGAGTCCTCTGTAAACATTTTTTTGACAAATCTTCTTCCCAATTAAAGGAAAAGCATGACTGAATTAAGCAGCTATTCCTCTTAACATATGCAAACACAAATGGGCAGCATTAGTGGTGTTTGTTTTCTTAAGAAAAAGATAACTGAATATTTACTGGCTGTGGAAGTGAGTACGTGACAAAGCAAACAATCACAGAGTTACTAAAAGAGTTATTGTAGGGTGTCCATCACTGAGCAAAAAACCAAACAAACCTGTAAGAAATGTATTTTTTTTCTCATAAGGCCTTTTTATAGAAAAGGATAACCACATATCTATGTGGATATGTAGATTGATAATATATCTCATTTTCTATGACTACAAACATGCATGAAAATTGCAGTTTAAATAATTTCAGAGTTATTCTTAATTAAAACAGCTGTTCTGATTCCAAGAACATCTTCAAATAAAAAATATATTTGTTTCTATATATTTTCTTCCAATGCTGTACATTTCATGTCATTATATTTTCAAGTGTCAAAATTAAAGAGAGCTGGTCATTATGGAAGTAGGCTTTTAAAGGACATACATGGTGATAAAGTGTTTAAAATTTAAATAATTATATATTTATTTAATTTATATACTAAAGATACAGACTTGGGTAGCAATTTCTTTGGTTTTAAAGGGGAGCAACCTTTGGTTTTGGGTAATGATGTACACTGGGAATTAGATTTTGATCTCTGTTCCACGCCTTTGTGACATTACCCTAATGTCACAAACTACTGTGTAATCTAGGTAAAATTTGCTTTGAAGGATGTCCTTCAGTTTGTCTTGTTTAAGTTTTAGAAAAATATATTCTACTGCTTGCCTTTTGTTTTACAGTGGCACAATTCTTACACTAATGCTCCAGTCTCAGTGGGGGCTTTTAGATCCTATTGGAATACAGATTCTTTTTTTCCTTGAAATTTATTCCGCCATTCTTGAGAAAAGCGTTTTGAGATAAATTTAGGCCTCTCCCTAGAAGAGTAACTGTGGAGGTGCCTGTAAAATAAAAGTGAGTATATCATGGACTTAACTGAAATTGCTAATAGAAATACCTGAGTTTAATTGGTGCTTAAGTGTTCATCAGTTCCTGGCATTCAATCCTCAAACCACAAGACTTAGTGGGGTCACACTGCAGCTTATTTGACAGCAGCAGAAACCTAATTCGCTAAAGCCTAATTCTAAATTATTAACTAGTTTGTCAACCTTATGGCAGATCTAACATCAACAGTGTTCTCTTTTATAACACCAAGCAGTGCAGGTTGAGTAGATTATAGTCATCAGCTCTGCATCCACAGCTATTCTGTTTTATCAAAATAGCATTAAAGTAACTGAAGTGCATTCTCAAATATCTTTCTACCTCTTTACTGTCAGTCCCTCATTTTTCTTCCACAGCCACAATATCTCTCATGAAGACACTGTTTGCTCCTTTTCAATACCGTTAACATACACATTGCTATATCTATCCTTTTCCTCTAGCTCATCTGTTCTTATTTAACACTCTGACAGCAGTCTTGGGAAAGAAAGAAGAAAACACATTGAAGTCACCCTCCTAAGGACTAGGAAGAGCTAAAGGTCTTTAATGGCTGCAGATATGCACTGGTGTGCTGGGAGGTGTTCGGTGCTGGCTTGGATATGTTAGGGAGATGGCCAGATGAAATTATTTTTCTGGAACTTGAAAGTGTTCAAGTCACTCTATGAGCCAGGTGATAATATGATATAATGTGGGGGTGAAGCGGCCAAACCTTTTTTCTTTCTACATATACATTGTCACATGCACAGGTTACATGTGAGCATACTTGGCAGTGTTTCTAAATCTTAGACTACTTGGGAGGAAAAAACAAAGTCCTCAGTCAAGTTGAATGCAGTGGAGAATTATTGAAAATAAATAGTTTTACTAATACAGTCATATTGGGCTGGTAGATATTTGTAACTTATCTATCTTTAGAGGAATTACATGAAATTTCCATTCCAAGAAATGTCCGAGTTTCCTTCTGAAGTGACTGCTGCATCTCATTGCTCTTAACAGCACTGAAACAAAGTGTCACCTTCCAAAAAATTCTGTCTCTTGCTTTTCCCCCTGAGGAATAAAAGCTAGGAGATGTTTGAGCATCTTACACTGATAGAAGTCACAGTCACATTGATAAGAATGTGAGGTAGAAGCCATTTTGCAGGTGGATAGTCCTTTATGGAATTTCCCTCTTGGAAAACACCCATGAGTCTCGAGTGTTGAACCTTCAAAACACAAGAGAGAACAAGCTATTAATTTAAAAATTAATTTTTGAAAAGTTAATTAAAAATTACAAAAATATTTTGAAAGTCTTGAAATATTTCAGTGTACAGTTTTCAAGAGTGTATGCGCTTTAGGGCATGCACTTTTTCTTTAGGGGGATGAGTAAAAGGAACTACGCAAAGCACTGCTTTTTCTACAGACTCTGTGTCATATTTAAAGGATTTATCTGCAACTGGATACATTTTTCAGTGAAAATAGGTGTAAGATGAAATCAAGAGGGACTGAGTCAGGTAAGTGCTTTATCTTATTACCCTGAACAGTGCATCTGCATATTTACTATATGGGATGTATTCATTGGTGCTCACTGTAGCACCGCCACTGTTTCACTTGTGGGTTTGGTTTACCTCAGCACCTACTTTGGTATGAAACTGGATTCTCAGGCATTGGATTTCTACAGGTGCATGTGTGTGTGTGTATTGGCTGTTCAAGGGAGGCTCTGTGGCTAGAGTGACCAAGGTCTGATGGGGTATTATTCTCATATGAACCTTCCCAATAAGCAATTTGTGATTGGTTTTGTGCTCATCATGGAAGATTGCTCTTAGAGGTTTTTCTTTTTTGCTATTCAGTACTGCAAAATTATGAAGACTTATTTTTAAGAATAAACAGGCTTCCATCTCCAGAATGGATTTGATTTTTTTTCCCAAATTCATCTGAGTATTTTAATTTCACTTTTTTTGCCCCGTAGACTGACAAGTGACTTGTCATAACTCAGGAAACTGCGATGTGTTGGCACATGGCTGTGTGAATTGAAAAGTATATAATATCCTTTTGATAGAAAATATTGAATACTCATTAAAGATATAATTAGTGATATTGGTTGATGCATCAATGACGAGATGTTGGTTTATGTAATTTGGCATTATATATCCACTTCTGTATAGCTTCCTATTTAATAATCAGGAAAGAATATTTTCTATATATGCATTCTTTTTTATTGTGGCTGAATATTTCTTGTGGATTTTTTTTGTTTGGTTTTTTTTGTTTGTTTTTTTTTTGTTTGTTTGTTTTTGTTTTGGTATTTTTTTGGGTTTTTTTTTGGTTTTTTTTTTTTTTTTTTTTTTTTTTTTTTTTTTTTTGTTTTTTTTTTTTTTTTTGTTTTGTTTTGTTTTTTTTTTTTACCTGAAGTTCCTTACATTTCTTGTTTTTAATTAGGAAAAAAAGTCTTCTGAAGTGAAGGAGTGAAAAAGAAGTAAAAAATTTGGTGATCTGTTATCTGTAAGGTTACTGACTTAATGCACATTTTACCCTTAGTATTCTTGGGATAGGTATCTTTAACTTGACTATGTTCAGGGGATAGGAAGCATGATTCTTGTGCCAGTAGATCCATGATGATCAGTACTAACTGGCCATTTGTCAACTTCTGCCCAGAGTTGGTGCTGTACCAAACAAAAACAGACTTGGGGAGGTAGAGGCCAACTCCCAGGCCAGCTCTATCAAAGATGCTTACATGACAAGCATACTATTTCCATTCTTTAGCAAGAGGAACAACACAGTCTTTTGCATTGCTGGTAGTAGGGTACTGCAGATAAAGTTTCCCATAGGTACCCAAAACATGTAAAAGGAATTAAAAATCAAAATAGCCTTAAAATGTGAGAAGAGGATTCATGTGTAATTGAGCCTCATTTTGGACATATGACAAAAAGAATTAAATTAGTGCTATGGGCCAAAGGAAGGTGTTTCTAGTTTGCTAGCTCTAACAGTTAAATGACATGGTTTCCTTCCCAGAATTCTCTTTGGAAGTACTTTCTCTTTTTCAAATTTATAAAAGACAATGAGACTATGTTGTTGCTGTGGTGATCCTGTCTAATGAATGCTTTATGTCTCCCTGCCCAATTGGCCCTGCACAGCTGACATCAGGAGCCGGCTGTTTCCAAAGCAGGCTGGCTGATTGCATCCTGAATACCACTAGTGAGACAACTGTGAATGACAAATATGTTTCAGACACCTTTGTGTGCATTCTCTCATCAGTGTTTTTGGCATGTATAACATATACACTTCTCTAGTTTGTGCACACATCATGCATTAAAATTGAGCTGAGCCCTGAGTACCACCAGTAATTTGTTACCACTCATGATAGTTGTGACAACAGAGGAGTTTTCTGTTCCTTCTGCTGAGACCTCTGCCTTAGCTGCTTTCATTAATCACATTCCTGATACGAGATATCCCCACTGTTTCAAGCTGAGAAACCTAACTTTTCAGGATGATGGTAGACAAGCTGTTGTAGAGTAGGTATAACCTGCAGGAAGTGGTACTCCCAGGCATATTACAGTAGAAGAAACAAATAATAAATATGTGATGGCCCATCACTCACTGTGTGTTAGTAGTGAAACCATCTGGGTCATCCCCTACAGGCATGTTTCTTTTGTTTAGAAGCTGCTGATCAGGGACATAACACCCACGGGTGGGACGGGGCAGTAGTCTGCGCCTGACATGACAGTTATCATTTAGGAAATATAAAGTGCACATGTGTGGATGTCTCCCTAAAGGTACCTTGTTCTTGCTACAGAGCACAAGCTCACTTTCTTAGAGTTAATGCATTAATAAAGAGGTTGCCATCAGCAGCCTTTTAATATTTGTGCTCTTTCTAAAATAACAAAATAGAAAATAGAACTGTCTGAATCCCACCTTTCATCTCACAGAAGGGATTCACTTCCAGCTCCCACACTAGCTGTAGCACAAACTAGGAGACTGATAAAGCAATCTCTGTGCCTAGTAATCTGCCCTGAAACGGCTCAATATATTTTAAAACGTTAATAGAAAAAAAATAAAAGTGTATTTTTCTCCTAACAGGTAATCTGCCCTGAAATGGCAATATATTTTAAAACGTTAATAGAAAAAAAATAAAAGTGTATTTTTCTCCTAACATTTCTCATAGTCTTTTATATAAAGTGATGAGTGTAGTGTTTGTATTCTTGTAAGGACACATGCTGCTGCACCAGGATGAGAATTCCTCTACAGGTCATGGAACAATGGTGTAGTTGTTGCGTATATAAAGTGATGAGTGTAGTGTTTTGTATTCTTGTAAGGACACATTCTGCTGCACCAGGATGAGGATTCCTCTACAGGTCATGGAACAATGGTGTAGTTGTTGCACACCAGAGGAGCACAGCCTTGTAACCCTCAGCACCTTATACAGCAGGTGCATTTGGCTAAGCTCAGAAACTCACAAAAACTCATTGAGATGTGAGTCAACACATGGGTTGAAGATACATTAAATAAAAAAGTTTAAATAAATAAAAGGAAGACAGCAAGTATTCACAAGACATAATTATCAGAGGCTATCATAATAGTGCTTAGCCTAACTCCTTAATCCTAGCCATTATGTGAATTAGCTAATATAATTGCTTTCTACTACTTAGATTGTGTTTACTGTTCTCTCAAAATTTACGAGTTTCATCTTGTTCAGAAGAGACGCTTAGGATTTTCAGAAACAGGTGATCAATGTCAGAGATCAAGACAACTTTTTATCATCAATAAATTCAGCTAAATAATGGGAAAATAATTTTTAAATTTAAATAGATTTTTAGTGATAATTGTGATTTTATTTATCGTTTCAGACAAATGTCCTTTCCTTATCCAGCCTCAGTTTCCTCTATGGCTTGAATTTTAGTTGGAAATCTTCAGTAAACTTTATTGACCTCTTAACCCTCCAATTAACTTTTTATTTTAAATCTTCTCTTCCCCTTTACATTCCTCAAAATCTGCATCTTTAGTGTTAAGCCTTTAGTTGTGGATTTTAAATAAGCAGGTGCACTTTGTTTAAAGATTGAACAAATCATAGTCAGAAAACAGAGATTTTTAAAATTTTTAGATTCCTGAAGTTGGAATCAGCCAGCTGGTCAGTCCGATGACATTATTCCCTCAAAAGCCACACTCTGTCTTTATTTAAACTTTGTTTCAATATGTTTTTCAGAGGTGAAAACTTTTTCCACAGACTTGTGGTTTTTTTGTTTTCTTGGGCAAGTTTTTGCTTTTCTCCTGTTTGGACCCAAGGGATGCTGAGCAGGCAGGATTGCTGCTGGGCTTGCATTCTGCTGCCAGCCCCTCTGTGACTATGGCACAGAGTGTTCCTGTGCTCTGGTGCATGGCCACAGCTCCAAGCTGGCCACCTTGTGCCACAAGATGAGCTCCTTGGGAAAGCTCTCATCCAGGCTTTTGCAGGGCAGTGGAAGATAAGCAACAGCTGGAAATCATCCATGGAAGCTAATTTCTTAATTATCCTCTATCTTAGAACAGACTTGCTGTCTTCTTGTGTTCTGAGCTATTATTTACACTTGAATCAGTCTTACATGTTGCTGCTCTGATACTGTGAATGTTTTAAGACTTTTGGGACAAACACGTGATTCCACAAAGAAAGAGGTAAATCAAGCTCTAATTCTACAAATTCAGTGTTGTTCTTTCAGCCTGAATTTTTTCTAATCCAATAGAAGAGAAAAAATTAGACTATGTCATATTTTGCCCTCATTTTCATGGGATTAGCAGGTCAGCCCCTGTATGTGGCTTGCTTATTCTGCCACTTTATTAGACAATTCAGTGCTCTAATATTATAGCAGGAGCAATTTGCACACTACGTTTGAATTTTAAAATAAGTAGTTTTTTAATATTATCAGTGTTCCAGGAAGGAGGATGTTTAGAACTGTTTCATAGATAAGGGAAATGGATGACCATATTAAAGTATTTGGGTCTAAACTTTAAAACGTTATTACAGAAATGACCCATACTGTGTTTTACTGCAAAAGTCATTATTTGGAGAAAAAAAAAGTAGATCAAAAGAAGGAACTTAAAAATGAGACCCGTTTGAAGGTCTGCTGCATTTGCTGGTAGCATGAACTGTTTTGCTTACACATGCATATTTATCGTTTTCTTCTCCAGAAACCCAACAAAAAACGGAAAATTTCTTTTCATCTGATGTCAGTGAAAGTGATAACCCTTACTGATATCACTCTGCTTTCTAAATGCAGTGTTTCTTTCCTATCCTTGTCTGAGAGAACTGCTTATAACCGATATATGAATACAGAGCAACATTGATATTTTTCTTTTCTTTGTAAGCATGCTTCCGTGTATATACAAACACAGACACATTATAAATAAATATAGTCTGTACAAATGCAGAAAATGCAGGGTAAGATCCATTTCTAAGATTTTTTTTTTTTTTTACATTTGCAAATCCTATAGCTACATTACCTAGCCTAATGTTCTCAGCAGATTCCGTGAAGAGATTCACACAATTTATGTAGTGTTTTTCATGCAGGAACTCTATAAAATTATGTAGGCATCTGTTCCTGCAGATGCTTTTGGAGGCATGTTGAGCTCTTAGATTGAATGCAGTTACAGTATGCACATTCTAAAAATTATGAATGTGTTGAATCTTCTCCAAGAAGATAAAGAGCTTAAAATTGATGCTTCATTTGTTTTCTAAGACCCGCACATATATATATATATGTGTGTGTGTGTGTGAATGCACACATAAAACATAGAATTAGTGACTTTTCAATGACTTCTGGTTTTGAGACAACAAGCTAACATCATTTCTATTGCTCTCTTACTGAATACTTGGCTGTTGACTATTCCTTCTTGCATGAATAAAAATAGAACATAAAAAGAATTAAAATATCTGCCCCTTCTTCTAGCTTCAGGTCGATTGGAGCCTATCAAATACCAGATATTTTTGAAGCAGCAAAGATACTGAGTTTCTGCTGCTTTTTCAGTCCTCACAACACGGTTTGTTTTCAGGCAGATGGGAAAGACACTTTCTTTTTTCAAACTCATTAATACTGCTGAAAATACAATAAGAATTTTAAACTACTGATTAGCTACTGTGGTTTTGGAGCATTTTAGAATGCATAGTTGATAATATATCCCACTTGTAAAATCACAAGCCAATTCTATTTCAGATTACAAACATGGAAATAAAGTTAGGAGTTACAAGTATAGGCATTGATTTGATGTGTAGAAATATTATGCAGCTTGTTAAAAAATAATCCAAAGAATGGGAAAAAATACAAGAAAAAATAATACTGAAAGGCATGAAGTTGAAATTAGATAGTATGGAGACAGGGGATTTTAATATCAGCGACATCAGAAAAAGGGAACTGTGATTTTTAGCTGCTCTCATCAATGCCACGAATGGGAGAAGCAATGAATCTTTTTTAAGCCTCAAAACTTCTGCTGCAAGTGCATTGTTGCCATAATTTTTAAAAGTATCTCACCAGAATGCTATTTTTAAGATTAAGGTCCAGAAAGAAGCAATGAAAATTATTGGGAAGAAAGAAAAATATCTGGAAGGAGAAAAACAAGAAATATGCAACATGGAGAAGTGCTTGACTTAATTTTAACAAGCTCATACATATATTAATTACCTGATTAATGATATAACAATACAATTAGCAGATGTAGTTTAAAAATTCACATGTTTTAGCAGCTGAGAAATTGTTCATGTAATCTGTCTTTTAGCATAGGACTGTGTGTGTGCGGGGAATTTATAGTTCCATTTTTTTCCTACAGGAATTGTGACTCTGTGGAAAGAACAATGTTCTAAGAGTTATTTGAAGCTTAATTTAATTTTATGCCATCATTCATTTTCTATTGCCATGTCATATTTTAGTTCATATCTTCTCTATAGTGAACTGCCTGTAAAATAACAGGTGGACTTTTCTTTGCAAACCTTTTTTCATCTTAAAAATTCCTTTCCAAGAAAGAGATGAAAAATTATCTCCATTTGACAGGTGGAGAAATGGCACAAGACAAGGTAGAAATTGTTCAAAACATCCAGTGATTTTGAATCTTAATCTAAAATGACAAAGCTTAATTTTTTCAAGTAATTTACTATTTCAATAATATTTAGTAATTTTGAGCCACTTTTGTGATATTCATGGGTACTCAGTAAGCTTTGTCAATAAATTCTGTATTTTGGTCATTTAATGAGATGTTACATGAAAATGGTGGTCATTGGTGAAAGGCAGTCCTGGGAGAAAAGGTTGTTAACCATTGAACAGAAATTTTGAAAGAGAAGACAGAACCTACTTCCATGGGGTGAAGTGCAGCTGCTCACGGCTGTAATGCATTGTCTCTGTTTTGTGAGAGGCTTTTTTTCTGCATCTTTCCTACTGGAAATAAATATCTCAGTGTTCAGTCATTGGTTGTTCCTTGAAGGTGCCCAGTTCTACGTATAGAACAAGAAAAATCTGCAGAGAATAGACTATTGAATCCTAAGAAGAATGCCCACTAGAATTGGACAGGTAATTTTAATTCCAGCCTTCTAAAGTTTTGTGATCCTTGCTCTGTGATCTTTTTCATACATGTTCTAGAAATAGTCAGGAAAATGATGCATTTCAAAACTTAGACCGCTAATAGAACTGTGAAACATATCTGAGATTGACAGATAAGTTTCCTGACTTGTGGGCAATACTAATGCTCACAGATCACAATTTTTCGTTTGGGGTCAGATCTTTTAGTATTTAAGAGTACTGTTGACTGTAGTCTGTTCCCACCACGTCTTACACTCATTTTTGCAAGAAGGTATGAGAGCACAGGGAGCCCGGGAGGGCAGGACCATGTGCTCCTCTGGCAGCCTCAGCTGCACCAGCAAGCAGGCAGGTACTTTTCTCCAGAGGAATGAAAAAGGGTATGTCCCTGACAGACTGACAACAGTGTGTTAAAATTCAAACTAGTACAGCACCAGCAACTTAGCTGTAAACAAGCAAAACAACAATAAAAATGGTAAATAGCATTTCTGTACTGTAATTATGAAAATAATTTCTTTTTGCTACATAAAAAATTAATAGTAAAGTATAATATAATGAGGTAAATAGCTACCATGAAAAGTTTCAGCCTTCATGTATGAAGTTTAACAAAATTATAAGAATCTGAAAATGGACCCAAGTATTGGAAAATGACATGCAGGATTAAGTACAAGTGAGCCAATATTTACAAGTTGAGGAATGATCCAGAGATAGATAGATTCTGCAGATGAACTTGAAGATTAAAAATTACAGAGGATGATATTACTTTTCAAGAAAAGGAAGAATAATAATAAAATTATTTGTGGTGGAAGTGACCTTAAAAATAATGTTTTAACCGCCCTGCCATGAGTAGAGACAACTTCCAGTAGATGAGGTTGCTCAAATCCCATTGAACACTTCCAGGGATGGAGCATCTGGATCTTCTTTTGGCAACCTGCCCCAGTGCCTCATCACCCTCACAGCAAAGAATTCTTCCTAATATCTAGTTTAAACCTATTCTAACCTATTCTCTTTCAGCTTTCTCCCCATGCTATCACTATATGCACTTGTATATTTTGTAGGAAGATCTATTTTGTATCAAGGCATATGTTGAGATTCAGTTACTGAGAGACGCTTCTGTCCAAATTAAGGAGCAAACAAAACCATATGCCAAAGTCAGTAATACAAACTTTTTTTTTTTTTTTTTTTAACAATGAATGTGAGGTAGAGAGATAGAAAGAGTAAAAAAGACAGAAGAGAAAGAGATCAAGTACAAGATAGTCAACACCTGTGGATCCAGTAGTGTCTTGATGGTCTTTCTTCACCCTGGACTTCTCAGTGGTGGGGATCCTGAGACTGTTCAAAGCTTTTTACCATTTATACATTTAAACAAACAAAGGAATTAATGCTCATTGACTATACAGTTCTCCTATTATATTGGTTAAATTATGCCCTTGCTTCTAGTGCTAACTAGTCTACATGCTCAGTCTTTCTCTTCTTTGGTGGGTCTTTGTGGGTGGATTGTGATCTTCCCCTACCAGAATTACCTTGTATACAATCAAAGCTGATTCAGCACAGTTGCTAAATTGGTTTTCCTTGTGGCACGTAAATTTTGTATTCCTTGTGTCCAATATCAGTTATGTGTTCTTCTCCCTCAGTTTTGCTAACCTCCCCCTAGGTCTGAGAAAATACCTGGATAACGGTATCTCCTTCATCTTATCCCAAGTTCTTTCTGTGATGGCTTAACTTACTTAAGGTTCTGAGTATCCATGTAGGCATATTTGTGGGTGCTTTGTTGTTCATTGGTCGCAAATGCCATCTGTCCCATAACTTGGGGTGTCTTTGTTTGACCAGTGGTATGTGTACAAGCAGTTACTTTACCAGTTTGCCATAGCGGGAATTTCTGCCCGGATGTGTTAACCAGGATGAGCTAACCAGACTTCACCTCTGTGAGGCCTGGGGTTCACGCCATCCTGTTGCTGCATTCTCTTCTTACTTCATGGCAAAGTCCTTCTGTGGCCTGAAGAGTGTTTGAGACAAGCACCTGTGTTCTTTAACTCCTCACAGTATAAGACACTGTTTTGACCTTAGAAGTGACTCTGTCACACAATTCTTACAACTCTTTTGTAATAAAGCAGTAACACAGAAGGCCTTACAAAGAGTACACAGAGAAATTCAGCATGGTTCAGTTATGCCTTTCATAGATTTCTAACACTTACAGATGCAATATTATTCTAAGTGTCTTTAGGAGTCTGTTGCTGTTTCTGGGGCATGGCATATAAACTGGCTCTCCAGTTCTATATGCATCTGGAACTACTTTAGGAATGCTTGTATCATCTTCATGATATATCAGGAAAACACTAATCTTGATATTTGCCTGAATTTCTTCCTGGGGCACCTTGAATGACTAACTTAGTACTTATCAGAAACATTCAAACTCTCTTGGCTTCTGTTTTCTAATGCAAAGCTTGTTTATTATGGACAAAGGGCTTCATTGTTACCTATTTTTAATGGAAGTCTAGAGGAACTTGAAGGCATTAAGGAAATAACAGGCGGAGTTGTCTTTGTCAATGTTTCAGACGTCCTATGATAGTTTAAGCATTGCAAGTTTGGTTTTTTTTGTGTCACAGCATGTCACTGAAACCTAAGTGTGTATACTGTATTCCCACATCTGCAATTATCTCATTCACTAGCATGAAACTTCATTAATATAGAGTATCTCATGCTGTTGTGTTCTGAACAGCAAGCAGTGAGGGAGAGATTGCAGACAAGACCCTGAAGCCTTGAAGTTTAGTTCATTCATGGCAGTTTGTCAATTTCTCACCTAAAGGTTTTGTTCTGTTCCTAGTGTGAGGTTATGACTGTCAAGAGAATTTCTATAAAATGAAATTTTACTTTCTTCTACATGTCTCTGGAGCTGAAGGAAGATCAAGCCTGGCATATTTATAGCTCTACCTAAGAACATCTTTGGCCATCACTGTCAGCATATGTAAAATTTGCATGGAGCAGCATGAAAAGACTATTAAAAAAATAAAGGCATACTTTGGACACAGCAACCAGCAAAACCCCTTAGTACACAGAACTACTCAGTGGTTTTCATTATGCCTCTCTTAAAAATTCTGAGTTTATGTTGAACCTAGATGTCCATCCTATTTACTAGCATTCATTGCATGGCAAGTTGGATTTTTTGAATACTTTGGCAATTGTCAGAAGTTTTGAAATTTTGTGCCCATCAGAGCTTAAATACAATTATTTCACAACTCTTTGAATTGGTAAGAATTTTTATGAATTGATAAAAATACATAATCTTTGGCCCACAGACCATATATTGCTTGCATAAACTAAAATTGCTTGTACATATGTGCCAGAAATAATCTCATAATTTTTGCATGAAATGGTCAGTGATCACAAATTCAAAAACATTGTTCTCCAGCACTGCAGCATTACATGCATGCATTTGTGCAGCAGAACAGTATTCACTGGCTTCTCGTTTCTCCCACACAGAGAAATGTCAATCCTCCTAATGCAGAGTTGTCTTATTTAATCTGTTAATCATAGCACTTGTCTTCTGAATTTTGGTATAATTTGATGATAATTAAAATCACTGTGTTACATTTTTCTTCTCCAAATTAGACTGACATGTTAAGGAGAATGATTGCAATGAATTTTCTCTTAAAATTTATCCAGGAGGGATGGGTAGCATAATGCTTGACTATGTGACTGCAAGATATTTCCTTGTTTTTCAGCTGTCAATTTTCCATGAAATTGAATTAAGATATTTCTTAGAACTAGCAAAATTGTGGTGATATTATACTGACTTTTATTGCCTAGAAGCAATGCATTAGATCTTTATCTGATTAGAGCAGTGGCCACCTTATTGATCACATCAGTACTATCCTTCTGTGAGAGCTGTATAAAAAATCACCATCTTACAGAAATAACCTATAAGCTATGGAAGTTATTAGTATGCTGGCCACTGGCTGGCAGAGTCAGACTATGCCCAAGTTAGTAAGGCTTCCTTTTATTCAGTCTTGTTCTCCTTTGACTGTCAGAAAGTTCAAATAAGAGACTTTTCACCAGATTCTTCAGAAACTCTGTCTTCTGTAAATTTGAATTGCCCTCTTGATCACATATAAGAGCATCTGACAGGCATAATAGAGATGCAACTCACAGTGTCACTTTTGATTATTTAAAATTTAAATTGACTTATTCAAATATACTCTGAATAGTTGTGGATATCATTACTTACTGTTTTAGAAGTTTCAATGTAGTGTATTCCTTAATTATATCTTTTTCAATTTAAGCTTCATAATTTTATTTTTAAATAAATCTTTCTATAATAGAATTTCTAAATAATTATTCAGGTGCGTATAGAAAAACATTCCTAACTAGTGCTATTCTCAGAATCTTGACTTTCAGGAGTCTTACATGAAAAGTGAACACTGCAAAAAATCCTAGAAAATTGTTTTGAGAGGAATCAAAGGAGAATACTTAAATAGATGTTCTGTAATGCTTGCAGTTAGTGACTTGGACTAGAAACCATATTTCAGAGCAAGAGAGCATGGGTCAGAGGATGTTGAGCTGTCACTTATGGGCATAAATATTCACAAAAATAGTGGTTTATTTTTAAACTTAGAAACATAACAACAGATTTGTCCTTAATACTTCTTTAGAAATGCATACTTTAGAACTCAGAGAATTACTAAGATGAAAACTGCTGATGAAACAAAAGGATTTATGTTTTGTACTTGAAGTAAAAACAACATAAACTATAGCAATTAATCAAATTCATTCCACAAGCCATGTATCACATAGTCCAAGTATTATATTGCAAACATAATGCTTCCAACCAGTGCCCTAAAAATTCAATAATATTTGTATAAGCTTGTCCTCTTTCCAAAATAAACTAAACCAGAAATTTTAAAAGTATATAATGAATGGTAATTATTCTTTTGCTAGATTAAGATTACTTAAAAAACAAACAAGCAAATAAACAACATCCCTTACAATTTAAGTAGGTAGGTCAGATGAAAAGTGAGATAGCAGTGTCACAGCACACACTGCAATTATTCTCTCACCATGGTTTTTATTTGCTTTTATTTGAAGATGAAGATGTTAAGGTAAGGAATCCAACACAAGAATAGGACAGTGAAGCAGCAGCAGGAAAAATGTTAAAGAAGATAGTCTGTAAACAGCCACAGAATTGTGGGATTTTAGATCTATCTATTTTAATAAGTTCTTCCTATATTTTATAAAAACATATTTTTCCTGCTTCAGCAGAACTTTTTTCTTATAATATGCTTCTGGAGGTCTTATGGTTTCCCTCAATGACCTTTGGATATTCAAACAGGGATAGTCAACAGTTTGGTCCTTCCCATAGCAGCTCTCAGTATAGAAGTAAATTTAAGAATTTGCTGATTCCTTTTCAATGCAATGAGTTTTCTTTACCTGTGTTTATCTGTAGACTATTTTGTGATACCTTGAGAGAAGCTTATAGGTCATACTTTCTTATTCCTACTTTTGTCAATATTCATCATTGTACAATCAATAATTTATCAACTGCTTTCCTACAGCAACACAAAGTAAGTGACACAAATCCAGCTCAAGAACATCTGTGTTATTCATGGCTCCCTCAGTCACTCGCTTTTATTGTGACATCTCAGCAGTGTCTGTATTTATGCAGTTATCATGCTGCTACCATGTACCTTTGGCCCAAAGCTATGCTATAAGTCACTGGTGCCCATTTTGCACAATCCATTTTACTAAGTGGGTGCACTATGTCCTGGGAGAACTGCATTTCAGTGATGAGTTTCAAGGCAGAATCTTAAAGGAAAAAATATCTTTTTGTTGTTTTTGACAACAGTGGTTGTCAAACTTGTGCATCAATTATTATTGATCTCATTCTGGTGCTTTTACAGCAAGTGTTACATTGCTGCATGAATGGTCTGAAACCAGATCAAATAAGAGTATTACCAGCATAGAAGAGCCATACCAACACTCCTTTCAGTAGGACTATGCATTGCTCTGGAAGAGAAAGGTACTCCCACAGTGAATAAGATTATTCTAAGCATCGTTTGTTTCACCAAAACAAAGTTAGAAATGAGGGCCCCTCTTTGGCTGAGCTTTCTCTTGGGCTGTATTAGCAAGTATTCAGAGAGCCAAGAGAAGTAATTCTTCCCCTCTGGCATTTATAAGACTGTGTCTGGAGTACAGCACCTACTTTTGATCTCCACAGTACAGGATGGTCTGTGACATAGTCATGGAAGGCAGAGGGGAGAGCTAATTTCTGTACAGGGCTGAGAGGGTACAGAAAAAACAGAATCGGCTTCCTCTTGGAGGTGTACAGTAGTAGCACACGAGGCAACAAAGCCAACCCGGAGTTAGGAAGGGTTGGTTAGATATTAAGGAAAAAGGAATTGACCCTGAGTGTGGTCCAACACTGAGTTGTCCATACAGGTTGTTAAATCTTTGTCGTGGACATATTCAAAACAAAACAATATAAAGTCCTAAACAACCTGATCTAAGTTGAGCTGTTTAGAGCAGGAGGCTGGTCTGGATGAGCTTCTTAAGTACTTTTCAAAATGTAAGACTTAGATATCAATGACTTCATAAAAAATCCCAAACCACAGCCTAAAGGAATGCTTTACTATATGAAAGTGATAAAGAGAACACTAAAGAATTTTATATCCAAATTGTCTAATCTGTGTAACAGATGCCAATATTTGGATCACAAGGGGAAATATAAAACCATTAAAATATATAAAAGTATATTACCATACATGGTTACCAAAATGTTTGATTAGTATCAAAGTAGCTAAGGAAATAATATCACATATTTAGGGCATCTTAAATGTGTACATTGTAATTGTGCTTGTCACTGCAGTACATTTACATTGTAATTGATACTCTTGGCTTAAGGTGCTCTGTGACTGCTCTGCTGGCATCGTATTTTATCTTATTTGTCAGCCACAGCTTGTTATATGTTATGACATGAAATAAAGCTGTGCAACATAAAAAAAGGGTAAAAAAAGGAAAGTAATCCACTCTGACATAATTTCTGTAGTGCAAAACAATTTTTTATTCTAATTCAAGCCTCAGAAAAAAAATACATGTTCGTTGTAAATCGTGACTTCTGTTAATCCAAATATATTACCTCCTAAAAGAAAAATAAGGCTTCAGAGATAATATTTTTATTTTGTTATAAAAAGTTATTTCCTTGGGTTTTATTATATAAGGAGATTAGTTGTCCTACATAAAGCATATTAAAAGTGCACTTCCAAAACTCTTTGTTTCAACAGCATAATTTTAATTACTGTGCAAGTTTCTTTTCCATCATGATGGCTACCATGATAGTAGAAGATAAAAGTATATGTTAAATCCTAAAACTAGCAGATCAAGTCACACTAATTTGAATGAAAATAAAGTCTGGAAAAATAATGAAATTGGAAACAGTTTCACGGAAGACAAAAAATATCCTTTGAAGAAATATTTTCAGATTTTTTCCTCTTATAATATCCATGATTATATCATCTCCCATATGTTGATAAATTTTGCATCACATGCACATTTTCAAATAGAATTACAATGAATGTAGTTTTTTTTTGCTTACTTCTTGATAGACTATCCTCCATCTACTGCAGTGTTAAAGTTCATAGTTATAGTCGCTACAGGATTTTAATTTTTTTTCTGGAAAGATTGCATATATACCACTTCTAATAATTTTGTGAATGCACATTGTTTTAAGGACTATTGACAGAAACTTTAGTTCCTTTTTAAGTGTTGTGCTGATAGATTTATAGCGCTTTCATAGAAACTAGCTCTTATGTTTAAAAGATAATCCATCTGGTAATAAAAGAAGGACTGTCTCTGTAATACACATAATGTGCAATTAATTGCTGGTTTGCATATCAAGTTTCATATGTGTAAATTTTTGTCTTTAAATATAATTGCAGCAGAAGTCCAAATGAGACCTAAATACTTGGATTAACACAGACAATCTCAAACCACAATGACAAAGAATATCAGCAAGAGGAAAAAATTGTCAATTGTCTTCTCTAGATGACTTCATAATGTATGCAATGTAAAGTTACACGTATGAATGTTTAAATGACTCTTCTATTCACAAATCAAGTATGGGTATAATAAAAGTTTGGTATCATTCTATACAGGATTTTAAATTCAAAGATATTTTTCTTAAGATTCAAACTAGTTCCATCAAATAAACCAGGTGATTGGCTAAGTTGAGACAGTAAGAAGATCTAACATTTATCTTAGATAGGTTAAAAGAATGATAGTTTATGTTATAAATTTTTATAAGCTTTCAGTACTTACTCTCTGTTAAACTTTCATATATACCTTTAAAATCAATAGATGAGAAATTGAATCCTTTTATGCTGATCCAGTCTTTACCAGTTGTATTTTCCATAATGAAGTTGTGTACTTTGATTTAAGTGTAATTCAATGAGAATATTTGGGGCATTAAAATACAACAAGTCATTGAGTTGCCCTGATATATTTGTAGTGTCTACTGTATTCTTAATTTGACATGTCCCATACAAGATAGGTTCTAAGAAGCCTGGCGTAACAAGTTTTTATTTTTGTATTTTTGAAATGAATTATGTTTCATATGAAACAAGCTGGAAAATCTACCCTATAAATATTTTTCCTACATTACTTTATTTTTCTATAATGAAAATGTTTGATTACCTTTCTGTAGCAAAAATGCACCTTAAAGGCAGCAAAGCTTTCCTCTCATTTTTCATTTAACATTCTCTTTGTTCTTTTGGAAACTTCTGTGAAACTAGAAGTCTCTTTCTGTCATTTCTTCCTTCAATTTTTGAATGATTCATTATAATAAATATTAAAATACAGTGAAGGACAAAATTATGTCTAATTTTTTATTCATTGAAGGTTTCATCTTCTAATTTATGTCCTGAGTTTTCCAGCTGGAATTTCATCATATAAACTTGAATTTAGTAAACTGCTTCCTACAATCTTATGTCCCCTTACCTGGAAGAGCTTGAGTGACCTGGCTCACTCCTGGTCAAGTTTGGCTAAAGTCTGGCGCCCATTGACTCAGCAGATATTCCACTCTCTAATTTAAGAATGCCCATCCAGGCAGACCAAAAAATTCCTTGTATAGCTTTTGAGGCAAGATATCCATGTTGTTCTGCTCATCACTACACGACTTTCTAATAATTTGCAGTGGCACAACTACAGTAAAATTCCTCTTCTTTTAAGATTTAGCGTTTGAAGAATCATCATTCTGGAATGATCCTATTAAGTAATTTAAAAAGGAAGATAATGTTGCTTAATGTTGTTGTAAAAATGCTAGTGGGGAAAACTAAGGCATCCCTAAAAATAACGTCAGAGATTAAAGGAATTTACAAGACTGACTCTAAAAGTTATGATTATTATTGTAAGACAACTTTTTCTACCAAAATAATAATTAAGGAAAAAAGCAGCAATAAAAATAAGTCAGATTCACCTCAGCTGGCTGCCATGTGCCCACTCAGCTGCTATCTCACTCCTCCTCCTAAACAGGACGGGGACACAAAAGATTTTTAAAAACTCATGGATCAGAAAAAGCAGTAAAATTAATGAAAGTAAAGGAAGCAAGAAACAAAGCAGAGCAAAATTATTTTTTTTCTTATTTTCCACCAGCAGGCAGAGTCCAGCCACTTCCTAAAAACCAGGGATTGAATATGCTTTACAGTTACTTTGGAAGACAAATATCTCTATAACAAATGCCCCCTCCAGGACTTCCTCTTTTCTCTCAGCTACTATTGATGAACATTACATCATATGGCATGGAATATCCCAGGAAAAGCACTGCTTTCTATCCCTTTCTACCTGCCAATGCAGACAGCTCTAT
This sequence comes from Onychostruthus taczanowskii, assembly GCF_017590055.1. Taxonomy (NCBI): domain Eukaryota; kingdom Metazoa; phylum Chordata; class Aves; order Passeriformes; family Passeridae; genus Onychostruthus; species Onychostruthus taczanowskii. The sequence goes on from NW_024498540.1 coordinate 1,353,898, forward strand.
GAAGGCTAACGTGGTGCTCATTGACTCCATTCCAGACACGATCAATACAGAACATTTTGATATTTGGTGGTTATTCATTGTTTGTAGAGAAAATGAGAGTGAGTCTAATACACCAGGATGTCAGCTTATGTATCAGTCACTTTTACAAGTTCATAGTTTATGTAGGTAAATGCAATCTTGCTTCATGTCTATCCATTGAGTGCTGGTACCATATAATTTTATAACCAGTTTTATTTCATCATGTTATTCTTCTTCTCTGTCCATCCATTTTCTGTTTCCCTTTCTTAATACTGTAAAATAGTACAAGCTTATCACTGTCACTCTGAGGTTGATTAGTTCACCTTCCACCTTTTCTGACGTCTCTAATTTATTATCACAAACATTGGTGCAGGCCATCAGTCTTTGCTGGCAGCTTCCTTCATGCTCCTCATTTAGGCACAACCAGGATTTTTTTACTGTTTCCCATCATTGTGCCTAAAAAAAAGAAAATAGATTTAAATGTTTTTCTCTTCAAAACTCTCCTTAAGTTTTTCTTGTCTTGTGTTGCATATTCGAAGTTGCTGATAGCCTAAATGTTCTGTGCTCTTCTCTACTACAATTCTTCCTGTAGTTTCTTCCTGTTTAAATTTCCTTTAAGACAATTCTCAGTGTTTGTGCAGCATGAAGCTCAATGGAGTAAGGGTCTCTGAACAGGACCATATGTTATCCTGATATTGTACTGATAAACCCACATGATTCACAACCAAAGTGAGGTGATGAGTTGGGGTTTTTTTTTCCTGTTTAACTAGCTGTGACTAATTATTAGGAGCTTTAGACAGCTTTAAAATTAATGGATTTATAAATTGAATATATATATATATATATCAGTTTTTGCTATAATGATGAACATTTACAGATTCGTACTAGAAATTAAAAAAACAATAAAGACAGTTATAAATACTTAGTGGTTTTGTATTCAACTGAAATCAGAGGTAAGGAAAACATTTTAAATAATAAATCATTCAATGTAAATTTGTTCCTGCTAGTTTTGGTAGAGCTTGGTTCTACTGCTGCACTGGGTTGCTTATACACAGTATATTATTTCATAGTGTAGTGTATGAGCAAGTAAGGAAGAGAAGTTTGAAATGATGGTTGTTTGGAATGTTTATTTTTGTTAGTAAAATCTTGCAAAGTGACTTTTCTGTCAAGAGTTAAAACCTGCTATTAACAACTGTATTCTTTCCACTGCTCATATACTGAGGGAATTTAGTCAGTTTGCATATTTTATAAACTGAAGGAAAAATAAATAAAAGAGAAAAGAAAATAAAATCAGGAAGCAGTCCATGTTTCTAAAGGCATTGCCAAAGGGTTTGCAGCCTGAAGACAGTTTTATAAAAAACAAACTAACAAGCCAAAACAAGTAACAACTAAACAACAAACTCATACTGAGACATTTTAATCTCAGTATAACATAGCCATCATCAGCCTGAGAAATGCCGAGTGAGAGATTAAGTATGTTTACTTACTTGAGCTCTAATTAAAAAACTGTGTGACAAAAGAAATTAAGGAAAACATTTCTTATAAAAAAAAATCTCAAAATTAAATCTTAGCTGCTGACAGAACTTGGACTAAGAATAAAGCTGAGGAGTTACATTTTATTCAATGTTGAAGATAGGCAGATAGCAGTGTTCCAGTCTGTGGCAGATGCATAAAATCTATTCATTTAAATGAAAATACATATATAAATTTTCTCTTATACCCTACTCACCTCCAGCAGAGAGGTATTTGATTTTTTTGAAAACAAGTAAGTTTTGAAGAAATACCTTTATGCACAGAAATAGTCATATTTATTGTGGAAGTAATTGAAAAGGTAATTGAGGGCTTTCAGAAGATTATCAGCATTTTAATGAGTTGAAATCCTCTCTTTCACTAATACATTAGAATAATTAGTCTTATTTCTTAAAATTTGACAATTTAAAAACATGCCAGTGAAATATTCACAAGTGAGTTGAGAGGAATATAAGAGTCTAAGTTCTTAGAGAAAGAATAATGATTTTAGGGCCACAGGCATCAGCTTTCCTTGTTTTTATTTCCCCCTGCAAGCGTACCATTAGGTTATGTCTGCCCTGATTTTAGTTTGACATTTGCAAGAGTCATTCTAGCCCATTGCAAAAATTGTTACAATGACAACAATATCATGGTATCATATCCTATGTAATGTGCACAGGTGGTAAATTCTAATGGGAAAGTTGCATGAAGTACTTGCATCGTGTTTTTAAATCTCATTTGAATGAGCATTTTAACATTTGCCCCTCAAATTCTAACTATTTACTTATTTTTCAAAGACTGATGATTTATAAGCATAAAACATCCTGTAATCTGTTTCAGGAAAGTTCCAGTCTTTTTGAGTCTTTATTTCCTTCAGCAGCTTTCACTTACTTTTTGAGAGTTTTTCTTCTTTCTATATATCATTGGTCCTTCCTAGTTTCAAGTAGGTGCACCAGTGCTGGCGTACTTTTTCTTTAATGTCCATTAGTTTCTATTTTCCTCAAATTCCATCATTACAGACCTTCTAATAGAGACAAAGTTAACAGGTTAACTCCATAGTTTATATAAAAAGACTTAATTTTCTCTTAGTTCAAAAGCAATGAATTTACAATTTTTGTCTCTGCATGTTTATATGATACATGTGTATTAATATTATTAAACATGTTGTAAATTGCATGTATAGAATTCTGGAATCACAAAAAAATTCTCTAAAATTATTGAGTCCAAATGTTAACCTGGCACTGCTTTGTTTACCACTAAACTATGCTCCCAAGTGCCACATCCACACCGCTTTTGGACACTTCCAGGAATGGTGACTCAACCACTTCTCTGGGCAGCCTGTTCCAATACCTGAAAAACTTTTCCATAAAGAAATTTTTCCAAATATCCAATCAAACCCTCCCTTGGTGCAACCTAAGGCCATTTCCTCTTGTTCTATCACTTGTTACTTGTGGGAAAAGATCGACCTCTCCTCTTGCTACAGCCTCACTTCAGATAGTTGTGGCAGGCAATAAGGTCCCTCCTGAGCTTCATTTTTTCCAAACCGAACAACTCCAGCTCGCTCAGCTGCTCCTCCTGAGAACTGTGCTCTAGACACCTCTTTGTGCTGCTGAAAACAAAGGACATTGATTGAAAAACTCGTTGATATTGGTGTTATTAGATGAGGCACAAATTAGAATGGTAATTTTAACTAAATTTGATAGAAAATAAGCCTATATTTGGGTTCATTTCAGAGCAGAACTTTACTTAACAAGTATTTTTTGCTTCTCTTAGATACCTTAGAAAGACAATATTTGTTATTTTAGACTTCACCTTGAGAGATTACTCAAAGACTGTGTAAAAACACTAACAAATAAGATTGTCAACTGTTCTATAGTGATTTTAAGATGTCATTTTAGATGTCACAATATTGTTACATTTTAGGCAAAGATGTAAAGGAGAATACATGCACCTTAGGTCTAACTGGCAAAACAATTTTAGACTAAATTAATAAATTAATTTTTTTTTTATTGTCATTTTCAAAGCACCTATTGTTCTTAGAAAAAAAATTGGAGTATATGACTCCAATGATTCCATATTCTGGAAAGAAATAGAAATGTGATCACAGGAAGAACAAGGAATGTGCCTGCAACATTTTTCAGAACTTCAGCTTGTCTTGAAGGAGAGAGGAATGAAATTATTAAAGACAGAGTAAGCCATTAATACTTTCATTATTAATGAAATTCATATTCATTATTTTGGAGACTGGAAAGATTGGGATTGGATAGATTTTCTGAGCATTCTTTGTGTCTTCTGAGTCTTTGTGTTGGTTTTGCACAGCCTGGTTTGTGGTAGCAGGGGGCCACAGTGGTGGCTTCTGTGAGAAGCTGCTGGAGCTTCCACCATGTCCAGCAGAACCAGTCCCTGATGGCTCTGAAGATGGACAGGCTACTGGTCAGGGCTGGGCCAATTAGAGAGGCTGGTCACACCTCTGTGATAACAAATTTAAGGAGAAAATCAAAACAAAGTGTGGCACACAATTTTAATTCCATCCAGAGAAGAGGAGGAGGTGAGAGCATGTGAGGGAAACCACAAGGAGACACCAAGGTCAGTGCAGAAGGAGGGGCAGGAGGTGCTCCAGGCGCCGGAGCCGAGATTCCTCTGCAGGCTGTGGTGAGACCAGGGTGAAGCCGCTGTGCCCCTGCAGCCCACGGGGATCCATGGGGAATGCAGAGATCCACTCACAGCCCGTGGTGGAGGTGCCCATGCAGGAGTGGGTGGATGCTTGGAGGAGGCTGTGATCCAGTGGGAGCCCCACTGGAGAAAGGGGGCCCTGCTTCCAGCATGGAGCAGCCTGTCTGGAGGACTGCACTCTGTGGAAGAAGAGAGACCCATGTCGCAGCAGTTTGTGCCCATGGTAGGGAGCCACGTTTGCAGCAGGTGCGGTCGGGCTGCTGCTCGTGAGAGTGGAACCATGTGGGAGAAGAATTGTCTCCCGTGGGAAGGATCCCGCAGTCTCGGGTGGGGGGACTCCTCTTTCTGGTCAGCAGAGGAAAACCTCGGATGATGAACTGACCAAAACCCCCATGCCCTGTCTTCCTGCCCTGTTGGTGGGGAGGGAGAGCCTGTCTGGAGGACTGCACTCTGTGGAAGAAGAGAGACCCATGTCGCAGCAGTTTGTGCCCATGGTAGGGTGTTTGTGCTGCAGCAGGTGCGGTCGGGCTGCTGCTCGTGAGAGTGGAACCATGTGGGAGAAGAATTGTCTCCCGTGGGAAGGATCCCGCAGTCTCGGGTGGGGGGACTCCTCTTTCTGGTCAGCAGAGGAAAACCTCGGATGATGAACTGACCAAAACCCCCATGCCCTGTCTTCCTGCCCTGTTGGTGGGGAGGGAGATGTTGGGAGAAAAAAGGTGTTTTAAGGGCTTATTTTACTTGTCATTATCATCCTCCTCTGATTTTTTTAGCAATAAATTCACATTGTACCTTTAAGTTGAGCCTGTTTTGCCCTGAGAGTGTTTTCTCCTGGTCCTTATCTCAACTCATGACCTCTTTGTTAGATTTTTCTCCCTCTGCCCAGCTGTGACAGAGTGAGCGACTTTCATGGCTGCCTGGTGTTTGGCCAGTGTCAAACCATGACAGTTTTACTTTGAGTTATGCAAACATTCATGCTGTGCTCACAAGTTCCTTTTTAACAATGTGGTGGAAAGCTGTTTGTTTTACATCATCCCAAACATTTTATAGCTTGTGGAGGATATTTAATGGTTGTCTGGAGCGCCAAACATTGTTTTTAATCCTAATTTCTTTGTTTGAAAAGTATATTCAGTGGAACAATTTCCTTAAAGTCCATACTTCATCAGCCAATATCTACTTTCAAAAACACCTCCCCTCTGAAATGAACTTAAAGATCATTCATTTTGAAAAATCAGGTTATTTCACACACAGAAAACTGCTGGTGACTTCATAATTTTGCCAATTGACATCTAATCCATATTACTGTTATTTTTTTTATAAGTGGTTGATAGCTGATACTGAGGCTGAACTGATAAGGAGTAATAGATATTAGTAACGCTTTTGAGAATTTACATCTATTCAAACTGAATTAATGTCACAGTGCTTCTTAATTTTCTACTATGACATTCAAGTTTTGAAGAGCCAGTGTAGCTTGGATACATGACCAAATGTGGAAAAGATGTAAAATGTTAATATCCCATGGCGTAAATAAAACTTTTTCTTCACACTTAAATATTACCACCTAACATTTTATGAAATATAATAGCCTATGGTGCCCAGGTGGCTTCCTCCCCTGGTATCTTGATTAAATATTTACTTTGTTTAAGAGTCAGCATAGGACAGAAAAAAACTCAGAAAATGCATTTTTAAACATTCTCTAAAGGTTCATATTAAAAAGGAATTTAAACAGAACTCTGTAAAATGTAATTTATTTGCATTAGAAAAACAGTTCACATCATGTTTCTTGAAAATTTAGACAGTTGCACAAGCTTAGGTTTTGAATTATTAATTTAGATATTTGCTGTGTAAAGACATAGAGGAGAAAAAACCACGAACCAAAAAAACCCCCAGATCCTGTTTCAGATATCTTAAATGCCAATTAGCAGTTACAAATAAATTACATCAAGCATGGCCACATGAGTTCATCATAATCCCATGAGAGAAAATAATTCTATTCATTTAGGACAGAGGCTCTAAGCAATCTGATGTTGAAAATGTCCCTGCTCATTGTGTGGGCATAGGACTCCATGATCTTTAAAGGTCCCTTCCATCCCAAAATATTTTAGAATTCTATTATCTGAAATTTATTATTAAAAAAATTACTTCCAAGTTTTGGGGAAGGAATTTGTGTGAGGGAAGTCTAGAAAAATGGACTTATTATTATTGCAAAAAATGAAGTATCATTTAGATTAATCTACAATAGCTTATGTTCTTTTTGTTGAATTATTCCCAGAATTACATGGTGTTTAAAAATTCTAAGGAATTTCAAAGAATGGAAGAAATTAAATATCCACCTTTATTTAAATGGGAAATACCGATATAAGTAAGACTTGTCAAAAGATAAACAAGTTGTCTACAAGTTGTGGCTATGCCATAAGAGAAAACCTGTTTTTTCTCTGGAGAATTTGCTCAATAACTATCAAAATGCGGTCTTTCTTACTACTGTGGCAAAATAAAAGACCAGCTATAATCTGAAGCTTCATTTATTAGAGGTTATCACATGACCTGAAGAAGTGTGGTAGGAATCCCACTGAAATAACCAGATTTTTTTTTCCACAAACCTTAGAAGGATGGTTTGGCAGTAAGATATATTTCCATCATTGCACCACTGTCAGTCCTATGTAAAGATTGTTAGTTTCCAAAGAATGTATGAATGGACCTAAACCTCATGAGATTAGACATATAATATCTTGTTAACCTTAATATTTTATTTTTCTACAATAAATTTCTGTTCCATTTTAAGTTTATAAAAATTGGTAAAATACTGTTTGAGCCACATCATTAAAAATCAGATTCATTATAGTTCATTAAAAAAAACTACTCCAACATGATTCAAAACAGAACAGGAGACTAAAATATCAATCATGAACCCATGAGGGAAGCCATTTCCTGTGAAAGAGACATGATAAAACTTGGGAATATGCCTCAGGTGGGCACTATGTTGTCAGCACAGACTCTTTTGCCCGTAAAGGAGAAAAAAAACACTTACTTTTGTTTTAGCTGTATCATTGGTCTCTTACCAGTTAACAAAATAAAGGAGCAAAAAAACACTTTTGTTTTAGCTGTATCATTGGTCTCTTACCAGTTAACAAAACATGAAACAATGCAACAAAACCCCCCAAACAAACAAATGACCAAATGAACAGAAGCAAAAACGTAATCAAAGTTCACTCTCAAAGGAATGTTCCTATTCAATCCTGGCTCAGAAGTTGAGGTGAATCAAACCGGTAGGAAACTTCCAAGTATGATAGATCTTAGGGGTTTGCTTAGCCAGCAAAAAATTGTGATTAATAACATGAGTTGCTCTGTGAGCAGTTTTTAATGTCTGAAGACTGGTAAAATTGCTGAGTTTAAGAAAGTAAAAAAAAAAAAAAATTATTTATTTTTGACAAGTTAACATGAACTTCTATAGTCCAGTGCTATGCTTTGAAATATATTTGCCAACAAGTAACTGTCACTTATTTCTCTTGCTGTTTTGAAAGTCCTGCTTGTAAAGCATTATTCCTAGTGCAATTCATATTTTTTCTGGTCTGGTGTATATATGTACAAAGTGTTGAGGGACAAAAATGTGGTTTTTAAAAAACATCCAGAATCACACTTTCCAGAACAACAACAAAGACTTGTTGAGAGATAATTAAGCTACCAAGAAAAAGATGAAAGAATTTTAACTATAAACCTGACTTAAACTGGATTTTGTTTATTTCTTCTTTTATAGTAATTTCTTCCATGTTCTTATTCACAGTGGATGCAATAATACTTTTAAAATTTATTACAAAGAAAGTCCTGTCTCTTTTAAATTAAATGCTTATTGTGTATTAAAATGTGCAAATAGATTTCATGGACACAGATGTTTCTATTTTAATATTCTGGCATCATTTTTTTAACGGCCTTTGCAAACCATTTTTTAATGGCCTTTGCTGTAGACAATTTCATTGAAGAGTTTCCTTAGTTGTGAAGAAGTTTAATATCAGAGTCATAGTTGTCTTTCTGTTAATGCAAATTTCAAAAACAACCTAAAAAAAAGAAGAAGAAAAAGATAGCTGCAGAAAAAAAATGAGGATGATTTATAATCCAGTAGAATTACTGTTGCCATAGTACACAAACCTTTTTGTGTTTGGAGGTTTTTTGGTTTGGTCTGGTAGGGGTTTTTTGGGTTTTTTTTTGTTCTGTTTATTGTTTTTGTTATTTTTGCTCAAGATGCAGACACTGAAATTGTGATAAGCATGAAAATGCTTATGGAATTAATCTTGTGTGACAAAAGCAGCTGGGACCATAAAAAAGACAGTATTTTAATTTGAGAAACAACTACTTCAAGAATCAATTTGTAGTACAAAGGAAAGAATATCCAATTGTTTTTTTCTCTTCTATCAGACAGTAAAAGAAAAAAGAGAACAAGATCAAAACAAGGAGACCTTCAGTGTTGAAACAGGCAAACAACCTGAAAGAGAATCTGGTAAATGAAACCATCTATACTAAAAATCCATGCTGAGGCATTGGTTACTACTGAGATTTAATTAACAACTCAGTACTGGAAGAAGAACCTCAACCTTTTAAAAAGATTCTTGTTTAGAGACAGAAAGAGATTTTTGCTTTCCTTGTATGTTTTCAAAAAATAGCCAAACCACCGAAAATAATTCCCAGAAAGATTGGAAATTAATTTTATTTTGGATTGCCATGCAAATGTTAGGAGGGTTTACAATTGTATTTCAGCATGCTAAAGTTAAAAACCTTAATGAAGGTTGCTCTCCCCCACACCTTTTCTGTACTTGCTATGGCTGTTTCATATTTGTGACATCATAGCGAGCTGATCTTTCTCTAAGTATAGACCCAGAAAAACCAGAAAACATGAAAAGTCATCCAATGTAAAATCATGAAAAAAGTCTTCCTTATTTTTAACACATTCAAAATTACCTTCAAATTTTCCACAAATGTTTCTTTTCCTATTATATTGCTAGATGATGCTGATTGTTTAAACGTTTCATCTTTATTGGACTATAGTATACCACTTGATCAATATAAAGAAGATTATTGATCGCTTTGTATTTACTATTTTAATCCGTAAAGCTTATTAAAATTCTTAATTTACAGCCTTTCATTAATTCTGAAATACACATGATTTTAAATGCAGGCAAAGCTAATTTGTAGCACAAGTACTTTCTTAAGTTTCTAAATTAACTTCATCTCTGCATTGATTGTCTACAGATATGACATTAAATTAAATGTTGTTCAGCAGTCATCAAATTGTTAAGTCATAAAAATTGAGTTTATCTCTTAGACCTACTGCTGCCATACATTAGAATTCTCTCAGTTGTTCCCAAAGATAAGCAAGTGTTGAATATCTGACACTTCTAGGACAAGAACTAGAAGTTCTTGAGAATCTGAGATTTCTGCAGTTTTCCATCTGTGAAGTCAATGGTTCTGAGTTCTGCAGGCTTTTGTTTAAATTCAAATGATGGAGTTTGATCTCTTTGTTATCAGCTACTGCCCTTACATTGCTATAAACTGATGCATAGGAAAAAGAAGCTGGATTAAAGCACAGCCACACAAAACTGGAAAAGGAACAGGTTCAGAACCCTTTGTATCCAATAAATAGTGCTCACATGCACCTTTTGAATATGTCAATGATCCAGTTTTGTATGTGGTTCATGACCACATTTGTGGTTCAATGGAGCAGCTATTTAGATGGGAAAGAGTCTGGAGGTGGAAAAGGTGAAGACTCGTATTTTTTCCTCAAAACATGCTCCAGGAAAAAGAAGTATTTTTATGGATTTTTCTCTTAGTATGATGACTCCAGCCCTATTTGTGTGGTTATCTCCTCAAAAAAAGTTGTTGCTGTCTGCAATTAATAGTTTAAACCCAGATATAGTTAAAAATCTTAATTAACCAACAGCACATCTGTTTAAGTCATGTTTTGATCTGACTTGCTGACCAGAAGCAAAACATTGGTTTTCAATGTGAATCCCCAATATCTTGGATTTTGTAGTGTCTCATTGAAGATGCATTTTTTTTCTTGTCTGTATTCCCACAGAGTCTAATTTCTTGGCCAGCCTGTATCTTTCAGAAAGTCATAAATTAATGTGTAGATACTGAGTTAACAATACTCAGTATCGTGATCATAGAAGCCCATGAGACTAGAGAAAAAGACATTTTGAATACCTGTATCTAGAGAATTTTGATTGAGACAAAATCTATATGAATAATATAATATGATTTGGTGAAGAAACGTTTTTCCTGGGCTGTTGGGATCCACTCCGGCTAGCTATAGACCCTTGCCCACACGATACTTCATAGACGAAGGTAAAAGATTAGAGAATCGCTCTCCTCCACGTGGGAAACATTGTCCTTTATTCCAAGACACACATCAGGTGAACAAACCCATGGGAGAAAAGAGGACGTTCCCTGGCAGCAGGGAGCTTTTATACCCCCCGGGATGGGGACAGAGGGAGATATCCACAGCCAATGGGACACCAGTGAGGAGAGGCAAGGGGAGGGGTAACCCAGGGGAGAGACCACCAGGGGGTACCGGGACAGGTGAGGGAAAGACCAAGTGATGGGGAAACGGCGTAACAAACCACATGATATAACATAAGCTATACAGTGCAATACAAAACTATTCTGTGAAAATTCCCATTCACACAGTGCAAGAGAACAACTAAATTGGTGCACCACAACAATTTGGTGTTTGGTATAAGTATAGAAAGTTATTTGGGACATATTTAGTGCAACAGGCAATAAAATTAACAGTTTCCTAACAAGCAGATTTTTAAATACTCATAATAAAAAGTGTAATTCCACAAAATATACATCAACAAAGAGCAGCTTTGAGATTTATGTGCTTTGTTCCCTGAAAACTACTGTCTGTCTGTATTTAGAACTAAAAATGTCTGTTCACCTTGAAAGGTGTTATAAAAGTCCCTACTGCTTTTCTAAGTAAATTATTTCTGTGTAGCCTGAAGGTGCTAACAGTACCTGAAGAATTAATAATGGTTTTGGCACAGGTCCGCATGTATCCTGCCAGTTCTCTCTCCCACTAAGCACACACACTGACTCAGGACTTGTGACTCCAGTGGGGTTTATTACACTTGCTTATGGTGAAGATGGTGGAAATTTTAAGTGCCTAGAGAAACAGGAGACCACTAAAAAAGATGTTGCTGAAATAGAACAACAGAAGGAATGGAGATTTTTTTGGAGTCCATCAAAAAGCCCTTGAAGAGTTGGGGTTATCACATACTCCCTCAGTGCTCCACTGAGGAATTTTCACTTCTTCCTGCGAGAACCTGGTAAAATTAACTGATTTTACCTTCCTGAAATTTTAGACAGGAGTTTGAAAAATCAAAATAACAAAATCTGATGTTAATTCATAGATGTCATTTGGTTAGCTGCTGGTTTGTTAGTGTCTTGAATAGTCATCTTTCTAGAAGGTTTGAAAAGCCAAGTGATGTTCCAGTACACTTAATGAGGCCAAGAAGCTTGTGTTTTCTTCAGGCTTCCTTGTAAGGGTTTTTGAAGCTGCTCTGGAGACCAGATTTAGAAGTTTTAGGAAAATTTGATTAATAAGGCTGAGCACTTTCTGATTATGATTGTTTTGCTTTTCTTTCCTGCTATGAAAATGAGGCCAGAGCAGGTTCCCATTATAGAAGTCGGTAAGCAAACATATAATAAGATGCTAATCCCTGTCATAGAGACTGCACAATCTAAAAAATAGCCTGACATTTCAACCATGCTAATAGAAGATATATAAGTGAAATTTTATTCTCATTACAAAAGAGATATTTAAGCCCTAAGAAATGCATGAGTATGAAAACAACTTGCCTTAGAAATTAATATATTTTAAATTATAATTTTAATAAAGTGGTATAATTTTGAAGTGATGGATGTTGGGTTATAGCAAGATGTCAAAATTTTTAATTTAAGTAGTAAATTTTTTGCAAATATTATTTTTTAGGGAACATAAAAGAAAATTTTATGGAAACAACCAGATATTTTCCATACAAAAACATGCTAAAATTCTCCTTTTGGGGAGATCTTACATAAACTTGGCACTAGATTTTCACTCATGAGTTAAATTACAGTATTGCTGGTTCTAAAGATCAATTTAAATCCCATAGACACACCTTGAAGTGTTTGTTTGACCACTACCTTCATTTCTGTTCTAGCCAAGCTGAAATAATTAATTTTATTTTACAAAAACTCTTCTGACTCGGTTTAGACATGTCACCCTAAGTTCAGTGATGCTACCAGAGTACCTGCGGACTGTCCAAGCTGCCAAGAACGATCAGGGGAAGGGAAGCGGAATACATGGAAGCGATGCTCGCCCTCCGCGGTGCGCGCTGACAGCAGGTGGTGCTCTGCCTTTAAATTGAGGCGCACCGCAGCTCCCCATCACAGCTGCCTGGGTAGGAAAGTTTGGGTCAAGCTTCATCTGCCTTCCTTGGTAGGAGTGTACGTGCAACCTGAACTCTATTTTTTGTTGTGTTTTTTTTGTTTTCCACATAAATATGTGTTTATCTATACGGTACATGTTATTTCTGGTTGTTTTTTGGGTTTTTTTGTTGTTTTTGTTTAGAAGTTCTTGTGGGAGTTGTCCTCTTTGTGAGGCTTTTACAGAGCTAGCAGTCAGGTGTTTAGGTGGCTAATGTTCCACTTAGTTCCAGTTAGAATTAATCTTCTCAGATATAACACTCTTCCTACAGAGGAGAAACCTCCTGGTTATTTATGTAATGCTTTAAAGCCTGAGGTGGATAAGGCATATGGAGCTGCCTATAGTAGAACAGCTCACATCTGTGACAGGTTTTACTTTGGTCATGATTGCTGTTTTTAAGTGCCTTGAATGTTTTTTGGGTTTTTTTTTTCTTTTTGATTTTTTTTAAATTTTAATGTATTTATTTATTTATTTTTATGCCGATATACTGAAGGGCAAGCCAGGCACAGCCATATTATTTAATTTTCCTGCGGAAGTTTTGGGCTTCCCTCCTCAAACAAGCTGAACTCTTGCTCCAGCTGTATGGTTTAATTAAGGGATAGAACTGTAGATTGTGGTGAGGTATTTCAGTTCTCTGTGTAGAACTGAGGCTGAATTTAAATGTCTCTGACAGAAATAGTCCAAGCAAGCAGTAAATTACAACAAATTACCACATTCCTAGAGGATCTTGTGAAGGTATCCCAGTGAATAGTTTGTTATATGAAATATAAGCCAATTCATTTAACCTGTCTCAAGGAAGGGCTAACAGGCTAATCAAATGCACAGAATGTTATAAATCTCTTGAGATTTCTCCCTCCATAATACTTTCTAAATACAGTGTTTCCTTTCTGTATTCGTATAACTCCACTGGCAAAAAAGATGTTCAAATAGAATATTGTATAAGGGAAAAGAGATCTATATGCAGTCTATGAAAAAGTTCCCAGCTCTTTATGAGATCTGATATGTAAATTATTTCCTAATTGTGGAGTATTATGAATGTTGAGACACAAAATGGACTTGCTAATTAAAATCCAGCTGAGCATTATAAAAGTATCACTAACCCTGCATTGACTACATCTACAGAGACTCATGTTCTATTTAATGAGACAACCAAAAAAAGAGAGGTTAGTATTGTATCCTTTACATCCTGATGGTACCTAAAACAATTACTAAAGTAACCTACTGAATATCTGTTTAAATACTTGCTTGCTGAAGCTAAAAGAAAACCACAGTATTAGTTGTATTCAATTTACACTCAAATGGATGCAAGGAAGAATATTACTGACAACCTAATTATCACTTGGAGCTGGATGTGTGATACACTTATTCTTGAAACTTAGGGACCTTTCAGTTCTATTGATAGTGAAGCAAAGTGATGAATTCTTTCAATAAAAGTTGTGGTTTATATTAGGTTTAAACTGCATACTGTATTATTATAGTTTTGCAGTTCAAAAAAATAAATACTTATTAATGAGAGATTGATCTAATTACTTTTAGCATAAATGGAGAAAATAAAAGATTTCTTAGCATTTCTTTAGCTTTCCTATATAAGGCTAATTATAAAATCTGTTTTGATTATACAACTGTTTTCAAGAATGCTGCTCATGTTTTTTCTTGGGTAGCGTTAAAAATTAGGAGAAACCAAAATAAATACAACTTTTTTTTTTTTTGTACCTTGCTGCATATAGCTAAGATTTAATATGACATTTTTATATGGGTCAATTAAGACCCTAGTGTTTATCCTCCTGTGAGATATGGTAGGTACTAACCAAAGAGCATGGGTTAGAATCTCATAAAGGATTTCATTGCTTTTAAAAGTTTCTCTTAAGCATACATTATTTGCATGTGCTTCGATTCTTACTTAATTTTTGGATAAAATATATTTTCCTTTTTTTATTACATCTGAATATGCATCATATTTATTGAAAGTGAGTGTTACTCCAGAAGTATGTATTCTATAAGGAAACATTCTGGGTTTGCTGGTGATAAATTCATAAATTTTGCAAAAGACTAATTTAAAAGAAAAAAAAACAAACAAAGAAACAAACAGACATGCAATATGCAAGCTTCATTTTTCCTCCTTTTAATAATGTTCTTGTCTTCATATGTTAGATCTTGTTTAAAGTTAAATATTTACCTAACTCCTTCTTTGGGGCTGATGTTTTATTAATCATCTTACAGGTGAAAATATTATTTTATTAAAATTTCAGAAAATATTTGGAATAATGTCATTGTCTTTAATACTGTCTTGCAGCCAATGTCACTGAAGTTCACTGCAGTTCTTTTGGAACAAAGCTGATGCATTCATTAGCAGGGAAACCCAGAAACAGCTTGTACAGCTTTAAAAGTATGCCTGTCTAGACAGCAGATGAATGGAGAAGAAATTCTTCCTGCATTGGCCTTGAGCAAACTCTACACAAAATCACAAGTACTTATGTAAGCCAAGACTGCAGTGACCAGACAGGAGAACTTAAAATCCTCACTCTAGATTATATTTTGTGTAATCATGACTTTGATTACCTGTTATAAATGAGCATCTATCTTATGTGTGAGGTACTCTGCAATAGTGTAATGCATGGCTCATGGGAGCCCAACGTTAAAAATTTATATATAGAAAGAAACAACACCACAGAAGGAGTAATGATAGTATTCTTTCATCTCTCACTGTGTGCTATTCTTGGCAGAAAAAATAAGCTGCAGGACAGAGCCATTAATCCAATCTTGGTACACTCAGCAACATTTGTAGTGGTCCTGCAGGCTGACAAGTACTATGAGCCTTCCCCAGTGAAATCCTTGTACTTGCTTCCCCAAGGAAGTGTAGACCAGAAGGGTCAGCTCTTTGATAGGGAAGTGCCCTCTTCCTCCAGGGAATTTCTGACATCCTAAACAGTCTATGAAATATGATGAGCAAAGAGACACGGAAACTCCCAACACTTGGTTCTGTCCTGCAGTCACCATGAAACACAGCAGCTGGCTGATGGTTTCACTTCCTGAGGGCAAGGGAACTCTTGTTCAAATATTCCCTCCCTTCCCCCTTCACTAGTGTGGAGGCAAATATGTGCTCTGGTAGATGTTCACACTTGAAGACAAAATATGTCATGAATAGAACTAAGGGTATATATCTGCAGACTTAACTCATATATAGTACAGCTTAACCCGTAGTGAAAGAGTTCAGATAAATCACATTACTTCACTATTGTTGCAAGCTAAGAACATGCAGTGAATGTGAAAGGTAGCTCAGCAGATGCTTGGTAAGCCACAGTAACTTGATTCATTATCAATTCCCCGGCAAGCGAGGCCACAAGTCGTATAAAGTTGCATAGGTTAAACTCTCAAGAGGTTTTCACAGATTCCTGGCATAATGTACTCAATATATGACTGTCAACATATTGACATTTGCGAGATTTAGCTGAACTCTCTTTAAAACTACTTCAAAAGAGAAATTCTGCTCAAGATTTATTATTATAAATGACAAAGATGGTGCAGAAGATACTGGATGTATCAGAGTATGGGGTCAAACCTCAGGAATCAGGCAAGGAAGATATAATCAACACCATCTCTAAGTGTTGGCATGGACTTGATAAAAACCTCAGGGGGAAGTAAGGAAAGATAGCAGCTTGAGCAGCTGTTTTCACAGTGTGCCAACATAACATCAATGGGAAGTAAAAACTGGACAGAGAGGATGGATCTTGTGCCATTAGTGCAGAACCTGGAAAGGTTCCCCTAGGTCAGCACACACTGAGAACCTGGTGCCATTCCAAAAAGTACTGCATTATGAGCTGTGAGGATAAGCAATTAAGAATGATGGTAAGGAATTCAGTGCAGCAGCGATCTCACTGAGCCATCTCTGCCACTCAGCTCTGACTTGGGAGGATCAAAGACTGAATAGTAACACGCTTTAACTGGAGGAAGCTTAATACAAAGCACACATCTATTCAGCCCTGCTAAGTCAGCCTCTCAATCTAAAGACAGTGGCACAAAAAGAGGCATTTTCAAGCACAGAATACTTCATGTTTCACTGGTGCCCAAGCTTACATCATTTTCCATTTGCACAGTTAATACAAGGTAAAATATGTGGAATCTGCTTGTCACATGAAAAATTAAAAAGAGGGCAGCACACTGGGATGAGCTCGGTGTAGCTGATATTTTGCAGATTGTATCAGAGGGTTAAATGACTTGTTTCTTCAATCATCCCAGCAGTGACATAAGCCACTGACTGTCAAAATTTTCCTTGATCTAATCTCAACTGAAAAAAAACTAACTTTTCAACATTCACCACGTCAGATATTGTACTTTTTTTATACTCAGTCTGCTCTGTTTTGAGGAATTTTTCCACAACTCACTGATTGGAAGCCAGAAGAGTAAGCAAAACTTGGTCAGCAAGCAACAATTTCCTGAGATTTCCATTTACATTTTGGACATTTCTTAAATTCATTAAGTCATTCAGAACAGTCACCCAAAAGTCACTTTAGGGATTCATATTAGCAAAAGGGAAAGCAAGGTACATTATTGTCTTTATTAATAAAATAATTAAAATTTCAGAGAAATTAATGGTTTCAGCCTTGACAGGATAGGCACAAAATATGGAGCATTAATATAAAACTTTATGGAACAGTTAAAGAAAAATCGTTAGTTTTGTTTCCTTTCCAAATCAGAAAATGTTCATGGTTATTACTTCTCTGCATATAATATATGGAACCTGGCAGTAAATTCAGGATAGTACACTTGGTTAATTCATCATGTTAATTTGAATCCAATGAAAAAAAATTATTATAAGGCTTTTTATCTGTCTTAACAAATAAGATTTCCTTTTTCTTAGGAAGTAAATCTACATGCCATTTTTCTCTGAAGACTTTAATGAGCCTCAGACCTTAAAAGCAATTTGATTTTCTTCTACCAGACACCTTGCTTCTCTTGCCAATGTTAATAAAGCTCTTTATTTTATTTTATTTTTCTATTGGCAGGAAAAAGTGAATAGGAGCTCTCAGTCACAACCTTCTCCTCAAGATTTCTGTATTCCCAGCTTTCCCAGAACAGGCAGAGACAAGCTGGCAGTCAGCCTGGAGGAGGAGGAGGGGTTGACAGTCAGGGCACTTAGGCTCCAACAACTTGCCAGAGAAGTGCATGCCAATTTTACTTTCCCCCTGCAGTGAGAAAATTAGTTGGATAAAAGCCTTTCAGACAGGCAACAGGCAAACTACATTTTTTTTTTCCTCCCATTTGCACACCCTGTATGGGATTTTTCTAGAAATCATCCTTTCTCTTCTCATGTCACTGATTTTAAAAACATTATCTCTATCCCAATTTTCACCATCAAAAATACCTACAAAAAGCATGGAAGGAGAAACAGATGGAGGCAGACAGTGTTGGAGAGAAGACTGAAGGCTGAGTAGCTTTGTATGGTTAATTGGCTGGTTAATAGCTCATATCACTTTACAGTATTACACAGCAGCTGGAAGATTCCTGTTGAGGTGCAGTTGGTTGAAGGAAGTGCAGCACAGGATTTCAGAGGTCCAGTGGGCTTGCAGAAAAAAAAAAAAAAAAAAAAAAAAAAAAAGGTGCTGATTAGGAAAAATAAAGACTGTTTAGAAGAATAACAGCCACATTGTGTGTCTGTTGGAATCCTTGATCTTACCTTATTATTTGTTAAAATATGTCAATTAATAGATTCAGTTAAACTTGTGTATGTATACTGCGTCAATATAGGAAATGCAAAGAGCAGCTTTGAAGACCAACAAATAGGCTGTAGGAAAGAAAAAAGCGTTCAGCAGCTGTGTGCCTAAATAGTATGGAGGAAGACACTGTGTTCTATCTTCTGTAATTGCTAGTTACAGAGCTTCTGGAATTTACAGACCACAATGTTCTACTGTGGTTTCTTCCAAAGCAAGACCCTGAAGAGGTTTTAAATAAATGTTTACAGTTAATCATAAACTTGGAACATGTAGTGCAGTTGCATATACTTAGTTTGTCGCAGTGAGGCAAAATTTTATGTTCATATTCCTTGAAGAACAGAGTGAGGACTCTGAGCTTCTTCAGCAGAAGTAGGCAAAATTTTGTATCCTCCATGCTTCTTCATATGAGTGATGACCAGGATATTTCTGTAACTTCCATTATTGACTTTAAAATGTGATTCCAGATTGCAAAAAAGTGGAAAAAAACTAGCAATGATTTATTTCCAGCATATTACTGTTACTCATGCATTTTATTTAAATCACACTCTCTCCTCCTGGAATCACTTTTCTGGGATTTTTTTTTGGTTCTTACATTTTCTTGGAAAACCTGTTGCTGGTTTTTAATTTAATTTTAGGCTCTGAAGTGTCCTGTAATCAATTGAAAATATGACTAAAATATGTCCTGAGTTTTCATTTAGGTTTGCTGTAGTTAATTTTATGTTAAGAAAGAAATCAGCAGAACTCCAAAGCCATGGGTTTTTGGTTTTTTTTTTTTTCCATTACTCTTAAGACAGTCTTGAGATTTTGGAGGGAAAGCTGATACTGAATTCTTGTGGCTGCTAGTGCTGTGATAACAAATATGTGACTACATTAGGAAAGAGAAAAATTCAAGCAGTGTGTCACGTTATTTCAACTGATTGTGGATAAGGGAATTTAAAATTTAGTTCTCGACTTTTTACAGAAGTATATTGGATTTCATGCATAGACAGGAGGCTCAGATGAAAGACAGGAGAGTACCTTTATTTATATCTACAAAATTATGAGAGGTGACACAGAACTGGCTGTACTTGCTAAGCATTTGGCCTTGCTGAGGACTGGTCTGTTGGACGCAAGCCAGTAAATTGCAGAGGTACCGGCACCACAACAGGCTCACAGAGGATTCAGTGCTTACTATTTCTTTACTGTGAAAAATATGTTGGTTATAACTTGGGCTAAGGAGAAGATGAGATGCAACTTGTGGTTTTGGTATTAGATCACTGAAATAGCTAGTTCCTCCAAAATACTTTACAGAAAAGAGTACATTGGACAGACTTTTTGCAAGTGCAGATATTCACTTATCACTAAGCTTTAAGAGCTGTGCCAATATGCATCAATCAAAGATCTCCTTTACTAGGAAAAATGGAAATACAAGAAATCAAAATTCACCCTAAGCTACTTAATAATAAGTATTATTTTTGTTTTCTCCTCAGGTCTGTGGTTAATCACTTTCATGGTATTTCTTAACTGGACAAGTGAACTGTTGAAGAGGGAGAAATAAAGAAAAAGTGTTGACTTATGGGAAATAATGTTAAACTTTCACCAAATTTTATTAGATATTAACATTTTTAATTCTCAGAATAAGCAACTCCATCAAGTGTACAGTACAACTAAGAGGTCAGCTGGGCACAATTGTATGGTGGTGTTTCAGGGACTACCTATGATGGGTGGATGGTGCTCAGCAAAAAGAGGGGCTGAAGTGTTCTTGAGGACAGAATAGATCTGTGAGCATAATATTTGACATCTGAAACCAAAAGACAGTTGTCTATATTAAAAGGTGAACCTTTTGCAAACTTGTGATTTCTCAAAAGAGCAAAGCCTCTCCTAAAGGTGTGACCTGAGTTAAATTGAAGTGAACTTCAGAAAAGGATTTTTTGTTGCCATGCATGTGTTTGCCCAAGGACATGAGAAGCAGATCAGGGCTGATGAAGCAGGTAGAAGATGTCCTCTTGCTCTCTCAGCAGTCTGTCCAGGGGCCAGTCTTCTTGCACTCTCCAATGGCCAGGGGCTACCATAGGGATCACATTGCAGCTACTGGATCCTGATTGCAACAGTTTTGGCAAAAGGACCTTTATCCATATTTTGTCACAGCTCAGACATAAAGAGCAGCTGCATATCTCCCCTAATCTATTTTTTTCTTCTTTTTTCATTTCACTCTTGAAGTGCACATAACTCTGATAGAACCAAGCTAGAATTTGGAAGAATCATCAAGATCTTAGGAATGTAGTTAAATTATGGTATCAAATTGCTACAACAGAATGGAAACTGTAAGGCCATAACACAAGCTATGTGAGCTTATATTAGCAATTGTATGGCCAGCAGAATCCGGGCAGTGATTATCACCTTGTACTCGGCACTCGTGAGGCCACACCTCAAATCTTATGTTCAGTTTTTGGTCCCTCACTACAAGACAAGTCACTGAGGTGCTGGAGCATGTCCAAAGAAGGGCAATGGAGCTGGTGACGGATCTGGAGCACAAATCTTATGAGGAGCAGTTGAGGGAGTTGGGGTTGTTTAACCTGGAGAAAAGGAGACTCAGAGGAGACCTTATCACTCTCTACAACTGCCCGAAAGGAGGCTGTAGCCAAGTGGGAATCAGTCTCTTCTACCCAGTAAAAAGCAACCGGGCAAGAGGAAACAACCTCAAGTGGCACCAGGAGAGGTTTAGACTGGATATTCAGAAAAAATTTCTTCACTGAAATGATGTTCAAACAGTGGAACAGGCTGCCCAGGGAAGTGCTGGAATCAACATCCCTGGAGGCATTTAAGAGATGTGTGTATATGTTTCAGTGGTAGTACTGAGTTAACAGTCGAACGCAATGATCCCAAAGGTTTTTTAAAACCTAAATAATTCTGTGATTCTATGTAATGTGTGTACAATTGTTTAGCAGAGAAAGATCTAAATGTATCTTTCTTCTCTAGCTGAAATTTTTCCTCTTCTGTTTGCCTGAGAAATTCACCTGATTTGGTGAAGGTGTAGCTATAAATCTATAGTGTTGGCAGAAGCCTATTCATAAAACGTGGAGATTTCACTGTAAGTTCTGGAGGAAAGTCAATGTTGCAAAGTGAAGTGTAAAATTATTCCTGTCTCAGTGTTATTTTTGAGTCATATATCTCTGCCTTTTATGAACAGCAGGCATATTTGGAAGAATTATGTCTGAGTCATAAATCCCTATTTGCCTGGGACATGACTAATAGGTGTCTTTAACACAGTAAGATGATATTACTGTCTTAGCTTGCAATTTTTTTTAACCTCTGAAGCACATACAACAGATGAAGTTTAAACAGTACAACAGCATTAATCTATGGTCTGTCAGATTGTTGTTACCACCCTCCTTTTCTGGTCCATTGATTCCAGCCAGCAGACACTGTAATTTATATGAGTCCCAAAATTTATTATTTCAATATTTAGCAAGCACAATCAGCATGGCTGCTTTCAGAACCTGCTGAGTGTGGTGGTCTGTGGGAGAAAAGGAGTGAGAGAGTCGAGGCAGGGAAGGAGGGAGGAGATCATTGTTCCTGCACTCCCTCGTGCTGCGTCGGCTGAGCTGTGACCAGGGAAAACAAAAGCCTGTTTAAATGAATAATGTTGCAGATCTTCCTGCTGTAGCTACCAGTGGGGGCCAGTCTGTTTGTAAGCCACTACCAAACACTTGTGTTTTGAATAGCTATGCATCTTAAATGCAAGAAAATAATCTTCAAGAGCTGGTTTCTGTCATCCTCATTGTCTTGTAGAAAAGACAGAGAACAACTCTAACAACACATCTTAATATAAATATTTAATACTTGTGAATATCTCTGCTAGTCTAAAGGCTGCCAAGCATTTCTTATGAATATGTTCTGAATTTTGTAGAAGAGCTTATTATGACAGTGTAAACAGCACCACCTTCTCTACATGCCTTTACTAGCTGCCTCCTTGCCATTATCACTATTATTAGCTATTTATTTCTCTATTGTAGGTTAGACTGTGCACTCCTGCACAGCATTATGTATGGTTACACTAGTTGCCCCAAATTATTCCCCTAAAAAGCCACTCTTCATAACTGTGTACATATGTAAAACGTGTTACGTGACACGGTGATAAATATGGTATCACATAACAGGAATGAACAATACTTGGTGTTTCCTGAACATCCTCAATTGTTCCTGAAAGTGTGTTACCTGCAATATTAATTTATCTTGACTGTGCAATGTGAAAATACCACCAAGAAATTTCTGTGGGAAATTTTGTTAGTTTTTTTGGAATAGTGAAGTTTATGCTCCAATATTCTTGACATGTGATTTGTCCCTTAAATCACAATGCATTGTGCTTGCTCAGTCAATTAGATGGCCTAAATTCCTAGAAGAAAATAACTGTCGAGGAATAATGAATGAGGAATAATATATAATATATTATTAATATGGAAATTAATCAAAATTTATGCAGAAACTCACAAGCCCTTCAGCAATTATCAGCATTTTTATAAATAAAATGGTAGCTGCCCAAGTGTTTACAAACAAATAACATGTCCTACCACTATTATGGGCCTAACTGATTATATGTGCTAAAGCATCAACAAATTATGGTTTACCCTGTTTGATCAATTCTAATTAAATCTAGATGTTCCTCAAGGGAGATTCTGTTCAAATGAACCGATTATTAGCAGTGATGAGAGCTGCATGGTGACAAATGTGTCCTTTTCTACAGTCTTCAGGAACGGGACAGCATTTGGTCGGACATGAAATAAGGCAGTGCTCTGTGTATTTAAATATGACATGTAAAAGAGATGTTCTTCTGATAGAAAGGACCGTCAGAGGCTTTGTGTGTTTATTTCTTCCCACACCCTTTTAGTTAGAAACAGACAGTGCAAGATAATGCTGCAACACCCTAAACCAGAAAGTGACTGACTGTAGTTAGGATTCATCTCACCAGCACCTACTTCCAGATAAAGCATGCTGGTGGTTATTTAGTTGAGTACCGGGTAGGAATTTATAGTTTTTACACTGGAGTTTGACTTTGTGAGCTTTGGGCTCTGCTTGAAGAAGAAATTCCATCTTGAGGTACCAAAAAGTACACATTTAAAACAAACAGCTGAAATGACAGCAGCTGTTGCCCCCAGGCTGATCAAGCTGAGCACTGAAAAGGATGATTTTATCCCTGTGCTGTGAAGACTGTCACTTTCTGATGCAAACAACTAACATGCAGCATTTCTTCTTATAATTGTAGGCAACATGCCACAAATGAAAGAGAAACTGAGCTACTGCATCTGCCAGCCCTTGAAGGCTACAAGTGGTGACACTGGCTCCAAAATTTAGACAATTACTTGAATTCCTTTTAATTTCATTATGCTAAACTGTTTTAGTGGAAGAATCAAAAAAGAGCAGCTGTGAGAACACTGCAAGGACAAAGTTGATAGTTTTTGCTTTGTCTCCAAAGTAAAAACTACTATGTTATTGTGCTTAATTTTAAATACACATTTAGACATGTTTGGAGTGTGGATTTCTAGCTTCAGAGATCTAGCTTCCTCAGACACCATTGCTTAATGAGTGCAATCATCAAATATTCATCCAATTTCTTTGCAATTGAACTTTCTTCGTTACTAAAATTTCATACTACTTTTCTACATCCATAATGTCCCTTGTAATTATTCCATGTTCTTAGTGTTCTTTCTTACAGAATCCCACAGTTTACATATTTTTCAGGTTTTCACAGAGCTTATAACTATTTTGTGTCTTGTGTAGTCAGGAATGGGTTTTTGGTAAATCAAGGAGATAGAATTAACTGGTGCTTGAAATACACCTTCATCAGAAATCTAGTTTCCTATGTTAAGAGAAATGAAACTCCTGGAGTGACTGCAGATGTTGCTTCATGCTACTTTTAATCAAGGATGTTTGTTTAAGACTAAAAATACCTTTTGAATAGACATTGCTTGTCAAATATCTTCCTTTTTTTATTAAAAATGTTAATTTTGTTTCAGAAAGTTATGATTTCTGATCTAATTCTGACAATACATTGCACTCCACCTACCAAAGGACTCTCAGACTGTAATCTCTCTTCAGAAACAAACTGAGTTACAAGCAAACTGTGTCACTGAGTATGTAGATCAGGAAGTTCACAACCAGGATCCCAAACTGCTTGAAAACCTCCTTCAGGAAGTTTATTATTTTAATTGCATGTGTAATCACAAAGCAAAACAACAAACAAAAATCTGGCTTAAATACAATTTTCAGATTCTTAATATAAATGTTCTTCAAGAGTAGTCAAAATCAATATATTGTGAAAAGTTTCTGAAGAACTACTGAAATATTCAAAATGCTTTTTACAAGTTTAAGATGCAATCTCATTACCATACTACTGAGGTAATAAGAAAAAAGTATTCAAGTTCAAATGTTTGAGTTCAAGTGCAGAGAGAGCAAATAACTTTGCAGAGAATTTGAAAAAAATATCTTTTCATTTTGACATATGCTGTATATACTCTTGGCTCAGTAACCTGCAAGGGAGAGAAAAAAGAGGAAAAATATTCACCTTAGCTGAAGTGATTGTATATATACTACTGAGTAGGTGAAATATCATAATCTTGCCAACAGTAGCTCTCTGTTGGCAATATGTATGCTGGGTTTTTTTTGACAGAAGTTTATACAGGACCAATGGACTAAAGAAACTACAAATCTGAGTGCCTTATGCATCATTAAAGATCTTGTTAAGATCATATGGTAGTAATGTAGGAATTGCAAGAGAAATGTAACTTTGATGTCAGATTTTTATTTTGGCTGGCATATAAAATTATCATTTTGGGACCCATAAATATCTTAGCAGAATACTAAAGGAGAAAAGCTCTGAATTCCCAGAGAGTTTTGTTATAGCATTCCTATTAATTCAAGTTGATCAGTGGATATTAACTCTGGAGACAGAGTTAATACCAGAAATACCATTATTTTCACTATGGAAGAAATCGAATGCATTGTGTTAGTGAGGATTCAACTCTGAAACAAATTCCTCTGGAGGTTAACAGTCCCATGTAAGAGTATTCCACTGCAGTAATTTCAGTGGAATACCTACAGACATACACTTTATTGAGTTTAAGTTACTACTGTTTCATTCATTGATGGTCAAGCCTGCTAAATCTACCATTGCTTTCTCTCCATAGGTTTTCTTTGTATTCAGTCAAATTTTATCAGAATGTGTCTGCCTCACATCTGTAGCCAGCATGGAGCATGACATTTCTAAAGTATTTCTGTCATTTCTAGGATAGAAAAGTCTAGTCCCAGAATTCTCCCTTTTATTTTTTCTTTCTGAGAAACTGGTGTCTTTTCACCTTCCTAAGAAAGTGGCAGTGAATACAGAGGAAGAGATTTAGAAGCCGGGTTAGAAGCTGAGTATTTTTCTGGCAATGGAGAGTTTTGGTAGTTTGAAAAAGCACTGATGCTTACCCAAATAAAAAGTATCTGAAATTCTCCTTTGTTAGATTTATGTTTAAATCTTCTGTTTGTATATCCATTTATGCTGACTTACTACACAGTGCAGTGGTGTGGGCGGCTTATTTGTACCCATGACAGCTTCTTTATACTTCCACTTTCAAAAGTTAAAGACATATTTCTACTGAGAGTAATAAAACAAAACCAAAATCTGCTCAAGAGCTGCTGCATTTCCTCTGTCTTTGAAATAAAGGATAGCTGATGGATATATAGTCCCTAGTGAGTTTTTACATGCATCTTGGACTAGAATTTTAGCAGAATCTAACCTCCTTCTGCAGAGAGACATAAGTCTTGCTTCTTTAGCTGCTGCTAGCAAGGACATCCTCCATCATCATCAGCATATTTCTAGATATAAATTTATTGGCCTTTATAGAGATGGTGTTAGTAATAAAAATCTCAGTAGACTTTTTTTACTTTGTGTTCCTCTCTCAGTTCAGCAAAATGCATCGTGATCTCCCCAAATCAGTACAATTTCACTGATTAAACATTTTTTTTTTTTACTAGAAGGATGTAGCTAAGAATTACCAGGGACCAATTTTTCAAGATTTATCTTACCTTCAAGCTTCATTAAAACACTATGGATATAATGGCATTAGAATTTTATCTCGGACATCTAATTTAATCAGAATTATTTCCCACTCTATTTTTTCAGCTCTTTAAACTTGACTTATGCAAGTTATTCTTAATGTTTTCCAGTTGCAGAACAATCAAAATCAAAGCTTTCTAAATGAAACAGAACTGGTGGAAATCCCTGTATTTTAATGATACTCCTTTCCATTTATTATTATTTTATTTTATGTTTATTTTCTTTGCCCAGTGTTTTTTGTCGGTTGGTTGGTTGTTTGGTTTTTTGTTTTCTTTGGCTTTTTTTTTTTTTTTTTTTTTTTTTTTTTTTTGGTCTTGAAAAGAGTCTGCCTGGAAAGTATTTGAATAGGTAAAGTGCTAAAACATATGAGAAATTAAAAATAAAATTATTGCCTTTTCTACCCAAGCAAATTTCCACAGTCTTTACACAGCTTCTTAATTACTTACTTGTTTCAGTTTTTCAGGTATTACATATGCAATATTATCATTACCTGGCACTAGCAAATTAATACTTTATAGTAGTGTCTGCCTCCATCATCTACTCACCTGCTTTCATTGCTTGAAGACTATGTCTTGAAGAAAACTAGAATAAACCACAAATGAGTAGAAGGAAACAGTTGATATTGAGACAGTCTGCCTGTTCAGTTGGGGAAAGAAGGAAAACCAATTTTTCACATGTTCAAAAATCAGTTATTCTGTGATTTTCTCTGTAAAGTAACAACCTTCGCAGAAATAAATGCATATGGTAGCAGATCCTTGCAATAAGATGGATTGACTCCCACCAAGATACCATTCAGTCAAATCTAAGAGTATCAAGTCTTACCTTCCTCTCAATAATGGAGCAATGTTCATATGTGAGTGGGATTACAAAATGAATTACACATACTATTTCCTTCATCTTTATAGAATCCCTTCTTACTCATTTCTGGGAGCGGGTACCAGACTTTAAGCAGTGTATTTTAATTAGTACAGGTGTCATAGGATTATAAAGTAATATCTTCACACCCTTTATTATTTTGTCAGTAAATTCTTTTCATTTCTGTCATGATAAAAGAAGTCTGCAATAATTTCATTATATATGTTCAATATTCTGAAGCAGAACAACAAACCTGCATTTCTTAATATATTAAAATTCTCTTTAACATTTTTACATAATACAACAATTTCACCTCTCCTTGGAAGTGTGTCTATACATAGAATTGGACCTCAGGGGAAAAAACCTAACAAACTTGTGTGTGTGTGTGTGTGAGGTGTCAATGAAAAAATAACTGTTTGATTCGCAACTCTGTTTTGATTTTCCTGACTCATCTACTTAAGAATGACATAAGGTTGTTTCCTTTGGTCCTCACTGTGCTTGTTACATAAAAGGAAGAAGTGGTTAGGACCCACTCTGTCCCAAATAGAGACAACTTCTTTTGGTAGCAGTGGTACCATGTGTTACCTGCTAAAAATTCTCTTCAAACTGCAGTGTTGGAAAGAATGACAAATATTTCAAGATTTTAAGCCTAAATCTTTGACCGCTATTTCAGTATTCTCTTAGAAAAGCAAATTGTTCAAGAATGCTTTCAATTGAAAATTGAATGAGAAAATGAACCATTTTCTAGTGTCTGAGACAGATATCAATCATCTTGTTTCTTTTGTTTCTATAGTGTGAGTGGAAAAAGAGTCAGGGGGAGGACAGAATGCAGCATTTCAGTAATTAAAAAAATCTGAGGTGTTTCTTTGATTTCTAAGTTATATGAAAAATTAAGAGAATATGTACTAGTTTCTTATCTGTAGATATTAATGGACCTTGCAATAATTTTGTATAGACAGCTGTATTTTTACGTTGCAACATGCACTTAGACCACATCTGTATAAGCCACTGGATGAATTTTTGTTCCATCTTATTTTTAGTCCTCTTTCTATTAATGCACTTCAAAGCTGGAGTGAGCAGTCTGTGTAAATATAAAAAAAAATGTATGAACAGTACTGAAAGTTTGTTGAAACAAATTCTGCAAAGCATTAAGAAACTATAAAAATGTAACTATGTAAGTTTAGAGATAGTAATTTCCACATACTATAAGATGCAATTAAAGTTGAAAAAAAAGACAATTGTTTCCTTTCATATTTTCAGTAATATTAATTTGGTTCTGTTCTAAGCCTGATAAATGTTCATTATATATTTTTGGCCGGGACAGTCAAGGATCATTCATGCTTTTATTTCCAACCTGCTATTTTTTTTTCATCTAGTAGTAGTGACCTGTTTTCAGCAAGATGGATGGATGCACTGGCCTATGTACATCAACAGTAACCAAGGTGCAGAATCAAAGAAATAACTCCCAACTAATAGATGTTTTGTGCACTGCAAACATGTTCTGTGAACACAGGCGTTGGAGATCCCTTGATGTTTCTCGGGCATCTTTGTGGAGAATACTGAATGAAATACTACTGTGCTAGATACTATATTCACTTGTCCAGTGGCCGATAAATCTTGCCACCTCCAAAAGCCTTAGGAGAAGAGGGTAATGAATTTCAGGGTGATGTAGAGGTACACAGTAGAAACAAAAGGAAGGGCACTCTCTGGTTGAGACTGACTGATGTTAGAGCACAAACTAGATGTGAATAGACTAGAGGAAGCAGGAACTTGTTGAATTGCTGCCCCTCAAAGAGAAAGCCAAAATACCCTCTAAGAATTTTTCTCTCTGTAAGCTCTAAAGCAACACTTCATTCTGGTGCATGTATGCTCAGGCTCAATGGGTTTTTCCTAACCTGAATTCCAGGAAAAAACCTCTGACTGTTTGGTAATCATGTGGCACTTTTCAGTGCCCCAGTACCTAGTGCTTCACTATAAAAAATATCCAATCTTCTCCCAGCATAGTTTCTATCTTAATGAAAGTGTCTGTATTCACATTTCACACATTAATGTAGCAAAAAACATAAATGAGAGAATTTGTTAAACGTTTCAAGAAACTTGTAAAAATGGTGTGTTGATTTTTCAGGTCAGAATGATAATTGCATCCAGTTTCATCAGTAGATATTAAAACAACTTAGATAGGTACATGTAAAATTCATGCTGCTCTTTTTATGGAGGATTTTGCAAACAAGTACGTGATATGACTTTTTTTAAGGTCTACCATGCTGTTCCAGTTCAGTGGTTTAACACTCATCTAGCCTTTGTTTATAGAAAGCATTCCCTCAATTTATTTTTTTCTTTATTATTTCCTTGTGAAAATAGTGCTGCTACTGCTATGAAAACTAATTTTAGATCTGCATGTATAAAATTGTTATTCAGGTGTAACATACATGAGGTAAACGCCTGATGGAGATGAGTACATAGTACATAGAACATACTTACAATCTTAGTAAGGCAATCTTAGCAAAAGTAATTTTAAGAAATATAAAGAATGGAAATGTAGGTAAGTTTATTGTGTTTCTTGAGAGAATCTTTGCCTGGATGTATCATCTAGATACGTATATAAAATGACAGCAGACTTTTAATAGTTGCCTTAGACATTAAAAAAAAAAAACAAACCTGCAACAAAATATAACATTGTTTTAAAGATAATGTCTATTGCTTAGAGGAGGTATTGTATTGGGATTTAAGAGTTTCTGAGTTGCAGGAAAATAAATTTACCTCTCAGTGAAATAAATTCGCTGTCTTGTTAGAGATGCAGTAAAATAAGAAATTACTAAAAATGGATTATGTTAATATGTATGTATTTATAATTGCACTTCTGTGAAAAAGCTTGCAAAAATCTAAGGTTAGTGATAACAATTTATGGAGATGTACTTATCCCCAGAAGAAAACTGTGATAACTTGCTAGCACACAACAGTTTCAACAGTACTATCAAAATATATAATGTAGAAAGTTTGCAGTTTAGGAAATGTGGGTCAATAGAATACATTATTTAAAAGCAAAGTTTATAACGAAATTAAAAACCAAAAATTAACTGTTTTATGAACTACTATCTGTGTACATTAGGGCTGATTTCGATTCTGTGATAAAGACACATAGTTCTCATATGTGCTACTGACATAACTTTGTATTTCTTAATAACTGCTATAGCCTTTGCTGTCCCTCTCATGTTGATAATCCATTCGGAGTTCATGATGTTAATTAAGTTCACACAGAAACAGGTTTAGTTTGCATCAGTTTGACATATTTCATAACTGTACGAGTTGGCTATATGGTTCTATTTGACTTACTGCTTTTGTGAATGCATCAAAACCTGACTGTTTTACTGAAAAGTGGGACGAGTAATCGTTTGTTGACAACGTTGGTGGAGAGCAAAGCTAACTGAATTAGTAGGCAGGCCCTAAATGGGGATAAGCCACAAAAGAAGGATGCAAGAAGATTTTCCTCATGCTTTGTTTCATGTTTTCAGCAGTAGGACAGTCAAAGTGTGACTCAGTGCTGGAATCACCAGCAAGGAAAACTACTCAGCTGGTGAAATCTGCTCTCCCTTTTTTAGCAGTCATTATGTCTAAAATACAAGAGTAAAAAAAATCAACAAATCCACAGAACACATTTTAAGAAGTAGTATCAATTGTAAAGTTGAAAAAAAAACCCAAACCCTTAAGCATTTTGTACTAAAAGATTTATGAATTAAATGTGATACAGGTTATGTTTTGTGTCTAAAGGTACATCTTCCAGTGAGTAGGTGGATAAAAAAGCACTACAATCTGCAGACGTGTAGACATTGTGGAAAGTAGGCAGTTGAATGAGACAAAGATAAGTGGCACAGACACTGACAAACTGAAAGCTTTGTGGAAGGATGTAATAGGAAATATGCGAAGTTCAAATGCTTCATGCAAACACTATTGCACCCTATTGTTTTGTCTCTCATTTCCTGTGTTGATGATGACAATTAAACAGTCAGTCATGCCTGCACTGCTCTGTTCATAGTGTGCTGCTGCACTGATTGCATCTGAGAGTTCTCTCTCATGTTTTGTTTAAAGTGCAAGTTCTTTAGAGAAGGACTGATTATTAGGATAACAGCATGACAAAGAGAAAAATGGCATTGACCCTGAATAAAGACAGTACTCAAGTTTGAAGGCATTACCTTTCTAATAATCCTCAGGATGTGCCTTACCAGCACAGAGCACAGCAGCCCTATTGTATCCAGTATTAGACATTTAATTTTAGGAAACAGGAAATCTGTTGAATAGAGTAGAGAGCAGAGTAAAAAGAATGCTCAGAATCTAGGAAGCAAAAAGTCCTGTGAAGAGAGATGGAAGGAACGGGGATTGTTAGAGATGATATATCGGTATTTCATATCTGCATGATATGAAATATCACAGCAAAAAGGAAGAGAATAATAAGCATTATGCTAAACCACAGTATATGTAGAGCAAAACCCAGAGGACTTAAATTCAACCAGGCAGTTTCATGTTAAGCACCTGGAAAATCTTTCACTTGTAAATGTAGCTAAAATGTGGAAGAGGCTAGTTGAGAGACTGTGAATTCTCTGTCCTCAGAGATTTCTAGGACAGATTAGACATCATCTGGAAATGACACCTGTCATTTCTGACTCTGCTTGTGACCTTAGGGAAGGATTTCAAATACTATCCAGCTCTCTTAGGATAATGCTGGATCTCTGGCTGGTTTCTCTAGATGTCACTATAACAATCTGTATTTATAACTACAGTAAAAACAGAAGCCTGATGGCTACACGGATAACAAGGTGGGAAATCACTTAAGAGGCAGGTTACCATTTTATTTGTGTGATATACTGATTTAAGTTCAGGGAGGTCTAACTGCAGAAGTATCAGAAGTTATGGAAGATCCCATAGATTCCTAGTAAGTATACCTATAAAATTAAGCTTTCTCTTTGAATCTTGTCTAGAATAAGGTTGCCCAACAAAAAATGCTCAGGCAAAAACTGCTTGGCTGATCTTGCATATATATAAATATTTATCAATTAAAAAAAGTTCACAAGTGAAATCTTGGATCCCTTTTACCCATGTTGTGGAGCATGTGGGCTTTTAATCCATTTTACATGTGTGGATGAATGAATTCTCAGAAATGGCTAAACCTTGAATTTTACCATGCACAAGTCAGGCAAATAAGTAGCTGCATAAATAAATTCAGTTATCCTTATAAATGTGTTTCCATGATGCTGCAAGGCTAAAAATCTCAGACTTTGTTTTGGATGGCATAGGAAATCTTTTAGACTCTGTAAAAGGTATTTGTCCAGCCTGCATTTTCTTAACAGAAATCTTTGAAAAATCTTAAGAGCAGCAAGAAAAAGAAGAAACTTAAGTTATCTGGACCAGTATTAGAAGAATTTGTAGGGATTTAGGAGTAAAATGCAATTATGTTTACTTCTACTGGCATGCAAGGATTTTTTTTAAAAAAGGAGGAATTCCAGATCCTCTGGAAGCATTTTCTTCCATGCTACATACATTTTCAACTTTAATGAGTATTTTCTCATAAATAAGTAGTTCTACCTCTCCTTTAGAGTGACACTAAGAAATGAGCTATTCATGCTTCAATGTTTTCTAAAAAAAAAATTTTAAAAACAAATGGAATTTTAAACCACACACATACTTCTTTATGACAGATAGCAAAATTGGAGGCTAAAATTAGCAATTTAACTTTGTGACTTTGCAAGGGCTTGCATACTCCTTTGTAAATTATATTGGTCTGTTTTCTAAGGTTTGTTTTGAACTTTCAGTTGTCAAACTTTAAATCAAACTGTAAAGATGAAATAAAGACAGTTTAAAGTAGGCTTTTAAGTGTTTCAGTAGTTTTGCAGCTAGTATGAGCTTTATTATTGGTATACTCCATTATAAGACAATAACTAGACTGAATGAACTTTTTACAGCCACTTCTATATTATCATTTGAGGAAATGCAATAACAACATTTTCCTTGTCATCAGCTAATAGAATTGACAAACATGAAAATTACACTTGCTGATGATCTCTTAGATTTAAAATATGGAACATCAACTATTTTCCAGTCACTACACATCTAAACTGCTATGCTTGGAGGACACTTTCATGGCTTGTTCACATGATAAACAAAAAAGAAATTATTTCATTTTTTAAGTCCCTAGAAATTATTTAAATGTCATGAAACCCACAGCTTTTCACACAACAAAGATAGGACTCTGTGTAAGAGGAGAACCTAGTGGTTTTTATAATCTATACAAACAGCTCTTAGGTCATGAGTTTTTTCTGGTTAACTACCAGCACTTTCACATACAATACAGTGACTGTTCTGAGGAAGCTGGACTTTGAGAAATAGCTCATGTATTAGTTCTGAGCACACACCATACCTGTAAGGGATGAGAGAGAGCTACAGGACAAGGCTGCTGCAGGACTGGGAGGGCTGACCACCTGTGGAGGAAACCATTTCCCTGTTATCAGTTCTAGAATCTTTCATCTTGATGGACTTGGTGCTCACTGGGAGGACAAGGTTTTAATTTAGTCATGCTACTTTTTCTACATGATAGCTCCAATCTATTAACTCTGGGAAGAGAAATACCCTTTTTTTTCATGTTATCTGTGTACAGAAAACCACACAATGAAAGCCAGTGTCCAAAAAGGAGACAGAGGAGTCCTGCAACTTTATAAGGGGAGAAAGTCCATTGGGGCACATGCCCGGGGTTTTCTCTTTTGAGGTTTTGGAGGGCTCAGCCTCCTTTAATCCTAAACTCCCAGCTGCGTGTTGTCCTCTTCCTTTCCCCATCGGCTGAGGTACTAGGAAGGTACAGCTTTCCAGAACTGCCTACCACATATCCCCCCTTGAACCTTCTATTTTACCCCAAAGTCCAGAAGCTCAGGCTTGTGCAGACCCCCTTGTTTGTTTCAGGAGCCAAGGTGTCTGGGCTTTGTAACAAACCTGCTGCTTGAAGTTAGTAGAGACACTGATGTCCATTTCAAAGGTGTTAGCACCCATCCCTTCACCCTTGAAGTTGTTTGTAAAGACATTAACACACATTTTCCCTAGCACTAGGAATTTGCTTTTAGCAAGTATAACAGCTACATGCAGTTTGATTTCAATTGTAATATAGTGTGTGGCATGGGCAAAGATAGAGAATCTTAATTTGTCATGGCTTAGCCTAACGTCTGTGGTTTTATGACTTTCTCTCCTCCAGCTGTGGTTTTATGACCAATCTTCTCCAACTGGACAGCACTATGAGGTCTTCTCCACAATACAGCCAGTTGTGCCTATATGTGTGTGCATATAGGGATGCACAATATGATCAGTTTGGCAATGTTTCTTGTGCTTCTGAACTTCATGACAGTGTCCCTCAGATATACCGCATACTTTTTATTTCTTCAGCACATATTCTGCCTACGTTTTACTCTCTACAGAATGTTCTCAGACTTGGTCTGAGAAGCACGCATGAGCAGCAAACAACTGATCAAGACTTTTTAGGGCTCCTCCAATGACAAATTATGGATCAGGTGTATTTTTCTTTTGCAGGTACCATGTTCAGAACTGGAATTACATTGGGGAGGCAATTCCCTGAAAGGGAGCTCAAAGCTGTCCTGCAGCAACTACCAGAACAGCTCAGCACACCCTACTCTCTTCCACAAGTTATTCTTGGAGAAGAGGGCAGCTGCAACTGAGCCTAGAGGTCATAGGAATTATCCTGGCAGGCTGCAAATGGCCCATGAGCCAGCAGCCAAATGTCCTGAACTATGTCTTTGTAATGCAGAAAGTGTTCCCTGTTTTGACTGAGAGGAAGGCCTTACCTCATAGGTGCTTTGTACTTCCCCGAGTAGTTAGGCCTGTTTCGCTATTTGACTAAAACTAATGAAGTTGCTGCCTGCCACATTAAAATCCATGCATGTTTCTGTAATTTATTTGCCTGCCTCTGTCAAATGAATATTATGTTATATATAGCACTGCGCCTTTTTCAACTAAATTGAGGGAAACCCAAGTGTGTTTTTTCTAGATGGGCTAAGTAATTTGCAAGTACAAACTTCAGAATATTGAAATGCTGTGAAGATTGTATTATCTACACGGAAGGGGAAGTGCTAATGTTATATTACTCACCTCTGTGTATTTTAGCCAGGTTTGTTTTGTTGAAAATTTAAGTTCTTTTAAAATGTTCTATTTTTGCAGTAATTCATGTAGCATACCTTTTACTTTAAGTCAGTAAAGAAGGTCTCAGGCTTAACCTGTTTTAAAACCGTTCTTGCCTTCATATAAACACCAAGAAACAAACAAGTTAGGTGGTGTATTTACTATGAGTGTCTAGAAATAAAGTTGTAGGGCTCTACAAGTGAAGTTATTTCTTCAAATGTAAAACATTCCATGTCCTTGATGAAATGGTGAAGTCATATCCGCTAAATAAAATTCAGGACTGACCAAAATAAAAATTTCTCTTTAGGTATCTTACTGTGTCTGTATATGCCACTATTTAAATTCTTTTTTCTTGCTTTATTGAAGTACAGGCATATTTTTGGTCAGAAATATGGAGAGTTTGTGGGAAAAAAAAGATCATGATGTCTGGATGATAGATTTGAGGCTTTTTTTAATTCTTGGTGGGGGGGTAGCTTTTTGTGGTTTTTTTTTATTTTTTTTGTGTGTGGTTTGGTTTTTTGTGGTATTTTTGTTTGGTTTTGGCGGGGGACTTGTTTGTTTGTTTGTCTGTTTTGCATGTTTTTTGGTGTGTTTTTTATTTTATTTTTTGGGGTTTTTTTTGGTCATGGGCTGTATCTACTAGATTGCAAAAACATCATCCTCCCAGTCAGTCAGTCAGTTGATTGCCAGGTAGAATGTTTTGGTTTTCTTACTGACTGTAACCCAGCTTAAAAGCGGCCAGGTGGGGATAGTCTGGACAGTCAGATGCTTTTTTTAACGCAAAAATAAAAAATGAGATTTTCCGAAGCTCCAAAAGCACAGGACAGCTTTCAAGAAAGGGGTTAAAACTACTTTTCACAACTCACAAAATTTCAAATGCAGACGGTGTATTTTTGTGGGAGGGGGTTGCCGAAAGGGAATCCTCAATACCAATTGGCTGGTCTCTATCAGCCGCAGCTGAGCTCAGGCTGCTGCTGAAGTGCAGTATTGATCTGAAGGGTGAATGTGTAGGGAGCCTCAGAGAGTGATTCAGAGGCGTTCTGAGAAGGGAGCCGACCTCTTCCCGTAAGAAAGTGGTTTCTAGCTGCCCGTGACATCCTTCGTGAATGACGGGGAACGCGAGCAAGGGCAGTTTGCTGCTACAGCGATTGAGGGAGCGAGGTGCTGCCGCTGTGGTCGCTGCTGCTGCTGCTGGTCTGCCTGCTGCTGCTGCAGCTCCATGTAGCAGGTAAGGCAGCTTTCCCGGGAAGTGGGGGAGACCGGGATGGCCCCGCGGTGGCCGGGGCTGTGGTGTGGGGTCCCGGAGCCGGGCACCAAGGGACGGACGCCGCCGCCGCCGGAGGAGCGGCAGGGCCACTGGCGGGGAGCCCGAGCGTGCGGATGCGGCAGCCTCCATTCCCTGCTCATCCCGGTGTGGAACCGCAAAACTTCAATAAGTTCCAAAGTGTGCGAGTCCGCAGTGCCTGAAGGGAGAGGGAGCAGTGCACGGGGGGGGGAAGGAGCTGCAGCTGCCCCTGCCCGCTCTGCAGGTGTCCAGCGTCCGGCCGGCGGGCAGCGGCTCCGGGAGACGCGCGTACCTGGGCGCCACGAAGGTGCGGGTGCAGCCACCTCGGCTGTGCTGGCTGCCGACATCAGGGCTGATAGAAGGGAAAATACAGCGTGCCAAACTGGGCACTAAAAGGGAGAATAGCTAAGAGATGGTGTGAAACTCGTGGGACTAGACCTTTTTTTTTTTTTTTTTAATGTTTTTTTTTTTTTTAATTTTTTGAGCGCTCAGTACTCTGTGCGTGTGCGTGAAGACAGGGAGGCAGGGGGGAATAGGGGGGAATTTCTGCAGCATTGACGTTTGAAGTAATAAGGTTTAATTACAGGAAAGAAGGTAAGGAATGTGAATTCGACTTGAAACAACTTTGAAAACACCTGAGCAGCCTCCCCCCTTTAAAACAAACAAATAAAAAAAGGCACTGCAGAAAAAAATTTAATGGGGGGAAATAAAATTTAGCCCTGACACAAGGTTTTCAACTGTGAGCCATGATTTATCACTATAATGTTTCAAACTGATCTTCTATGAATTAGTCATGTGATGAACAGTATGACATGCATAATCTTTATACGAACGTTTTAATAGCGGGTTTTGCTCTGAATTACAAATCATGCTGCAAGTGTGCCTAAGACAGCGATGTGTGAAGGTACTTACCTGGAGTATTTCACATAATTTTTGATATTAATGGCTATGTGTCTTTGGTATTTCAATTCTTAATATTCAATCTAGAGTAAGGAGGAAACATAGTCTCTTGCCTTTTAAATACTCATTTCAGAGCATGCTATGGTGAGGTGGTGATGATGGACTTTGTGTAAATTTCTGTGTTTTTTGAGTGATGGCTAACTGTGTTTTTTTCTGTATCTGCAAATATCTGTACAGAGCTATATAGGATGCTGGATAGCATTAGTGAATGCTTGAGGTTACTGGCATTTCTTTTTAATTTTCAAATTCAAATATAAATGGCAAAAACAAACAATTCAAGAATACTAAGTAGGTCTTATTATAATGCACCTTTTGCTGTGTATGTGATTGCATTTCGGATTCAAAGTAAATCAGTATTAAAATATTTCCATGAAACCATGCTTTTATGAAATTAGCAAATTTGCCAGGATGTCTTTATTTTCAGTCTTCTGAACATGTTAAACCTTTTACTGATCACAGTGTGTTTTCAAGAGGTATCAAGCCTTCTTAAAAAAATATTTTCCCAGACCTGAAATCTGATGGTTGCATTGCAGAAGTCATAAGTAGTTAATTGGTAAACTGATTTGGGTGCTCAAGAATGTATCAGCATGCAGACCAAAGTCTTCCAACACAACTGATCAAACTAGTTACCTCATGTTACTCTTGTCAGAGGTTGAAGCCCCTGTGGGAGACCTCAGGGGGAACAGATTCTCCTTTGGGAAAGCAATAAACAAAATACTTGTTTTGAAAAGACTGTTTTATAAGCAAATTTATTTTGTCATTCTTGCATCTATCCCACAGGTAACATTTATCCTCAAGTTTGCTTTATTTTGATTAATTTTTGCCCTTTCTGCCCTCTTCCCTCCCACCTGTTCTGAATGTCAGGTCTGTGGTACTTGCTTATCCACTGTGCTGGAGGGATCTCCCACAATTTCTATTCATAATATGTAGACAGAATTCCCTCCAAGTGTTCAATGATTTGTAATTTTTTCTTACAAATATATAAGAAGAAATAATATTTCAGTTGCAATGACATGCAATAGAAAGTAGATTACAGAACAACAAATATAAAGGCTACAGTCTCACTATATGTAGCTTCTCATTTTGCACCCATCAGTTGGAGTTGTGTTTTTCTGAGAAAAAACATGTCTTGTAATCAGTACTCAGAAGGAAAGCAAATGCTTATTTTGCTTTCTTTCAACTTTAAATAACCCATTAGTTCAATAGTAGTGCTTGAGAAGATTTAAAAAATTTAGAGGTTAGCAAATTCCTAAATTACTTTTCCTTAAGTGAGTTTTAGACTAACAGCTTTTTCAGTACTCAGGTTATTTTAAATACTTTTGTATAAGATAATGTCTTAGAAATCATTGACACCTGTGTAATAGGAAAATGTCATGACGTTTTTGTCTTTATCTGGATGCTACTACCACAGTATCTTAAAGGTTTGGTTATAAATGTTTTGTAAAACATGGCAAAGTTGTGCTTCAGTAAGTATTTAAACAGTTATCACGGAATTAGAGAAGGGAGTAACTTACATGTAACTGTGCAAAGCATCATTATCAAATGTTTCAAATATTATTATAATCACCCACGGCTCAGGTA
The DNA here is from genome assembly GCF_017590055.1 of Onychostruthus taczanowskii. Lineage (NCBI taxonomy): Eukaryota > Metazoa > Chordata > Aves > Passeriformes > Passeridae > Onychostruthus > Onychostruthus taczanowskii. Next base: position 1,393,194 of record NW_024498540.1, read on the forward strand.
AATTGCCTTTAATGTGTTCAGAGGATCTGTTAGCTTTCCTAAACTATTCTGACGTGGACATGCAGTGTGAAGTCTTGCAGTAAAGCATAGCAGATAAAGTCAGGGTGGAACATTGTGCTGTCTTCATGTAGGGAAGCACAGAGGCTTGGGAGTGGGCACACAGCCTGGTGGTGGCTGTAGGAGTCACTGAAGTACATGAAAACACCTTCTTATTGGTGGGGAGCAGGGCTCTCCTTACCATGTGCCCTGCTGTAAAACTGGGAAAACACTCATCATTTCCTGTGTGATGACTGGGTCTTAAATTATAAAAAGAAAACTGTGCTCCAAATAGTCTTTCTCATTAGGCATAACATGATAAATACCCATTTTCTTGAGAAAGCCATCTAATGGGAATTTCTGCACGTACATTTCTTCACAACAGTGCCTGCCCAGAGGGATCTTACCTTTTGCTCTGGAATGTATTGCTTTTACTTATCCTTATGCTTTTAAAGATTATGAGAGAGTGCATGTCCTCATTGCATGTCTTTTCCTTATTTTCTAGCTATAATAAAATTGTCTGAAACAATGAAGAAAAATAATATATTTCAGGTTTTGATATATTTATTTTAAAAACTTGATTTTTGTCATATATTCTACTTCTGATTCTAACAACATACACTGGTTTTAATATAAAAATATTGAAAATTTACTAAAACCTTTCGCTCTACTGCTTATATTTCATTACCAGACATTATTTATTATTATTGATACTTACATTATTGCTTAATAGTGTAAGTATTGTACTGAGTACTGTGTGAAATAATTTTGTGGTGACAGCCAGCATTTTCATTTAATTACAGCAGTTGTCCCATTCAGTCATAGGGCTTTGAGAAATGATTACATATACGTATTGATGTTGAGCATCTCTCCTTCTTTTAGAAATACCAAACTATTTTCAGAAAATTTTTCTTAATATTGACCAACAGTGATATATGTGTGTGTTTATGTACTGAGCTGCTTGCATGTCCAGTTGAATAACTCATGCTAAGGGTCTGCAGCATGAGTTTTATGAGGAGCAGCTGAGGGAGCTGTTTAGCCTGGAGAAAAGGAGTCTCAGGAGAGACATTATCACTCTCTGCAACTGCCTGAAAGGAGGCTGTAGCCAGGTGAGGTTGGTCTCTTCTTCCTCAGTCAACAAGTGACAGGACAGAGGAAGCGGCCTCTTGCTGCACCAGGGGAGATTTAGATTGGATATTAGGGAACATTTTTTCATTGAGAGCATGGTCAGACATTGAGATAGGCTGTCTAAGGAAGTGGTGGAATGGTAATGCCTGGATGAGTACAGAAGGCATGTGGATGTGTCACATTCTGACGTGGTTTGGTAGTGAGCATGGCAGAACTGTGTTAGTTGGACTCAATGATTTTAGACCTCTCTTCCAACTTTAACAATTCCATGAGAAACTATAAATACAAAGTCAAATACAAGCAAATTGATAACAGTTCTGCTGGAGTTATTCAACATTTCTTGAAAGGATAGAAAAGAAAAATAGTTCAATTTTACTGTGAATTGTTTTAAGCAGTAAAATATACTGATTTTTTTTTCCCAGTATGTTGCTGAGTGGAGCAGCCATATTTTAATCTTATTTCCACATTGTCATTAATTTATGAGAGTTTATGTATTTGAACCTGTATATTAAAGACTCCTAATAAAAAAACCCCAAAAAACACAGGAGAGAAACACAGAACAAAAAAAGAATTAAAGCTGATACCATAGTGTCTTTGATTTTTCTTAATTTAACCATGGTTTTCTATTCACGTGTTAAGAGAAGAAACTCTAATACCTCTGCATTTGTCTACTACCCTTCAAATCATATGTGTTTGCCTACAGCATCAATATCTTTGTTGGTTTCCAAGTTATTCATTTGCAAAGCTCTTTGAGGTATCTTGAATGCGAAAACTGTCATGAAGCCAAGTGCTGCTCTGCTTTTAAGTGACTCATAAAAATGCCTCCACTTAAAGCATTTTATGTATACATCAGTTTGTGTGTGTTTATACATACCTTTTAAATGAAGAAATTTTTATAAGGCATTTTAAAGTGCGAACATGATTTGAGTTTGTATAGCACATTGAGTTGAAGGTATTGCAAAGAATGAATTATGGTTCAGGGTGGCAAAAAATAGACAAATGCTACTAAGAAGGTACATGAAGTGTTATGTTTTATAACTGCATTATAAAAAATATATATGATCTTTTGCCTTTTCTTAGGTACTTGGCTGTTCACTAAAGGAACTGGAATATAATGTCTATTATAAGAGATGGCTCCTCTTTTCAGCTCTAGGTTTCACTTTTAGAAAAATCTTTGATGTGGAGGGAGGTCCACAGTCTGCTGAGGTGTATTAGTTTCTCTCCGTGTATTCACTCCTACTGGCCTGTATTTAGGAGCGGTACGATACTTAGAAGTGGTTGTGTCACAGTAGTGGAAATAAAGTTGGGTATCATTTCACATATGCCTTATTTTGTATTGTGATACTATCAGATTTCACAGAGTAGATGTGACGATGTGCTTACTTCTCAAGGCAAAAATTAGGGTAAAGGGGTACAGATTCTGTCATCCCTCATTAATACAATTTGCTGCTCAGAACCTAAATTTCAGAAAGGTGGTTAGGTCTGTCTCTTTTTAGGATGTCACTTAAGAGTCTGCCTAATGTTAAGGATAATTCTCTTATATGTCAGTATGGTTCTAAGAAGTTGTCTGCTAAAGCACTCTTTTTCCCTGAGACATAGTACAAGATATTAATCACCTCTCATCACTGAAAAGCTTACATTGCTGTTGAATAAGACAGGGCTAAGACATATTTTGGCTTCTTTGTTTTAAAAAAAATTCTTTCCTAATTTCATTGCTCTTTATTGGTTTATCTTGGCTGATTTGTTTTCTTCTTTTCAGTAAAACCAATTGTGGGGTACTCTGAAATTGCTACTTTGCTGAACTCCAGAAAGGGATTACATTTCCTTGACAGATCAAGTGAACCTGTCATAGCTTGTTATAGCTACCTCCTTTTTGAAATCTTGTAACAAATATTTTGCTTCTTTTTTTTTCTTTTGCTTTGTGTTTATTCTCTGCTTTGTCTCAGCGCATGCATTCTTAATATCCACTATAAAATTCAGCTATAAACTGAATTTTGAGATGTCCTGACCACTGCTTCAGTGTAGTCACTCCTGTTGCACTTATTGTCTTTTAATTCCCACTGTCAATTACCAAATGACAGATTTTTTTTCCCCCAAACATCTGTCCTCTAGTAGCAGAGTCAGAGGTGGTAGACTGTGTAATGCCTTCACTCACAGAAGCAGTCTCTTTTATTCAGTTCTGTGCTGTACATTACGTCTTTCTCATAAACCACTGAAAACTTTGACAATAGCATCAAAAGCAATGAGATTTTTGTGGAATTAGAGATGAACCTTGAAAATTACTTCAGCAAAAGGAAAACACTTCAAAATAGCAAAATGGATCTTACGGATAATGCGTTAATGATCTGATGGATTGAACTGCATAATAAAAAACTAATGATGATAGAGAAATAATACCAAGGTAGAAGAAGAGAAATAAAACCTATCTAAAGTTAAATAAAAACTCTTTGCTTCAACTTTCCTGTCATTGATGGAAATAGCCCTACTTCTGGTTCTTGTCAGAGAAATAAAGCTGCATGATTCGCTGAATAGACAGCTCAATGAACTAGCATGACAATCTTGATGCATCAAAATCTTTCATGTTGTATTACAGTAGTAATTATTTATTTCTGTAGAAATTTACTTTGAAGCTAGATTTTTGGCCGGGTTGATTCTCTAGCTTCTTTAGGAGCACAGAGCAGGAATAAAACTGGCTTAACCTTGGCTGAAGACTCCCTCAGTCACAAAGCTTGTGCTGTTCTGTGGCTGGCAAACAGCAGCCCTTTGGCCAGGCAGAGAGTATGGCCTCCGTGTTCCTGCCCTGCCTATTACATATCTGCTGGTAGGGCTTCTTTTGGGAGCTGCTGTTAATATGGTTTAGGGAAGCCCTGAAATTAGTGCTCTTTAATATCTTTATCACTGACATAAACAGTGAAATCAAGTGTGCCATTAGCAAGTTTGCAGATGGCCCCCAGCTGAGTGACCCTGAAGGACAGGATGCCATCCAGGCAAGCTCAAGAGGTGGGCCCATGAGAACCTCACATGGTTCAACAAGCCCAAGTGCAAGGTGCTGCACCAGGGTTGAGGCAATCCCAAACATGAGTACAGTCTGGGAGCTGGAGTCATTGAAAGCAGCCCTGTGAGAAGGATTTGGGCTCTTGGTAAGTGAAAAGCCTGACGGCCATGAGTGCTTGCAGCCCAGAAAGCCAAATGCATCGTGGGCTGCATCAAAAAGAAGTGAGGCCAACAGATTGAGGGGATTGTCCCTCTCTACTCTGCTCCTGTGAGACCCCATTTTGAAGCACAGTGTTCAGCTCTGGAGTCCTCAGAGCAGAAAACATGTAGACCTGTTGGAGTGGGTCCAGAGGTGGGCCGCCAAGATGATCTGAAGGCTGGAGCATCTCTCCTACACAGGCAGGCTGAGAGTTGGTGTTTCTCAGCCTGGAGAAGAGAAGGCTCCATGGAGACCTTTAGCAGCTTTTCAGTACTTAAAGGGGGCTTATAAAAAGAGGGCCAGCAACTGGGCAGATATTGATAGGTAAAAGGATAATGTTATTAAACTAAAAGAAGAGAGATTTAAATTATATGTTAGGAAGAAATTCTCTACCTTTGAGAATAGTGAGATATTGGCACAGGTTGTCTGGAGAGACTGTGCGTTGCCCCATCTTTTAAAGTGCTGGGGGACATATTAGATGAGGCTTTGAGCAATCTGATCTAGTGGCTGACATCCCTGCCCACTGCAGGGGTTTTGGATCTAGATACTCTTTAAGGTCCCTCCCAATCTTAGCCACTCCACATTGCTATGAAATACTGGTATTCATTCTCTCTTTCTTCTGATAGCATAGTATCTTGCTTATAGGAACAAAGACTAATTATATTTATAAACAAGTATCCATATGAAAGAAAAAAAAAAAAAAATCAACCCAAAATGTTGCTAACATTGGATTCCAAAACCTCATCCATATAAGTCAGGAGACAAGAATGAACTTTTCAGGACAATGCAACTATTATTTCTACAGTATGAAACTCAAAAGAAAATGAATTAGGTGTCAATGTCATTTGTTTGGCTATGACAGAGAGAGATGATCAAAGAATAGTTTGCAGGGTTTTTTGTCCAGTATTCATAATGCTTGTCTTAAGCAGTTGTGTTGATTTCTATACATTCTTCCCTAATTTATTAGTTGCCTTTTACACTGAGAGAATGCATTTTCATTTTTTATTAAATTACTAGATCAAATAGAAATCAAGACCTCATCAGTGGCCTGCATACAATTCTAACAGTTTAAGGGTAAGAATCTTCTACCTAGTAAAGTTGATATGCTATTTATATTTTAGAGACAGTCACAGATATCATCAGGGAGGTTCCAGCAATACAAGTGTAAGTCAGACTTCAAAGTTAGAGGAGGGTCTGATACAGCAGCTTACTCAAGCATCTAACAATCTGCAAAGGCTGTGTGTGGTTCATGGGGATTTTGTTATTATGCACAGGAAAGGTGTTTCATTGGAATTTTTTTCCTACAGCTGTAGAATGGGAGTGTAGAGTGGACTGAGTTGTTCAAATATGAATATGAATGTCCTTCTTGAAGCTGCAACTGGAGAAAAAAAATTGCATACCATTATACTTGGTTCTGTCAGTAAAAGCAGTATGCCCCAGTGAATTTCAGTCCATCAGGGGAAAGTGTCAGAGGGTTTTGAGGAATTATGCAGGTAATGAGTACATAATTTGAGACTATCAAAAGAAAAGTATGTCCCAACAAAGAATTTAGCAAAACAACAGTAACATATAGTAATTTATTATGGTAATGAAATGTAGAAAAGTAACTGAAATTATTCTGTGTGGATGCCCTAGAATTCACAAAAAGTGCTACAACACACAGTCCCTTAAGACACCTTACATGTTCTTGGAACAGCTGTTTAACAGAGTCATATAGTGAATGGTCAGAGATGTTTTTCAGGGTAAAAGTGAAGAATGTGGAAGCTAATTATCCATCCTTTAGAGAAGGAAATAGAAGTATTTTCAAGTGATTACCAATTTATCACTGTTTATCAAGTTCTTTGGCATCTAGTCCTCCCAAGTTATCCATGCAGTACTTGGAGAAGCTCTTTTCTTCCCAACAGTGAAGCCCATTTTTTCAGGCAAAACTGGTTTGATAGTTTATAGTGATTTGATTAAAAGATTAATTCATTTCCTTCCCTTATTGCAAAGAATTGCTATAAGATTATAGCTATAAAAATAGACCAATTTTTTGGTAAGGATATATAAACTTGATTTCAGGAGTATTTAGGGGAAAGTAATTCCTTCTTTTATGGTCCAGCAGTCTCAGAGGATGTCCGTATTTCCTTGTTTTATCCATAACTAAATAAAGATGCCAGGATGCCATAAGAAAAGGAGGGTCATGGGAGACCTTGAAAGGTTTGTCTGAACTGGTTTTGAAGCTCAGTCCTTTTATCAAAATTGAACACTGAAGATATTGTATTAACACCTGGACTTGCGTCTATGCAAAATCCGGAGTTCCTATAGTAGCAATTAATTGGCTTAATTCTGAATCTCTTTTTCTGAAGGACAGTGTTAATTGTCATGTAGTGCTGATTCAGAACAACTGGAAGTACATTAATTTTCTACACTCCCAAAGTCTTTACTCGTGCATTATGAAAGTTTGTGAAAACAAATATTATCAAATTAGTGATTATTTTCTTTCCTCTTTAAGACAAAACTGAAATTGACACACATAAGGATACCTTTCTATATATGTGCAAATAAGTGTTTTAATGGAGCATTTTAAATTTATTCAAGCCTAAATCTTAGGTTTTCCATTCATTGCTACCTATCCTTTAAAAACACACTTAGAATCTCTGGTGTACTTGGGCTGTATGCTCTAATAAAATATAAGACCTTGGAGCATTAACAAATCTCTCAGCTTTTAAATAGACTGTGACCTATTCATTTACAGGGCTACTTCAATAAAGCAATAGCTCACTTAGGTTAATGATGGATCATGGTGTGATTCGATTTGCAGAGTGCAGACTTGCCTATTATCCCCTAATGTTTGTATGGGTCATGTTATCACATCCAAATAATGATTCATGCCACCCCTTGTTCCTGAAGATATCACAGTGATTACAGGAAAGCTCAGCATGCTAGTACATAAAGCCTTTAGGGTTGTGTTGGATGCTGTTGAATTATTATTTTTGGCTAGAGCATGATAAAGCTGGGAAGTCTCAGGCTTCTCTGTGACACCTTCCTCTTGTGATTCAATTGGCCATCTGGTTGAGCAGACGGGCTGGACATTTGCAGAAATCAGATCTGTCTCTCCCTGTCTTTTGCTTCTTTCTTTTTTCCTTCATTTAGGTCAGGAAAGTTAGCTGGCTCTGACCTGCTGTGATAGATTATTTACAAGTCAAGTGCCTTATGACTTTCCCCCCTCTACCCCCTCACAGCTTGAGTTTCTAACATGAAAATGGAGCAATTTACAAGAGGAAGAAAACATCAATACTATGTCCTGCTGTAGTTACGCACAGGAGAGACTCAGGCTGGTAGTCACACTGGGAAGGGAATAAAAGGATATGTTTTCTAGTTGTGAATACACTGTGAGTATCAACACAATTTATTTTCCCAGTGTTGCAACATTGTCATTTACACTGAAGAATTGTTGTCACTTAGGCAAAGCAATTCAAAACACACTAAGTGATGGGATGAGAGGACATTTTGGCTGTGATTGTAAATGTTTGTACAGTGCTCTCAAGGTTTATTTTTACTTATCATTTTTGGGGATTATCTGAGTTTCCTCACCCTGCCACTGTGTTTGTGCTGAAGGACCATCAGGCTGCTCCCTGGTTCAGCTACTGACAAACACTAAATCTTGATAAATGCTTCCAATAAAACTGCCCTAAACCTCACTAGCACTGAACTGTCATAGACGTGAACCACTCCTAGTTAATATATAGTACAGCTAAAACATGAATGGGTAGAGGAATAGTTGCCTTACATTTTTTTTATACAAATATAAAAGACCTATGGAAATTAAAAAGATGAACTTTGTTTTCTACCAACTGCACATGCAACCTAGATACAGAAGAAATTGCCATAAGAAATAGTGTTGTTCTTCAAATAAATTAATTTTCTTATAGCTGAATTTAAAGATTCTCTGACAGCTTCTGTCGCTAAGGAAATATAATTGTTTCAATCAGTCAGTGTTTTTCTGAGGAAAGCCACAGACAGTAAAAAAAAAAATTAACTTGAAAGTACCTATTAACATTGTTTCTTCCACTTTCTCTGTTTCTACACTTTGGCAAACAGGCACATTCAACAGCATCAAGTAGTGATGAAATGCTTAAAAATATGCTCTTTTTTAACCCATTCGACTTTTTCTCATCCCCCCATGGAAATATTTCCTAAAGAGTTTGGATACTATAGGGGGAGTTTGTTGTTCAAATCAGGCATTAGAAATATAATTGTGATTTAAATAACTTTGCTGTGTTGACCTGTTTGGCACGGAATATGGTAAAAGGATGGGCATATCCTTTTACCATATTTCATCAAAATATTTCATCTATTTGGCTCTCATTATGTAACATTTTTATTTTGTTTTAGAAGTATTATACAAGGAACTTCCCAGAAACAGTGCCAAGGATCTCAAAACTGTAAGCAGATTTCAAACCTAAATTAGGTTTCCCAGCTGCTTAGTGGTATATACTCACATTCAAATCATGAAAAATGGCTTTTGAAATGTGTACTACATTAAAACTCCAAGAAGTTTTATGTATTTTAATTTTCTGAGTGTTGCAGCAAATTTCAGACTTGAAAGTCTCTTGTGATTGCTGCCTGAAGCATTTATAGAAAGAGATTTTCTTCCTTTTCCCTCCCCTTGCATCCACAGTATAATGATTTTTGAGGATCAATATTGTATTCCTGCATTTGCAAGCCTAAACTCATTCAGTTTTATTTCTGTCCAATGTTTTCCTACTTAGGCATGTTGGGCTTATTGAAATTTGAAAATATATTCAAACTCACCATTTTCAATCCAAGGTCATTCTCTCTCCTTCACAGATCCCATTCCCAGTGATAAATTTATCAAAAATGTCTTGATGTTTTAGTCATACCTAAGAAATATATAGACTTAGTTTATAATCTGAATACAACGACCAATCCTTCAAGCTCAATGAACTAATAACAGGAACATGTGTGCTTTTTGCAAGCAAGACAAAGATTTTCACTCAAACCATAACCATAGTTGTCATTATTAACAATTTTTATTTAATAATTTTACAGCAGAGTGATTTTTTGCAGTGAAATATAAAAATACTTCAAGACTTCAAAGTTTGTGTTAATGCTGATAATTGTAGATTAAGCTGGCTGCCAGGTATAATGCAAAAAGCATAGGATTTTTATTTTTATGTTTATCTTCAATATCTAAATATAATGTGGCATATCTGTATCACTGTATCCTTATTTTCTTTACATTGAAAACAGCACAGTGAAAACATGTCCTGAAACAAACTCCTGGTTCTATTGTTATTTTTCATATAGAGAAGTGGAATCCATCCCTGGAAAGAAGGAATTGTAAATGTCACCACAATGAAATATCTACATAGGAGTTTGTGAAATTGTTTATTTTCTGCATGAAAATATGTACATGCTTATGTACATTCTTTTTATTGTCATTGAGATGATAGAATTAGGGTTCTTGTTTTCATGTCTTGATATTTTAAATGGGAAATGATGATCCTTAGAGAATTTAGTGCCATAATATCCTTCTGTTGCATTCTAGCTCCCAGGTGGGAGCTAAGTACTCAGATTTTTTTGAGGGTTTAAGTTAAAACATTATATAGAGACTGAACCCCAATAAGAAGCAACGCAAAGCAAGAAATGAGGCTTTTTATGTCAAGTGCAAAGTGGAAAGCTTTGCTTTGGAATCTGTCAAATATCTCTTGCCTGTGTCTTACCTAAATACCCACAGACAAGTAGACTTACCCCTGTCAGGGGAAGCTCATTAAATCCTACTCTTAGACAGAGCACCTGGCAGGAAAAGAATCTTCTTCTCACAGCTTCTCGTGAAATTTTCTTTGTCATGAGATTTTTTTTGTCTATGAAGACAAAAAAAAGAAGAAGAAGAATAGACTTTTCAAACTTTTCTGGACTTAGTTTAGGATTATAATATTACAAATTTTTGTCCAATTAATTTAAAATTACGTAGGAAATGTTATTTCTGCCTCAGATATAATGTAACAGTTCCAAGAAAACCTTGCTGTCATGATATATTGGAAAAAGGGATGAGTAAGAGAGGAAAAAAATGACCTTATTTTAGTAACAATAGTGCTTTTCTAATGACCAGTATGATTTTATCATATAAATTCAGTTTACTCATTTATTTATGTAATATGTGAGGCTAGTCAGCACTAATGCTGACTGGTAATGTAAATTAATTTTTGTGGTTCGGATTATTTTTGATGCTAGGTATCTAATCCTGGTGCCCTGTACTTCCATATTGTATGTGACAATTGCTTATTTTGCAACTTTTCTTCTCCTGTTAAAGTCACACAGTCGCAACAATAGATGTTGGTATAACGAGGTTCATATTAAAAAAAAAAAAAAAAAGGAAATGAATCCAGAGGAATTATAAAATCATGGTGGTTTGAAAATTATGTAATACTAAGTAAATGTGATGGTTCCGCTTTCACATGTGTGGAAATGAAAAGAGAATTACTTTGTGAATTCTTGAGAATAAGTCAGTTTTTCCAGCCTTGGTATGAGCTGTAGAAGCCCTGGTAAAAACCTTTCTGAGGAAAATGTTTTTCTATTGAGAATTTGATTTGTAGCTGAAGAAATCATTTTGGAAACAGAATCTGCTTTCCTGGAGAAAAAAATTAAAGGAAATAAATAGTTGAAACAAAATATTCTGCAGACAAAGATATAAAAACTAGAAGCATTTAATTCAGAAACATTGCGTGACATTGTAGCTGTTGCCTCATGCTCCTGACTGAAAAGCAGAAATGCTTTTTCTGTGTCACTCCATGTAATGCTTCAAGGCCTTGTCAGTCTTGTTCACTGAGGAGAGTGTTGGTCTGTGGAACAGCATGGAGAATACAGGGAGTAGGAGCAGTCCCATTTAAAAAAAGCGTAGCACTGTAAATCTGAGCTATCTCTCTCATATAAGATCAACAAAAATTACATTTTGTATTTTGGCCCCTCTTTTATCTAAAAAGAAAAATACCTTTATTTTGAACATTCTTTAACTCTCTTATTTAATACGACCTTAGTTCACACTTTTTGCATAAGATTTAAGCCCCCAAAGTATATTTTATCTATTGCTTGTGAGCTTAATAATGTGGAAAGTTGTGTTTATCCATCTTCTTTATAGAGGTTTTCACCTCTAGTTTATTCAGCACTCACTTTATTCTATTGCTTCTTCACTCCAGATCAAGACTTGGAGGAGCACAAGTGACACCACAGACTAAATTGTAGAAATTTAAGAGCTTGGAAGAATTATTAGGCCCTAGCTATTGTCTGACAACCTAAATAATTATTTTAACATCAAGGCTTGACCCTCTTCTACACTTAGTGAAAAGACTGCATGTTCTTTTGTCATTCTTGTAACAGCTAAGGCAGATTATTTTTCATCTTTCCTTAAAGATATTTATCAGCTAGATAACTTAATGTTGGTACCTTATGAATTCTTGACAGCTGGCCATAAAACCTGATAAATGCTCCTGCCAACAAAACAGCACGTGGGCTCCAAAAAAAGTTTCTGATTTTTAATAAGGTAGATTATTTGATTGATGTGCAGTATGCATTCTAATTACAAAAAAAAAAAAAAAAAAAAAAAAAAAAAAAAAAAAAAAAAAAAGAGGAAGAGGAAATTTGTCACTTCCCCATTCATTATTCCTTAATTAGACTACAACTAATCAGAATTTATGATTGGCTAAAATAACCCCAGGTTTAATTTACTGCACTGCCATTACAGACAGATAAAAAGAAATCATGAATTATATCTCGCTGCCAAGACAGCACAAAAGAACAAGGAAATTGGATGAACCTTGAAATATTGTAAACATGACTCTGTCTGCAGTCTCTCAGATGAGTAATTTATTTTTAAATATGATTTTTTTCAATATGCAGTATTTATATATATTCGGAGTACCAGAGTAGATCAGTATTGCATGTGAGATCAATGCATTTATTTTGGTTTTGGCTTGTAACAGCATTTTGCATACTTAACATCAAAATACTTCAAATGGACCAAATGAGTGGTGATAATAACACAGCTCTGACATTGTTACAGCTTCATTGTGGAGCTGAAATGTAGAATGGGACCTTTCATTTAGATGTGTTTTTTTTTCCTAAGTCAGCTTTATTCTACCAGTCTGGGTTTGATGTGGTGTCTGCGATGTGCTTCCACTGCTTTAATGGTGGTCTCTGTTTGAATGTGTGTATATTAGGGGAAGAAAGTAGGGCAAAAAGAGAGAGTAAATTTTCCTAATTACGTAGTCATTTGTACTCATTTTCTTGCATGGCAATGTCAAAGTAACTTGTATCTCCATGATACAGTCATGTGCATATGAAAGCAATATATTTGTTTTCATATGGAAATCTGCTGACATGCAGGCAAACCCATCAGGTGCCTGTGGTGCAAGGTGTGGAAAATTCTGATTAGTCAAAGTTAGTTCTTTTCCTGAAGTACTGTCATTGTTTTGTGTGCCCAGTAGAAGAAAAGAGAGAAAGAAGAAAGATGTCAAAACAGAAGCTAGCAACAATGGTTAGCAGTTAAGGAATACTATTGGGCTGTTAGAAAATAAAGTTTAAGTCCCTGTTTGCTTTGACTTTAACTCAGGTCTCATTTTAAGTAAGTAACTTTGCCTCCATATTTTACAGCCTGAGTCTCTCCAAGGAAGTTATTTGAATTTTTATAAAAGCTAAAAGATCATTGGTAGGGACAGGAATTGTAAATTACTCAGTAGCACAGTGGGCAGTATACTTACCCACTCTTTCAGAGGCAGGTTGGGTTTCTGTTCTGAATTGATCCAAGCAGAGGCTTCAAACCTTGTTCTCCCTAAATCTCGGATGAGCTGCCTTCCGCAATATTATTTGGTCTAAAATATAGCTTTAGGCTTTTTATAGATGATTGAGTATTGCCTGTGAGGTGTGTTCCCACTTGAAATCTGAAAAAGTATATAAGTACAATAGATACATGTTAACTACTCTTCTTTCAACTTTTTTGGTGTTCTAGTTTAGGGATTGTGTTTTGGCTGAATTTATTTTCTCTTCAGTTAGTGTAGATCCAAAATGCTTCAAAAATAAAGACAGATCGTGAGAAACCTTAATCTGAAGATTTGTAATCCTGAATTTCACAGTGCAAAAACTCTCAAGGTCCTGGCTACGTAAAACCAAGCCATTGAAAATGCTTATCTCCTTGTAATACAGCTGCACAGAGAAACAGCTGTTGTTACTCACTGTGGGCTCAGCAACAAGCCACAGGGTCGTTTTTATTTCCTCTGATTCTATGTCTTGTAGTTACGTAGGTGCAGTGCGTAAGATTGAGTCATGTACAGTCAACCATTGGTTCTTACAGCTTTAAATAGCATATAAAAATGATCAGTTCACTAGGCTGTCATTGACAAGAAATCACTGAAAATGGCAGAAAATTGTGTACTTGTCTCTATTTCTTCTGTAAGTTTCTTTTTTGCCTGCTTTTCCAGGCAGAGCTTGTCCATGATGTGCAGGGCATCTTTTCTGTGTATGTGTGCACAAGTGAGATCTCAGCGTCCTGCAAGTCCTGCTGCTGCTGCTGTTCTTATTATCCCCTTTTCATCTTTTTCTTTCTTCTAAGCTTTTGATTGTTTTTTTTATTTTGCTTTTTCTTTCTCTTGCATATTTATTTTCTTCATCAATTTCTTCCTCTCTGGTCTTTCTGTGTTTCCCCTTCTCTCACTGGAAAGAGGTAATGTAGTTCAGTAATGCTACTGTATTAGATTTAAGGAACCTTCTGCTTCATGCCAAGAAAGCTGGGTCACATCTGCAGCAAACAATAGTTCTCCAATGCATCAGATACAGGGAAAGAAGCCTGAGACTTCATGTAGAACAAAAAGAGCTGGAATATTTTTGTAGTGAACTTCATTTGCATCATGCTTGTACCTTAGTAGACATCTCCTATTTGATTGCATATGTGTTTTTACTTTTGTACTTTGAAGCTATGCACAGTTGCACCAAGGAATTGAGGATGTGAAGACACATCCAAACTCTATAAATATTTGTCTGTAAAGATAAGAAAATACCTAAGTTATTAATGGAAATTATGACGGACATCTATATAATGGACTGATCCATGAGAAAATTATTTAAAGGAACAAGCTGGCAACTCTTAGATATAGGTAATCAATACAACTGTATTTCTGCAAAAGTTCTAATAACATCTTACTGTGCAAAGCTGAACCTTAATTCTGATGATTATTAAAATAATATGTATTAGAATGTCTTCTTCACTACACAAGAAATATTTTCCTAATGATTTTTTTCATTATTGAGGCACTTTAATAATTAGGCAACCAACAAAGAAGAAATGGGACAGCCTATCTAGGCTAAGCTTTTGGAAAGGTGCAAAATTATTTTTATTACGTTCATTTACTTCAGGCACCTTCTGCTTGACATTGGCAAGGCTTGCAATGAGGACCTTTACAATATGATTTCAAGGAAAATGATGCACTTGAAGTTTCCACATGGATTCATACATCTGAGCAATCTTTAAAAATGTCCAGTGTTTTATTTTTTGAAGAGTATAACTTATTTCTGTCAAATATACAAGCTCTGGTTTTATCCTGCTTGTTGGGAACTTTTGAATGCTTTCCAGGTGCTGCTGTGTCTCTTGAAAAAAATAAAACAATAGCTTTGCAAGTGATGCCATCTGCCTGCATCCTTTGAAATATGTTAACTGAAAACAAGTAGCCTTGGAAAAGGATTAACTCTTTAAGTGCTGACCGTAGAAGCTGCAGCTGAACCCTTAATACTGTAAAAACCCTGCCTGTAGCCAGGGCTGCAAAGCCACACAGAAGCTTCTCTGGTGTGTCACTGAGATCGTGACTGGCACACACGTGAACTCCAAGAAGGTCTGTAGCCTTCTCAGACAAGAAAATCTGTACCAAATAGTGCCTAGCTAACAAACGCTTTTAGTGCGTTAAATGTTTCGTTGTTTCTTAGTTTAGGGAGGATTTGCCCAGGTGAACAAATGAATGCTCTTTACCGTATTGCCAGACAGGATGGGACAAGAAAGTGCTAAATAGGGAAGATGGAAGAGAATATAGTTTTGAGCACTTGGCTGTGTGAATGGATCTGCCGCTTCTCTTTCCCCGCTAGCTGATGTTGAGAGTGAGGGGCGGCAGTTTTCCCCCTGGAGCTCCTTGAATCCCAGTTGTCAGTTGTTTCGGCGCAGTATAAAACGCAGACAGCGCATACGGGTCCCATGGAAACTTTATTTGATGGTGTTTCTTCCCCTCTTTCTTCCTGGGCCCCGATGAAGGGGCCAACAAAGACTTATATCTCAGGGGAAAGGCAGGGGCAGACCTAACTTCCAACAAATCAGGAGAGTTGGGAGTAAAAACCCAGGCAGGGAATAACAGGAGCGAACCAATAAACTTCCAAGGAAGAAAAACAGTTTTTAGGAAATGGGTAAAATTTGGAGAAATAGAAACTAGAAACTAGCTGACGACATTTCTGGGAAAAGGGTGGAGACAAAAGGAAAAACCAGCACCAGGAAAAGCACTAAATCACAAATCAAACCATAGACCCACTGATAAAACAAAAAGCACGATACAACAAATGAAGACTGCACAGAAGTTAGTTGATGAGTTTAAAATTGCTAATTGAGTGTTTCAGCTGTTACTTTAATTAAAATTTTTCCCCAAGGGAAACTATCCCTACTTTGTTTTTCTACAAATCCTTTTTCTGAATGTGTCTTGTTCATCATACGGAATATGTTAACACTTTGACCTGCACAATATTTTGTTTGCTTATATGGCTGACACCTAGGGGCAGTAACTTTCAATGTAGGGTTTTAGTGAGACAAAGTAGCACAATTTTACTGGTGATATCTTAAAAAAAGCTGGAAAGTATTTTCCAAAATATATTTCACTCTATATTATATATAAAAGAAATGTGTAAAACTTCATCTAATAGTTTCACCTGGCATAATTACTTTTGGCATAATTAATTTTGCTGTTTATCCATACGATGAAAATCAGATTTTGTCCACTTTCAGTTTAATCAAAAGGCTGTAGCTGGTTAACTTTCTTTTGTTAGAGTTCTTCCATAATGGAGTCCACATGACACCAAACAAAAAAATAACTAATTGCTCAGCTGCCACTTATTTCTTCTTTTACACTGGCTTTTTCTGAAAATGTTTCTCCTTGGCCTGAGGCATAATCCTGAGATATGCACACAGTTAGGGATAATGAAGCTGCAGGACAGAATAATCAAGCCATATAGATGTAGTGACAAAGAAAATAGGTCCCCTGCGTTCTTTACGTGGTTTGATTTTGTTAAAAATCTTATTCACACACTGCAGGATGTAAGTAAAGGATAAAACTATGCAGACATGGTGTCATGGGCATGGATGGATACAGGTTCTACATACACGGTATATATTAGAAAGCTAAAAGCATAGAAAAGCACAGCATTGATAACATGATCCAATGGTCTGTGTCCCAGGGATTACACATTGTATCATATATCTGTGTTTTGCAGATTGTGTTCTTCCTGAAAAGTGGCATAGCTGGCAGCATCCTAAATCAGGGTTTGTGACAGAGTGCAGGTGAGAGTCTATGTGGAACCTAAGAGTTCTGGGAAGGAGAGGTATCTTGGAGGACTTTGTTATTGAATAATGTTATATTCATTAACAGAGAAATACACTGCCCTAAATAGAGCAGATATGTGGTATGTTTTCAAGCAGATGTCTATTTCATCTTGTATTATTACATAATCTGTGCTTCTGAAAATGCAGTAGATTTATTTTTTCGAGATGTCTTGTTTCTGACTCTTTCCCTGGCTTTTTCTTATCTTGATGAATTGAAAGAGCATTGCTTTTATCCTCTGAGAATGAAAGAGTATGTTGTTACAAGTACTCTTTCAGAAGTGAATGTCTTCCACCAGCTTTAATAAGAGCTGGCTTAGTGACTTCCTCCAAGTTTTGAAAATGTATTTTCTGATACCTTTACATGCATATAAGTACAATATTTATTTCCACTTTTCCTTGCTTACTTGTGCATTTAATTCTCCCTAAATGCACTTTTCCCATGTTAACAGGTTTCTGTTGCTATTTTCCGTTTAGTTTGTTCATTACATGTTGGATTTAATCAAATCATCTTAGCTCCTAAAAAAGCATTATCCCTTACTTCTGTAAGGAATTAATTTAAGATGACCTTTCTTACTCCCTCCTACTTGACTTGCTCATGTTGTATGTGCTAGAGTTATCCTCTTAGGAAGAGAGTAAGGCATTCATAGGTCATTAAATCTGTGTTGCCATGAAAACAACTTTCTCTAGGAGGCTTTTTATTAGCAGTGGGCAAACTGAATTTCTATCTTTGGTACCTGGTATCATATTTGGTATAACATTCTTCTGTCTATAAGGGCCCAAGTGCTGTGAAAAAGAGAAGTAGCAGTGAAACAGAGCTGATAGTGTGGCATCTAGGGAGAAACCAGGAGGGTTACTTCTGCAAGCATAATATTTCAGCTAGCAAATACTGTACCACAGCTGTCCTCAAAACAGTGTTTGCCTCTGTGTCCCTTGGACCTTTATACCTGAAAGAGCAGCAGCAGAATAAAGACAGTCACAATAATGGACCAACAGTGAAAGTGCTACTTCTACAGAAGTTCCTGTTCCCTCAGCTCATGTGGGTGTGCAGGCCTCTCTGTGCCAAAAAAAAAAAATGGAAAGAGGTGAAAAATTTCATTTTTTTTTATTGTCATTTGGAATCTTAAATTTGTATTCAAGCTGTCCGGATGGTTAAATTTCCTTGCAGGGGTTTTTATAGCTACAGTGTTGACTATTTGGATTTTAATTCTCAGTTATTAGGGAGAACTGAGATGCATTTGACTCCTTTGAACATGACCTCTGCAAAGAAGAGGAACCTCTGCATTCACTCAGTGCATTTGTGCAATATTGTTACTCATAAAAAGACCAGGTTTATCAAGGAGAAACAGCGAACCTGTTAATATAAAAACATTTTAAGGCAATTTACCACACAATTATTATGAATTCCTTCTGTTTCTGGAGCAATGCTTTTTAAAAATTATCAGTCAGATAGTAAAGATCATTAAAAGATAGTGGTAGCTGCTGTTAGCCTAAAGACTGTCAATATGTTAGATAAAATAATTTTCTTACAGTGTAATTAACTACTGCACATCTCTACAAGCAGACAAAATATTTTACATGGATTTATATGTCCTTGAATGTCTTTCTCATGCATTTCAGAGTGCTTTAAATGCAGTTAATTTGCAGTTTAAATATCCAGTTGTTTTTCAAGCTCTGTGTTTCTTGATATGGTCTTAGTCTGTTATTAAGCATTTCAGAATTTAGGATATGTGGATTGCCAAAGTTAAGTAATAGAACTGGTACTCAATTTGCTATAGAACTGTGATGGACTTTATAATGTTACTTTGGAAGAGAAGAAGTAAAATACATCGGTCACTGCACTGGGCAGATAATTGTAACCATTGCTCTGTGGTATTACAGAATCAGAAAAACAATATTTTTATCTAAAAGTCTTTCCTAGCATTACATGTTACTTCATTACATCACCTTACCCCAATTTCAGTTACCTTGAAATAAGTGGTGCTAAATGACCACTGAAGCTTAGCTTTATTAGAGGTCATGGTTTGAAAGCTTTTGTATGGCTGAAAATACAACTTTTGATTCTGTACTTGTTTCCATCAGTTTCTCAGTAGTGTCACCTGATGGCTTTAAGCAAGTAAGTTTTTGAGTTTTGGCAGAAGAAATGAGAGCAAAACCAGTGTGAGGTCTTACTTTGCATCTAACTGGTTAAAAAATGAAAAATAAAAATCCTCGTCAGGCAAGAAGGGCTGTGTTTTACTATGCTGGCAATTCCCAGCATAAGAAGTTATCTCTCTTCTTATGACACATCACCCACTAGCCCTACAGTAAAGCCCATAATCCACAAAGCAAAAAAGAGGACCTATAAAGAGTTTTTTTTTACCTCAGTTTAAACCTGTCTTCTCTACAGAGATAACAAAGGTGAAATACAGTGTCTGTGTACACACTTTGATTAAGATCTTAAAATACCTGAATGCCTGTGTCTCAGTTACACCTCTTGTTTCCCTTGGTTCTCCTTAGAAAGGTGCTCAAGAAGAGAAATAATAATCCTACAAAACTGTCTAAAACAGTTGGCATACAATTTTTCATACAGGAACACGTCTCTAGACACTGATACCCGTTGCTAAAGTGCAAAGGAATTTCACACGGCAGTTAGTATATCGTATGTTCATGTATCAATCCTAGTCTGCTGGGTTTTGGTTTATTAAATGTGCAACTTTGGAACCAGCTACTACTGAAAATTGTTACTGGTTTTACAAAAACATTTCTGAACTACACTTTTTTTCTTTGTACATATTTGTGGTATGCAAACTCTGGAAACTCACTTGATATAAATGCTCATTGTTCAGTAGTATTTTCAGTTTCTTGTATTTCTCCTGTTGACCTATTCTATAGGAATTTAGCTCAGCTTTTTCTTCAAATTAAGCAATCTTTTTCCTGTTTTCCCAAAGACCTCTTATCAGTTTCTGAACTACATATAGCTACACTTGCTAATTTTTGATATGATATGTATTGTTCAAGAAGTACTCGTATATATTGATGTGTATATATAGGGCAGGGACTAAGTGACCTGGGAGACTTCAGAGAAAGAGAAACTAAGGAGGGGTTATCCAGTAATGAGTAAGAAAATGAGCAAGGAAAGCAGAACAAATTGTTTCTTCAACTGAAGAAATTATTAGAGATGGTTTGGGGGCAACTGCACTAAGTTTTCACTGTCACAGATTCTTGGCAGTAGCTGTCCTAGTTTCAAGCAGCAATGAAGTGTCTGAATTTATAGCTGGTGTGAAATTACGCTCTGGTATCAGAAAACAGAAATACTGAGTTCAGATCATTCCTAAGTGCTTCAAAATCTAGAGCTCTGAAATACATGTTTAGGTATCTAATTTTAGGCAGTCTGATTTGAAACTGGACTTGTTATTTGTATATGTTCTGAAGACCAGCTGACAATTTATCTCACCACTTTAAATCTCCTATATTTCAGACAGTTTCACACTGCTAGAAGGTATGATATCTGAAAGGCACTTTACTGTGTAGCAAAGCATTCATTCTTACTTCAACGAAAGCTGCAATAAATTTGATGGAAGTAAACAGATTTGAAATGTAATAGACTGACAGTTCACTAGTTATATCTGAAATATCTGACCATAAGCAATCTAAATTTCAAACCAGTTTTTCAGTGTCAGAGAATGTATTTGGGTTTTAGCTAAGGGCAACTAAATAGTTCCATTTCCTGCTCAGATCCAACTGTATTATTTTCTGTGATGATAAGGACCAGAATAAATTCAGTACTAAATTAAATTTAAGATAAACAGCAATAACATCAGTGATTGTTATTGACTTATAATAAAAAGTTATAATTATTGTCTCTTCAACTACAACATTGAAGACTAGAACCCTTAAAAATGGGTGTTTTCAGTTTTAATAAATGTACCAACACTGAGGCCACAAGAGCATGAATGAATTTGGAGAATTTTGGGAAACAGGGGAACTTGCAGCTCACAAAGATCAGTCATATTGCAAAGGTTTGAAGAATTAATATTAGATACTAGAATTTCAATCAAATACTTTTATAGTAGAGATAAATGTAAATTTTAAAAATATCATAAATTATTTTTAATTTTGTCAAAATTACAACTTTCCAAAAACACGCACGTTTTGAAATTGTTTCAAGAAAGGGGTCAAGTTGACGTTGCTTTTGTGGTTTTTCAAAAATTCAGCCTTTTGCACAACTGTTAATAAATTATTAATATATGACACCTTTAACAGTTGGGATTTTGTGTAAGACTTTTGTTCTAAGGGATATTGATATCAAATTTTGAAGTGGACTTTTCAGTAGCCTTTGAACAAGTGAGGCATTTACACAGGTGACCATGTTGCTCAAATAAATTACCTCCCTTGCTGATTTGGTCTAGGAAAAGCCTTGTTAGCTGTCCTAAGTTCTTGCACTTAGATTGCTTTATAATGAAATTATTGAAGAGAGGTGAGTACATCTCAGCAGTGAACTGAACCAAAGATTTTTATGTAATTCCATAACAAATTGCAGAGTTGAGGTTGATGTAATATTGCAAACAAAGCTCTTTAGAAGAGCTTTATGTACTAACTCTCTAATTGCATGCATATATATATATATATATATATAGGTTTAGAAGGAGTCATTAAGAAAAAACAATGACATTTTAGAAGAATCCTATAAATGTCAAGGCAAAGGGAGTCTTGAGGAAATATTAATATCCTCTTAATTGTTGCAGTCACAAATGAAATTATCAGAATAGAAAATAATTTAAATGAGATGATTGGTTTCATGGATGTTTGAAGTGTGAATAGTATCATCACTTTTGGCAGAGTGGCAGAACTGAGAAGATCTTTTCATTACAAAAACACGGTGGCATGGCGAAAATCCTTTCCTTCTGTGTTTACAAAGTTCTTTCTTTCTTATGTGCATAACAATATTTTTCTTTTGGCAAAAAATGCTTGCAGTAAGACTATATAGCTGGTCAGAAAATACTGGTATGGTTTGGGTTTTTAATTTTTTCTTTTTTCCCAAAAAAGTCAGGGTATATTTTAACAGGGATTTTCTCAGGAGCCATTGTCAGCTGTAGCACAGCCTGCAAGTATTACAGTACAGGCTGTGTGTGGATGTCTGTGAGAACAGAGTGATATGCAGGAACCAAAATGTTCACCTCTGGTATGCAAATTGCAAGCTGACGTCTCCGTTCCAGTTGGCAGAACAAGGATTTCAATTTGCACTGAAGTCTTGAAATAGAAGACTTGCAAGGGAGAAATGCAAACATCATAGACACATGAGAGCATTTCTTTACAAGAGGTGGTATTTAAGTATTTTTAAAAGGTGGAAGGTCATAAAATATTAAACAAGGCATTTACTTCCAAGCTCACAGACCTTGCAGTGTATAAAATAAACAAATTAAACCCTCTAGATAAATAAAGCACACATTCACTTGTGTCATCTGTGGCCCAAGTGACCGGTCTAACCACTGTGCCTTTATCCATACAAGCACAAGGCAACACCTTTGCTGACAGGAAACAATGTATTGAATTTTTGGGAGAAAGCAGCATGACTGTAAAACATTCTACCTGTTGCTTGTGTTGAGCAATAGGAGGAAACAAATGGCAGCTGTGCGTGCTTAGACATAACTCTAGGTCTTCTGTGGCTCTAAAGCAAAATATTTTGAGTAAAAGTTCCTTGGATCCCATGATTTTTTTATCTTTCTCACTAGTGTTCTCAAAACCATTTTCTATTTAATTCCAGTGTTATTTTAAAATCTTACCATTCCTATGGAACATCCTGCATTTTGGTCAGTTGTACTCAAGAGTTTCGATTTCTCTCCTCCAAGTACTGATGTGAAACAGTTGTTCTAGGTTCAAATAGTTTTCCTATATTAAAAAAAAAAAAAAAAAAAAGAAAAAAAACCAGCTAAAATTGTTTTTTGTCTGATCTTAGTCATCAGTGGGTTGCAGACCTGTGCCAAATCCCATTGAATTTGATGAGGTGACCTGCTTAAAGGTGCCATTATAGCATATAAGGACATACATTTTAAAACAGAAGAAAACTTGAAATATCCAAATGAAAAAAAAATAAAAATAAAAAACCACAAAGAAACAAAACCAGCATTATAATTGGTAAGAAAATATAGCCTGAAAAGAAATTTCCAATAATTAGTCTATGTATAATCTTACTCATCCAATGGACCTTGTGTAATTGCTGCATTAATAATAAAGCTACACTTGGCTTTAATTTTTTACTCTTGTGCATTTTGGGGCAGTCAATAATTCTACATCCGATTAGCTGCCTGGAATACTTGTGAGAATAAAATAACCTATAGAGTTCGTGGACAAAAAACAGGGTTTGCCATTTGGTTGATCTGTTTTAATCTGGAAGATTAAGGCAGTTTTTTAACTTCTGCTATTTACTGCTGGTAGTCTTTGATGGGTACATAAATCAGGTGACACTATTTCAGCTTCCTAATTAGGGAACTGATGTTATTTAGGGGGAAAGATTGTAAAAAAAAAATCAGTAAATTCTTTATTTTGCATGTGTATGCACACATTATTCACGTCTTTGATGGGAGCTACTGTCAGTGCTCATGCATTTCATGCAGAATTATTGTAAATAAGATTACAGAGAAAGGAAAACAAATCATGTCCTGTTGTGTATGTCAAGTTTTTTTTAAGCTTTGATTTTCCTTTATGGAAGAAAAAAATCTTAAAATGTACTGCTGGAAAACCTCACATCTGTCTCAAGGAATCCCTGGTGCACAAATGGTTAAAGGGTGGATGATATTATTGGGAAAAAACATTAGATATTTGCCATGTTCTTACACTTTTCCCCCATGCACATTTTGTTGATCACGGGAAGAGACACTACACTGACATAGGTGGATATTTTATGGTTTCCACCATTTCCTAGTCCTCTATGAGGCAACTGCTGCCTACATTAGTCCAAAAACCTATCCTCTGTACACACCTCAGCTTGTCAGTGGCCTTCTCCAAAACTTCTCATGGTTGGATATTTTCATGAGATTGATTTAGAAATTCCTCATGAATGAAACGAGAACTTGGAAATTAGATTAATCTTTTGGAATAAAGTATAATAAAGTCAAAACTGATCTAAAAAATAAAATTTATCTTCATACAAAACCAAATTCAAACAAAAATTAGAAATATTTAATGGAAAAAATTATAATTAAAACTCCTTTTTTTCTGGGTCCAGAAGAAATTTTGAGTTGGTATTTATTTTCCCTTACAGTAGTTTGGATCGTTGTTACTGGTAGCATTTCAATTTGAACAAAGATGGAAAATCAAAACTTCTGAGTAGCTTGTCTCTCAAGCCTTCTTAAAGTAATTTATCCTCCAACAAATACTGTGACAAAGGTAGTACTTTGGGGCCTTTTGTTCAACCAGTCCAAATCAACATTCCAATCCTATGTGATATCTGAAATTCATAAAGGTTATCCTAAGAAAGCAAACTGTTGGAGGTTTATTGGGACTACCACAAGAAGCATTAGGAAGTATTTTAACTTGTTGGGTTGGCTGTTTGTCTGTCTTCATGTTTATGTGGACTATTTCTTCTTTGTGCACCATCATAAATCATCTATTTAAAGTAGGTTTGTTAAGTTCTCGTAAGTTTTTTTTTATATTTTGAAATGATACATAATGAATAAAAAATGTTGTTGCCACTGAGGGCCTCCTCGTTAACCAGAATTGGAGATGAAATGAACTGAAATGTTTTGGTGCTAATGATGTTCAGAGTCTGGTTTTTGTAATAAGAGATGAAGTATAATTTTTTGTTTGACTTCTCAAGATATGTGCCTCTGATAATGTCTGTGGATTAAGTTGGCAGTGCTCTTAATTCATCCTTAGATATGTGTTGTGCAGCATAATTTACATATTTTCAAATGCTGCAAATCTGCCCTGGTGAAATAAAAATAAGTTTTAGTGTCTACTAACAAAAGACACTAAAAGTAATAAAAATGTAGAAGAACATAAATACTATAAAAATCCCTTTTTAGAGTAAGGACGTTTTTACATTTAAGAATAATGCCTAAGAAGGGCATTTTTAAAGCTAAGATTAACTTGTGCATGGTTGTCTTTATACATTTCATTGGCAATACAATAAAAAATAAGTTAAACTTTCAAATATTTATTACTTTAATTGTGTTTCGTTCCTTGTTTACAAATGTATGTGCCTTTCCTCTCTTCCTTCCTTCTAGTGACATCTGGATCATAGGTATCATATGGTTGAGGTGCAATGATTAGTAATAGGGTTATAAGACCATTTTGAGCCAGGAAAAAACCCAAAACTATTAGTAAAATACATATACATTCGCAGCTCTAGCCACACATGAAGTATATAGGTCCTGCTATAGGAAGACATGAAAGTTGAATTAAAGAAGCATTTCTTCTCTGGTCTTAATATTTCCTTGATCTAGTTTGATAGTTGGTTTGCAAGCAAAGCTTAGTTAATAGAAGAAATAACAACTGATGATTTTTGAGTGTATTTATAGTAAGGAAGAAGGCAAGGTTGTTCATATGGAAATAGATTAGAAAAGATATATGAACGTTTTTGTAAGTTAGGTTATGTGCATAGGTAGATGTGTATACGTGCCTTATTAAATGTCTGTAAAACTTTTGCCAATTATATTGACACTAATTGCTTTGCATCAATGAATATAATAAGTTATTTTAATGTAGTTAATGACTTAAGATCAGGCTTTGTTAAGAGTATATAGGCTGGAGAACACGCAGAATAAAAAAACTTTTTTCTTATACCCTGATCAGGTGTGTGTATGCCACGTCCAGTCTAACGGTGACACTAGTAGTATTTTTTTAACTTTGAGATTCACTTGAGGGACTATAGCTTATGGAAGTACTATGTCTTATGTTGGAGACTGGATTAAACCTGTTCTAGTGGAAGATGTCCCTGCCCATGGCAGGGGGGTATTGGCACTGGATGATCTTTAAGGTCCTTTCCAACCCCTTAACATTCTATTATTCTATGCTTCTGTGAAATTAAACTTTAGTTTGTATGGACTTCACATGAAGTGCAACAAATGCAGATTATAGTGGAAATGTCGTATCAGAGTTCACTAAAGAAGTTTTTTGAACATAAACTATTTTGAACATAAGATTGATAAAGATATTTGTAGATATCTGGACAGGCTAAAACTGTAAGGAACAGTAACGTTTTTTTTTTTTAATGCTAAAGTGAAAACTAGTTCTAATGATGTCCTCTTAATACTTGATTACGCACTGAGCATTTATAATAGTTTCTAAAGAAATTATACACATGAACTCACGTTAAAGGATCAAAAAATGAAGTATATACTGAATTAATCACTTAAAACTGATTCCAGCTGTCTGTATGAAGAAGCATCAAGGTATCTGACATAATAAAATATTATCCCTTAAAGAAGGACTGTAGATTTACTCCCGATTAACAGGAGGCAATAAGCCCCACTTTAGCCTTGTTTTCAAAGGTAATAAATATCATGACTTCCTCCAAGGCAAAGTTCTGTTTGAATCATGCTCTGTCTAGTTTTAGAACATGTCACTGTGATATCTGATTTTTTTGTTTTATTTTTGTCTTTTCTGGATCACTTACATTTATACACTATTTTAGTTTTTTTCTCTTTTGTAATCTAAACTCCAACTCCTGTGTTGTATCTTCCTTAAAAGTTCAAGCTTAACAATGCAAGCTGTGGATAATGTGTTAATTGTGCTTGTTCTTTTATTATTTCTGGTTGAACTAGGGCATATGACATGAAAGGTCAATAATACCTAACTGAAGCATTGATTAAAGTGCTGAAAATAAGCTCTGGACAGAGATGTTCCCTCTTAAAAATCAAGAGAACAGGCTGTCATTAAGCTGTCCTGTTCCATTCTTGTATCTGAAACATTTATTAACCATTGAGCACTTTAAAATAAGCTATATAAGATTGAAATTTAGATTTAAGGAAACAACTAAAGAGTTAGCTCTCTGACACTGTCTCTGGTCCACAATCCATTTCATATGCTGCAGCCAGACAGAGTTGTATGGTCTCTTCAGCCAACGGAACTATCTGGACTAATATTGTTATACTCATATTGCAATTTAGCACATTTACATGCTACAGAAATTGAATTCGTGTCCTTTCCAATAATCATAAATGTGACCACTTTTTCCCCCCAAGGATTCTGGGAAAATCATCATAAGATCCTTGATGACTACTACAAGTAGTACTTGTTTAGTGTGTTTGGAAGGCAACTTATTAGTTTCAAGTGTTCATTATAGATAAGGTACGGTCAAAATATTCTGGCTATGTAAGTGTCAGGAGAATCAAAGTAGTATGTTTTTGTTTTTTTCTTTTTGCTTTTGGATTAAATTTATATGGAAGGATTATTTTACCATCTTCTTAATTCTTTCCCAGCTAATTATGGAAATCTGATATGTGGACATGAATTTTCTAAGTTAGATCAGCATTTTCCAGTTTGAATTCAGATATAGACCTTTTTAAACAAAATCTCCTGAGAAACAGTATAGACAGAGAGATAATTTTAGAATTTCTTTTCGGAAGTTCACTGACTTGTTTTAAATTCTTTCGGTTTCTAAGGGCTGCTTGGGTAGAATTCTGTATTTTTCAGTGATTTCTTCTCCCCTGCCCATTAACATTTACTGGTTTTATATGTTCTTGCTTATTTTTCTGCCTAGAATATGTTCTGTAAATGACAATGTTGGAAGGCCACAAGGATATTGATTTATCATGTTATACTCTTCCTGGTTAATGTATCTTTTTTTTTTTTTTTTTTTACTGTTTTAATAATTGTCTTCTCGAGTAACAATCTCCATTTTAATGTAAACTTTGTGCTTGTCTTCGCATGTAGAGTATGCTGAGTTTTTTGATAGGAGGTGAACTACAGGTATGTCAAATAGAATAATTTACGTTAGCTTATTAAAACAGGTTTTTTTTTTTTTTTTTTTTTTTTTTTGTGGGAGGTGGGCAACTGTATGAATAATTTCTGTTACAAAAACTTCCTGAGTCCATCATAAATCTCTGAGAAAGGCATGTTCTCATACATCTAAACAGCCAAAGCCAATAAAATATGGTTCTCTCTTAAATTATGAAAAGCTATAAAGTCCATCTCATTCTCTGCCCTACCTTGCAAAAACTAGATGGAGAGAGACTTTTTTGAACAACTTGCAGCATACTCATTGTGATAGAAACATCGAGTGTGAGATGCTGGTAGAATACCTGGCAAATTCAAGAAATCCTTACCACTCCACTGATTGTGTTAATCAGCAAAATATCTGCCTTTTAGTGATTATTTAAATATCAAGCATTCTTTTTCTGGAATAAGGTGACCATTATTTGTGTTTTTTTAATAATATTTTTTGGTTTCTTCCAGTTATTTAAATGTTTTAAAAAAACTCCACATTATCTGGAAAAGGCACCACAGTGTCTTCTTTCTTTTCAATAATTATTCTGATGTATTTATACCAAATGCTAAGTTCATTTTCTTCTCATCACTTCCTTACTCTTATCAAATACCACTCATGAGTAGTACAGCTGGTTTCACTGGTATCTTTCACCAATATTCATGACAATAACATTGATGTATTTTCATTTGCTTATGCTCCCCTGTGTGCCTGCCAGGAAGAAGTACATTCATACAGTCTATACAAGAGCTTTTTAGTAAAATTAATGCTATGTTCAACGGGGTCTTCAATCTGGAAGCAGCATTCCACAGGCAGTGATGCAGCACAGAAGCTCTTTAGGATAGGAAAGAGGAGTTTCTGCGTCAGCTCAGATTTTCAGAGAGCCTTCAGTAGAAAGCCCGAAGAGAAAGTTTGAAATGAGAGAAAACTTCTATCACGATTCAAAATTAGCCTTAAGCTGGACAAAACCTGGAGATGATTTGCTGACAAATACTATCTCTTCTTTCCTAATACATCAAGAATTCTCAAGAAGTAGTGTGTGGAAATCTGCTCCCCAATGGCTATTGATGCCATTGGGAGATACCAGTTGGCTGGTCTGATCTAAGTTCATACACAAACTGAAATGAAGGACTTCCTCAGATTAATTTTTATTTCCAATCAGGCATCATTCTTGATTTAAAAATTCCTGGTTTGGATAGTTCTCAGCAGTGCTTGGCCTGTGGATCCAATGGCTAATTACTGCCATTATGGAAACCAGCATGTGCTTTATTTGCGGTATATATTTAGTTAACATTAGCTTACAGACATGTGTTGTTTTTTTGTTGTTGTTGTTGTGTTATCATCAACTTTTGATAATTTTACCTGATAGAATGCAGTATAATATTCTTTTATTGTTTAAATGGGGGAAGAAAAAGTTCAAGGGTATCAGAGACCCAAGTTAGTAGTAAAATAAAGCAGTAAAATATGAAAATCTGGTACAGTACATTATCAAGTACTATGTGTGGTAATATTGGTTTGTTTCCTCTGAATGTCCTTAATTCTATGCACATTTTAACACTGCAGCTATAAATATAGCAGTATTAGCTAAATTTATAAGATATTCTATTGAGAAAGGTAGGGGAGAGTTCTACGACTGTCTGAAACTCCTGAAAATCAAAATGAAATTTGAAAACCAAAATAGATTAGCAGATTTTGTTTAGGATTTGGGGAATATAATTTTAGTTGCATCTTGTCCTTGACTGCCATAGACTAGAACAGTCAAAATAGAACATGTAAAGATGACATTTTTAAAGAAGCTAAACCAAGAGAGAGTCCTTGGACTTGAAGCATTGCTTCCTCTTCCCCTTCTCCAGAAACATAGGACAGAGTGTCTTAATATTGGCTGGTACTTAAGAATATAAACAGCAGATATATATTAGGAACCATCAAGCTGTGAAGTTACATCTTACATGAAAATCATCTTAGAGATGGTAAAATGCTAGCAATTTTGTTTTCTTGTCAGATGTGACATATAGTTTGACATAGATCAGGGATATTATAAAATTGAACCCATGAAATGCTGTGTGAAGCATAAAATGAAATTATTGGAATAATTTTAATTTTTAAAAATTATTTTTTTTAAACCAGATATGAGATTCCTCCTTTTTTCTGAAGCTGAACATAACTGCACAATAGTTATTTCCCATATAGGTCATCAGTACTTTGTGCTGCTACATTATTCTCATACACTTCTCTCCTCAGTCTCCCCAGTTAGTTACAGAGTCATTTTTCTGCATATGTAAACTCTTTGTTGTTGTTTTCTGTCTGAGCTTTCTGTAATCTTAATTCATAAAATCCTCAGTGACTGTGCTTGCTTTGCTTTGCTTTGCTTTGCATTGCTTTGCTAAAGCATCTGCCATATCCAAGTGGCTCATGCATAATCCAGGGACAGGAGATACTCACTCTGGTCTCTCTCATAGGTTTTGGTTTTCATACAGCCCTGGTTATTGTAGTTCAATCTGTTTACACTCCCTAATGAATTCATACAAAATTCCTTTGAGATATGGAGGATGTACTGCTGTTCCCTTTTTATAAGAGGGTGTTGAAGCACCACAAAAAACCCTGTGATTCCTTTTGAAAAAGAATGAATTGGTTTTTTCTTTTGCTTTATATGACATTCAACACTTAGATCTATGAAGCCAATATTCAAATGAAACCCTGCTAATTCCAGCTGATCCTTAATGACTGGCTGGGAGGTTGTGTGACAGAGAAATTGATAAAGCTGATGGCCCCACTTGGTGGGGTAAAAGCTTGTAGTCTGGATGACTTCAGCTCTGTCCTCATCAGTCTGCCTAGCTGGGACAAAATGTGAGTCATCAGTAGACAGAACTTCCTATTTGGCAAGATTTGCCCTGACTAAATTATAGCTTTCTAGGCTGTGTACTTCCTTATGGACACCTCTCTTGTATTTCAACTTTCGTCTTCTTGATGGTTTGGGATCTGGCTCTTTCATGGTGACCATAGCAATGACTGGACCATAGCCAGATTTTCTTTTCCCTATTTCCTTTTTTTTTGTTGTTGCTCTTTTCCAGTTTTTTTCTAGCTAATAAAACCATTAGAATCTGAGTGAACTTCTGCTCATTAGTGCACAGGTGACTCAAGGAGATGTTTTACACTCTTCAAGAGATGTTTTACTAAATCTCCTAAATTGTTCAAAGTTGAGCATTGAAATTTCTTTAATACAATCTGGGAGCGTATATCTTTCCCAAGATCAAATAGGTGTGTCATGTCATATTTCAAATTTGTCACCAAGATTTTTTCTTTTTCCCATTTTACAGATCCATGCCTGAAGTGTTGTACGTGGAATAAAAACTACCAGTATATTCATTTGTTTACATTGCAAGAAAAGGATTCTTAAAAGATGGGGTACTGAAAATAAATTACCTCTCTCACTAAACACAGATGTTTTGAGTCTCTGATAAGGTTCTGAAATCTAAGTCTATATTTTCTCCTTAATTTCACACTCCAGTTTTCCCAACATTACCTATTAAGAGTGAGGGTGAATTGCATAGAATTTAATAAAAAACAATGTGGAAATGTGAAAATATACATGGGTTTTGTAAAAATAATTCCGCTGTGAGAATTTGGTTATTTAGCATGCCTTATATAGCCTCTTTAATGAAAAAAAAATAAAAGAAAATGTGAAGTTGTTTTAGAATGAATGGCAAATCTGAAGTTTTTGATGTTTCTTGTTTTGAAGTAAATAGAGCAAAATGTACAATCAGGATTAGTATTAATTACTTAATTTGGTTGAATTACAACTGGTTAGTTTCTAATTTATGTAAATTCATTTATTAATCTTAACACTGAAGAACTTTCAGGAGGAAAAATTTTTCAAAAAGGGATTTGCATTATTTTATATGCTCAGTTTATCCTTACACAGTACTAAGTACTCACTTTTATTTTGATACATAAGATCTGACTTCCATTCTCAGTATAATTAATAAAAGAGGGTAAAAAATTATTTATCTTAGTGCCTGAAGGAAACCTGAATATCTGTTTGCAGTAGGCAGAGTCCAGAGTGAAATGATTGCTAGAGAGTTACATGGTTAAACGGGGAGATGGAGAGTCTTTTGTGTGTTGTAGGGAAAGCATGAATGTTGCCATGTAAGGCTTAGAGCCCACTTCCCTCTAAGCCTGAGGATCACATTCTTATTTTCAGTAATAACAAGGGTTCAGAAGTATTCGGTTTCTTTTCATGACTCTTACTCTACTTGTGAGGGAGCTCTCAGAATTGGATTTTGAATGTTCTAGCCCAATCTTTGCAGTTAAGCCAACAGTCTTCTTTAATCATCACATAATGCAAAGAATTATCAGATTCATACATAATTTATAGAGGCTATCATTAGTTTAACCACACATATCTGTTTTCCTGTAGAGGCTAATCTATCCTTTATATGAATTAAATTTTATTTCACATGAATAATGTTTTTTGTTGCTACATAGGGGCCTTTTTATTAAATTATCAGAGTTATTGAAGGAAATATTAGGGGCCTATTTGGTATGTTTAGGAAAAAGGAAAAAAATCAGATTGCTCTGAATTTTAATCAGTTTCAGTGCCTTGCATTTGGTAGAATTAATACAAATAAAACATTTTATATTATGTTTCCTGCTCAGATAATATCTCTCTTCTTACATTTTCAGTGGTTTGCCCTTTTTCAAGCTTCTGGATGACAACCCAAACTCTGCTAGAGGTCAGCCTGGTGCAGGAGATACCAGTAGATGAAGCAGATGGATATATCTTGCCTGAAATGAGGCATTATCTTTCCTGT
This sequence comes from Onychostruthus taczanowskii, assembly GCF_017590055.1. NCBI lineage: Eukaryota > Metazoa > Chordata > Aves > Passeriformes > Passeridae > Onychostruthus > Onychostruthus taczanowskii. Next base: position 1,425,893 of record NW_024498540.1, read on the forward strand.
TCATGTGTGTGTATTTATCTCCACAGTCATTACAGCTACTGGTAAAAGCAATTAATCTTTTCAGAGAAATCATCTGGCTGAGAAAAAAAAAAAGAGGAGTGAGAAAAACCAGTGCCCCACACCTAGAAATCTGCTTATATAGTTGGTGTCAGCAAAACAGTTTGGACATCTAAGTATCTGCTGCTTATTTAAAACCATCACTTAAGAGTTTTGCTGAATTTAGACTTCAGAAAGGGTAAGACAGCTCTTACCTGTGGTCTTTCACTTAGTTTTAGAAAATCAAGTTTTACTAGGAAAAGGAAATGCTTTAGGAAGCATTTCTGTGGAGCATAATAATGCCAACAAGATGTTAATGTCTGTAGGACCATTATTTTCTTTGTAGAATTGGCAGAATTGTGGGTTTCTGAACAGGAAAAAAAAAAGTATCATTTATATGTATTGCAAGAGCACAGAAGAGAGAACAATACCAAATGTAATTTTGAGAAATGAGATTTGCATAAGGTCTTGGTTCACAGTGTTTGCAGATGTTGTGTTAAGGGCAAAATAAATTATTTAGACATGTCAGGGTGAGGAGAGAACCCACATTTATATCAGAATGCTTGTCATATGGACAGAAAACCCAACAAGGGAAAAGAAGAAGGTGCCTTTTCAATGCAAGAGAGTCTAAGTATGAAAAAGAAGTACAATAATGGCTAAGGAGGGAAAAGGACCAAAAAGAAGGAAATGTTTTTAAGTGAGGGGGAAACAGCTGTAAAATTACAAAATCTAAAAAGTATAAGGGTTTTCTAAATTTGTGATGGGAAATTGATATTATAAAATGTGATATTGTGAAGAGGAAACAGGAGGCTAATATGGTGTTGAATTCAGCAGCAGAGTTAAAATACCAAGAAAAAAAAATAAGGAAACTCTGAAAGTTGTAACCCTTGAATAAATATTATTAGTGCTAGTACTGCTATTGCAGTAGTACTAAAGGTGAATTACTAAAGGTTAATTAATTTTAAAAAATCCTCCACATCATACATGTCCCTTACTAATTTTGAAAACAAGGTATCTGAAACACCAGCAAGCTGTAAATAGAATAGCCTTTAAAATGGGAACTGGTCAGAAAATGACAAAACCAGTTCAGGACTGTAAAATTACTCTGTTAGACTGTAGTGATTAAGAGAGTGCTAGCTATTGAGATTTCACCCACTTAATGTTTTGTCCTTTCTTGAGGACACAAGAGTATAATTTCATGATCTCAGAGTGCTGATTACTGGAAGGATTAAAATTAGCCAGGAGTCACAACTGAGACTTGCACTTGTTTAGCCTTGTGTTGAGAACCTGTAAGGGTTCTCCAGAAGAATCTGAGCTCAGTCTCTGTGTGGTGCAGGATTGTGAAAGCATTTGTGAGCTCAGGATGCTGCTGGCAGCTGGATGTTGACTTTCAGTTTCCAGTCTTAGGTTATGCGTTTTATACACCTCCACCTAAATGAAATGTAACTTATAGAATCATAGAACATGCTGAATTGAAAGGGGCCCACAAGGATCATCAAAGTCCAACTCCTGGCCCTGCACAGGACCATCCCCAGGAGTTACACCTGAGAGTGCCTGACAGTGTTGCCCAAAAATTCTTCTTGAACACTGTCATGCTTTGTACTGTGACCACCTCCCTTGGGAGCCTGCACCAGCGCCCAATCACTCTCTGGGCGAATAAACCTTTCCCTGGTACAAACCTAACCCTCCCCTGACTCAGCTTAATGCTATTTCCTTGAGTCCTGTCATGAGTGAAGAGATCAGTGTCTGCCCCTCCTTTTTACCCTCACAAGGAAGTTGTAGACTGCAATGAGGCTGCATTGTCCCCTCAGTCCCTTCTCCAGGCTGAACAGACCAAGTGCTCTCAGCCACTCCTCATACATAGTTTGAGCTGGTCTGGAGCTTCCTCTCCAGACCTTTCACCACTTCATTGCCCTCCTTTGGATGCTCTCTAATAGTTTACTGTCTTATATTTTGGCACTCAGCACTGCCCCCAGCACTCGAGCTGATGCCGCCCCAGTGCAGAGCAGAGCAGGACAATCCCCTCCTTTGCTTGGCTGGAGATGCTGATTCCCCCAGGACAGGGTTGGCCCTCCTGGCTGCCAGGGCACTGCTGGCTCATGTTCAGCTTGTCATGGACCATAACTCCCAGGTCTGTTTCAGCAGCTTCTTTCCAGACTCTCATTCCCCAGTCTGTAGGCACAGCCAGGTGCAGAATATGGAACTTGCCCCTGTTAAACTTCCTACAGTTGGTGATTGTCCACCTCTAATTTCGTCGAGGTCTCTCTGCAGCTCCTTTCTGCCCCAAGGGAGGCCCTGTGTTTCATCACATCAACAATTGCAGAAAAACATTAAATATTTGAATGAAAGTTTGAACCCATGTAATTTGAGTAATTTAACATGGTGTTATGTATATTCATGCATGATGTGATTTCAATTGAGATGAGATCTATCATTTTACAGGTGAAATAGGTCCCATTGAAAAGAATGGACAGAATGAAGGACAATAAATTTAAACAAAAGAATGGGAAGCAAGACACTGAAGTTTTAACATTTTCTAGCCAAGAGCTGCATAATATTTCAGATTCATCTCAGTCTCCTACCCCTTTTAACTGAGAAGAAATGTATATTGACAGAAAAAAAAGATTCATAGGTTAGCCTAGAGCAAAATGTTCTTATTTTTCAGAATCTTCCACTGCATTTGAGAAGATGGCCAGTAGTATGGTTTATATTTTTCTGACATCTCTGCTTTTCTCTTTTGCCTAAAGCAGAGTGAAAGCGTAGGCAAGAAGGAACTGTAGAATCCTCCCCTCAAAAAAATGCTGAAGGCCCGCCGCTCTTCAAAGTGGAATTTTTCAAAGGACAATTAAGAGTTTCTGACTCCCAACTAAAATCTTATTTAAATCTGAATCAAGATTTAACCTAGAAGTTTTGACTCTTCTCTTCTAAGGGTAGGAGAGCTCTACTTAGTGGAGTGAAACATACTTCCACTTCTTTAAATAACTGAAGTTTCATATTGATAAAAGGAGCTGCATTAAACAAATCAGTTTAAGTAATATTATACAATATTACTGACTCATAGGAGAACTCAAATATGTGCTGATAAACCTTACATCATAATTCACAGAAATTCACATATTTTTTTCTTTATAGCATAACTGTTTTCTTTCTTTAAAAAGATGTCAAATATTTCACATGACCTATGTGAATGAAACAGATGTACTGAGAGGATACAGAAGAGTATTATAAAGAAATAATAATAAAAAAAATAATTACATCTAGATTATTTTTTAATTATTGTGTTTAGAGTTGTACATTTTTGGCATTTCAGACTTATGTCAAAATGTATTCCAAGATTTGCAAGGATGGATGTGGGCAAAATACTTCACATCTAGTTTCTAAAGGAGATTAAAATCTCTGTGCATACAAAAAATGCAACCCAAAACTTGTTTAACAAAACCAATAACAGTGTAATCTTATGTTCAATTTTCTTCTTACCAAAGACCCTCACAGATTGCACTGTGAGTGCATTCAGTTAACTAACATGTGGAAATGATATGATTTTTCAGCATTTAAAATAGTCTGTCAAAAGGGATTTGAGGTTTAAATTAAGAGATTCAATATTTATTGCAAGTGGAATTTTGTCTGAGGTATTCTAGTTTACTAACCAGGAAAAGTACCCTGCAAGCTTTTCTGGATAGAATAAAAGTCTTGATAAAAGTTTTTTTGAAGGATATTATTTGCTACAGGATGGTGCTTCCCCCACATTCAGCTGTGGGAAGCGCAGTACAGTTTACAAGATGTTCTTTCAGTCCAATTACCAGCACAATTTGCTGGATGTTCCAGGGATTCTTCCCTCATTCAAGCATTTCCCTCATTCAAGAAGGATGAATTCCTCCTCTTTCTACTAGGATAAAAGGATGTGACTGCAAACCAAGACAAAAGAAACATACAGATCCAGGAAGCACTAGATTTAGGCTCAGTACTTTAGGTATACATGTTCAGTGAAATTGCAAACACTTGAGATACAGACATAATTTCAATATATACTTTATTAGCACACTAAGTGACAATACTCAGTATATTCAGCTTCTGTGAATAGCAGTTATAAAAATTTTGCCAAAGTTCAGATAAATTGAATATACAAATGGTTTTGCTTTAGTACTGATGCTTATAATTTGTTTATTATGTTCTATTACAGGAACTGGATATAGTTCATTTATTCTATTTGTTTCCAAAATGAAGATATTTCACAAGACTATTATCTGACTGCATGAAGGAAATCAAAATGCTTGATAGAACTAATATTAATCAGGCTACATCCTACCTAAGTGTGTGCACATGTATATATAGGCATATATATACATGTATATAATATACATGTATATATATCTATACAGTATGCATATTTGTGTGTAGTATGTAAATTTGGTTATAGATCCACATATTTTTACATATATTACATATATATATATCGTCAAGTGCAATATATATGTATATTACTGTAGATGAGTGAATTGAGCAATAAAGGCTATTTCTCTGCAAAGTATTGATGTGTAGATATTAAAGTAGCTTTCTGGTACTAACTTATTCTAATATTCCTAACTTTTCTCCTCAGTGATGTACCAGTTTCCTGCCTTAGGTAAGATTTATAACCAAGAGTTGTAACTTTTCATTTTATAAATTTACTTGACCTGAGGTTGAGTGTCAAATTTACCAGTTATCTATTTTACTTCTCTAGTAAAAAAGTTCTTCCATCTTTGTGATCTTCTATTATCTTCTGGGAGATAAGAGGGAAGCCTTTGGGAGTTTGGGTTGCTTCAACTTTGTCAGTCCCTAATTAGATATTTCTCTTGACCCTGTGAGCAGCATATCAAAGTTTTTGTAATACCAAGAGCCACAAGACTGAGTTTATACCATGTAGATAGTCAGAAGAGAAATATGTGGGCACTCCTGAGAAAAGACATAACTATGGTTTCCCAGGGCTTGCTCTACTCTGCTGGGGCAGGAGATGTCATTGGATTTTTCTAGACACTAAGTGCAAATATTTAGCCTAAAGCCAGGGAAAGGAGCAGTTTGGATATCAGCAGTCATTGCTGGCTTGGATGCACCTGGGCTGCTTCAGCTGCATGCAGTCAACAGCCACTGGGTATTCACATTTCACCTAATGTTACTTAGATTAAAGGCAAAAAATTATCTGTAGAAAAAATTATCTGCTTCTTTTCAGAGCAGTTGTGTCTGGGAAGATTAAACATTGCTCCAACATGAAGTGTCGTCTCTAGCAAAAAGTGGCCAAAAGTTGTAGCCTAAAATAGTGTCAAATGAGGGCCACACAAAGAATCAGGATGATTGAGGTTGGAAGACACTTCTGGAGAAATACCAGGACCAAGCTCTCTTCTCAGAGCAGGGCCAGTTGAAGCAAGTTGCTCAGCATTCTGTCTCATTGAGTTTTGAATATCTCCAGGAATGGAGACTTCAAAATATCTCTGTGTCATCTGTCTCAGTGTTTGGTCATCTTCATAGTATAAAAGCACGTAAAGTACATATTTTTGTTTTGTGATATGGGTTTTAATTTTTTGTTCTTGTTTCTTTCTATGGTTTGAATGGAGCTTTTTCGCATCATTTTATGCCCATTGTCTCTTGCTCTGTCAACAGACACTACTGAGAAAAGTCTAGGTCTTTATTCTTAACTCCTCCATCAGGTATATCCATTGATAAGATCCTCCTGAGCTTTCTCTTCTCTGGGCTAAAAAGTCCCAGCTCTCTTTTTGCTTCTCCTTCTATGTCAGATGCCCCAGTTCCTCGATCATTTTCATGGTCTTTGCTGGACTTGCCATAGAAAACCCATATCTGTCTTGTACTGGGAAGCCCAAAACTGGACACAATATTCTAGACATGTCTCATCAGGGCTTGGCAGATGGAAAGGATCTCCTCATTTGAATTACCATCAAAGGTCTTCCATGTACTGCCCAGATGTTGTTCATCTTTACTTCAAGCACACAGTTGCTAGTTCATGGTCAATTTGTTGTCCACCACAGCCCCAGGTCTGCTAGAAAACACTGCTTTTCAGGAAGTTGTTCTCCAGTGTGTACTGATGTAGGGTATTATTCCTCTTACATACAATTTCCATTACTTAACTTCATGAGCTTCCTGTCAGCTCATGCATTCAGCCTGCTGGGGTCCCTCTGAATGGAAGCATGATGCTCTGTTGTATCAAACATTCCTTCCAGTTTTGTATCTTCTCCAAACTTGAATCCGTCGCCCACGTCACTGATGAAGAGGTCATAGACAATTGTTTGTTGTGGTATCAGCCCTTGGGGCACATGTAGCTCCATCCTCAAGATTCAGTTCACTGACTTCCTGACCTAAATGTCCTTTCTGTAAATTCAGTATTTTTAAAAGTATGTATGAATTTTTCTGTCATGAACTTTTCCTCACCTCATTTAAGCGAAGCACTTGCTAGCAGAGGTAACTTGCGTGAATGTCAGTTTGCTCAGGATTTCGGACCTGTCAACAGAAAGCCACAGGAGGGTCAGTAGGGTGCTTTCAACTCCCATTGGTAACATTATTTTTTCTAAGAGACACTTGCTTATTGGACTTTTAAAATTTGTTTAGTGGCAGACCTCACATAGTCACAGTTGGTAAATTCATTACAGTTTCTGCTTATAAAGTGAAAATGGGAGAGCTTAGACATTGTGAGATATCTTTTGACAAATACTGTCACAAATAGCAACTACGGTATTAGTTTATGAGTCTTGTTTAATTATAAGCTTTTAAAAATAATTGCACCCAAGTTATATAAAATTTGCATTTTAAATGTGCCAGTTATGAAGAAAATTGCCTCTGGAAATCAGAAAAAGGTTATAATAATTCACTAATTATAATATAACTCAGTTTGTGTTGCTTTTTCCAAGAGACTGACAAATCAATAGAATTTGAAATCAGTTTGTTGGCTGAATAATTTTGAAGTTCAAATTTCAGGTAAATGGTCTAAGTGGAATTGCATTTATCAGATATTTAAAAGTTGATTGATGTGTGAGGGAAAAATCCATTACAATAGTATAGTATTTGAACACTTTGCAATGTGTAAAAAGCATACAATTATCTATGAAAAATATGGATGCTGTAAAGGTTTGTGGGAATTCTTTCTAAAATTCTGCCAAGGACATCAAAAGTGATAGTAAGAAATTACAATTCTAAACATTATTATAGACTGGCCAGCATTTTTCTATAAATTAAAAAAAATTTGAAAAAATACCTTTTTGCATCATTATTTTTCTACATTTTGATCAGCTTTTTTTTGTTTAATACATTTTTCAGAAGCAAAGTAATATACTTTTTTATACATGTCTGGCTTCTTTGTTTATTCCTGTTTAAAGAAAAAAAAATATATATTTGTCACTCTGTGAACCTCATGCTATGTTACTGAAGTTCGCATTTTTACTGAAATACTTGAATTTGACTTCAAGGCTTTGAAATGAGAGAACACTCTCCTATTAGGACTTTTTATAGGTAGTGACAGAGGAAAGTGACATGGACAATCTAACTTAATAGCCTTTAAAAAATATTGGCATAAAACCATTAATTTCACACACATTTTCTTAATTTCATGATATGACAGTGGTGATTTGGAATGCCTTTCCCATGGTAGTGATACACCGTATGCAACAATAACAGAAATCACAGTTCATTCATGATATCTCAACCTCCACCTTTTTTCGAGCAATGGTAAATCAGATGGTTAAATCATGATATTCTGTGATGTAGAATGTGAGGCTGATCTGAGTTCAGCATTGAAAAGCTAGATTTTCCCATGCCTTTGAGACCAAGTGAGGTATGAAGTGATTTATTATTTTTTATGACTTGACTCCTGAAAAGCTGAGATAGAAAAAAAAAATTAAAATATCCTTATTTCTAGAAAATGAAACAAACTTTTTAGCTTATAATTTTTCTGTTGTCAAATATTTTTGCTGTAGGTATTAGAGATGTTTTGTAAACAAAATTGTGCTTGTGCATTTAGGTACGTGTACTTGCAACAATAGTGAATTGGTGAAATTCAGCCAAGTGTGTTTTATTTGTCAGTTAATGTACAATTCAGGTGTGTTGTATGGCTGAGTGCTTTTACCACCTGATGTTTGTATTAATAGGCTAATAAAAAATGCCCTGGAGTGTTTTAATACTGTTACTGTATGTCTCTTTAAACATCAATTAATTTATTTAAACTATATTTTTAAAACTTTTTTCTCTTAAGATTACTTCTTTCCATATAAAATTAAAATCCTTCTAGCAGTAAAAGAATAAAATAGGAAACCCACTATTTTAATGTCAATAGTATTAATTCATTCACTACGTATTATTTTATAAAATATTTTCATTTGCATTCCCATTTGAATCTTACTGTCTTTTTCTCATCCTTCAAGCGTAGCTCTACTTTCTCCTTTCATTGGTTTTCCAATTCTTCGTATGTTTTTTCTTTCACATTACAGCAAATATTCTCTGATGCACAATTTTCTTTGTTATCTTTAGTTTTTACAGGCAACTGCAATTATCCTTATATTTTAAGCTACTGAATTGCTTAAGAGCTATCCTAAGCTTTTCAGAACTTCTAGGGTTTCTTTGAGATGTTTCACCAAAATGGCCTAAATAAAAATGGTAGTTATAGAAAGATAGAAACTTGTGCTGAATCTTATATAGACAACTGTACTACTTGTGGGTTGTCAGGTCCCTCACGGGTTGGAGAGATGTGTTGGCTATTTTAAGCCCTCACAGACCATATGAGCTGTGCCCTTTAAATTCTGTGAAAGTCAATGGTAAAAATGTATAATGTATCCAGGAAAAATATTCCGCTTAGGCAATTGTTATGCAGCAGAATTCTAGTATGTCTGACCTTTTCCTTAGTTGTGTAGATGTCACCCTAGAAATATAATGAGGTGCAAGCTGCCAGCTACTTTAAACAAAGTAGTTTATATGGGGAAAATTTTAATCATAGCATAGTTCAAAGAAGCATTGGATTTTTTAATAATTTCTATAGAATCATTGTCACTTAAAATAAGACCATCCACTTTTTACGGATAGTTTCTCTTGACTTCTGTTAGATAGATGCTATGGTGTCCCTTGTGGATGGCAATCGAGGTGTTGTAAAATGAAAAATTTGGGTGTCTCTACCATGTATGTCAGACAACTTCATGATTGCCATTTAAGAATATAAAAGCCTTTTAAGGTCCAGCTACAACTTGAAGAGCTAGGTTGGGAGCTTCCACTTCTCTTTCTATGTCAAATAAAAATGGAAAGTAAATAATTTCAACTTGTCTGAAATGCTAATGAGAAGAGCAGCCAAGCTTCAAAGAAACTTGTCATCTAATTCTGGAGTCCACCAGTTACATCTTCTCTCAGTCAGCTCGACTGCTGAAAGGCCTGCCTTTCACCACAGAGGTAAATTAGCTCTCTCTGAAGTGCTACAGCCAGGTAGGAAGGGCAGTTTCTCTTTGAAGTTTGACCACTAGCACTTCTTTCTCAAGGAGCTGAACTTCAAAGGGAAATATTGTTTCTCTTCTTTTTTTGGATGTTGTATTCAGTTGTATATGAGACACAGCTGCCCTGTATGTGTATGGAGAAAAGCATTATTTTAAACAATATTTCTGCAAACATATTAAATTGAAGTTTCAGATTACTTTCTCTGTGATTAAATAAACTGAATAGTGGTTGGGAAGAGCTACGAAAGACTTATAATTTATTGGATTTTTAAGAACGGGTAAGAAAGAGAGAAAATATCAAAATGGTGATTTTTCTTACTAGCATTCAATTTTATTTACAGTAGGGACCAACCCTTTGCCAAAGAAGCCTCCAAATCCAATGACTGCTCATCTGGTTTAACTTTTGTGCTTTACTGGGTAACATTTAGGAGTTTGTTATAGAAATGGTGGCTAGAAACACATATGGAAGCCATCCAAACTCCTGCTCTCAGCAAGATTATCACCAATAGATCACATCAGCTGTGGTTTGGTCTAATGAAGTCTTAGAAGTTGCCCACGATGGAGGCTGTGCTGCTTCCTTAGGTGTCCTGTTCTACAGGTGCAATAGCCTCCAAATATCTAATTTGAACCTCTCAGGCAGGTGATTTTAGCCATTTCGCCTTTGTCTGCTACCTCTAGAAAGAGTTAGTCATCCTTGTAACTTTTATTCAAGAGCTCTGGTTTTCTCTTAAACTGGCCTTTGACCTTGGCTTCTCCAGATGAAATAAACACATTTTCCTCAACCTCTCTTGAAGGTCATGACCTTTTACAACTGTGGGGCCCAAAATTGGTCACAGTAGTCCAGGTTTGGGTCCATTGCCACTGAGTAAAGTGGAATAAATGGTCTGGTGGTCACAGTCCTCATAATGTAATTTAACATGCTGGTTGCTTTATTTGTGATGAGAGAGCACTGCTGGATTATATTCAGTTTTGTGTCAACTGTAATATCCACTTTCTTTTCATCTGGTTTCCATGGAGCAGTAAAACTATCATAACTGCAGCTGGTCTGATTCATACCAAGCAACCCCAATAATATGCCACGGCAGTCAGAGAAAGAGTAGTTTGTCATTAATACAGCTATCTGGAACATTTCCATTTAGACAAAGCTTAAGTAATGCTGCTCATAAGCTCCACACTTTTCCTTTGCATGAGAGTGTTTCTTTCACATTAATAATATCCTGAAATTCAGAAGAATGAGCACCAGCTGTAATGATGGAAAGAGCACTAGAGTCTTCAAGACCTCATGAATTATCTTTAGGACTTTCTTCTCTCATGATTAAGCACTTATAATCTAGACTTACAAGAAACAGACTTACATCCTTGAAATATTTAACAGTTTTATATAGAGTAGATGAGCTGTAAAATTACATAAAGTCTTTCACAATTGACCATTTTCAATTAACTTCAAGGAGGAATGTTAGGAGTAACTTAAATTTTACTAAATGCTGTAGCAGTTAGGAACATGAATAGGAAACTTTCACTGACTTCAGTAGGTCTGGAGGGAAAGGTAAAACACTGATACATACAGTTCCAAATGAAGAGGTAGAATGGTGCAGCCCCAAGTCTCACTGCTTCTGCCAAGATTAATACGATACAAAGCCAAAACAATAGTAGCATATTTTAAATATTGGAATAGAATATAACTAATCTGTGTTCTACAGTGACAAGGAGAAGCTTTTAGCTGTGCTAAATTTTTGCAGTCTCCAATATCAATTAACAGTCCCATTAATCTCTGTTATTCTTGATGACAATTTCTTAACTGCATGTTTCAGGTATTGTTTGGTTTTACTTAATTGTAATTAATTAATCCTAATTAATATAAACATTTTTATCTTAGCCTACATGCTTTTATTATTTTGTTGTGCACAGGAGAGACAGAAGTTGCATTGTTTGGCCTCAGAATTATGCTGAAATCCTTCATAGCAAAAAAGCCCAGTTAGATTTTCTGATAAGAACTTTTTTTAAAATTGTATTTTATAATTTTTCTATTCAGGTTTTTCGGTCTGTTTTATTAATTCTAAATATACTAGTATTGTAGAAAAAGGAATCTAGAAAAAAGACGTAAACAAAATGTGCTGTAAGCCTGATCATTTTGCTATAGTACGAGTCAAATATTGTACTTTGTTTTCATTCCGTGCTGGTTTTGTATGCATTGTTTCATGACAGAGAGTTCTGGCTGACTGCTTCTCTTATGGAGATATACGTGGTTCACTGAGGTGATTGCTGATACAGGAGTAGTTTCTTGTGGCAGTCTTCAGGTTTTCTTGTACATCATCCCTGTAAATAGAACTGTGAATTTCTCAGTGAACTAGCAAGATTCTGAATTCATACTTTCACCTACTGGAGTGACTAATTTAAATGAAAGAGCTGATTGATCTAGAAACACAGTAGTTAGTTAAAAAAAAAAAAAAAAAGTGCAATTCATCAAATTAAAATGTTATTGTCCCACCAGTATAGAGGAAAAAGAATACAGTGGAGATTGTTTTCGCTGTAAAGATAAATGTTGGGAGATGTATGTGAGATTTATCCAAGTTCTTGTAAGTTAGTGGTGGGTAAGTCTTGGCTAACAGTCAGGTCACCACACAGCTGCTTTCTCACTTCCCCTATGAGGGGACAGAATAAAATAAGAAATCTTAGGGATTAAAGCAAAGACAGGGAGATTGCTTTCAGTTAGTGTATTACAGGCAAAAAGGCTCTATATGGGGAAAATGAATTTTTTCTCAATTTAATTAGATTTATGTGGTGAGCAACAAAAGACAAAAAATAAGCAACACCTTTCCTCACCCATTTGTCATGCCTAACTTCATCTCTCCACTCCCAAGCCCTCCCCACAGTAGTAGTGGAAGGTATGGGTGAAGAAGGAGTGTTACCTTCAATATTTATTTATTGAAGCCTTTAATGTCAGCTGTAGAAAACAGATGATACCTGGTTTGACAATATGGGGGTTTCTTTCCCAAATTATTTAAATAGCAGATTGAACTTTTACCATATAAATTCTTTGTATGATATAGTCCACTATTTTTACTTTAACCTAAACCTGAATCATACTGAACTACTAACCTGATTCTTCTGGAATCTATATAACAATTTACTCAATTATAATGGAATTCTATTACAAAATATAAACTTTATATATATGTACACACATCAGACTGGTAATCTGATTTTTAATGACACATTTAGACAATATTTTGAAGTTCTTGTTCATTACATTGCATTTGATTGCTTCAGCATTTCTGAAAGAAGGGTGCTGTTTTGAGATGTTTCCACTAAAAAATTCTCAAAGGTAGATGAGTTTACTGTTAGTAATGTCAACTGACATTTTATTACCAGTGTAGTATATTTTACCACTCCGTCAAGCGCTTTAGGAAATGAAGTAATGTAACAGAGATACTGCTTTAGAAAAGTCAGTCCTCTACAGTAGGTGGCTTGAAATGTGTGCGCCAAGTAGCATGGAAAAACAAACCAGAACAAAACAACTCCTCATAAGCCTCTGCTTCCCAGTATGAACTTTATAGCTGACACCCTGGGTTTTTATTGTTGGTAATCTCACATTGAAACAGTCTCTGTCTCGTAACCCTGAAGGTGTTTTTCAGAAGTTCTTTCTCATTAATTCTTGCTTGAAGCCATATAATTAATACCTCACAAGGTGTTTCTTGGTAAAAGATGAGTACCTTTCACATGAAGATTCTACACAAATCACACTCTTAATACAATGGACCTTCTCACCTGGCACTCTCATAAAACTAAGATGTTGCCAAGTAAATTGGCTGCGAGTGCTATCAGTGCCCTGCAGTACTTTTGTTAATTATATTGCCATAGTGCCTGACACAGATAGCAATCTTTCCAAAAGAGCAGGCAGATTTAAAGAGGCAGAATTAATTAAAATTGATTTTTGCAGTCTGTCATGTTGAGTTGTGCTGGGAGAGTTTTCTTTCCCCTTCTCTCTCTAATTCCTACTGTAGTAGTAAATGTAACAGGTAGTTGCCTCACCTTGGATTACTAATTGTGGTGAATGAATAGATTTGTCTGCTGTGATAGGTGCAGGACAGGACAGGATTAGAAGACATCAAAATTTACTTCATTTGAGTAGCACCCAGAGAAAATATCTTTTTTCCCCAACTTTCTGGGTTCACTAAAAAAGAGGACTAAAGAAGAAAATTTCCAAGGTCACAGTTTTTTCAGTTGAGGTCATAGTTTGGTTTAGTATGTCCAAAGATTCAGGGCTTTGTTTGCAAAAAACGTTTGTTGCAGATATTATAGAAAATGGCAGTGGAAGATGTGCAAGAATGAAAATACTCGAACAATATACAGAGAAATCCCAATGTGAGCAGTGAATTTATTTGCTGTGTATGAGGCTCATTATCAAGGAATACTGCTCAGGAATTCCTGAGCTCCTTTATCCAGTTCAATTTTTATATAGAATACTTCTCATATTTAAAATATCAAAAAGTTGAGCATTTATCTTGAAGATAATGTCAACTGAAGAAAATGTCAACTGTTTCTTTTGTAAAAATTTGCCTGTCCTACTGCCAAATAATGGGCATATGTGGGAAGAATTCATGCTCTTTAAGTATTTACATCAAGTCTCTCCAAGATGGATTTTCAAGAAGTTGCTTCTTTGAAAAATCCTTAACTTTTAAAATATTTTAGATTTAGTATATGGTTTGGGGTCAGTTTTTTCCAACCATTATTTATGTATATAAAAGTCACTTTTATTAATTCGCAAGGTCAGATAGGGATATGATGAAGACATGAACGATAAAACTAAGGTTCTCCTTACGTTAAACAATTTTTTCCAATGTTAGGGGGAAAAAAAGTGTATTTAAAATAAGTGCTAAAATATATTTATTAATGAGGGGCTTATCAAGCAAGATGTGATACATTCACTAGGTTTTTTAAAATCCTTTCCTGGACTTTTTTAACTGCAAAACTTTTACCTGGGTTTCTGGTGTTGATGTTGCAATTTGAAAATATTATCTCAATCTAATTTTGAAGAAGGATTATGATTTGTATATACTGTGAGAATTTGGATGAGTATTTTAAGCAAAAAATTGCTTTCATGCAGCTCTTTACTGAATTGAAGTTTGAAAAATGTATTTAAGGTGCCCACAACTGTTGAAAACTGACACAGCAACTGCTTGCTTGCACTTTCTTAAATACTTATAGTCCTCTGACTGGATAAAAACCAGAGAAGAATCAGGCCCAATATGCTTCAATTATTATTTCCATATCTAAGTCTAACAAGCATGGTGTTTCAGTTGAAACTGGCTGTTTGCGAGCAGGATTTGCTTTATGATGCATCACATTTATAGAGATTCACCTGGGGAAAAGGGCAAAAGGGGAAATCTGTAACACACAATAACAAATAAAGTGTAAAGAAGCTAGATATCAAGCTAAGTATGGAAATATAGCCAGTACACGCCAAGGTGAGCATTTTGCCTGATGTATTTCTTCCATAACGATCTTTTGAGCCTGGCAGTTCAGCCAGCTTTTAGTCCATTTCACTCTCTGTTTATTTTGTCTGTACTTCATCCAAGTAAGTCCAACAAATCAGTTTGTTTATAAGGATGATACAGGAGAAACTGTTGAAAGCATTACTAAAGTGCAGATAAACCACTCCTTTCTCCTGAGATTATCTTGACATAGGAGTTTTCTATTACTCCTTTTAGGTAAATGGTGCTATATAAAATATATCATGAGTGCTTAAGATAACTTTTAACCCAAAAAACTAGTGAAATGTATGGGTCAGACATTAAAATATTACTTGTAATTATAATATTAATAATTGGGGTGCTTAGGATTTATCTTTTGTAGTCCAACTTTTTAACTGGCCTAAACCAGTCTCTGATGCTTTCAAGTATATTCACTATCTCCTTAAGGCTGATGAACTTTATTGAAAAATTAGGTTTTAGAAGTCTTTTTTGAGACTAAAAAATCTGCTTTGAAAGTCTTTCAGTCATGTAGGTAAGTGTGTGAAGTTGTCTGAAACAAAAGTTAAATTCCTGCTATAGCCTGATGAAACCAATTAGAAATCTTGAACAGTAAACTGTATGGAATAATGACTTAACCCTCATAAGATGAAAATACTTTTTACCATATAGAAAAGTTGAAAAGAAGTCACAGGACTGCTACATTTTTAGTAGATTGGTTGTACAGAATGGCCAATTACTAAAAACTTAAACAGTGACAGTATTGAGATAATGCAAATCCAAGGTTCTCCTTTGATCAGATTTTTTTGTAAGACGAGAATTTTTATTTCATCAACCACTTTCCAGTGCCAGATGGAATTATAACAAGCCTTCTACTCAAATAACTAAATTGATATGCAGTTAGAACTCAACAGATGTAAATACTTTGACAGCAAAAAACTTTAAACCACATACCTATGTAAGTTGATTGTCTTGAACTTCTTTATTTGCTTAACGTATTTTTAACATGATGATTTAAAGTATTTTTTTAAACAGGGCCAATCTGGCTGTTTAAATAGGGATTATGAACAGAGGTTTCACAGCAAGTCTGCTAATGACTAAGTGTTATTATGTGTTATTTGTATCTAAAATACAGTGCTTTCAGGTGAAGGTAATTTCCAGGCTTCTGAGGAGCCCTTTAATTATTTCTCTTTTGAGTTACAGCAAGTAGATGTGAGGTTAAAATAGTGGGGGGAAAAAAAAAAAAAAAAAAAAAAAAAAAAAAAAAAAAAAAAAAAAAAAAAAAAGGAGTGTTTTAAATTATCCTAACAAGAAGCTGCAAGCTATTCAAATAGAACATGAAAGCTGCACTACCTACCCAGCAATAGAGTACTACAAAAAATCGATCAAATTTTTAGATTATATGAACCAGTAATCCCCATTTAAAATCGGTAAAGTTACACTGACTTACATCATCTAGAAACTAGGATTTCTTTATTTTTAGGAACATACCACTGAGATGCCCTTATTAAATGTATGATACTTGTAGAGATCCCAGGTCAGCAGCACTGTTCCAACAAACTTTGATAAGATTAGTTTTGAGAAACCTGTACTATATATTTTTGCTGACAGTTAGGAAAAAGATAGGAAACAAACAGGAAAGGAATGAAATCATGAGAGTTTCAGGTAAGAGAAACTATACTGGAATTTTCTGATTTCCTAGCAGACCTAGAAGCTGAATGCAAACCTAGTGAGTGACTTGGGAGAAATCAATTCTGCCATCTATTCTTCAGTTTTCCTTTCTGCCTCTCTTATTTGTTCATCTTTTTTGAACCTGTGTTATTTCTCGCAAGGAATTTTCAGTTGCTGTAATATGAAATAATTGCTGGGAAACAGAGACATTTGATTGTTCAAAGTGATCCTCAGATGAGCATGTACAATCATCATGACAGCCCTTTTTCTAGAAATGGAGCTTTAAAGCCATAGTCTTTGAATTTACTCATGTGTGTTTTTAAACAAATCACAATTTTTTTTTTAATATATACATGTATTAGAGACAAACAAGAAAAGAAAATATAATCCTAATGGTTCTAATATCCAATGACATTGCAGCCATATTGCTCCTTTCCAATTTATCAGGTTTCCTAACTCTGGACTAATGGTACCAAAGTGGAAAACAAGTAACAACATGTATTTAAATAATAGTTGTTTCTTAATAACTAAAGAAATAAAAAACAAGACACAAAGAAGCAGTGAGTAATTGTTCCATACTGAGATCTCTTAATCACAATTTCTTATGAATATCTTTTAATTGGGGTTAGAATTACATCTGAGACATATTCCGTGTATCATCAATTAAATTAAGGTGCTAGACATGTATTTATAAATTGTCTTCTGGACAGGATGACTTCCAGAGGTCCCTTCCAAGATACACCATTCTGTGGTTGTGTGATTCTTTGAGATACCCAATAAAATTTAAAAATAACTGGGAAAGTTCTATTTAAGTATTAAGGGGAATAGTAAATTCTATTTAGTCCTATATGGAACCTTACAATGCAGTTAATTTTCCATAACTCCATCCTGTGAAAACTAGTTCAGAAATCTTTCAATTCACTTTAAAGAGCTATCTTTAATGACAATATCAACAAGAAAAGAAGAAAAAAATTGTATTAATCTCTTTGCATTCCAGAATCAAACTTGTTATTAATTTTAGCAAACAAAGTTTGAATTCTTAAACACTTCTTCATGAATATACAGTCATAACAACCTGGCACTTTAACAGAAGTTGTTACATGGTAAATACAATGACTTTGTTACATGATACATAATACAATACAATGAGATTTGTTACAGGAAAATTTCAAGCTTAGTCTTCTGCAATGCTTTTATTTGCATCCTTTCTCTAGTCACGGCAGTTTGTGCTCTGCTCCCTCACACACAAAACATGCCAAAGTAGGGAGTTAAAGATTCTTGAGTCATCAGTAACTGTTAAACTTTATATTATCACTTATTAATATTGATGTCAGTATGTTGACAAAGCTCTCAAGCAGTGCAAGTATTGAGAGAACCATTAATGACAAAGGGATCACTAACAGTAACCAATCTGGGTTACTTGGAGTAAGACCTGGAAGAAATATGAAAAAAAAAAAAAAAAATTAGAGATTTGAAAATGGAATAATTTTCTTTTCCTATTTTGGTCTTTGTGGTCTTTGAGAATTAACTCCTCTGGCTTTTTTTCAAGACAGACAGTAACCAGAATTGTAAAGGGCAATGGTCTGAAGTGCAGCTCACCATTACTGTTCTCAAAATCGTCAGTTTCTCAAAAAGAGAAAAAGAAAACCCACAAAAGCTATCTAACTTTTAGATACACTTTTGTCACACCAAATAAAAATATATGAAGCATTAAAAGATTATAGAATTTTAAAAGCTGGACTTCCAACTCTATGGAATGGACCTTAGTGATACCAGCAAGGCGTATATACCTGGAAGATTTTCATGCCTGTATGCATTGAAGGAGAGCTGAGTTTTACCTTAAAGCAGTCTTATTTAATTAGCCTGAACTCTTTATTTTATGTAACAAGCAACCGAAGACATGAGCATGTGAACTATGTTTTTCCAGAATTATGTCTGAGAGACGTGTCTCATACAATTGAGTAAAAGCAAAGATGATTTTACAATATGTAATACCTTTTTTCCTCCCCTCTTTATAAAATTTACAGCACCTAGTTACACCAAATTGCCTTTCTGCAGACTTTGATATCAGGTCTGTGCTTATAAAGCCTGTTTTTCAGATTTCTTTTGTTTTAATAATATTTAGCAGTAGGGTAGGTACTTGTACTTTGGATTCAGGCAGTTTCAATTAATTCCTGAATATCTAAAAGTATAATGACATAATTAGGAATCCGGTGAAAACTCAGGACTTCTTTTAACAAGCTCTTGTGTGATCTACATGACCAGGTCTATAGTTCACACCCTGAAGCAGATTCAAAGTCTCCCAATCAAATTTTCCTTTGGGAAACAAATCAACAGAAATAAAAGTGTGTATTTTTTAGTCCTTGTTAATCATTATAGAAGGTGATTTGCCATGAGCTTTTGAGAGTGTCCTGCTTGAAGGCCATCTAAAATACTAATTTAGACCATTGGTCATTCACACTAAAGTTTAAACATGGAACTACTGAAGTTGAGTAGCTGATGAGCATAGTGCTTTTCTAGGGCATCACATGAAGTCCTAAAATGCCACCACGGCACTGGTGTGGAGCTGCAAAAAGCATATTGGCTAGAACTCTCACAGTAGTCACCATGGTAATTTTGTTTATGACTCTGTGTTTAACCCTTCAGATTTTCTGCAGATTGTATAACATACACAAACATTATGCTGTGTAATTATTTGAAGGGGAATGAAAACTACCCTGAGCAGAACTATTTGCATTGGTAGTCTGTCTTTCGGTCATCCTCATACATTTCATTAAACATGTAAAGTAATTTCCCTGACCAGCTGAATGTGAGGTGTCTTTGCTATCTCTAGCAGCACTCTGCAGTGTTTAAATGCTTAACATTTTCCAGGATTGCACTCTTACTATTCACCAGTCTTGCTTCAATGAATAAAGAGAAGGTTGGCTAGAAGAGAGTATTCCCTGAATATTCTTCCTAGCAAAAATGACTATTGTTTTTCCAATAGCAGCATGGAAAATTTCTAAAACGTGCTTGAATTTTAGGGCAAAGACGATTGTTTTCTTGAATTTCTAGATAGGAGTATTAAATATTCTGATTGCAAATACAAGAGGATCCATATATGAAACAGTATTCTCAATGTCACTTTTGTTCTTGAGAGATAGAAAATAAAATCTTGTAAGTGGTCACATTTCATTTGGTAAAAATTCCTATTGACTATATATATGGAATTTTTTACCTTTTGCCTTTACCTTTTTCTTTCAATAAGCGTTTATACTACAATGACTTATACTATTATATGAATATTTTTCTGTATGTAGAGAGGACAATTTTTGCTACTTTTAAAGAATCTAAAATCATGTCACAGAGACTGTGTTATTTAAAATCTTTTTCTATGTTCTAAGGAAAGATTTAGTGCATTTTGTAAGTGGTGTTTTAAAAGGTAAGTTGCTGCATGTTACAGAGTTTTTCTATTGTTTTGTCTTGTGTTTTGGAGTGATTGCTGAACATTTTCATTTTCCCTTTCCAAGTTTAAATAATTTGTGGCAGAAAATACAGCTGGCTGCTTCTACTGAAAAATGCTTCCAATTAGCTCTTAAAGTCCTCTTCTCTGAAGGGTGTTGGGATTCTCTCACGGATCACTTATTGCTTTATTTCTCCCATCCGTCTTCTTCAGGCATCTTGACATTTTATGGTGCATTATTTTTTGCACACCCTGAATTGAAGCTCTTAACCTGATCCTAGAAAGAGTATTTTTCACTGAAGTGGGAAAAAAAGGACTTTTGATTTTGATCAGACAATCTCTGGGCCACCTGCCTTAGTGGTACATGATCAACCGCTGTGCCATGCTTCTATTCAAGTCTGTGTCTAAAGAAAATGCCACATAGGCTTACATTTATTTAATGAACTGACAAATTTTTTATTGGTGCTTGTTAATGAAAAGACAAGGTGACCTTATTATTTTCTTCTTTTAAAAATCTTTTTGTTGTTTTGGGACTGGGGCTAGAGATAATTGCCATACTTCTTAACAGTCTCTAAAGACCAATTAACAACAGGGAGTCATGTACTCTGCCAGTCTGAGTTTCAATTAAATGTCTGCTCCAGGAGGAGCTAAACTAACACACAGCTATTGAACAGCAGTTACTCTATTGATATAGCTGAGTCCACCACAGAGGACAAAGACTGTTGCTTCACGACAGATGGCCTAATGCTCTGGCAATTAATACATTTTTATGGCTTTTAAATCTTTCTGACCTTTTACTTTTCTGTCTGAATTAGTAGGGCACAGTTTTATTAGTAGAATGGAAGTTTAAGAACATGTTTATGTGACATCTTTTGAGGAACTCTTTTTTTTTAATGTAAAATATATTCTGTTGCAAGACTTAGCAGTCCGATTTTTAATCATTCAGGACTGCAATGTACTTATTCTGACTTCTGTAGGGAAGGTGGCTACTTCTGTAGGGAAGGTGGCTACTTCTGTAGGGAAGGTGGCTACTTCTGGTGAGATCCTGTTGTTTTATTATGGCTGGGCTGCCAAGGTAGCTAGAGATCAGAGAACAGAAATAATTAGTAAATGTTATTAAGAACTCGGTGATGAACACACATGCAATGGAATTTGATACTTGTATCCTAGGTCATCATGCTCTAGAGTTGTGTCCTGAAAATAGTTTTCCATACAATAGAAACTTAAAAATCAAATCATCATGGCAGATATTTCCATGTAAACATTCTTTCAAATTTCCAACTACAGTTTAGAAGTATCTGCAAATTTTGGTTAGCTTATACAGTAAGACGGAATCTAAGAGAACACAGTCAACTTAACATTATAATAAATCATTCCAGTATTAAGAGATATAGCAAAGTTTCACTCATTGGCTTGCTTCTTCCCCCAAAATATCATCCATGTAAAGTTAAAATAATGACAGTAATTAAAAAAGGAAATAATACCTTTCTCTCAGGCATACTTTATCCTGAGTCAGTTTTCCCAACATGGCTAGTAAGAAATTATAAGTACTTGGTATTTGTGAAAAAAACACATATCTAAAACCACAAAAAAATTATGAATGACACAAATTATTGTGTGCCTATCACATACTGAGAGTGTTTTAAGCATTACTTAATTACTACTCCTCTAATTTTTTAATAGAATAATGATTGGACTATTTGTGTATGCACAGAATGCAATATTTCAATATGTCTTTATATTACAGTTTTTCACTCTTTCTATCAAATATACGTCATCTGAACAATGAAATCACTTGAAAGAAAACAAAGAACACTCACAGTTATGAATTTACTTCATTTCTAGGCTACAGAATACTACTGGTTTGTTTAAACTTATATTTGTGGTTTTTAGGCAAAGTATTTTCATTTAAATCCACTAATTTATTTGTGGTTTTCTCTAGTATCTAAGTATTAAAATGATCTGTAATGAATTTCCAGTATTAATATATAAAAAGTTTTTGGTATTATTTTGACTGCAGATAACTTAAACAAAGCACTTTTTCTAGTGATGATGAGGCAGTAACACTCAGAAAAAAAAAAAAAAACCAATTTTTTTTATCTATAAAAGATTAATTAGATTCTAAAAATTCACATATGTATCTCCCATCTGCCCCCCAATGCACATACATGTTCTTAGAAATTAAGATTTTATTTGTCTGCAGATTTGTTGAAAATCTTAAAAGACTGAAGTGTTAAACTTTTGCTATCCAAATCAACCTATTGGGGATGTCATATATAGTTCTGACATCAGCAGAAAATTCGCCAACTTAGTCAAGTTCCTAGTTGAAGCAGCCATAAACTTTGGGAACTAGTCAGCTGACCAAACTCATGTTTGGAAAGGTGAGTTTGGAAATTTCACATGTACTCTGTGAAATTCACTGATTTTCACTGGTTATTCTTTATTGGCCAATTAAAGTTTCCACACCTAAATTGCATGCAAAGTTTTTAATGTCTACATTTTTCTGTCCAAAAGTGTATCTTCTTTTCCTTTGTAATGGTATCTAGAATTAAGATACATTTTGATACTTTCTAGGTACTTTTCTTCCAGTGTTTTTACTGTCTGTGCACAGCTTTTCATTGTGCGGACAAGAATCTAGTAAGATTTTGTCTGACAAAACCAAAATTTAAAAGAACAGGGCTGAAAATTCTATTCTCCATCTTTCTAAGATGGCCAATGTGAACTCTGAATCTAGATTTAATTTTATATTTTTTAAGAGTGTCAGGCTATTCAATGTCAAGGAGTTAATACTTGCCCATTGTCTGTGCTAAACATAGACACTCGTTATTACTTGTATGTGATCTAAACAAATAAATAAATAAATGCACCACCAAACCTCTAAAGGATTGACTAAAGAGACTGTTGTTTTATTTGTACTTTTTTGGTTGTATATATAAGCCTCTCAGTTCTCAAGCAGGCCTTTTCTGAACTAATTCACTATTCACAAGGGAAAGAGGTACACCAGATTAAAGATACCAGGACTTTTCTTTTTTTTTTTTTTATTTTTATGTAGGAACAGATAAACTATGGGTGAATATTTGGCTATCTAGAGATAAATGGAAGGTTTACCAAGCAAACAGAACCTTAGGATTATGCTTGCAGTTATGAAAATGAGATTGATTTGGAAGTGGAAGAGGAAACTTCAGGTACACTATAATTATTTCTGCCATATAAAAAGTGCTTTTGTTTTCAGTACACGTCTTTACAAGTTCATCCCTTGTGAACAAACCTCTCTTATTTGGAAAAGTTTACTGTGTTCTTATCACTGTGCAAATGTATTGCTGTTGAATTTCCTTCTTTTTTTTTCTCTTCAGTACCCTAAGACAAGCAACCTGTAAATGGGTAGAAACTTTAAAATTTTGTCTTTGAAATAGTGTTTTTCTATGGTTTCCATTAGTCTGCAGTGATAACTGTTCACATATAAGTCTGTTATCTCTATTTTACAAAGTAACTTCTAACCTTGGCTTTTATCTTTCATAGACTTTTGTTTTGGGAGATTTATGGGCATGTGAGAAACCATGTGAGAAATTTGCATTTTATTTTCCACCTAGGTATTTGCTGTTCATAGCAAGTGACTATTGAATGGAAGAAATGAATATCAGTTTTTATTAATAGCTTGGTTATAATTTTATTGCTCACAGAGTACTCCAAGCTGGCAGCACTCTAGAATGCTATCAGTTGCTTAGCTGGGTGTAAGTACAGGATCATTAAATCTCTGCTTTTGATAGTCCTATTTAGTGAAACTCCAGCTCCATTTAGGTGTATGATACCTTTGGGACCCAGAGTTTATAACCATTCTTAAAGCTAGTTCAAGGTGTGTGAAGATTTACCTCTATAGTGTGTGGTTCCTATGGTTTGGTAGGATTTTATCTTCTTTATGCCTTCCTCTTTCAGTCTTCCTTCCTCATTTCTTGCAGCCTTCTCTGGCACATCTCGTTTTCCTTTCCCTTCTCTTCAGTGCCTAAAACAAACCACATCTCACACTGAACGTCTTACCATTTCCTGCTACCTGATTTAAATAAAATTCATCTGCTAACCAATGTTATTCCAATCTACAAAAATGTTGTGAGAGAAGGCCCAGGGAACTGTGGATCTGTTGGTCTAACTGTAGGTCCTTGAAAAACTACAGAGCTACAGAGATGATCATGCTGGATGCTAGTGTAAGTTATTAAAATTCATCAGGCACAGTCAACACGGGTTCAGAGAGGGAAAGTCCTCTTTCAGTAATTTGACATCCTTGTAGGATAACGTTACTCCCCTAGTGGATTAATGGAAAGTGGTGGATGTAGTTACCTGGAGTTTAGTAAAGCTTTTGATACTGGCCCTCACAGTGGCCTTTTGAACAGGTTGTCCAGCTGTGGGATGTGTGGGTTTGCAGTGCTCTGGGTAAAGAACTGGCTGAAGGGCAGAGCTCAGAGAGCTGTGGAGAATGAAGTTACCTTGGGCTGGTGACTGGTCACCAGCAGTGTTTCTCAGGGTGCGGTTCCAGGGCCAGTCCTCTTCAATCTGTTTATCAACAATCTGGATGCAGGAGGTGAACCTATGGTGAGCTTGCTGATGATCCCAAAGTGTAAGACTGGCAGGTGGTGTTGACTCTCTTGAACGACAGGAGGCCTTGCAGAGGGATCTAGATTGACTGTGCTTTGGGCTATGATTACTGGGATGAAATTTCAAAAGTTCAAATACCATTGTCTCAGTTTTGAGATAAATTTAAGAGAAGATGCTCTGCAATGAGTAGTCTCCTCTAAAGGTTTCAGTAATCCCCCTCCACCAACAGAAAAATGAATGCTAAGGAAAGTGAAAAAAATCAAAAAACAATGGTTCATTAACAACAGAATGCTCACAGAATTCATCCCTTGCCCCACACAGTCACAGGAACAAAGCCCCAAATATGTCCAGAGAATGGGGCAAAAGTTAAAGAAATACCCCTGACATATGGTGTGAGATGGTGCTGGCTTTCATGCTGAGAGAAGTGGAACTTCCATGGAAGAGTTTCAGCAGTAGGCAAAAACCTGGTGGCTCTCTGGCACTGACCTCACCACGACACTCATGGTAGGTGAAAGCTGAGCTGGAGCCCCTTGATGTACTTTAGTCCCTTGGCTACCCAAGGCTTAGGGAATGGGACTTCCCCGCTCCCACTTCTCTAGTCTCAGACTAGCAGCTATTCTGTTCTCCTCAACTCAGGTCAAAGATTATTGCTACAGCTTCTCCCAGCCAGGGGAGGGAAAGCTTTTTGCCTGGGCCAAGAAAACCAAGAAAAACCAAACCACTCAGTTCCACAGAATGCCTGGGTCATGAGATTTGAAAAATACCCTCCCAAGAGCCCAGAGCTTCCCTGGCCCCACACACATGCAGTCCCAGGCCTTAAAGGTGGTGCTGCCATTTTTTGGGCATAAAGCAGAGAATCATAGAATGGACTAACCTAATAAATTGCTCCAAGACAGCTGTATACTGCACCTAGGATGGAGTTATGATGGGGAAAAGTATAGTGAAGAGAGGCTGGATAGCAGCCCTGCAGGTAGGGATCTGGGGCTGCTGGTCAGCAGCAGCTCAGTGTGAGCCAGCAGTGTGTCCCCTGGCAGTCCAGAGGGCAAACCACATCCTGGGGTGCATCAAACACGGCATCACCAGCCAGTCAAAAAGAGGTGATTATCCCACTGTATTCAATGTTGGTGTGGCCCCACCTAAAGTATTGTGTACTGTTCTTGGTCTCTCCATTAAAGAAGAATGTCAAGGTCCTTCAGTGTGTCCAGAGGACAACAAAGTTGGCGAAAGAGGTGGAAGGAATATCCTGTGAAAAGCAGCTGAGGAGTTTATGCTTGTCTAGTTTGGAGAGAAAAAGGCTGAGGGGAGACTTCATTGGTTTCTACACCTCTTGAGGAAGGGAAATGGAAAGTCCTGATCTCTTCTCCCTGCTGTTCAGTGGTAGGATGGAATGGGAATGCTTCATAAATGCACCAGTAGAGGTTTAGAATAGACACTAGAGAGCATTTCTTTACCAAGAGGGCAGCTAAACAAGGAACAGGCTTCTGGTGAGGTGGTTGACGCCTCATGACTGTCAGTGTGTAAGAAGTATTTGGACTTGACAACTCGGTCAACCCTGATGTAGTCAGGCAGTTGGGCTAGATGATTGCTCTGTGTTTATTCCAACTATTATAGCCAGTTCTGTTCTTAGTCTGTGCATTTGTAGGGAGATTAATCTGAAAAATAAAAGTGGCAAGTATTTAATTGGGTATACAAAAACCTTTTACCTTAAAACACAAGATATTGGACAGATACATGCTTTTAAATAACAGTGAACAAAATATCAACTTCACAGGAATTTGAATATCCCAATTTTGAATTTGTTCCTACTCCAGTATTGTTTTTGAAGCTACACTTGTTTTGAGGTTTGAAAATGTTAAGACCATGATAAGCTCAAGTATTCAAACATCTGTTCAAAGCTTACAGATGGTCTTTTGTGTTCTCTCTGGGCACTGTATAATTATATGTGACACTGTGCTACTCAGGGAGGTGTTGCAATGTACAGATATATTACAATTGAAATGTTCCAAAGGGCTTTCCTTAATGCTTATTATTATCTATTCCTCAGTGTATTCACCATAACCTCAAGACCAGATTATGTTCTTGTACAATGATTTGTTCTTGTTACAGAATTCCTGCAGTTGAAAATTACTGTCCTTTTAGGTTGAAAATATCAAAAAGCTTTCCTTCTCTTTCTGCATAATTTAATAGAGAAAAAAAAAACAAAAACATGTTTTTAAGCTTTTCAAACCCTGCTACAGAAAATTATGCTTTTGATGTTTGCATAAAATGCATAAAATAAATATTAAAGAATTACTTTCTAGTAACATCAGCATAAACCTTTTGGTTCATGTTTGCTTCTTTATTATTCTTAGACTTTCAAGTTTCTCTCCTCAGTGAAAATGCCTCCTTCTTTCTCAAGTAGGTTAGTAGTCGTAGAAGTGTTTCTTCTGTTTGACTCCCAGAATCTCCCTGGTTAACCTCACAGAATAAAAATGAAAGGGTTAAATATCATAATGTGAATCCGAACTCTGTTGAAGAACCATATGGAATTTCTTATGGATGAGATTTGTACACCTGAGTATTGAAACAAAAAGGAAGAGAACTATCTTGAATTATTTATTCTCCTAGATTCTAACAGCACGGTTTTTTTGGGGTTTTTTTTGTTTTTTTTTGAAAGGCTCTTTTTTTTTTGAATAAATAACCAATTCCCAAAGGTATACCTGCTACAGTTGAATCATATTAATCCTAATATGAAGGACAGGATGACATTTAAGCAACCAAAACACCATGCAGTGTATAAGGGAGAAGTGGGAATATTGTAGATAATTTCTGTAGAGAAGCTGCAAGAAATTGCTCAAAGTGTATTATATATTTTATATTTTCAAATCTCTATGCATAGCTTGAATATTGTTAGATTTTCTATTTCTTAATAGATCTTTGTACTGCAAAGACATGGAAGCACTGTTTTGTTAATGCAATTCCACAGTAACTAGGAAGTGTTTTGTTTGTTTTGTTTGTATTGTTAATTAGAAGATCAGGTAGCTACAAAATAATTAGATAACTGCTTCTGCTCTCTACAGCAGGGCTGTGCAAATAATCGGCTGGTGGTCTACTCTTCATTCTCAGTACCTCTTGACACTTTAATCATCAGGATGAGAGCTGAGTAGATTTTATGTTCATTATTTATAAAGCTTGCTGCAACTTCATCTGTACAGAACTTTGCCCACTTGAAAGTACAGGAAAAGCAAATATTGGCCAAATCATGATGTTCTTGCGGTTTTCTGCTGAGTTTTCATTTAGTCCTTACTAAGCACTCCTTGTGTGGACTCTGTGTTTCTAGTCATATTTTAGAGCAGTTCAGCTCCATTGGAGCTATGTATAGTATCCATTGTAGTAGAACTGGACTAATGAACTCGCTAATTAAAACTGCTGTTTTCAGGAAAATAAAAAGGTATTTCCATTATACTTTTAAGTGTTAAGATTTTTTCAACAGTCTGTATTCAGCAAAATCATTACTACAGCTTTTCTTAATTCTATTGACTTTGGTGATACCCTGGGTATTCAAAACCAAAATAACAATTGAGCCTTCTAGTTCATCCTAAGGAAATATTTTTCTTTATTAAATGCTCTCTTTTTTGTTTTCTCATTAGAAGCATTACAGTATAATGAAAGGAGAAAAAATATAAAAAATGAAGGATTTTCTGAGGTTTTTAATTCAGCATTTAACTTTATTAACCTTTCAGAATGTGAATCACCATAAATGTGTGTTTATGTCAAGCAACTGATGGTGTTTAAAGAAAACCCTTCATGCACACCTAAGTGTATGTACCTTTTTCTTTAATATAGCCATGAAATGTGCAGGTGGGGGGAACAATGCACAATGAGGTAAAAATTACTTGTACAGGATTACCTTCATTTTGGTATGGAGCCCAGCATTTTGACTAAAACAGCACAGTGCTTTGAGGCATAAAACTTTTTTTTATTAATTTCTGTTCAACATGTGTTTCTGTAGAGTTGCATAAAGTTCTGCAGGATTTAAAAGTGACATTGACTTTTGGAATTGGGTTGCATGAATGTTACTGTTGGTTTTTTTTTTTTTTCTTAAAAATAAGCAAACTTCCATAACAAGAAAAAAATGTTAATAACTGATTAGTTGCTAATAATTACAGAGAGAAAATATACTAATTTTAAATGTTGTTCAGGCTATTGTAAAATATGCTCCAAGAAAATAAACCAAACAAATGAGAGTAAAACAAACAAATAGAGCACTGATTTTTGAAAACTATTTCTTACATTTATTGACTATGGAAACTCAATTATCAGCAAAAGTCAAAGTAGTGAGTAAAAGCCTTTAAATTTTATCCCACTTCTCTTGACAAGACAGTATTTTCAATGGAAAATTTTAGAATCAAATCAGATTTTTATTAGAACTGATGCCATGTGGACATAAATTTTTTATCTGGCATGCGTTTCTATCAATTTAGCTAGAAATTTGAACTTTTTCATTATAGACAGGCCTCATGACCACAATTTATTCAACTGACATCTTTTAACAAACTCCTGTAGCATGTTGTCAATGGTAAGAAACTAAAATATAAATAGAAAGTCTTAAAAAACCTAAATGCTATTGCCTGGTTCCATATAGATATATTGCATCAATTATGTAAGAATGTAGTTTGCATTTAAAATCTGAATTTCAAGATAAATACCCATAATCGTGCTGAGTTTCTACTCTAAGAACAATTTTTCTTCTCATGAAGTAGCTGAGACTAACTAGATAAAGTTATTTACAAATGATCTTCAAGTTATGTGGGACAACCTTATTTTCCCTTCAGTAATAAGTAAGCAGAAAAACAGGAGAGAAGATGGAGTCTTAAAAGTGACCAATTGACAGCCAGTTAAAGTTGAACCTTTTAAGCAGTTTGATGATTTAGGCAAATATCCAATTCTCATATCACAAACAAAATTAGACTATATCTTACCTGAAAAAAAAAATTACTAAATTCATGATCATGTGGAAATAGACCACTTTCTGCAGAAATATCTAAACAAGGGAACATGCACAAGAAATACAGTAATATAATAAACATAAAAATACCAGCAATGATTGCAGAAATACCTTTGCAGAATACCTCATGCCTTTAGAGATTATCTGGAAGGGAGAATTAACTGTTTATCAATGAAATTGCATATCACACTGGGGTGGAATTGTTGGCATTAATCAAAAAAGAGGAATAGGAAGCTAAAGGGTATTCAAACATGTACAAAAACAAAATGAAAGCCATCCTGGGGATGGAAACAGTTAGTATAACTAAGGAAAGCAAACAGCGTGCTCACTGTCAGCTGGAAGGCAGTAACACCTGAAAGAACAAGGCTTACTGTCATCACAGGAGACAGCTACATTTCCATGAGCACATCAGGAAAAATCAAAAGAAAGACTAATGAAATGTTAGGCTTTTTGAATAACAGAACATTAGTAATGACAGTAACAGACCCTTATAAATGTGGTCCAAATGCGACCACATCCTGCTACATTCCTTGGATTGATTAGTGTTATTTATGCAGTTATTATAGCATAGTTCAATGAAATAATAGGGAAAGAAATAAAAATAGAAGACAGGCTTTTCATTGCAAACATAATTGTTCTTCTGCTTAAATGGGAATCTTTTATTTTTCCCCTAGAAGTAGTAAAATGTGCATCCTTTTAAACAGTAAAACCCTTAAAATACCTGGAAAGATCAGTCTTTCTCATCCTGAGAAGAGGGACTATTTATTGGATGTTTTCCATTTCACATTTGGCTATTTCTAAAAAGAGGACATAGTTACTTTGTCATACATATTTG
This sequence comes from Onychostruthus taczanowskii, assembly GCF_017590055.1. Lineage (NCBI taxonomy): Eukaryota > Metazoa > Chordata > Aves > Passeriformes > Passeridae > Onychostruthus > Onychostruthus taczanowskii. The sequence continues at coordinate 1,456,374 of NW_024498540.1, forward strand.
AAGTATGTCTTCATTCTGTATGTCCATGTGTCTATGGTGCAGCTAGGTTTCCAGCATCCTAAAGAAGTAGTTCTCCTGTATTACTATGCCTCTACATCATCTACTACATGAATCACCTGGCTGGCCAAGCAGCATGTCCATTGACACAGTGACATATGACTGCAAGTAGGACTTACCTGGTTATTCTGTGACTGATGTTGCACACTAAAAAGAATTCATAAAACCCTGCAATGCTAAAAAACTTTTCCATTTCTGGTAGCATGCACTCTTCACTTTGTATCAACATTTTTGTAAAAGAATTTGTCTAAACTGTACCATTACAATGCCCTTTCGAGGACGAATATTGAATCTTTAACATTGCTTCATGCAATTTTTTATGTGCCACCTCCCACTCATATTCAGGCCAAAGATGTGTGTCATGAAAACTGAGATTTACATCACCTCTCCATAACTTGCATATCCCAAAGGCAGTTCTGGACTTCAATCTCTGCTCCTAACCAGTTTAAACAAAAGAGAAATATTGCCACTTCTGTATATGTGTGTGACTACACTTGGGCATGGAATTGCTTGAAAAATAAAAGCCAGAGAGGACAAATACTCAATCACTATAAGAATGAAAGCACACTCTTAGAATAGCAAAACATAAGCAAGTTTAATTATCACTGCTACCAGTAGTCTTGCAGTAATACTGTTTTTTGGTTAACTTTTACACTTTTCCACGAAAAAATAGATTTCTACTTGTAAAGAAAGCATAATACAGTGACAAATATTGCCCTACATGTCACACTTTAGACTTGTTGATTACCTGTAGCAGTAGATAATGAGTGTAAAATTTGTTCTTATTTGGATACTTTCAGAGTGCTTTTCTGCTTTTGAGATAATTTGAAATAATTTTTATCAGTTTCTTTCAATTGGGAGTGATTAGTCATTAAGAAATGGTTCTTAGAAAGAATAATTCCTAAGAAATATAAAAAAATTATTTACATTTAGCTATAGTATGTGACATGACATGTCTATGACCCTGAACTAGCCTCCATGAATATAAGGATAATACCAGAGGCATTTTGAGTCTATTAGACAATGACTATGACTTATTTTGGTACGTTAGGGATATCTGCTTCCACAGTCTTGTTTATTGAATTGACACAGCTTTTCAACAGTGAGTTCTTTGATCTGATCCTGTGCCAAATGTCATCACAGCCACCATTTAAATTATATAATGGATTTATGTAAAGCTATTTAAAAATTTAAGGTGCAATTTAAATGTGCAGAATTATAATTTTAAATACAAGAAAATGCAGAGGATTTTTCCCAGGGTGGGTTGTAATGATCAGCAGTATTACACATAGTCAAAGCAGGAGAGAGAAACATATGGTCTTCCAGCTGTGGCAATACAGGTTGCTAAAGTCAGTAATAATTTAATAAAAACTCTAAAATCTGTATGCTACATTGCACAACTATTTGTCATGCATGCAAGTATGTAGGGACAGAATAACACATACTTATCTGTTTAAACTGTAGGAGACAGAATCCTCAAGCTTAAATAAAAAAATACAATTTTGTCCTGTATTTATCATGCTCCCTCCTTCTTTTCGGACCTCCTGAGATTTTCTGAATGAGAAGGGTGAGATGTTGATTATTACACACTGCTTATCATAGTTTACTGGTAATTATCCTATTCCAAATCACACAGTTCCTGTAGCACTGATAATCCTTTTAACCCAGGATAGCACTACTGAAAAAAAAAAAAAAAGAAACCCCTTTGAGCCTGCAGCTTAATTAGGTCTTTGTGTTCTTTACATTTCAGTTTGTATTTCTCTTTAGGCATTTGGTGTATTAAGAAACTATTTTCTCAAGAAACTCTCAAACCAGAGGACATCTTCATTATAAAGAAATGGTGTAAGTTTATGAGGAAAGGGCAGATGGTCATCTCTGAAAAGACATATCTCATTATCTGTCTAGTGAAATACATCTTTGTCAGCCTCCTCCTGTGCTAGAGCTTCCTTGCAGTAGGATTCAGATGATTTATCAGCAAATGTCAGACTAGAACCAGAGTCCAGAGCAACTTGCAGCACTGAAAGGACTGTGGTAGATGAGGGCAAGTTCAAGACTAAGTTAAACAGATAGGAAACATAGCCGGGGACCTTCATCTCGGAGACTTAAATGAAAACCAAATTCCAGACTAATCTGGAATAAGCATAAGAAATATTCTGGAATAAGAAATATTCATATTTTTAAACAATATTAATTTCTACAACATATTGAAAGTAACTCCAACAGAAATTATGCTCAATATCTTAAGTTAATCAATATCTAAATCAAAATTAGCTCTCCAGCCTCAGAGTTCTCTAGCCTCAGGAAGAGGAAAAAAAAAATCATTCTTAATTGTCATTTGTTATACGTTTGCATTTTTTAGTATGATGCAGTCGTGATCTTCAGATTCCAGAATAATGAAAGGTGTGAGTAGTCAAGTGTAGTATGTCAAGTATCACAACTGAACAGAAGGTTCTTAACAGGAAGATCTTATTTACAGTGCAGATGCCTGTGTGCTGGAGGAGATTGCTCAGAGCGATTGTCAAGTCTCCCTCATTGGAGATATTCAGGAGCCACTTGGACACAATCCTGTGCCATGTGCTCTAGGATGACCCTGCTTGAGGATTGGGATGTTGGACCAGATGACCCAGTGTGTCCCCTTCCAGCCTGACCCGCTCTGTGATTCTGTGAAAGTTTTCAGCAGTCATATGTACAGTAAAGGTGAACAGTTGTCTGAACATTGTTATCTGTGCCTTCTGCCAAACAGAGAGTTTTAAAAAACAACAGGTGTTTTCTAAAGAAAAAAATTAAATTTATAAAAACCAATCCCAAATTATAAAATTACTTTAAAATGACCATGTGGAAAACCTTAAACATTTATTCTAATGGGGAAAAAAGTACATCCTTGTGCTTTTCTTTCCTTTTTCTTTTTGTTGTTTTTGCTGTTTGTTTGCTTGGGGCAGAGGGTTGCTTGGGTATTTCTGTGCTTGGTTGGTTGGTTGGTTGGTTGGTTTTTTGTAACTTAAAAGTTTAGATATTTAGAAGGGCAAAACAGGTCATTTTACCAGCAAAGTCAATTGTTATATATTTGAAATAGTTTTCTGCAGCTGAGAATCTCCAATCTTAATTTGTGGTTCTATCTCTAGAGAAACAAACTGGTATTTCTTCTTAAAATCTAATGAGCAATAACAAAATAATATATTTTCCAGGATTTCTATTAATTTGTTGCTTAACTTTCATTTTCTTATTATACCAAAATAAGGTAGAGATTAAGACATTTCTTAGACTATGTAAAAGAAAACCCAGCTTGCTGAAGTGAATGCAATGTTTGCAATTTACATTAGACTGATTCTGTTTATCTCATGTAAGTTTATTTATAAATTTACCTTAGCCTGGCTCTTTTTATCTTGATTGTAACTGAGAAAACTAAAAAGTGATTTTGTTTTTCTGAATGCTTAGTTATCTAGAATGATTGTATCATTATCTGTTCATTACTCAGTTTGGCTAAAATTAATATGTAGAACTAGGTAAAACATTTTGTTTAGTGGTATATGTGGCATTAAGCAAATGGAATTATTCAATCAATGCCAGAAGCAGAAGTGTGGGTTTACAGAGCCCAACAGCAGTGATTGCACATGGAATTACATCCACATACATCCATTAATATTCAATCCATGTTCTTTGGACAGTTAAATTTGAAGCAGTTATTACAATGCCTCCCATGAACATAAGGGATACAATCCACATGGATGCATCATAACCAGCTCCTGATTTGCATGGCTATCACATTTCTGCTCTACAAACAAACTTCAGTTCTGGGTAACTCTTACTTTTATTGTACAAAGAGACTAACTGAGATGTTTTTCTGCATAATTCAATGAGTTAACTAAAAATCTTGATTTTTTGTTTCTTTGTTTTGGTTTCTTTTGTTTTGGTCTGCATTTTCTGGATTATAACAAAACACTTTTACCATCTAAAATTTAATATGTGTTTACTTGTTTCTTCCTGTAGAGTTTTAAATAAGATGCATGGATTAAGTTAAACTAGTATAGGATGAATCTAATTGAAATTTCCTCTTGGGGGAATTAGTTTTGGATATACTTAATACATTTTAAATCCTAAATTTTATTTGAAAAATCAGACAATTAATTTTAGTCTAAAGAATTATGCAAAATAATAGCTGGATTTCTTAAACTTACCTTCTTAAAAGTTTAAGATGTCACAAGGACTTCTTAAAAGTCCTTGTAAATATTTGTCAGTATATAATTTATTCATATTCCTGATGCTGTCTCTTTAAATATATGTGGCATATTTTTTTCACCCTGTAGAGCCAATCATAGAATTCCTGGTCAGATATCACTCAGGAAAAAAATGCTTAATGAATATCTAGGAATTCTGAGCTGAAGGTTGAATAAAGGTTTTTGATATGCTTCTACAGAAAGCAGAATTATCTAGACAAATAAATCTATATTTGTATTCAAGTTCTGTGGATTCCATGGAAAGTAGAAATTCTATGGCAGATGTAATCCAGGAAACAGCAGATTCCCAAACTAACAATTATTTGCCTTCTTCCTAGTAAGGAATAGTTCAGAGTTTTCTCTAGCCTACTAGATGTACTTTAATATTTAGTCTGATTGCCAGAATATATTTTATTAGTGAGGGCTTTTATTTGGCAACAGGAATTACACCTTGTCCCCATGCCATTTTTTTTAATATGTCATTATTTATCTCTCTAGTTTCTAAAGAAAGATTGGCCCAAAGATATTTGCAGTGATAGAACAGCTATGATAAAACAGGTATGAAAGAATTTGTTGACATTTAAATATTTTGCATGCATACCACATCCCCAGCTGTTACAACTTTCTCAAAGAGAAAATTTAATGGAGAAACATTGTGTCACATGGTTATATTGTTTCAGCTACAGCTTTACAATGATATAATAACTTTTAAACAAAATAGCTGAAAATCAGAAAGGCTTTAAATTTTTCTTATCTCCTAAGATCCAGTTGTTGAATGCACTTCATGCTTTTCAAGATTGAACATTTTCATTAGATTGGAACTCCAAATATCCAGACTTTCCCTTTTACATTTCTTCTGTAAGACAAGGTTTCTAGCTTTCAATATTTCTTAGAAAGCCTAAGTAAAAACTTAGAGATAATTGATGAAAACTACCCATTTTGGCAGAGACCATATATTCTGAAACAATTCAGAAGTCCTTCCAAAATTAGCTTTCTCTAGGAAGTTATGATTAAAACAAAATATGTCTTTTATTTCCAGGATTATGTCCCAATCATTTTAGCTGGTAGAAAGAGAAATGAAGTATGTGTGGCATGTAATTACAGGAAACTGACTGAACTGTTTCTGAAAAGGGAACTTATTTACCTGCTGAAAGAGAAAAAAATTACAAGAAGACAATGCACAATTGAGTGATTATGATAATAATACTAATAATAGTACTATCACCTCTGATCTTGGCGTAAGCCCAGTAACAAATTAACAATGAATGATAGAGGGCAGTGAGTCCAAAGAAAATACCCTAAATCCATTATTAAAAAAAAACCTTAATTCTTATCCGCTAAAATGTCTTTCTGACTTTTTAACCTTATCAACACATCCTTTTGAAAGACCTAGATTCTTTTTCTCTATTTACAATGTCTTTCCTAAAGTAATATGAATACTAATACTAAGAAGTGGAGAAGGGAATGGCTTTCCAATATTTACCACAGTGCTACAATAAGGGAAAATGCAATAGCAGTTTTAGGCAAGCTTAAAAGCAAATAAAGCAGGTTACATTTTTAAAAGTGCAAGATTAAAAGTAGCTCTGATTGCCCTGGAATGCTATCAAGGCTAAAAATATGTTTAGAATAGCCATACAGCAGTGACCAACAACAAATGTCACCCAGACACAATCTCATTTTCAGTCACATACTTAAGTGTTTAATTATGTCTCTCAAGGAATTAACATTTTCTGTGCTTCTTCTTCTGCTCCTTTCTGCAGTGTCTGCTGCTCATCCTTCTCAGGATTTCAGGCTACACAGACCTTTCGTATGGTCAATTACAAGCATTTTAATGTTCACATTATTCCAGCTGTGCTTTCTGCCTGGTTTCATTTAGCTCTTTTCCACCACTTATGATCTCCGTTAGAGCCTGACCATCTGTAACTTCCTTTGCTGTGGTTAGGTTCAGCATCTTCCTTCCCAATGAGTCCTATTTCTTTCTTTCCTTCCTCTTAGCCTGTTCTCCTAGTATGTGGAGAGAGCATTTGCATTCTTGCCTCATTTCATAGTGGTGTTAAATGCCCTGAAAGTTCTTTTGGTTGAGCTTTGTCTCATCTCCTATATTTTGGGGTTAAGCTGTGAAAAGTCTGTGTAGAAGTGCAGCCTGTGGGAATTATAACAAGGGTATCCAAGGATGCCAGTTAGTGGAACTGAATCTGAGGAGTTGCTAAACACTGCAGTATTTTCAGGTTTGATTAGGCCCAGCAGTCCTTTGGTATCACAGGCACTGCCTTGGGACAGCACAGGCAAAGTCATTTCAGGTTGTTTGCTGATCAGCAGCTGTGCAGTGGGAGAGGGGCAGGGACAAGGGACAGCCACTGGCATAATAGCAATCCAGTCAGAGAGGTGAGGCTGACAGAAGCTGCAAGTGCAACTCTCAGACAACAATAAAATACAAGAAATACAGCATAAAATACAAGAAAAGGCTCTGGGGCTTTGTATGATTAGCAAAACCTGAGACAAAATACCAAACAAATTTCATGTGAAGTAGAAGGTTATTTTTTGTCTGATTTAACAGCTTGTTTTTGTCCTCTAAATAACCTTCTAAGTTATCTTACACTCTTGTATAATAGGAAATATATACTCATGGAGAAATTAATCCGCAGTCTTTTCAGAGAAGAAAAGTATTGTTTTCTGTGTTTCTATTTGTGAACCTTGAAGAAGTTCTGGAGCCCAGGAAGTGCCATGTTTTTTAACAACCAGTAATTAAAACAGTAGACTATAGCAAGTTGTTTTTTTGTTGGGGTTTCTTTTTTGTAATTTGGGTCATTTCTGAGGGAATTAACCAGCATTTGAGTGCCTGGGGCATAACAATTTTTGTTTCCTACTAAATTTCAGGCTTTCTCTTTTTTTGCTTCTTAAACCTAGCATTTATTTCACTATTTTAAGATGTCAGGTTTTTTTTAATTTTTCAACCAACAAATACCCCACTGATGGAATTTTTGGAAAATGCATAGTGTGTCCAGGCTTTAGAAACTCCAAACAAGATTCAGTTAGATGAATTTTAGCTGAATGTGGAGATACAATAAAGGGTTAAGACAGGAGACAAAATGAAGAGCTATAGGGTAATGGGGAGAGAAAATGACAGTCAGCCATGGGAAAAGATGCAAAATTTCTATAATTGTCAGAGATTTCTGGGAAAGGTTTTCACTGCTGGTATCTTATGAAAGAGGTTATGAACAGTATTCCCTTTTCTCTGAAAATCGAGATTCTTGCTAAGGCCTATGAGGGAAGTGAACATAATGCATAGGACAGCTGTCCCATGTACTCTCTGTCACTATCTCCCTTTATGAATTAGCACGGTACCCCTTATGTTTTGATAATTATGATTTATTTTCTGTTCCTTGTCTCCCCTTATGTTTTCCACACTTTCTTTGATTTAATTCTAGTGACTCTGGAGCCTTTTATCTTTTCTACTAGAATTCTTCTGAATATCCTTTTTTAATGCATTTTATATAAAAATCTTTTGTTCTGGAGGGTTTTCCTTTCCTTTCCCAGAAGCTGAAATTGAATATGATTATGATGCAGGTCTTCTAAACAAACAAATTTGTTATGAGCCAAATAAAGTATTTTCCAAAATCAGCCAGCAGATCATTTCTCAGCCTGTCATTACTTTCACATCTGCTGCTGCTGGTAGAATCTTCTGCATTGAAAATGTATACTTGACATGAGCGCTGCACACAAATGGCAGGACATAAAGAAATATAATGAATGTAAATGAACAATAAAACCCACTTTCAAATGCCATTTATGGGCTCAAGCTTGCAAGCTGCTTGAAAGTTTCAGAGATTATAAAGGGCAACGTATACCTCTGAGATAGTGGTCAGGACCTTACCAGACCAAGATCTGTAAAACTGTGACCATCCCTTCAAAAGTTACTGTAAGAAAACATCATCCTATTGCCAAGATAGAGGTCTGACAGAAGAGAGGGAAAGTATGCAGGCTTATTGTGATGTGGAAACACAGCTCTAGCCTACTAAAATTCACTAATTCATTGGAAAGGTCAGCCACCTACTGTTGACATTTCAAATGTCATTTTTAATTTCTAAAATAGTAAAAAAGTGAATTTTTGACTCTCAAACTGATTTTTGAACAAAATATAAACCAGCGGACAAGTCTGTAACTAAACCCGAAGCTCTACAACAAATTTGAATTCTATCAGAAGTCCAAAATCATATCTAATAATGTGTGGGCATTTCTTGTTGCAAAAGTAGAGTGGTACCATCACTGTACTGCAGCGGCGGCGGCTGACCTTAAGGTGTGTCCCGGCTAGCTGCGGCCAGCACCGCCGGCAGCACGGGGGCACTCTCCCGATCCGGGGCTCGGTCAGGGGAGCGCCTAAGGCTTTCGCCTTGAGGGACGAGGATCCACAGCAAAAAGAGAGAGAGCTGCTAACCCACAGGAGGCAAATGAAGAGACGGACTCCAGCGGTAGTGCAGTCAGGCTTTAATGTCCAGCGGAGCTACCAGCTGAAGACGGCCAACTGGCCTCCGACCTGGGTTTTTAAGGAGGGGCGGATACAGAGAGGCAAGGTGGTCTTCATCAAATCAGAGTACAGGTGGGAGTGGTGGGAGGATAACAGACAGGTAGGGAAAACCACTGAGGGTAGAGCAGGGGTGGAGTCCTGGCCCCTGATCCAATCACTCGATGCCCAGGATGGAAGATTCTAGATGGAAGGGCTGGGGCACTGAGTGACAGACAGGGAAGCAGGGAGGGACTGAGGGAATGGATACATCGGTTGCGAGGGGTATCAGGGAGGAGAGATTTGACGGACCGAGCGATCAAGGAGAGAGAGAACCAGGGCAGAACCATTAAACAGAAAGGGGTGTAAGGAACAAACCAAATCGGTATATAACATAACAAACACAATACAACACTGTACCATTCCCTGCTGGAAGGACAGTGGGTCACTATTCTGGACTATTTATATCCCATCTGCAAAGCTGACTTACCTCTGCTCATCTGCTTCCCATGCTGTATTTTTTTTTAATCTATTACATTCTTTACTGGAATGTCAAACAATGAATACAGCTTTTTTGTATGTTTTCTGTCTCAGCACTAGTTGGTTCATAAATTATTATAATAACAGTAATATAATAACAGGTGTACTAATATTTTATTCTACATTAGTTGTTCTGTCATAAGTCTTTGCTTCTGTCTCTGTTTAGTATTGCCAGAATTTAAGTCTGAGGATAATATAGTCCTTGTTTGCTGTCTGCTTCAGTCTTACTCTTTGTGAAACAAGTTTTAAGACAGAAGCTTTACTAATATATTAAGAAAAAACCCAGAGTATTATTTATCAAACAAATTCCATTGCTTCTTGGTGTTGGCAACTGATTTTAGAATGAGGCCAAATTGCAATTTTTTCCAATATAAAGGTCTATCAAGACCACCATCTTTTTGTCCTGTCTATATCTGAAAAATAAGACTTTTAATATCCTTATTTTTATCTATTCCATTATAATAAAATATTTTTCTAAAATAATTTGCTGAATGGATTGCAGGTGCCGGTTGTGTCCCATATACCGTAGCTCTGATATTATTTCAATTGATTTTCATCTCAATTTTGCAGATGTCAGATTTCTAGAAATAATTTCTTGAAGAGATCTCTAATGCACATCCCCTAACTCCCTCCTTCTTCCCCCTCCCTTCTCCCTCCCCCAGTTTCTAATTAGCCTGACTGAAGTCTAATTACTTCAGCAACAGAGTTTGGCCCTTTTTAAATAAGACTATGAATGTGTATGCTCAATAACTGTGTGATTCTTTTAAAGGAAGTTCTCAGGATCAGAAGGTCTCTGCTTGTAGTGTAAGCGATTATTTCTATGAGACTAAAAAGTATATCAGTACATTAATTTATTGTCTGGCTGAAAAAACTTCCCATGCTACCATACAGTATTAATTCAAATGATTGAGTTCTCTATAGGCTACCTAAAAAGTCTGTCAGGTGGAAGAAAGTGAGTGACAGGAGAACAATATCTTGAACCATGGAAATATGTGAAGGAATGATACTGGACAAAAAGTTGATGTGAGCTCCATCCTTGGTTCTCTTCCTGAGCTACCAGGTGGCACCAGACAAGAAAGAATAATCAACACACAGAGGGAGAAGGCTACAGAAGCAATCTTTAGACTTTTTTTATATCACTTGAGTTGTTACATCGTTTTCATTCCTTCAAACTACCATAAAGCCTATTTGGATGACTTGAAACACTTGTTTTCCATTTTCATTAACAACAGAAGGACTCCTTTAAGAGTGGTGATACTTTGTTATCAAATTGTAAGCAAAGCACTGTGACTGAGTGGTCTAGATCCTCTATCCTGCCCTTCTTTGTTACTGAAAATTTAGAGACTCATTTAGAAGAAAAGCTACCAGGAGTCAGACTGAGTTTGTGGGCTTTAAATTAGAGTGAGCAAGTCTAAAAAGAACAAAACAGAAATAAGCTTTGGAAAATAAATAAAGTCTCTCCAGAGGCGGTGATGGTATCTCTAATTAGCAATACTGGCCATGACACTTATTTTTAGGGAAGGGCACATGCTGCCTTTAGCCCCACTCAGCATAATAAAAGAGAAGGAACCTAGGATTTTATTAGTCACTTATTGTAGCTCAAAATTATTTATGAAGTCTAGCCCTTTGATGACTGGAGGAATATCAATAGGAGGAAGAGATACTGGCATGTAGCTGCTAGGAAATGTTCTTCTCTTAGACCCCTTTGTAAAGAACTGTGCATGAAAAATGTGTGCAAGCAACCGAAGAATGCACTCAGAAGATCCCAACAGTAAAAGGTTAGGCTACTATTTTAAGTGACTATTCTATACTTTCTCCTTTGAGCCTAAGAATTGCAGGAGATTTCCAACGAAAATTTCGTTTTCCTTTAAAGACAGTTTTACTGTGCTTATGCGCAAGATGGCTGAACTAAGGCTGCAGAGAACATCTGAATTCTGGCATTCCCTGGCATATCTGTACCAAATTAAAAAACCTTTGATGTCCCAGTATGTTTCTGTACATTAGTTCATATAAAGAAAACAGAGCCTTCCTTCTGCATTTATCAGCCTAGGCTGTTATGTAAACTGACGTCTGAACAAGTTACCTATCACCTGATAGCCAAGAGGGAATTTAACTAACAATTTTTGCAGTTTAGGGTAACAGACTCACAGACTTCATGGATTTCTGCAGGAACATATGTACAATTAATTACAGATGCTGTTTCTTGCCCTTTCCCCTGATGCTTATCTAATCTTTGCTACCCTAACCTCTAACTGCTGTTTCTTCACCTTTCCTCTACTGTTGCATTTCCATATCTCACCAGGGCATTTTATCCACATTTGGCTTCCTAGCGCCTGCATAACAGCATGGACAGTTCTGAAGAAAAACACACAGTGACAAAGGCTAGCATCTGGTTATTGTCCATATGGATTTATCAGATGGACTTAAATGTATTTATCAGATGGACTTAAACAGTGCCTGGAAAGTTTTTCTGTATAGCTTCACAGGCAGACAGGAGGTACTGCTGCTGAAATACCGTAAAACTCTCTGTGTGTATTAGGGTTTTTTTGGTATTTACACTTAGGAACACTGTATTGTTAAATATTGCCCTGTTGTATAATGAAATAGATTTGCCCCAGAAAGTTTATTCTATATGATGTGACTTATTCAGATTTTCAGACCTTAGATCTTTGAAGATAATGAAAAAGAACATTCCAGGTCTAGGATATCTAAATAAGGTTCTCACTGCCTTGGCTTTGAACCTCACCATTTTGCAACTAGAAGACCTGTGCAGTCTTCTCAATCTGAGATATGAATTTTATTAATATTTTAAAATGTCTTGCTTCCTGCTAAAGCCATACTCTTGCCTGGCTCATTACCAGTAGACACAGCCTTTAATTTCTAAAACAAAAACTCAGCAGTGATTCTGATCCTATACAAGGAGCAACCAAAGGGAATAAACCACCATACCATATAGGCTTGAAATTACTTACCTGTAGTCTTGATGTCTTTACTGCTTTTCTGGTGATATATTTTTATATAAAACTACCTTTCTTCATACTTGTATTTATAACCTCAATTTACATGTAAAGTATTTTGTGTTCCTGCTGTCATCTACTCCAACAAAAACATTTTCGTATAATTCCAAGGGTAACAGTATGGTACTAATCTCTTTGAGGAATGGAAATGCTTTACAGACTGAAGTGGGATGCACAGATTGATGTACATCCCACTTCAGTCTGTGAAGCATTTCCTTTTCTGAAAATGCAGCTGATTCAAAATAGATTCCAGTATCCAGAAGATTTACACCAACTAAAATTCTTTGTTCTTCCCCAGCTAATGCTGCATTCTAAACTTCTAGAAGTCTTTTCATGAGAAACAATCAAATGAAATTATAATATTTTTAAGAAGGGCAAAAATAGCTGGGAAGCTACAGGATGGTCAATCTCACCTCTGTGTCTGATGTGATCATTGATCAGATGCTTCTGGAAATTGTGCTAAAGCACGTGAAAAACTGTGCAGTGATTGCTGACAGCCAGAAGAGCTTCACTAAGGGCAAACCATGCCTGAAAAATGTGGTGGCCTTCTATAACATGTTTAAGGTATTGGTGAATGAGGGAAGAGCAACTGACATCATCTACCTGGACTTCTGCAAAATATTTGATACTGTCCCACACAATATCCTTGTCTCTAAAATGGAAAGACACAGAGTTGATCAGTCAATGGATAAGGAATTGGCTGGATGGTGTCACACTCAAAATGTTGTGTTCAATGGTTCAGTGTCCAAAGGGAGACCAGAGATAAGTGGCATCCTCAGGAGTGCATATTGGGACCAGTATTTTTTAATATCTTTTCTGGGGACATGCAAAGCAGGATTGAGTGCATTCTCAGTGAGTTTGTGGATGACATCAAGCAGTGTGGTCAACATGTTGGAGGGAAGAGATGCTTGACAGGTGGAGGGATCTTGAAAGGCTTGAGAGGTGGGCATCTGAGAACCTCATGAACTTCAACAAAGCCAAATGCAAGGTCCTGCAGCTGGATCAAGGCAATCCCAAATATGGATTTGGACAGCAAATGGATTGAGAGCGGCACCATAGAGAGGATGTGGGGTTTGTTGTTAGTTGAAAAACTTGGCATGAGCCTCAATATGTGCCTGCAGCCCAGAGAACCAACTGCATCCTGGGCTGCATCTAAAGCAGTGCAATCAGCAAGGTGAGGGAGGGGATTCTCCCCCTTCACTATTGAGTCTGCCCTCAATAGACTCCACCTGGGTTGCTGCATCCAGCTCTGCGGTCCCCAGCATAAAAAGGTCATGGACCTGTTGAAGAGAGTCCAGGTGAAGGCCACAAAGATGATCTGATGGATGGAGCACTCTTCCTGTGAAGACAGGCTGAAAGATGAGAGAGTTGTGGTTGGGCAACACGGAGCAGGTAAGGCTTCAGGGAGATCTAGCAACCTTCCTAAACTTGAAGGGGCTTACAAGAAAGCTGGAAAATGTTTTTTTACAAGGGCATGGAGTTATAGGGCAAGGGATGATGACTTTAAATTGAAAGAGGGTCAGTTTAGATTAGATATTATGAAAAAGTTCTTCAGTGTGAGGGTGGTGAGGCACTGACAGAGGTTGCCTAGGGAAGTTGTGGATGTCCCATCCCTGTAAGCGCTCATGGCCAGGTTGGATGGGGCTTTGAGCAACCTGGCCCAGTGGAAGAGTATCTACGCACTGCAGAGGTGACTGGAACAAATGATCTTTAAGGTTCCTTCCAACCCAGACTATCTTTTGTTTGGCTAATTTGTTAACAAGTAGATACCTCCTACAGATTTGAAATTCAATTTGGAAGAATAGTCATGTGTGTTACACTTTCTAGTAATTGACAGTCTGTTTGAACTATTTAATAATAACTAAAAAAGCCCTTTAAAAGCATACACTTTGAAAGATAAATGAGTCATCTTTGCTCAATTGTTATTTCCTAGTCATGTTAACAAGCAGATGGTTATTCTGACAGTATAGCAGCAGATTCTGTGTAGTTTTTCCAGCTGGAGGTGCACCTGTATATTATACCTAGGGTTGAGTATTGAATATGTATTTTACCTTATTGAATGTATGCATATCTTATGTGACATTAATTTGGCCTAATTTAGTTCAATGTTCACAGAATCATTTAAGTTGAAAAAGACCTCTAGGACCATCAAGACCAACCTTTGACCGAACACATCAACTACATTACATCACTAAGTGTCACATCCGGTAATTTCTTGAACACTTGCAGGGCTGGTGACTCCACCACCTCCCAGGGAAGCATTTTCTTATGCTGGACAACCCTTTCCATGAAGAAATTCTTCCTGATACCTCAGGCACAGCTTGAAGTTATGTCCACTCATCCTATCACTAGTAGCCTGGGAGAAGAGACTGACCCCCACCTTGCTGCAACCACTTGTCAGGTTCCTGTGGGGAGTGATAAGGTCAGCCCTGAGCCTCCTCTTCTCCAGGTTAAACAACTCAAGCCCCTTCAGCTGTTTCTCATAGGAGTCACTGTCTAGAATCTTCACCAGCTCCATTGTCCTTCTCTGGACATGGTCCAGCGCCTCAAAGTCTGTCTTGCTGTGAGGGACCCAAAACTTGACACAGGACACTGTGGAGGGTGAGGTGCAGTTTCAGCAGTGCTGAAAACCTAAGGACAATCACTGCTCTGGTTCTGCTAGCCACACTATTGCTGATACAACAGGATGCTGTTGGCCTTCTTGGCCACCTTGGGCACAGCTGGACCATGTTCTGCTGCTGTCAGCTGGCACCACCAGGTCCTTTTCCACTGGGCAGATTTCCAGTCATTCTTCCCACAGCCTGTAGCACTGCCTGGGGTTGTTGTGACCCAAGGAAAGGACCTACCACTTCATCCTGAACCTCATCCCTTTGGCCTCATTATATCAATCCAGCCTGTGCAGGTCTGTTCACAGAGCCTTCCTACCCTCCAGCAGATCAACCCTCCCACCCAAACTAGTATTGACTGTAAACTTGGTGAGGGTGAACTCAATCCCCTCATCCAGATTATCAGTAAAGATATTAAACAGTACTGAGCCCAATACTGAGCCCTGAGGAACCCAAAGAGTAACTGGAATCTAAGTGAATGCAGCGCCATTCACCACCACTCTCTTTTAACATGGTGAAGAGTGAACCTGTCCAAGCCATAGGCTGCCTGCTTTTCCAGGAGATTGCCATGGAAGGCATTATTCAAGGCTTTACTGAAGTCCAGATATTGTTGCTATGTTTACCTGAATTTCATTTTGGTTTTGTATGGTTTGGTTTGCTTTGATCAAGGGCTAGTTTCATTAAAAGAGGAGGAAGAATAAAGCCAATATCAGATTAATAACTGACTTGAAAGATACTAAGATTAAGCAGACAATGGAAAGAGAAACTGATTAGAAAGGGGAAAAGGAAATTAAGTCTGTGTTTTAGAGCTGAGTAATGAATAAAGTAAGAAGTGCTAAAAGTCAGGTTTGCAGAGGAATTAAATGAGAACCACTATTTCTCCAAATGTATGCCTAAAATGAGATGAAAAAGGAAAAAAAAAAATAGTGGGACTGCTATGTAGTAGGGATTAGGCAGAAATTAAAGAAAATCCTTATTTGTCTTGATTTTCAGTAAAGATAATAATGGAGCTCATGGAACCAAACTAAAATGGTCCATAAGGCAGAGAGAACAAAGGCAAAATGAAAACATAAAACATAACCAAAAATAGGCAGTTTCAAGGCAGATGGATCATAAAAAAATAACTGGAAAAGGTTTGTCCTGCCTGGAGAATAAGAGGCTTCAGGAGAGCCTAAAAGCAGCCTGCTTTTACTTGTGTCGATTTAGTGAGAAGACAGAGATGGGCTCTTTATAGAACTACACAGCCAGAGGAGAAGATCAACCTAGTCTGACATCAGAGCTGACCCTGCTCTCAGCAGAGGGCAGGACTAAGGACCTCCTAGGGGTCCCTTCCAGCCTAAATGAATCAATGTGAAAACATTGCCCCAAATTAAAATGAGGCCTGAGAGAGCACAATCACTGTCTCAGATTATGTATGAGATGAGACTGAGCAGAAGGAGAAAATGTAAAGAGAATTACTGGCTCAAGAGCAAATATTCATACATTGACCCTGAGTCAATTCAGTCTGGAAAGAAAAGATTTCTGCCTGTTAGGGTCATGAAGATTTTGGAACCACCTTCCAAATGGCAGTAGTGAAGCACAAGACCAAACTTTTTATAGTACGTGTCTTCTTGCTATAGCATGTAATTCCAGGTCTCTGGCTAGGCTGATCTTCACAAGACACATCTTTTTCTTAAGAAAACTCCTTTGTTGTGACCTACTCTTGAATACCCAGGGGTCTCTAACATTTGTTTTAAAAACTTGACACAACAGACTTTTAACATTCTCCCTCTGTGGGCAATCAGTTGCAGATGTTATTAGGTAAGCAGAAGAAACCCATGCATTCACCAAATAGAAAAAGAAATCTTGTTTCTGCCAGTCGTCATCTGTTTGCACTCATCATGCTCAGCTGAGTAGCTCTTTGAGATGCAGGGCTTATTGCTCTGTTGTAGTTAGTGTTCAAGGATTCATTCCTGTTTGGTTGTTATTAAACAAGTTTGTATTAATGTCCTTCCTTATAATTAAAATTGAGTATAATAATTTTAAGAGTTCTTTAATGAAGTACTGTTGTGTTTTCTTCCTACTGATAAGAATGCTTTCTAGGCTCTTAAATTCAGCTCTGCAAGAAATAAAAGTTGTATGTAAACACTTCTAGAGTTCTAGATCATTGAAAGCAAGAGTTTCAAAACTTGAAATAAATGTCATCAAAAGATAACAGGGGAGAGAGATTGAGAACAAATTTGAGTCTTTCTATAGGATTATTCTTTTCATATTTCTGTGGTATACTTACATTTGGAGCAATTTTTTTTCAGAGAACAAACCTAAACCATCTGGTAGCATAATACTTGGTTAGTGCTTCATATCTATGTACTGAATGCACAGAAAAACTTTGATTTACACAATGATTTTCTGAGGCAAATGAGATACACAATGCATAATTAATGGCTGTACATCTTGGCATTGCACGACAGTCTTGATTCTGATGTTAGAACCATTTTCTTTTTCAGAAGATTGTTACTCTTTAGGACCATGATTGCAGCTGAGTGCACTGATGAGCGTCAGGTATAATGAGAGGTTGTATCTCTGTCTTGGATCTCGTGTCTCTGTTCTGAGCATGTTGTTTTAGCTGCAGGCCCTCATGCCAGTAATCCAGTAATGAAGCATGGATGAGTGACATTACCAATATGCCTGGAGAAGAACAGTGAAATCTGAGAGGAGTTTGTTCCAATCTTTGGATAATTCTTAAAAAAAAAAAAAAAAAAAAAAAAAAAGCTTTATACGTGGTAAAAAATCATAACTTTAAAGATTTTAGAAAACCATGGCAATTGTCAGTCACATTGCTTTATAGATGGGTTATGCACCTGTTTCATGCCATTCACTAACCCTTACATTTGCTGAAAACAGATAGGGGACTTGGAATCTTGGAGTGGTTGGAGAGATGCATTTTAGGGCCACCGTGTTTTGCATGTGAAGTGCCTCTTGTCTGGCAGATCAGTGGAGGGAATGATTCCCTTCAGCGTGCTTTTGGGCCTTTGGGTTGATCCTAAGACTAACTTCAGTGACTGTTGACATAACACTGAAGTAGTTGTCCCATCTGTTCAAAAAGTGTGTTGCCCTTCACTGTGGAGAGAAGTGAATGTTTTCCCTACACATGCATTTCTAGGACTATATATTTTCTCAGTTAATCTCATTGTAGTTCCAATCTTGATTTCTCTCCTCTCTAGATTCTTTCTCATTATGTCTGTTTAACCCAGTGATAAAAATCATCTTCTGTAACAAATGTTATGTTTATGCATTCTCTTGGATTATTAATGTAGTTGATTCATAAAATAAATCCAACCTCTGAGAAATGCAGTAGTCTAGCAGATTAATATCCAGACTCAACATATAGCAATATCTTTCAATACCTTTCGTAATCAGCTGCAATGACATGGCTTTCATTACTTCCTAATTGTCCATAATATTTCCTTGTATTTTGCTCATTAAAGTTAGCTTTAAAAAGCAGCCTGTTGGCTGAGCTGGTCCAGAATCATCAGCAATCTAACTTTCTTTTGGAAAGGTTGCACAATGACAACCACGTAAATCCTTTATTTAAATTAAGGGAAATATGATACAAGCAGCGGTAAAGATGTTTTTGTCTCAGAGTTATTCCCACCTCCTAGATATGAATATCCTTGAGGGGCAATTCCCCAAGCCTATTTAGTCTTTGGCTTCTCTTATGAAATTACTTACAGGACTACAAATTAGCTTGTTAATAATAGTGAGACAGACAGCTTGTACATGAATTCATAAATACCTTTCCCACTTGTTAATAAAAAGCCTTTGAGCCATCAAAGCCATCAAAGTTAGCTAAGACTTACCCTTGTGCTTTTAACACTAACATTTTTTTGTATTAGCTTTTTCCCTTTTAATGTTGTACTCAAATGCTATTATATATCCTCATTTTCCATTTTTATTTGTTGCAATCCTTGGAACATATTTTTTTCCCTATTTCTACAGCATTTAGAAAAATGAGTCTCAGGATGTTGGCTGGGATTTCTCTTTCAGTAGAAGAGATTTCACAGCATGCAATATGTAATTACTTTTCTAAGAAGCATCAAAGAAAAAAAAATCTTACATTATATGGTAAATATGAAAGAATATACCCAAAAGGGACCATCTTTTTCATCCTCTTGCCTCAACTGTTCCTGACAGTTATTTCAAATCCTAGTAAATACCTCCAATGATGGAAATCTCACAGTCTCAATTTAATTTAGTGCTTAACTGTCTTTACAGTTAAAAGTTTTACTAATGTATAATCAAACTTAAGGCTTCAATTTAAGCCTCTTACTCCATGTTCTATACCCAGTGGACATTAACGAGTTATTCATTCCTTACATGCATCATCCATGTAAATGTACAAGGCTGTGAATACTGCTCTTACTGTAAGCTATCCAAAGTGCCTTTTCTCTTCATACACTGCTTTCTCTGTAATTGGTCTCTTTCTCATCTAATGTTTATACGTTTTGGGCAATGAAGAAATGGCCTCCTAAATTTCCTATATATGGCATTTCTACATTTGGCAGCTTAATTAACACCCTAATTCTAAACTCATGATTTTTATTATGAACACCTAAATCCTGAATTTGTAAATAATTTTTAATAAAGCTTGAATGTCTTTGCTTTTTTTCACGTTTCACATTATGATTACTCTTCATTAGATGATGCTGTCTTTAATGGAAATTCTAGTTATACAACTAGAATTGGAAGTCAATTCTGGAAGTCAAGCACCCTGAAATTACTTGGGTAAGCAAATGGATATATTAGCTATACTTGTGTACATCCCATCCCACTGGTAGATTTATCTTTGTTTAATGAGATCAGAATCTCGAATAGAGTTTTAAGAAAACCTTTTTTTAAACTGTAATTAACTACTTTATTACTTCAATTAATGCTAAGTCAGCCACTATAATGAGAAATGGTTATTTGTCAATAATTCTAAATTCAAGTGCAGTGAACTCTTAAATATTAATCTCTGTAAAACAGCTGCCTAATGTTGGTAGACATCCATGCCACTTATATTGTCCTTGTTTCTTGTCCAGGGAAACACCAACTGTATACTAAGTTCACTTAAAAATTTATTCTTCTTTAATGGAGCATTAATACATCTGCTTGCAACGCACAAAATCTATAAATTTGAAATGGTTTTTCTTACTTGGGACATTAATGAGGTGCATGGAATTAAGTAGATCAATCTGCTTCTTTAGGTATGCAAAAAAGCAGGTGCAGTGATTTAACCCACTCAAAGTTTAGAAAATCTATATTAAACCATAATTTACCAAATGTAATGCCTCACAGGTCTGTGGGTGTTACTTAGTGCTCATGAAAGCACATGTGGATGCTGTGTCCTCTTTTAGGGTCCCATCACTGAAAACAGTGATAGACTTGAATAAATTCATCTGGCTGGGATCTGGAGCTGTTATCCCATGAGGAGGTGCTGAGGAACCAGGGCTTGTTCAGCCTGGAGGAGTGGCTCCAGGGTGCCCTGGAGCAGTACCCACTACACGCGCCGACACCTGTGAGAAGGTGGAACTAGGCTCTTCACAGCACATAAGGTGAAATAAGAGAGGATCAGGCTATAAGAGGTGTGGAAATCGTCCTGAGAACAGTCCAGAAGTGGAGCATCTTTCCTAGAAATGTTATTCAGTCTCCATCCTTGGAGTTTTTAAAGAGAAAACCAGATAAATACCTGAGCAGCCTGACCTGACCCTGTGTCTCTCCGTGGTCTGACATCCCTTTCATCCTGAATCATTATGTGAATACAAACTATAGACGATTTAGTCACTATACTTTTTAAACTTATTTGAAAATACTATGGAAATGCAGTTGTTCAATCAACTGTGCTTGTTTTCTGCATTTACTTGTGGTTAAGTGTAAATATTCCTTGTTTTAGAGACTTCTTTAGAGATTAAGACATGTCAAGGAGTTCGTTGCAGCATGTCAGCATATTTCCTGAGTTGATGAAAGATAAATTGTTAAAGCCATCATAAACAACTGTATTTTCTGCCCATCTTAGTAACTGATTCTTTGTATGATTCTGAAAAGCTCAGTTGCATGGATCTTTTAGCAACTGGGTATCATTCATTTCTGAATACTTGAATTGATTAATTTGTGGAAACCCTGAGACATAAACCCTGAAGTCAACCAGAGCTATGTTAAACCACTTAGTTTATTCTGTGAAGTGTTCTGTAAAAGTATACATTTGATGATACTTACCAGATACTTGTGACAGTCTTGTCTTAATTTTCTCAGTTGTAAAAAGAAAACTTAAATCCAGATGACATTAGAGGAAGGTTGATATCAGTATTGCACTTTCCCATGAAACTTTGAAGAAAAAAAAGACATGTATGGAGCAGGTGTTCATTGGCTCAAACAGGGACTTTGGGGGAAAAAAATGTATATCACAATGTCATAGAGTGTGCAAAGTGGATAATAGTGAATCAATCTGTTCTGCTCTTATTATTTGTTTTTGCAGTCTTAATATTTTTGAAGTAATGTGGGATTTGTTATTGTTACAAAAAATTATTTGAGACTTTACTAAGTTACACAGTTTGATTAGAAATCTGCTATATGATCTAAACACAGGAAAACCTAATATAAATTTAGGAAACTGGTATTTGGATTGGACAAGGGAGACTTGCTCCATTGTCACAGCACTGAAAAAAAACTTCCTAATAACCACATACAAAACTTCTTTTTTCTTTGCTTTCTATTTTAGCTTCTTTCACATGAGTGGAGATTGAGGGACTCATGCCTCATTGATATCCATATCACGGTTTTGCAAGTGAATTCATTGTATTTTCTTTCACTTCAATGCACATCTCATATATTTCTCCAGCAGAATACACAACTCTTTTGTAAGGAAAGCAGCATAGCAAACTGAAAAAACCCACAGACAACAGAAGCCATCACTAGTCACACACCACAGGTCATAATTAGCGTTGCTTTGCTATCATCTTGGGTTTTTCTGTCTTGTCTCTCCTTCTGGGTGGAGAGAGCACATCTGGCTATAAAACTAGAGGTTTTTCTTTACTGAGGAAAACATTTCTATATTAGACATTCTTGTGATGTTTTTTCCCCTTGGTTTTTCCCCTTGGTTATGAACTAAAAACCATCTGTCCAACAGTGTTGAAAGGCATGCTTGAAACAGTATCCTTGAGGGGACATAATTTGCAGAAAGCTTCCTCTAGAAAAGGAAGTTTACAGAAGGGATACCTATAATTTGCATATGTATAATCAGCTATCCCTCCATTCTCTCATATCTAACACAAAACTTTTTAAATAGTTAGTATAATTGAGCTGTTCCATGCCAGCTCATCCTTTTGGTCAGCTTGGTTTCATTATATGAAATAAGGGCTTTGAAATTCTGCAGCAGAATAATCAGATATTTTTGTATTTTGTTTATATAAGTGAGCAGAAGTCAAACCCAGTCTCTTTTGGTCTAGTTATTCATCTTAGTAAACGTGAGACTGTGCTATCAGATAAGCACAGTCATATTAATTATTTAATTTTTCAAAGGAGTGTTGCCACCTAATGTAGCAGTCGAAACTTATTTTCTATGAGAAACATGCTTTCTCTACATTTACAAAATCCGTGTCTAGCTTTAAACCAACCAGTAAGAGTATGCACTTAGTCTATTTACATTATGTCACCTTGAATCTTTTCTCCCTGACAATTTAATGCAATCTGCTTTTCTGTTTCTTGTGGAAAGGAGTGCCATACAAATATGAATCAGCAGTGATGGGTTTCTCTATAATGTTTACCCAGCAGTAATTCTCCCTCCAAAGTGCAATGCTAGTTTAACCTCTTTCCATTACTGAATTCCAATTACCTAGGAAGCAATTCAGGGTTAACATAAGGTATTAGGACTAATCTTGTTAATTTGAGTTTATGGAGATACAAGTCAGGGGCCTGACCCTACACCAGTATTGAGAATAAGTCATAGAAGTCTGATAGTTTGCAACTCATTAGTGTTCCTAGGCTGTAAAATGATCCCTTCTCAGTATTTCTTTGGGAACAACCACTCACAAGGAAGATGAATAGAGGTGGAATTCCTAGCTTTTTTCCTTCCTTTGCTGAAATAAGGGCTGATGCACATGTATAAATGTATAAACATTAACGTGGAAATGCTGAATGAATGAAAAACAAAGAAAAAGAGAAAACCCATAACGTGATATGTCAGTCTCTGGGGAGGGCACAGTCATTAAGGCACATGCTCCTCTGAGGTTTTTCATATGAGTCAAGAGATTATGTCAGCTGATAAACTGACATTTTTCAGTTTTCATAACACTTTTCTACTCCTATGCCAATAAAAGCTGTTCCATAGCTGGCAGTATGAAGCTGGAAGTAATTTGTCCCAAACTGGAAGGGAAATAAGTAAATCAAATTAAAATATATTCTGCAACTGGTTTTATAGCCAACTTTTTTTAATAAGTAAATTTACAAAATATATTTCAACATGTTTAACACAGTAGGAAAGTGTACGGTAAAAAAAATGAATGACAGGGGACTTTGTGATGCATTTATTTGTCCTTCAGGACTTCTCTTCAGTTGTCTGAAACAACATCACTGAGATAATTCTAGTGCCTTCCCATGCAATTGAGATCCAATTAGAGATGCCTTCTTTGTTTCTGAAAAATGTTACAAATTGGTAAAAAACATCTTTTGCTGCTACATTCCTGTGTTTATTATTTTTCAATATCTCATTCCCATTAATTAAAGCTTTTTATAACGAAATGTTATTTCATATGAATGGAATATTCCATATAATCAGGAGAATATTTGTATTCTTTCATATGGTTTCTATTTTCTTTGAAATGTTGCTAGAAATTATAGTATCCCTTTTTATTATACCAATAACACCTACACTTTCTTATCTATGTTTAGCTAGAAATTATTGTTAAAAAATTTGAAACTTTATGTAAGTATTATAATGCCTATTGAAACATTTTTAATCACTCTGAAGACAAACCACTATCATGATCAGTCAGTCATTAGCATTATGCATGGAAGTTTCACAGTTTGTTCTTAGAGGAACAACCATTAATTTTATTTACTCATGTTTTACATTAATATATTTGTGTATTTATCAAGAAGAAAATCAGAGATTGCTGTGATAGGAATATCTAGAAGACTGGTGCCATGACTCCTGCAGCAATCTCATCCAACTGCCTGACCACTTCAGTAAAAGGGTTATTAATGCCATTGTCCAAATATCTCACAATCACCAACCGTCATGGGGCATCCACCACCTCTACAGGAAGTCTGCTCCAATGTTGGACCACTCTTGGTAAAGAGGTGTTCTTCTGCTCTAATGCAGCTTTCCACACATCCTGTTACTGGATAGAAGATTTCAGTATTTCCCTCTCCTCCTTCCCTCTTCAGGAAGCTGTAAAGAGCAGTGAGGTCACTCTTTGCCTCCTCTCCAAATTATACAAGCATAAAGTCCTCAGCAGCTTCCCATAGGATATCCTTTCCAGCCCTTTAACCAGCTTTGTTAGCCTTTTGCGAGCACTTTCACAAATCTTTTTAAACTGGGGAGCCCAGAACTACACACTATACTTAGGGTGGGGCCACACCAACACTGAATACAGTGGGATAATCACCTCTTTTTGACTGGCTGGTGATGCCGTGTTTGATGCACCCCAGGATGTGGTTTGCCCTCTGGACTGCCAGGGGACACACTGCTGGCTCACACTGAGCTGCTGCTGACCAGCAGCCCCAGATCCCTACCTGCAGGGCTGCTCTCCAGCCACTGTTCTCATTTATACTCTTCCCCAATATTTTTGTGTCCTGAGTTCAGAGTCCGGCATTTGAACAAGTCAAATTGAATCCCATTAATCATAGCTCAAAGCACCAATCTCTCTAGATCCCTCTGAAGGGCCTCCTGTCCCTCAAGATGGCACCTCCCAATTTGGGATCATCAGCAAGCTTGTTAATGGTGCATTCAACTCCTGCATCCAGATCGCTGATAAACAGATGGAACAGGTGTTCCTGCACCTGAGGAACGCCACCTGCCACCACCCCTCAGTCAGTTCTTCTACAAACACACTGTGAATCCACACATCTCACTGCTGGACACCTTGTTCAGAAGGCTGCTGTGAGGGTCAGTATCAAAAGCCTTATTCAAATCTGAAAAAACCACATCTACCACTTTCCCTTTTTCCTCTAGGGGGGTGACCTTATCCTAGGAGGATATCAAATTACTGAAACAGGACTTTCCCTCTGTGAACCCATGTTGACTGTGCCTGGTGACTGCATTATTCTTTACATAACTTCCATTAGTACTCAGTACGATCTCTGTAATTTTTCCAGGAGTTGAGGGCAGACTTAATAGTTTGGTAGTTCCCTGGATCTTTTATAATACTCCTCTTGTAAACTGGAATAGCAATGGCCACCTTCCAGTCACTAGGGACCTCTCCAGACTCCCAAAACCTTCAGTAGAGGATCAAGAGTGCTTCTGCCATTACATCCTTCAGTAAACTGGGAAGAATCCCCATGAACTTGTGAAAATTCAGAAGATACAGCTGGTCTCTTATAATTTCCACATCCACAATTATGTCCAGTGACAAGTGGTGTTCCCCAGAGGTTGGTACAGGGATAGGCACTGGTTAATATCTTTATTAGGGATTACATGTAGCCCAAGCTGAGTGGTGTGTTTCATACCCTAGAGAGAAGGGATGCCATCCATAGGGACTTCAGGGATCCAGAGGGCTTTGGAGGTGGTCTGTGTACTCAGGGAGATGATGTGCCTGTTTGTAGTCCCTTGTGCTTATCCTGCTGTCTTTTGGTAAATTTGTGTTTCTTGGATGCGTCCTTGGGGCAGCTGCAACAACCTTTACCCCTTTTGGTGGACACATTCCATATGAAATTACTTTATATGGCATTTTATGTATTTGTTGGGTAACTCTTCTCTGTTTTGCTTATTTCCCAGGGTTACATCCTAATAATGGCATGTCATGCTTATTGTTGAATCATTCATAGCTCTTCATTTTATCCTGTCCTGGTGCTCCCAAGGCTTATGCTGCCATCCAATGCCTCTGCTTAAATCACATGGCTATGCTAGTGTGCCACTTCTTTCTGTACAGAGTAATTGCACACTATCATAACTTACTGCTTTCCAGAAAGTTATTACAACCGGCATAACGTGCAGATTTTCAAAGCTAAGCAAAACTGAAGTAAATTAGGCAATAGTAACCTGATTGTTCGATAATTGCTAATAGAGCAAAACAAGTTGAAACTAAGAATTTGGGAAATGTAAGGAAGCCCAGACAAACCAAGACAAACAGATATGAGCTCTTGCAGAACACTAATAGAGCATTAATACATTCTTATCGGTGATGGGAATTTTTCTTGCTGAGGTACAGGACAATGCGTTTCTTAGAAGATGGATTTCATTTCATGCTTGTAGCAGATGAGCTATATAATCAATAGGGAAAATAGTTTGAACAATATATTTAATGCTAAATATTTGTATATAACAACAGACATATTAATGAAATAAGTACATTTTTAGAAGGAAGAACGAAAAGAAATGTTGAATATTGAAAACACTGACTTTTTTCTATTTTTATCCAATTACAAAATATAAAAACTGAAACATATTGTTACTGGTGAACAGAGATGAGTTACAAGGCTGCATTCAGCTCTGTGTGCATAGAATGCTGGGAAAGGAGTTTGTTCCTGTTGTGGGATCCCAGACTTACAATGAACTTGACTGCTAGGAATTCTTTACAGAAGGTATTTGAGGTGTGATAGCAGTAAACTGGAAATGGTACAAGCTGAGTTTGTACATACAAATACACACCCCCACATGTATAGGTGTAAAGACACATATCTCTCTATACAGAGAGAAAGTAATTCTTCTGAGAGAAGTCCTAAATCTTCCAGCCATTTGCCTCTGCCGAGGCACTGTAGATCTGTTTTTCTCAGGTCATGTGTTTATGGTTTTTTTTCTTAGCTCATCTTGTTAAAAACTACCAAAATTATGTATATTCACATATATTCATATATTCACACAATAATAGCTAAAAATTCACTGATTGAGACATGTCTGTCAAGTCTCTGTATATGGAAGTATAAGACACTTCCACATGCAGAAAGTGTCATTTGACTAGCAGAGATGGTTTATTATGATAAGGACTAGAAGATTTATATGTTAACATAACAGTGTTTTGTTGTCTTACAAGCTGAATGATTTGGTACGGTATGTTTGAATTTCAAAAGTCCAGTTATTTAGGTTTCTAAGAAATATGATTAAGTAAAAAACCCCAAAAAACACAAAAAACCAGAAAGCTAAAAAAACATTACAAAATAGCTTAAAAATAAATCCAGAATTTGAGCCAAGAACTGAATCAGTCTTTAGAGAACCAAGGACTATACCTACTTTAGGTCTTTAAGAATAAAATCGTAGCTTACAGTGAATGTAAAGTACAAAACCCACACTTTAAGGTAAAACAGGTTGTCTCAGAAGAGAAAATATAGCTGTTTTCTAAGGCAGAGAGTATCTCTTCCTAAGATCCCATAAACTGTTCTTCTCAGCAAAGTATTTATATATAAAAATTTACTGACTGTGTGACAATCAGTGAACTTCAAATGCTACAGGGTCTGAGGCTGATCATTTTATAGGTGGGTTGTGCAACAAATGAGACTTTCCACAAAGCCTTACTATCGCAGCAGTGTCTCTGTGCTTTGGTACAGCTGTCTAATTGAAGATTTTAATTTATAACAATACTTGGCCTTAACAGAACCTAGAGTTTTCTGCAATTTCTCAGATACTGAAATGATCCAAATTAATTTTTCCTATCAATGACCTACAGAGTTGCCCCCAAGAGCTGCTGCTGTTGATGGAGAGGAGGACTTGGGACAATAGGAAAAGGCAATTTCATATAATATTTTAAAATAGTCTCACTTGGTAAAGGTTGAGAAACATTCAGAAACACTGTACAATAGCTGTAGGCCAGACTGGAAGCCGAGGTGATGGACTAGGTGTGAAGGGAGAAGGAGTCAAAACTGGGAATTGGAGACAGAGGGACAGGTGGCTGCTTGGCTCAGTACGTCTGGGCTTCCCACTGCACTGGGATTTGGAAGGGCTCCCTGGCACCTAAGAATGAGCAGAAAAAGAAAAAAGAAGGGAAAAATGCATGGAGCTTTTCCTCTTAGAGGTCAGTTGGAGCTTTCATCAAATTTAGATTGAGATTTTATCTGTTGCTGTGGTGTCTGCCCTCAGTCTATCCTCAGATGGACTCAGATCTTATCTCCTGCTACCCATCTCATTATGGTAATACCAGTCTATAAGGACACACCCTTAAATGATGTTCAGAAAAATGTCCTGCAGCATAAAGGGAAGAATGGGGGAAAATATATAAATATATATATTCAGAAGAATCTGAGAATATTTGTCTTCTGAATATTTTCAGGTATTTTTAGCATTGTGTGAAATTAATATTTTCTATATACATTTATTGCTTTCAAACACAGGGAATGTAGGAAACTGTGGAAGGGAGTCCCACTTCACCTTTCTTTCTCATTCTTCTTTGCTTTCTCAAGAAAAGCAAATAGGCTGAAAATGAATAGACCTGGAAAACAAACTTGAAATCCACAATCACAATCTGAAATATTTGTGTTTCCTAAGAAAGTAATACTATTTACAGTAAAATGCAACTTTTCTTTTTAATTCAGAACAGAAAATATTAACTTTAGTGTAATTACAGGCAGTAACTAAACCAACATTATCAACATATTTCAAGCTTTGAAATTATTGTTATATTTATTTTTTTTATCAAAAATTTTTCAGGAAGTCCTATTCCAATCAGACACGTAGAACTATAAATGAAAACAATATCTTCTAAAAATCGTTATGGAAGGTGATGATAATTTTTCATTTATATTTATGTTTCTATTTGTATTTCTATACAGGCCATTTACCTGTAGATAATTCAGTTAATAGTGTAGTATAATAAATATTCCTATTCTAAGACATGGAGAATTTATGAGGAAAAGGGAAGATTTTATTTCCTTAATCTTCAGCTTCATGTTCATAAAGGAAGACAGAATATTAGTTTTTATTGTCCATACTGCTCAATTTCCTGTTTACATTGTTCAGGAAATGGCAATTCAGTTAAGTAGTACTGCAGGTTTTGATTTTTTGTGCAGTGAACATTGGGATGTTGAAAAGGTGTTTGTTTTTGTGATTTTTTTTCCATGTTCAAATGAAATGCATGAATAGTAGTAGAAGTTCCCTTGTTTATTTCAGTTTATTGCCTCTCTCTCACCTCACTAGATTACGTTTGTGCTAACCTAAGTCACTGTTTGCACTTATTTAACAGTATTGACTGAAGTAACACTGAATCTCTTTTGGTGAGGGCTGATTTAGCTACAAATCACTGTTCCAGCACCAAGATCATTAATCAGCCTCAGGCTAGATCCATTATGTGGATATTGAGTATAGAGAAAATATTAACAGCTCCACAGAAGAAATGCTACCATCAGATTAGCTCTGACTCCCTGCTGGAGCAGCAAATTACTCTGAAGTAATAATTATGATATATTAGTAGAGGTTTAATTTCCAATAAGTGCTGTATATTTAAGAGATGGCAATCTCACCATACTTCAGAGAATGATACATCATGTTATCAGCAGGAAAAATCTACATGGAATTTAAAAAGAAAAAAAAAGGACGATAAAAAATTGATTACAATTTCCAAATTGAAAAAAAAAAAAAAAAAAAAAAGTCCACAGAACTTTCCTAGCTAGATCTTTCTGTAAAAAAAATCCTATTATTCTAATTGCTAAAACTTTCCTGCAGTGAGTAAGCAAGGATAAGCATTTTACCTGTAAATAAGGCCTGATTATGCAAACTCCAGCCTTCTTCTCAATAGTAATTTCTGGAACATGCTGACATCTGGTTTAGGGTGTATGGAACGCAAGAAGGAAGAAAGGTGTGCTGTGCCTGAAGTATTTAGCTTAATTAAGCATAGCACATTGACTTTCATGGAGTTTACCATAGCTCAGGGTCTGGAGCTGTCTGTATCCTTAAATCTGGGTATGAATGGACTTGATTAATTGGCACAGAGCCACTGCCACCATGGAGTTTTTCTTAAGAGTCAGTAATAGCAAAAAAATTTTGTATGTTTTTTTAATCAATTTCTCATACCTCTCTGCAGAGATTCAACACTTTAAAACTTTTCAAGTCACAAAGTCTGTGCTTAAAGATATTTTAAGTCCATATGTTGGCAGTCTAACGAAATAAAATGAACTATTTCCTACGCATGGTGGCTTTGAAATATGCAGTGTGGCTCTGATCAATGCTATTGTCTAAAATCAGTTACTAGAAATGTAAAAACCCCTCAATATCTGATAACTACAGAGGTGTTCCAGGAAGAACCTGTTGCAGTGTTATTAATTTGCTGTACTCTGTGCTTGTTTGTGAAGTTTGGCGGAGAAAGGAGGAATGGGAAAAACAAAGATGCTGGATTGCAAGGGAAGAGGGGCGGCATGACTTTCATAATGTGAGGATTAAGATATTTAGTAGATCTAGATATGATCTACTACACCTTTAGTTGCAAGTGTTCTCTCCTGCTTTGCCATTTTAATCATACATTCAGTTCCTTTGGACAATCGGGAAAAAAAAAAATCTAGGTCTTGGGGTGGAGTAAAGCTGATAAGAGTAAATACTACCGAATCCAGATAAATAACCTCACCTAGCTGTTCTATGACTGCCACCTTTGCCTCAGATAGGACCAGAAATGATAATGGAGACAGTCTTTAGTAATGTGAGTCAGATTTGCAGTCTTGGCAGAGGAACACATCTGCTTCCCTGAAGATGAGGAGACTGGCAAAAACTGTGGCCCAAAATATGATTCTAGACAGGCAATCAAGGTAGAACAGCATAGAAAAAGCTGTGCTAGATGTGCTCCCCTACTCTCACACTGCAACAAGAATGATCATTCTGATTTGTCTCACTCTATTTTGAAATGAAAAATTAAATTAAAAAAAATTCCGATTGTTATGCAGCAAAAATATTTGTAAGGACACTTGTTCAAACCCTATTTATCTCAGGCTTAATTTTTCCTGTAGACAAGCTGATTTCAAACTGAAATCTGATGCCTTCAGAGTTAGTGAGTTCAGGAGCTTCTTCTTTTCTTTCTGTCTATTGTACTGACATATAATTTTTTTTTTTAATGTGACCTAAATCTGATCACATATTCTGAGAATTGTTCTCCATTTTCACTTAAACCTTGATTTATGGGATACTTTGTGGCTCCATTATAACAGTAAAGAGATAAATATCTTTTAATTCTGTAGATTTCTAATTTGATTTATGTCTCTCAAGAATGTATACACTTGAAGGT
Organism: Onychostruthus taczanowskii; assembly: GCF_017590055.1. Lineage (NCBI taxonomy): Eukaryota > Metazoa > Chordata > Aves > Passeriformes > Passeridae > Onychostruthus > Onychostruthus taczanowskii. The sequence continues at coordinate 1,487,679 of NW_024498540.1, forward strand.
TTTTCCTGTTCTCTTTTTTTTTTTCACTTTGAAAACATTTAAAGCCATATTGGCAAATACAGAATAAATACAAGCTGTGCTGTCTGGATTTAAGCTTTTATAGCAGAATTAAAAATATAATGTTGAGAAGATATTGGGTCCAGATCACTTAAGTTCTGCAGAGTTTGCATTACAGAACTGAATTAATTTCATTCAGAAAAGAAGTAAGCTTCTCAGTTGCACTGAAACAGTGATTTCTGAGATTTAAAAATAGTTTAGCATTCTGATTTCCTTTGTGTAATGTCACACTTTCAAACTAGGCAATGAGCTGGAAGAGACTATCACAATCTTTCAAGGCATGCTGTTTTCTTTGTATATATGGTCAAATCATAATTATTCTTTGAACTGCTTACACTCAAATGAATTCTTGTATCCTTTAATAGCCCTGTTACATTGGGAGAAATTCCTCAGCCTTAAAATGTTTATGTGAGACTCCACTATTGAGACTTAGTCTTAAAGCATCAAAACTGCATTCATATTTATCATACTCCCCCATGTAGGAACAAGGATGCTTACACATAATTAGAGCTTCTGTGAATAGCTGAAATCATAGAATAAACAGACAATTATATGAATTGAAAATTGAGATGGACAACCGAAGAAAATATTTCTTAAAATCCAGTACCTATGTAGCAATTTTATATATTTCTGCACCTATGTCATCCAGAATGAATCCATCACTGCTGATTTTCTATGTAGCTATGAGTTTGACTCATTAGATCAAATAAATATAGATTTGTAGCTTATTCATTTGATTGCAGAGAGAGAGAACAGAATTATAATAAGCTTTACTTCCTCTCCTGCAATAGTGGATAGCAACCGAATTCTGAGTAACATATTATGCACTTCAAATACTTGTACAGAGAATTCTATTCAACTCCTTTTAAGTCTTGCTATATTTCAATGCAAAATGATAAAACTGTACAATCATAGACATGCACATTGTTATAAATGTGAGTGCAGCAGAAAACTGTACTCAGAAATGCATAGTATATAGCATATATAGATTTTTTTTTTGGCAAAATCATCGTTATTGCAAACGGTGAAATTCATATAAGCTAATAGATTGCAAGCATTTTACTCTGTAACTTCAGGAAAATTATATTTTCTTTCTTTTATTAGTAGATGTTTTTCTACCTGAATTTTGTTGACTGCACTTAGGTACTGTTTACATGAGTATGTGTTATGGTGAATCAATGCACGTAGTACTTTTCATGAAAACAAGGCGTAATTCCTCGGGTGCAGATGGGTCATGGTAGCTTCTTTACTGAGTCTCCTGCAGCTAGGACAGGATGATAGACCATAGTCTGAGAAGAATTTCATGTAAAAGAAAGTATTGGAATCAATTGGCAAGACATGTTCTTATAATATTCTGAGTATTATTTTGAAAATTGTATCTTTTTATGGCCTTCCTGTTTTCTCCTGTCCATAACTTACCTGAGAAAGGAAGAGAAAAAACAGAAAGGAAAAGAGGGAGAAAATAAATCCTCTCTTTCCCACTACACCTCCAAGATTAGAGAAAAAAACCCAAAAACCTTCTTGGTATCAAAGAATATTTTTGTAAGCTTCTATTTCATTTTAGCTACAAAAAGCCTGTATGAAAAAAAGGTGATTTTTGCTATCCCTGAAATTTAATATATCTTAACATTGAATCTCATATCCCCATCACAAATACAATTTGTATCAAGAATCTATACAGCTCTGTTCAGGGGAGTGGTAAAAAGTTTAAAAAATCAATTACAGTTCCTAGGATTCTGAGTCTTGATTCCAAAGCTATTGATCTTAACTCGCAGTACGCTCATCAGGCTTACTACCTCAGCCAACTATTTTGGAGACTACAAACTGAGTTTTATAGCTTACTGCACACTTGCACTGATTTAAGGCAAATGGACAAAACTGAGTATGGAAACTCTTCTGCTCACTTTCTATTCTATCCTCAAAGTAAAGACAGAGGATTCTGGTCTCCTCAGTTTAATAGCATAATCTAAAAGATAATTCCAAGTGTATGGAACACCAGAACGCTCTTTCCTTTAAACATCCTCCATCCTTTTTTCTGGCTCCTATAGGTGATACTAATTAGCTTCCAGTCTGAACAATATGCCGCCACATTTTTCAGCATTTCAACTGCAGGCCCATAAAAATTTGTTTCTGTAGATTTCTGAAGCAGTTCTTTGTAGAAATCCAATTGAGTTTTCATTTTGCTAGAGAATACGTCCCGTAAATTGCAGCTGAAACTGCAAAAATGACATCTATACTTTTACATTCTCATTGTTATTTATTCCAGATTAAAGATCACTGGAAAAATAAGGTAAAGCTTACAAAGCTTACCAAAATAGAAAATGAAAAACATCTTGTGAAACTCACTTTTCATCTACTGAAAACCAAAGAATAACATTTTTATTACTATTTTTTAACTTAAAACTAGGATGATTTTCAAATTTGCAGGTTGAGGTTTCTTTTTCATTTTTGCACTACATAAACCTTAAGACCATCAGATGATTCTAATGAAATCTGCTTATGAAACAGGTCTAAGTATGATAATTGATCATAAAGTATTGATCTACTTTCAACTGAGTACCTCAAGTTTCAGGATCAGGAGCTGCAACTTCAAGGTATAAAACAGTCCTACTCTACTATCACGAGCACAGTGTTTCAAAATACTTTGAGAAAACACTTCCAAAGAATCAAAATAGTTAGAAATCAAAATTAATATTATAAATTTTAAAAACAAAGATGTTTCAAAATGTATGCTCTTATAAAAATAACTGGGTTCACACAGGTGTTTTTTTATCTAACTTTCAGACTCAAACTTTTTGAACTTCTTGTTTTTACTAGCTCTTTGGTTTAAATTAATCTCTGTTCTCAGATGAAAACCATATTCTGAAACCTTCCAGCAGTTTCCATCCTTTCAAACTTTTAGAAGTACACCAAAGACACTGATTTCTCTTCAAGGTGTTGATGTGAGAATAGACTTGCTGCCTGAACTGTTACAGACATTGGGAATTGTCATCCATTTCATCATTTTCTCCACTGAAAAGGGAAATAACATGCTTGTGTCTATTTATGAGCCCCAAGAGAGACACAAGCATGTGAAGCAGAGGGATATTTTAAAATTTTAATTAGTGCTAAGCATCCTAATAAGAGGTTTGACCACCACAGCACCAGGTAAACAATTAATCAATGTCAACTGTAAGAAAAATGTGACTAGGCTTAGAGCAATTTATTTTTTGTCTCATTGACTTTGATATGGTCACCTGTTTGCAAATTATAACACTTTACTAAAATTCTTTTGTTACATTTTCTTTTATATTAGTTGTGACATTTTTTCATTTATATTACAAACCAGAGAAAATGATGATACCCATTTAAAATAAGTCTAAATTTAATTTTTTTTTTAAATTCAAGCAGAACAAAACATTTTTCATTGATAAATTACTGGTGAGCCCATTAGCCATAAAGAGATCAGGTAAAGCTGCTCATCATGTTTGGTGGAACTTGCCACTCATAAACTGTGCAAGTGCTCAGGGCCTTGATGATGACTTCAGAACCCATGTGCACAAAGTAGACAAGAGCCCCAAAGAGACTTTTTACTCACTTCTGATTGTCAGAGTAAAATGCTGTGTACCTCCTATTGAGGAAGAATTTCTTGTGGACTGTAAATTTTGAGACCCAGGGGCAAGGTGCTCTACAGACTTTCACTTTACCTAATCAATCTATTTGATCAAATTTATTTCTTGGGAGACAAAATTATTTGGTGCTCCTTTGTATCAGTGCAGAGAAGAGAGATTATAATTAGAAGTGAATATTTGCATGAGCATAAGATGTGAAAATCACACCCATACTGTAAAAGCCCTCATGAAGACAGAGTATAGACAGAGGGTATTTTTGGCTATGTTAAGAACAGCTGATCTATCTTCTCTTTCTGGAAGGGTATCGCCTTGAGAGAGTTCATTGGAACATCAAGGTTGGACTGCTTATGGTGCCAATTTGCTTAAACATCAGATATCCTACAATATGTATGGCACTACTTAATACCCTTTCTAGGGTGGTTCTAGAGCAAGTAGAAACACTTAATCAGCAAGAGCTGTGAGCCTCATGGGAGTTCTCAGGGCCATAAAATGTGCATGAAGTAAATAATCAGATGCTAAAAATATCTTCATTGGCATTGATTAGGATTATATCTGATAGGTATATTGTTCTTTAAAAAGACACTATATTTTTTGTTGATATGAGGGTGAAAACCCAATGTCAAGAACTCTGCCATAAGTTCCAAATTGCCATGGTTTAATGCCAGCTGTCAACTAAGTTGCACACAGCCATTCACTCACTCCCCTCAGTGGGATGCGGGAGAGAATCAGGGGAGTAAAAGTAGAAGAACTCCTGGGCTGAGAAGAAGACAGTTCAAAACAGAAAGCAAAAGCTGCACACACAGAAGCAAAGCAAAACCAGGAATTAATTCCCTGCTCCCATGGACAGGCAGGCGTTCAGCCGTTGTCAGGAGAGCAGGGCTCCATACTGTGTAACAGGGACTCGGGAAGACAAACACCATCACTCCAAATGTCCCCCCTCTTCCTCCTTTTCCCCCCTACTATATTTACTGCACATGACATAAGGTATGGAATATGCTTTTAGTCAGCTGTGTCCCCTCAGAAATTTTCATGCATCCCTGGCCTTCTTGCTGGTGGGGTGCTGTGAAGAGCAGAAAAGGCGTTGACTCTGTGCAAGCCCTGCTCGGAAATAACAAAATCATCCCTGTCTTGTCAACACTGTTACATAGCCTGGTTCTAGGTACTGAGTAGAAAACTAGAAAACAACAAGCACACAAGCAAACTCTTTGTTTCTTGATTTACACTCTTGATTCATCCCCTTTAATAGCCACAAATAGAGTTATAGTGCAGTAAATTTAAGTGAAGAAGACTTGACTTCAGACTTCACTGTAATATATAACTCTGCTTAAAATGTACATATTTCTAAACATACACACAAACACATACATATATGTATACTAAGGCTTTAATAAGGTAACTGGCCTTGTTAGAAGAATCAGAGTCTATTTTAACAGTGGAAGGTATGATATCCTCCAATCAGACACAATACCTGTGGCAAGATGCACAGTGACCTTGAGTGAGACTTTATTTCATAGTTCTGTTATCCCATTTTACTCAATGTATTCATTATACATGTGGTATAGCTATAACCCATAGTAAGCATGGAATACTATATTTTGTTATGTACTATAAGTGCATTCATACACACAACAAAGTGACATTCCATAATGTTTATTTAAGCTAAATCTTTTTTTTTTCCCTTTGGACAATTGAAAAGGAATTATTTTTAACTAATGTTGACATACCTACTTTATATTTTCACACTCTGTTATCTAAATTTTTCAGTCTATATTTTCACACCCTCTATACTTGACTTCCATCTTACTGCAAAAATTTATTTTCTTTATAAAGAATTTATTTTCTTTAGAAATTCTGATTTGGAGTTCATCAAAAGTCAGTTTTCCTTAGTATAGTCTCCAATCTAATCAAGGCTTTTCCTTTTAAACAATTTTTTTGTTCTAATTTAAACAAGGTTTTGTTCTAATTTAAACAAAGTTTTGCTTTTTAAACATTTTTTGTTCTTAATGTTGCTTCATCGTCTCCTTCCAAAAAAGCTTATTTTTACTTTCCAAAAACTTAGTCAATGTTTTGGGTTTTTTTGAACCTTAACTAATATCTTTTAAATAGACAACATCACAGAGAATAAGGGAATTATGTTATGTTCTCAGGGACAATTTAAAGGGAAACTCCTTCTTGAATACTTTATTTTTACTGAAAAGTAGGTGGTGTAAGCATAGTTGAAAATTTCACTACTGAGTCTAGTGAATTAAAGCAGGACAGCTTATGTGATAGATAAGAAGAAATCAATTAGCCCCTGTCTCTTCATTAACCTGCATGGAGGAAACACCTGGGATCAATGTGAGAGGTTCTGCTGTATGAGGGAGTGGCAGGCAGGTGGTTTGGGTGGGTTTAAATGCGATGGGGGTAGTGATGGGTCCTCCTGGGAGAGTCCTGGTGTTGCTAAATGCTTTTATGGTAAGTTGTGGTTGAAGCAAGTTCTGTGTAACTGTTTCTAAAATATTGTGTTGCAGAGCAGTTGGTTTGGTAGGGGAATTTGGAATTGTTTGGTTTCTGTGTGACTGAGGTTTTATTGAAGAGTTTTTTACTGGAGCAGTAACTTGGAACAACCAAAGTGGTATTACTGAGCAGTGTGATTGGAGTTGGTTTTGTTTGGTATGCTTGTGGGGAGCACGAGAATACTTCCTTGAGAATTTTGTTCTTCAAGCTTTTGATTGAAGCCCATGAGCAAAAATATTACAAAGCCCTGTGGTTTGTTTATAGGAGCTGCTTGTTCTGTTTGTGGCACGAATTCTATTTAGATGTTTTTCTACTACTCACAAGTTCTCTTCTCCGCTTTTAGGTAATTCTTACACATTTAAAAATGAAGAGAAGGTTATAGGTGTGAGCCTTTGGTAATTACTACAGTTTTCATGGATATGATATTTCAAAGGCTTATGTTCCCTTTTTTTCGTATTAGCACTATTGACTGTAGCAATATGGACTTTAGATCTGTTCAGCCTTATTTTTTTTCCCATAGCCTGAACACCACACAGAGAATCAGTCCTAAAGGCTGTTACTGTTGAGAGCCTTAGTTGTTTGATGTTTTAGGAAACACTGTGTTAAAAAGCAACAACAATAAAATAAACCCCAGACCAAAAAGCAAACAGCCCCCAAAACTTTTATTTCAATAAAATAATCATCAAAACCCTAAGATGTAAGGGTAGGACTCAAATATCTGTACTTCTAAGGAGCTTGGATAAATTTCCTTTCATGAATGATAACTCAATCAGATATTTTAAGAGTTTGATTAAATTTTATTTACCTGAAAAGTAAACATATGCTGAAGTAGCTTGATTACTAAAGCTTTATTAAAAAAAAAAAAATACTGTACAACATTAGTAGTTTGGCAGTATTAATAGGATGATATTTTAAAAAGCAAGCATGTCTGTATATATCCATAGGTATAACTGTGAATAGCTTCTTGCATTCATAAAGTACTCACTTAATTTCTTGTGCTTTTTTGGCTTAGTTCTGGGAAATATTTTTATGTTAGTCTAGTGGATACTTTGGAAAAAATTTTAGTCTCTTCTGAAAACTCAGGCTTCTGTTGTATGCCTGGTTTCAGACTTCTCTGCAGCTCACAAAGAGAAACTGGTGTTCTAAAACTTTGGCATGCTGAGTGATAAATACATTTGGGATTGTTTTAAGTTCTTTCATGTTTGTTTTTTCTCATGTTCCATTGTGCCTTAAGTACCTGCAAAAACATATCAAACCCAGTACTATTTAGAGATTTTGGGTTTGCTCTTCTTTGTGTTAAATAATATTCAAAATTGCAATATAAATAAAATATAGATGTGCTGTACTCTAAATTTTGGTATTTAATTTCAACAGATAAACAAAAACACAGCCGTGTTGCTATTGTCTCCTTTTTTATTTCTCAAATTGCTGAGTTCATAAGTACTATGTGCAACTCTTGTTAACAAATTTGTTACTTTAATTGTTAATTCATGTTGTAAGTTATGGACAGAAAACAGTCCAGTTTCTATTCCTAGTAATTTTACCAAAAAATATCAATCTGGTATGTTACTAGAAGAGAAAATGTCCTCTTGCAAGTATGTTAAATACAATTAATTAATGATGGCCTAATCCTGAAGTGTAAGGAGCTCTTGCTGTATGAGGAAGAAGGGTAGTTTTAATAGGAGACTCCCTTCTAAGTGGGATGGAGTGCCTAATGCGCAGAATGGAGCTAAATCCCAGTGAAGTCTGCTGTCTCCCAGGGGCTCGGATAAGGACATCACTGGAAAACTCTCTAGTAAGGCCCTCCGATTACTATCTGTTATTGGCCATTCAAACTGTCAGCATTGAAATATCCAAGTTCAAGCGCAATCAAAAGAGACTTCAGAACCCTGGGAGAATTGGTAGAGGTATCAGGAGCATGGATTGTGATTTCCTCAATTTTTTCAGTACTAACAGAGAATAGGAATAGGTGGGCCCACTGGATCAATGTGTGGCTACAAGGTTGGTGTCAGCAAAAAAGTTTTGTTTCCTGACCACAGGATTTTCTACTCAACACCTGGTCTACTGACACGTGATCAGGTATGTTCTCATAAGATGGAAAGAATTCTAGCACAGGAGTAGCAGAGCTCATTGACAGAGCTTTAAAGTAGCTTGGAATTGGGGAAAGTTTGTTTTTGGGTTGCCAGTGATAAGCAGGGGGATGATGTGCCAAAACTTGAGGAAATGAGTACTAATGAGATTCTTCAGTATGTTTGAGGAGTGCAAAAAGGTACCACACCTGAAATATTTGTACCTAATGCACACAGCAAGAGGAAGCTTGAGGTTTTGGCCAGTCCAAGATTTGACATTGGTATAAGTGAACCTGTGGGGATGAGTCTGGTGACTAAATTTCCCTGTTGGAAGGTTACAGGCTCTTTAGGAGAGATAGACAAGGCAGAAGAGCTGGAGGGGTGGCATTGTGTGTAACAGTGTTAGAATATAGGGAGCTCACAGTTGGCAATGGCAAAATTGAGACCTTCTAGGTAAGAATCAAGGGACAAACAAATAATGTGCATGTCTTTGCTGGCATCTGCTATAGAATTCCTGGCCAGAACAATGACACTGATGAATTATCCTATGAAGAACTAAGGGATGCTTCCAAGGCAGTTGTCCTTGTGTTTGTGGGGAACTACAGCTTGCCAGAAATCAACTGGGAGCATCACAGAGCTGGTGCAACCTGGGCCAGAAAATTCTTAAAAACCTGGGTGGCAACTTTATGGAAAAGGACCTAAGGGAACTGGCTCAGAAAAATGCCCTCCTTGATCTGCTTCTTGTCAACAGAGAAGCTCCTGAGAGCAAAGTGGTGGTTTAACTACTATAAAGGATCTAAAATGATTATTTTATTTGCTTCCAAACAATTGTTTAGGCAGATATTATCAAAAGTGACTGGTTTTTTTCCCCATTGGTGTGTCTTTTTTTCTTCATCCTATGCCCCCTCTGTATTTTTTCCTTTGTCTTTCAGAAGAAACATTTTCTAGGTAATGCTGGATAATTAGCAGTATAGCAGTATAAGAATTTCTTTGCTTGTGTCAAATAATTTTTTTAAGCTCTTAGGCTACATCTTAGTTTTGTTACTGCATTTCTGTTATCCTTGGAAAGTCTGATCCAATTATGCAGTCAGCTGAGCTTTGATACAGACAGCTAAATTAGCATGTGATAAGAACCATAGTTTAGAGTTGTTCATAAACAGATAAGTGTTTTGTTAAAGCTCTGCTGGATGTCATCCTTGTTGATTAATACCTGTAAAAGAATAATCATAAAGGTGTAATTAGGAAGGATAAGAGACATAATTTCATTAGATATCCTAAATTTTCATCTTATTAACAAACACCCCCACTGTTCCTACATAAAAGAAAAAAGTCCTAAGAATAAATGCAGGTTTTATTGTGTTTTTTTGAACCCAGAAATAATGCTTTCAACAGGAGCCAGTCATACGTACAAATATTTTGTGAATGCAGGTGTAGTGACTAGTTAATTATTAATTTATCTGGTCTCCTAGCTGGCTAACCTACATTTTGGACAACACCTATCAATCTTGATTTTTCATGGGCTTTGTGGCATTTCCTGCTGATTGACTTTTGTGTCCAAGACCTGACTCTTGGAGAGACATTAAGAGCTTCGCCTGAGCATTTTGTAGTGCAATTCCAATACATGTTCCAACATTAATTTGCTGCACTTACAGCTTCCTATAATGTTCAAGTTTTGACAATACATAATTTCTTGTCAGAGTTAAAATACACAGTGCTTGGCTAATATTTCTACAGAATTCAGGAGTTTAAAGTTTTTGTTCTATCTCAGCTTTTTTTATAACACCACAGACTTAGAAGGTAGTATCAGTTTTTATAGCTGTGCTTAAGGCTTTCAAATGACTTTTTTGTTAATATATTCCAGAGAAATGCAAAAGGTGGGGGAGCAATTACTTTTTTTTTTCATGTGTCACCTGTAATCAAATTCTTTAGGACGGTTTTGATGCATAACATGATGTGATAGATTTGTAACTCTTCCAAAATAAGAGCTTTTTAGATCATGCTGATGCTTATACATTTTCACTGTCCTAGCATCTAGTTAGATCAGCTGCATCCTTAATTACTGTTGTACTGTGTGATGTTGCATAATCAGAATATGATGCTGCTACAGCTACAGGCCTTTCATTATTGTTGCTGCTGAATGACTGCATTCAGTTTTCTGTATTCCACTCCAGGGAGTACAGCAGACATCCTTTCTACAGATTCTGAAGCCCCGGTAAAAACACTTGAATTTTCCTTCCATTCAATGTGGTCTTTAACTGGTTCCATATATAAGTGCAATAAGTTGCGTATATAAGCACTGCATCAAACAGATTTTATAGAGCTTCTGATCCATTAACATGAATATGAACAGTTTTGAAGAGTGTCTAGAATGCAGTGAAAGTGCCAAAGTAATACTGATTTTTTTTTTTTTTTAATGCTTATTTTCCCTGCTCAGGATGAGAGGAGGCTAAGTACAGAAATGTGAGATGCAAGAAAGAAGTTCTTTCTGGTTTTATTTAATCAGCATTTTGGGGGAAGCTGCCAAACTTGTAGAAACATTTGAAGCTCAATGAGCAATGACTGTGTCATATTAACAACAGGTATTCTTCACACTCCTGTCACACTAGGACATGCAGCCTAAGAGAAGGCTCTGACCTATCCACCTTGTTTTTGTCCATTTAGTGCTGTGACATTATGGGTTTGTTTTGGGGGGAATTAGACTTCACTCTCCTTGTGAAGACTTACTTTTTTTTGTCTCCTCCAAATTATTAAAAATGTAAAGAGTGAAGCAACTTCATGTTTAGAAGGTAGACAGAAAATAGAGTTGAATACCTCTGTTCAGATTGTGGGGGATCTAAAAGCATTGTTCTTGGGTGCCTTCACTGGAGGCTTTCAGGCCTGTTCTTTTTAGCTCCTCTGTCTGGTTACCTCATGCAGAGTTTTGTAAACTTCTGATATGTGCTTCTCTCTCTACTCATCTCCACAGTTTGATTTGTATAGTAAATGTTTATTGGGTTTTTATGCTCTCAGAGGACATGAAGGCACCTAGCCTCAATCACTCAGTGTTGTACAAAAACAGAGTAGAGTAACAGGCCTTTGCAAATGCAGGATTAACTCCTCTGTTTAAAAAAATTGAAGTTTCAATATTAAGAAAGCAACATAGTTTGCTAATGGTAAGGAGTGTATTATGGTCTGATACTGCAGAAGATTTGAATCATTAAAGTGAAATCAATTCAGTGATTTATAAAAAAAATATACAAATGCTACTAAATGATGCATAATATTTCCCAGACAAATCAGTGTGGGTTTTTTTAAGAAAAAGAAAAATCTAGTTGCATACACTGGAGTGATTTTTTTTTTTTTAAATATGAAATTTAGAAAAGAGTGGGAAATACAAGAGCTGGCTACTCTTGTGTCAGCACAGCCGAGGTTTCTTGTGGTATACATCAGTTCAGTTCATCTTTCATTAGTCTTTTCATACATCTTGTTTCTAATTGGAACTTCCATTTGGAAGTTACTTGATAAGCTATGGTAATTGTGAGATTGTTTGAAGTTATACTGTTTATGTGTGATGCATGATTGGTACAGTTCAAGTGGTTTTACACAATATTGTGTTTAAAAATTAGGTTTTGGGAAGTACGATATTCTCACCTGTTAAAAAAAATACAACTGTGACCCTTTAAAGGGATCTCCCTTTTAAGGGTTTTTTTCAGCAACAGAATATTTTGGTTCCAGGAAAATATTTGTATGGCAAAATATTTACTATGAACTCACATTAGCTATTTTGAGCTAAGTGTTTGGTTGAAAATGTCTGATTTTGTCTAACTGGAGTTTAAATCTGCTTTTTTTCCCTCCAGTGAAAAAAAGAGATAAGAAGCTGATGTTTGCCATTAAAGCTTGTTATTTGATCCTCTAGCTATTGATAGCAACAGCCAGGATAACCAGATTTTTTTTTTGTATGACTTCAATATAAGAAGTAACTAAATCTTTACCTTGAGGAATAAACAAATTGGCTAATGGCTTATAAAATGATGAATGACCATGAATTAATCGTTTTATGCTCATTTTTCATGTCTCATTATGCAAAAATGAATGACAAAAAGAATAACAAAACAGGAGATATGGAACTATGGATTTATCATACAAAATGCAATTGAACTGTGGGAATCTTCTTGCCAGCAGTCCGCATGGTAAAGCAAAGTATAACTGCCCAGAAGGATTAGATAAACTCATAAGTTCTTCAAGACTTAAGTGTTAAACAATAAGGTGAAGACTCTAACTATTTTTAAGAGTCCAGGAAATGTAGATTACCATATCTCAGAACAGTGTGTTCCCAAGTTTAGTTTCTCAAGCACACAGTATTCTTTGGTATAGCTATAGTCAGATTGGATGCATCCTACTAGGTCAAGAAAATCAAAATGCCTTCTGAGATCACAGAAAATGAAGAAGTTTACTGCAGGTGATAAACTGCAGGGTTGGGGGGGGGGGAATGGGGATAAGGGGAGAGCAAGAGTGTTTCTAAGAAACAAAACAAAAAACAACCACATGAATTCTGAATAAGGTAAGCAGGTAGGGCAACTGAAATAAAAACAAAAAACAAAACCAAAAAAGCAAAAAAACTCCAGACCTAAAAACCTCCAATACTTGGTGAAGGCATCCAAGAGGCCAATATGCTTTGCCTAGAGGCAAAAATGTACAGGGAAAAGTAGATCTGTGTATATTTGGGAACTCCCTGACAAGTTTCAGGCAATTACTAATGAAGAGCCTACTCTGTAATTACTCTATTCTGGTATTGAGTTTTTATGTGTGTTACTGGTGCTAATTGTTGACACAGATAGCTTGTTTAATGTTAATTAATTTCTTTGCAGTATTGCTTCACTTCCAGCATAGGCTAGTTTAGCTTTCCTGGCAAATTGTTTATCCTGGATATATTTATCTTCATTCCGTCACGATTCTGATGTGCCTTGTATATCAGGGCCTTCTTTGGAGCTAGATATGCCAGCTCCTTTCTCTTAGGTTTTCTTACTTGCTCATCCCTGTGTGTCTGTTAGGGGCTCATGCGCTTCTGGCTTTCCAGGTTGCTTGAGCCTCTATTGGTCTCATTCAGAGGCCTTTCACTTAAATAAACTAAAAGTTAAAAAATAACAGAAGTCAAGGTGAAAGGGAGGACAGCTGTGAGTCTTGAAAAACTAGAAACTTGAAGTGACTGAAAGAGCAATAAGCAGACTTTTCCCAGCAGTACCCTTTGATCCCAAAGATGTTCAGACAGATGAAGCCTCAGGGACCTAAGAACAGGAACAGATTTCACCTTGCTTAAGATCCTTGCGACTTTCTGGGCCAGAGCAGGGATGGGGTTTGAGGAAGAGCTCCTGTAACTTGCTGACCTCTTTGTGAGTGACAATTTATGAATTGTGAAAACGGATCCTGCTGAGCTCCGAAAGGAGAGCACCATGCCAATGAGTGCTGTGCAAAATGTGTGTGTCCAAGAGCACTGCAAAGGTGCCTGCACCCATTTCTTGAGAAGCAGCAAGTACCAGAACCAAGTCTGACCCTCAGGGCTGCTCTGCTGCTGAACTTTTGCAAGCTGGCGTCTGTGTTTGGTGGGAGATACAGGGAATGCTTACTTGTTAAATGTGTTTGTGGATCCCCCCTAATTCTCTGTAAGAAGAGAATGCTGCCCAAAATTACCTGAAATTTCTACTTGTTGGCTGGTGATTTGTCCAAATTTGATTAGTTTTGTGATTTGGTGCTTTGAAGGGTTATCCTTCCTGCTTCCTCACTGCCCTCAGAAACTAACTAGCCTGCTGCTTTCCTGCTCTCCTTGTTGGATGTAGAGGGGAGAAACTACTCTGATATTCAGACTGTTCAGTTGTCAGTAGCAAAATCTCCAGGTTATTTGAGCCTTTTTCCTCCTTTGTTGTCTCATACTAATCTCTCTATAAGATGTGGAAAAATATTTTTTTTTCCGGCTTCACAGCAGTATCTGTGAACAGAAGAAATATCAAGATGGAGGCTGCTAAACTTTGATTTCTCTGAACTCTGAGCTTCTATAGGTTAAATAGAGGGATCATCTTAAATTTCATTTATGATTTTGAAGCTATCAGACCATTGTTTTGACATTTTTGGTTATAATTGCCTGTACCCAATGTACTCAAGTATTCCATTTGCATTCCTAATATCTGACAACCAAACTCCTCAATTTGTCTGTGGTGAAGTCCAAGATTCATGTTAACAAAAAGGGAAAAAAAATACTGAGAAATTCAAGAATTGTTCTGGAGGTTTCTTATCCTCTGTTCACCGGGAACACAAGTTGTAGTACTCATGTTACATTTTATCTACTATCCTCTTGCTTGTTTTGTAACAGAAGCAGTGTAGTATCACCGGGGAAATGTCATCCATTTGCTAGCTATTTCCATTTCCAAATCATCAACTGCATAGACCCATGAGATTTTTCTATTTAAAAATAGCTGTGGTTGTTTTGAGGAATAACTTTTCAACTTTATTTCCGATTGCTTAATTAGTTTCTAAATCAAGATATTTGCCCCTTAGAAAGCTACCTATACACAGCTGGTGACATAAAGCTAAATAATTGATATCCTTATGTGTAATTACAATGAAATTAATATTCCTTTAGGAAAGATCTAATTATATTATTTTTGAAAACTGAAGTTAATTAAGCCCCTTTTCATCTACTCCCTTTCCTTCCCCCTGCCCCCCCCCCCATTTTGTGTGTGCTTGCAAAAAAGTATCTCTACTGGGTTAAAGGAGTGAGATTTCTTTTTCCTCTACCCATTTCCCCCTTACTGGAGCCATGCTGGCTTCAGTCTATCAAGTTATATTTATCCAACTGTTCTGCCATCCTATCTTTAATTAGATTCTCTATCAGTTTACTCAGTAATGGGACAAATCTCACCAGGCTGTAAATTTTAGATTATTTTTTAGCAACATTATTTAAAATTAGGCACTGCATTATTATTTTCTTCACTATTCATCTGCAATGTAAGTGTTTCTCTAAGGATGTTCTGCAGATTTCTGTTTCAGCACTTTTTAAAATTTTTTTTTGTTTGATGTTGCAATTTGTTCTCAATCTTTTCTGAAGTACCACCCAATCTTTAATCCTCTTCTTCTGTAGATAAAACTTGTTTGTCTGATGTCAAGTCACTGGTTTTAAACTAGTGATTTGAAGACTAACATGCACATCCACAAGGGATACTTCAGAAAGGAGTCTTTATTGACCAACATCTATATTTCCAGTGGAAGGCTTAGCATTTTATTGTAGAAACATGGTGAACCCACACTGCAGTAAAGCCATTGACAATAACTGGTTTGAACAATTTCTTTCTTTTTCTGGTCTTTGCACTTTATAGCTAATTGTGCATTTAGAGTTTCCTTTTCCATTTGGAAAACTGAATGTAATGTGGATACAGTCAAAGATGAAATAGAAGGTAATTAACTGCAAGACCAAAATTTTCACACTTGCACCCACACGGAGCAATGCAGATGATCTGATTTACTTAACTTTAGTCATATATAGCCTCATTCATGCGCATAGTAGAAAAAAATGTTTTAAATTGACTTGCAAGCACTTTCACACTAGCTCCTTATTAAAATTTTATTTGAAATATAATTTTTACAAATTAATCTTGAAGCAATATTTTTATTAAAAGGAAAAGAGGGGGATGTGTTCTGGTAGAGTTAGTATTTCAGCTTGGTTTCAGCTGAAGTTGTTCACACTGCTCTACCACTAATATGTTTTCACTGCTGCTTATGTTAAAGTTAACACACCTGTATTATGCACAGTCTTTTCCTGGAAATTAATGCCTTTTTACTTAATGGGTTTGCTTATGATACTTGATTTGGTATCACTCATATTTAGTTCAATTTGCATGTATAGAGCTAAATATATTAACACCATGTTAATATGCAGTATCTGGATATTTGTGAGAAAGGGGATTAGCTGCAAAATCAAAAGTAATAAGAGGGGATTACTTGTTTTTTATCTATATATGGACCAGAAGGCTTGAATTTTAGGATTCCTTGCTATGTCCAGGACATGATGATAAATCGGAATATCGGTATTCTGTCCTCTGATTCTGCAGGAAAGGAAACAAATATTTTGAACTGTCGTGAAGAGTTCTGAATATTCTGCTGTGATAGGTAGATAACTGCCTGGCCACCAGATGTCTGCTCAGCTGCTCTCTCACTCCCTCACTGGGAGAGACGCTGCCCCGGAAGAATGTGGGTTTAAACAGAGGGTGGAATCCCTTATGATTTACTATCAGGCAAAACAGATTTGACTGTGGGAGAATACGCACTGGCATTTTCAATAGATCCGAGTTGTAAGAAACAAGGACAGACTTTAGAACAATACTTTTCTTCCCCTGCCCTTTCCTGGGCTGAGCTTCATTCCAAGCTCTTTGATGCATCCTCAGGTGGCCCTGGTCCAGAGTGTGGGGCATTGGATTGTGGTCAGTCCAAAACAACTCCTCTGTGCCTCCTTTCTCCTCACACTTCTCCCTGCTCCATCTGGGTGCCTTCCAGGAATAACAGAGGGGCTTTCACTCCAGTGCTCAGGGCTCTTCTTTGCTCTCTCCCCTTGGGGTTTGGAGGTACAGTTCCCAGTCTCATTTGCTTTGGGTAAACTGAGGCATGTGTCTTAATATGTGGGGTTTTTGTTAGAGAAGATAACATTTCCTCCTTTCAGATGTTGGTTTATATTATTTTGGGGCATTTTTACTCTAGTGAAGGAAGAAGCAGCTGAACTCTACTTGCTTTCTGACACCACCTGTGTTGCATGAAAATAAATAGGGGGATTTGGGTTTCTGGACCTCACTTCTGCCCCTTGGGTGTTTCTTTTAATCTTTGTTTGTTTTGGTCAGGTTGCTGTTTTGGGTGTCTTATGAATGTTGGTCTGTTTTGAAACAACTCACATTGCAATTATGCTGCCTTAAATTCAAGGTCTCTTCAATGAAAATTGTGTTTTTACTCTGTAGGTGATAAAACCTCTTTTCTTTCTTAAAAAAAAAAAAAACACTTTAGGACTGAAAAGCTTGTATCAAATTGCAATTAGAGAAGTAAAAACCTAGATGTAGCTTAATGAGTAAATGAAGAGCTGGATAATGGTTGTCCCTTGTAAGAGATTTTAATGTGTAAAATGCTCTTTAATCATCAGATGATTATAGTAGAAGAGCAGCAATCTGTGCCACTTTGATGCCCTGGCAAGGTAATTTACTGTATTTTACTTTCTCACTGCGAAACTGAATAACCTCATTCTGTGCCCACACAGAAATCTGAAACATCTGGAGTCTTCTGTATTCAGGAGTCTTTTTTATTTTTAAGTGTTCATCCCAAATTGAGTGAATGGAGAGCGGGTGTTTCTGCTGCTGATGCACAGAAACATACAGGGACTGTGGACGTAGTTAGGTATAGGATTATTGCAAGGTACATTTTCTAAGCACTTTGCTTTTCAGAGAATCTTTATACTTATTTCTGAAAGCTGGTTTGTTTTTTTTTTCCTAGGAAGTGAGCCAAATGCTTTCACAGGCTGTCTCAAAATGAAAAGCAGCAGCCCCCACCAAAGGCTTATCTGCTGCCACAGTGAATGAACATGCCTTTAAAACTAAAGGCTCTGAACTGTTGTGGCACTTTCTTCATATAGTGAAATATATAAGGGGTTAAACCTATAGATTTTCCCTTCTGTATCTAAGTGATGAACTTAGGATAGGCGAAGCACCATTCTGTGTGCGATCAACCCCTTGTTCCTTATAGAGGGAAAGGAAAAGAGGCTTCTCACCTTTGCTCCACAAGTAAAGAGTGTCTTCTTAATATCTAGTATAAGCCTACTCTTAGAAAAAAAGGGGTAATATTTTAAACTGCCATTGTAAAAAGTCCCTCTCCAGCTCTTTTGTTGGCCCCTTGTTAAAGGCCACAGTTAGGTCACCCTGAACTACTTCTTTTCCAGGCTGAACAACCTCAGCTTTCTCAGTCTTTCTTCATGGGAGAGATCTACAGCCATCTTGACAGCCCTTCACTAGACTAGCTACAACAGTCCCATGTCCTTCCAGTGCTGGAGACCCCAGAGATGGATGTAGCACTGCAGGTGGGCTCTCAGCAAAGCAGAGAGGCAGAATCCCCTCTCCTGCTGGCCACGCTGCTTTGGATGCAGCCCAGGACACCTTTGGCTTTCTGGGCTGAGAGTTCATACTGCCAAGTCATGTCCAGCCTCTCATTCACTAGCACCCCAAGGCCTTCTCATCAGGGCTGCTCTCCATCTGTTCATCCCCCTCTGTTGATGCTGGGGATTGCCTCAACCCAGGTGCACCACCTTGCATTTGGCTGTGTGGAACTTCATGATGTGCCAGTTGGTCCCACTTCTTAAGTTTGTTCAGGTCCCTCTAGATGGCATCTCATCATTCAGGTTTGTCAACTGCACCACTCAGCTTGGTGTGTGCAAAATTGCTGAGGGTGAACTCCATTGTGGTTATGATGCCTATGAGTTAAATATAAATGTATGTAAATATTTCTCACATTGTTTTCTTAGTGTTTTCCAGTTGCTTTGTTATTTTAAAGTTTTTTTTAGTGTCAAGTCCTATGTTACCATGTTATGAGTCTTCCACTGCAATACAAGTGGTTACTTTGTGTGTATAATACTATAGTCATATGGCTGCTAATTGTTAGTGTAGAATTCTTCTGGTAGAACCTATTAAAAAACATCCAAACCAAACCCAAAACAATCAAAAAAGTCCAAACCATATCTGTGTGTAAGAATACTTGTTACTAGGCTGTCTGAAAACCTGTGGAAGTTGCTTTTATGTTATGATGACAAGATAATGTTAACCTTTCAAAGACTGATCATGTTTTTCATTAATGGAAGCCTAATTAGATGGTTATCATGTATGCAAGTCAAAAGAAGTGCTCTGATTGTGGTTTTATTATGTATTTAATTATCACAACTGCTTCTAGAATAGTATGTAGATGGTGGATTTGCTAAAAAATCTTTTTTTTTAAAAAATAGGAAAATAAGAAAAGTCAAGGCAGAGATTTCACAAAGCAATGGATTCAAACACCTGGGGTTTTATTGTGCGGTTTTTTTTTTCTTTCTTTTCCTCTCCTTTTGCCCTGTGTTCTTTAAAGAAAACTATGGCTGTGCAGAGTTTTGGCTGAAAAAGCAAAAGCTGTGTAATGAGAATACTACAGCTATCACAGTGAAATTCCATTGCACTGCTGTGTCCGTGTCCCAGTTTTCCAGTAAATCACAATAACCAGCTGACAATGCAAATATCGCAGCATGTTGTCTGGGAATTATTCTGATTAGTTTGTAACTTGCAAAGGCTTCTCTCACTCTTGAGCAATGAGTTTTTCTCTCATGGTTGCTGTTTGTCCCTGACACTTTGTGTCATAAGAGATACTGAGATTGCAGTGGCCATAATTCTGGTTCAAAGGTGGTTGCAATAGATCAGGTTTGTTACATTTCAGGGCTTTGGGGAGTATGCTGTTAATACAGAAGATTTTTTTTTTTTACCATCTTTTCTTGCAGACTATCTATAACTAGATTTTTTAAATCCCTGTAGAGAGCTTTGGTTTTAAATCTTGCACAAAGATAAAAATGTATAATAAACCACTGTAGGAGCAAACAGTCTGCCTATGTTTGTAATGCATTTGGAATTTTATAATTTCTGTAGAGCAAACACATTGCTAAAATTTAATTCTTATATTTTTTAATTATTTTTATTTTTTTAACAGAAATAGCAAGGTTCTGGCTCTTGAAAGTATAGATTTATTTATTTTTTTAACCTTTAATATATTATGTCTTATATTGCCATAATGATTTCTGTATAATAAGTCATGGTAGTTTTTTTCTGGGAATTTACTCTGTGTTCTGAAAGCCTGTTTTCTCTGATGTGATGAAAATATGAAACTTTGACTCCAACATAAAGCTCGGAAATATGTGTTAGGGTTGTGGAAAAAATGAATAGAAAAAGATTTAAGTATGCATCTAAAAAAATCTATTTAAATATATTTTTTATTTTTTTTTTTTAGAGTCTAAAAGTTTAACTAGAATTACAATGTTTGAAGTCATCACAGCATCTTATAGGGTGACCACAGTGAAAGACCTACTAAAGCTTCTAGAATTGCTGTCCATAGTGGAAAACCTTAGACCAGACAAAGTAGCCAGCTCATGTTGTCATGTGGTCATGACAATATTCTGACCTTTTTCTCTTGAGATGTTCAGATTCGTTGTTGAAAACACACAAACATCAAATTTTTCAAAATAGTTTGTCCAGATAAACTTGTAGCATTTGTACTCTTGCATACATCATTAGTATTTATTGCATATATTTTGGCTAGGAATCCAGTTTAAGCATCTAGATTAAATTTCTTACTCTGCCACAAATTTCTCAAGCTGTCCTGAGTACTTTCCTATAGCTCAATTTTCAATCTGTGTAATAGATTATTATTTAATAAATGTTCTTCCCATTGTGAGAGAATATATTCTGTAACTGTGCAAATAAACTTACGATGGATTCCAAAATGCTTAGGAAGTGTGGAATGGATTCACATGCCAGAGTTGGATGTGTAAAGAAGTAGTTATGTGCCCCAGTATGACAAATGAGTTCAAGCAAACAGCCTTGTCCCAGCATATATTTGAAAGCATATATGTTTGGAGAGTTATACCAGTTTCAGTTGTAGGACCCTTGCAGTGTTAACAGAATAGACTTTGCTTTTAGGGAAAACTATCGACTCTATTTTTTTCAGAGGATTGTATTATCACCTTCTGCTCAACATGAAAGAAATTTTCGCCTATAAGTATGTACTTTGTAGGGGAAGACAAATTTCATAAAATTATGGAGGTGAAATATGGAGAGACTATACAAATTCACTGTATTGCAAGCCACAGAATCATAGGATAGTTTGGGTTGGAAGGGACCTTTAAAGGTCATCTAGTCCAACATCCTTGGCATGAGCAGGGACATTTTCAGCTAGATAGGGTTTCTCAGAGCCCTGTTCAGTTTGACTGTGAATGTTTCCAGCAGTGGGGCACTTCTACTTCTTTGGACAACCTGTTTCAATGTTTCACCACCCTCATTATAAAAAATCTTTTTCCTAATGCTTACAGTGAATTAGTCATATTTTAGTTTAAAACTTTTACCCCATGTCCTCCCAGAGCAGGACCTGCTAAAAAGTCTTACCATAATGTTATTTTGTTATGGAAGTGTACTTGGTTTTTAACATAAAAAAGGAATGGTTATGGCTTCATTTATTAGAGTATAAATAAAAATCCCATTCCTGGGTAAATGTTTTTTTCTCCTGCTTTTCTCAAGATGCATGCCTGGCAACAAACAGATAAAGTTATTAGAAAAATCTACAAAGAACAACTGCTTCATTACCAAAATATAAAAAGAAATTCAGCAGAAAAAGTAATTTAATTGGGAGAGAGCTAATGGGAAAAGAGCTGGAAAGAAGTCCCCATGCTTCAAGATTTCTCCGAAGGACAAAATAAAAAATGCCTGTTTTTTTTAGAAAGAATCATGGGCACATCTGAACATTTTAGATAAATGTTTTATTGGATGAATCACATTCCAGTGGCATATGCTGGCAGCAGGGGTTATGACTGAACAACAGCAAATACCAAGATTCAGCTAAATATGTTTCAGAATGACTGGGCTGGACTCTAATTACCTAGTGTAAAAATAAGAAATTGTCCTGCCTGGTGTTGTGGCTTAAACCCAGACAGCAGCTGAGCACCACTCGCTCACCCCCCACCCTGGTGTGTGACGGGAGAGAGAATTGCAAGGGTCAAACTGAGAGCTTGTGGGGTGAGAAAAAACAGTTTAATAGGGAGAGAAAAAGCCATGCTCTCCTGGCTCTGGCCAGGCCAGGGATAATTTGTGTCGAGGAAGGGGCGTGGCTGGGACAAGGTAGTAATTCTATATCACTTCACGTTGTTCTCTGGGGATGGGAGAAAGGACTAGCATGGTTGGGGTAGCATGGTGGTGATTGGAAGAAGGTCCATAGTGAGAATTTTCATGTGGATTTCTTGCCTCTCTCTTGTACATTTTTGTTATTAATATTGTTGTTGTTAGTGTTCATTCTCTTGTCTCTTTGCTGTTTCCAGTAAATCTTACTTATCTCAACCCCTTGAGCTGTACCTTTTGTGCCTCCAGCTCTCATCTCCAGCCCATTGTAGGGTGAGGGAAGGGGGAGTGGTTTCAGTGGGAACACTAAAGTGGAGAATACTGTTCCTAAACCATGACACATGCATGAGCAAAACAAGGAATTCATTCCCTGTTTCCCATGGGCAGGCAAGTGCTCAGCCATGATGTACAGAGCAGGGCCCCATCACTTGCAACAGTTACTTGGGAAGACAAATACCACGGCTCTTCCCTTCTTACTCTCCTGCTTTATATATTAAGCATGAGATATCTCTCTGATCAGTTGGGGTCAGCTGTCCTGGCTGTGTGCCCTCTCAACCTCTTGTGCACCCCCAGCCTCCTTGCTGCTGGTGTGAGAATAAGGAAAGGCCTTGCTGCTGTGTAAGCTCTGCTCAGCAGTAATGAAAACATCCCAGTTATCAATACTTTCCACCACAAAAACATAGCCCCATACCAGCTGCAGTGGAGAAAATTTTACTCTATCCTAGCCCAAACCAGCATACCTGCTGATACTGGAAGCAGCAGCAGCATTAGGAATTTGTACCTCAAACAGAGCAGAGTATCTGAGAGGGTCGTGTATACACAGCTTACTGTATAGGCACCTTAGCTGCTGCTCACTGTGACATCTTGTGCTACTTCTTTGAAGGCTGGGTGCCCACCTGCATTTGTGCATCTCCTCTGAGTTTGTGGAGATGGGACTGTGATGGGCAGATGCCTCCTGGGACAGGTCTGAGTGCAGCTGAGTGCTCCCATTCCTGCCATTGCGTGTCTGAGCTCCTTTGTGGTTCTGGGGATTAGCTCTATCACACAACCTAGCAGTAATGAATACAGTATAATACCTTATGAATAATGGGCTGTGTTTTCCAGTTAGTTATAATGGAGGATTACTGTTATACAAGTTGCAATGTATGCAAGTCTCAGGAGAGGAAGATGTCCCTAATTGAAATAATTGTAAGTTAGATTGTTTTCCTGAGACTATTATGTTGTTTGCCTTTGTCTTGTCCTTAAAATACTCTTCATAACTGATCCTTTTGACTTCTGTTTTTAATAATTTTTCTTCAGAATACTCAAACTATAGATTGTCTTTCACAAATGAGTTTGTAAAAGGGGAATTAAATTTACTTTGTTCTCTTTACTATTCCCTACCTGTCATGTTGGTTATTTACAAGGTTATGCTATGTTCTACTAATTGTTGAGTTATTCTGGCATGACAGTATTGTTTCATGTAGAAGTTTTGCTTGGGATAAAGTCAGCAGTCCTGTGATTCAGAGCTTTAAAAGGATCAGACTCCAGTGCACAGAACTCCCTGTCAGTGTTACAGCAAGATGAAGCTGAATGGGCCATGAGAGAGAGGGATAAGTGCTCTTTATCAGGAATTGAGACCTTTCTGAAAGGTGCCAACCAACTGGGAACACACAGCATGAGCTGCAGATGCAACTATTCTTTCTGTGCTTTGTTTGATTTCTAAAATCAGTGACATGGTGATAGTTGATGGAAAAGATTGAAAAAATATGAAAAATTTAGTAAATGCCCTTTTGGCTAATATAATATTAAAAAAAAAACAAACCCAAAAAAACCCCAAAAACAAAAAACAAACAGAAAAAAGGAAAAGCTTCCAGAATCAGAACAGCTAAAAAAGTCAGCTGGTGTGCTATCATGGGATTTTAACTGTAGTCATTGAACTGAGTTCTCGGTTTCTTGTCTGTTTGAGATAGGCGTAGGAATTTATCTCCTGGTTGGTGAGTGTTTGGTTCCCTGTTAGTTACCTGAAAGGAAGCACATAATTTTGTAAGCGGGTAGTGTAAGATGAAGGAAGTACTCAAAAGTGCTTACCGGAAGGCCTTTATGAGTTGAGCTTGACTAATTATGTTCAGCTTGTGCGGAAGCAGAGATGTGAAGCTTTCACTGGTGGATGCCAGTCTCTGGAGTATGTGTTTAAGTAGGTGTGATTATGTGTGGAGCTGCCTTTTCTCAAACTCTGTGTCATATCATTGGTATGAGAAGCCATGATTAACATCTTCATGAAAACCAGCCTGTAACTGAAGTAAACCCCTTGTATTTCTCAGTTCTCCTGTTCTACAAGATAATCTGGGGTTTTTAGAGGGAGGCGGAAGTGTTGCTACTTCTTATCCTATTTAAATCTGCACAGATGGTAAAGATTTAGTACTTTTTAATATTTTTTATAAACTTATTCCAACAAAAGGCTGGAGTCAATGTAACTTTGACGTTCATATATTCTGGTAGCTTCTTATTTGACTTCTTTTTAACTATCTTAGAGCAATTCATCAACAAACAGGGATGAGAGGTAGTGATGGGTGTTGCAGAATGAGAATGTGAACAAAGAGCTCAATGTTCAAATCAAAGGATTTTTATGTAAATATATCTCATTCAGGCTTAACTGACTGAAAATTAGTCATTATTCCAACATCTTTGCAGGTTGACTTTTTAGCATTTTATCTTATAATGGGCAATCTATGACTACCCATACTGTATACAGGCAGTTATTGTATTCAACTTGATACTCTAAAAAGTTATCAGATTATCTTTTAAAGTTGCACTTAAATATCTGAATTTAGCTTCACAAAAGGATATTTCAGTGTTGGGTTAAAATGCTACTTCTATGTGACTACAGAGCTTGTCTGCCCAAAGGGAAACATTTCTGGATTCGAGTGAGGTTTAGGTTATTGACCTAAAAAGAGGTCTGGGAGTTTGGCTGTGTATTTGAGGTAATAGATATATCAATGGCTACAGATGTAACTGCTGTTACCAGTTTCATGTGCATATCCAGTGTTTTCAGAATTTCTGCCTGTAAGATGGCAGTGCTGCCATCTTACAAATATTAAAGGAGTAAGAATAAATTCAGTCTTTGAAAACATCAGTTAGAAGGGATGGATGGTGCCTCCTGAACACGTTCCAGCCACTAGTGGTTTAAAAGAAATTGGAAGCTGTAAAATTTTTATAGCAGTTAATTTTACAGAGAACATTATAATAATATATGTGATTTGCTAGAATTTTCTGAACATTGTTTAAATCCAAACAACTAAGTTTGACAACTTAGTATCAATGCCCTTTAAAATGCCTTCCTTTTTTTCTTTCTCATATCTCATTAAATATTTGTAAAAGTTTTCAGCAACTCACTTGATATCTGACCTATAATGAAAAAAAGTGCTCTGTAGATGGAGGTGTCTTGAAGATATCTGAAAAGGTCATATTGTCATTATCCCTGCTTAATGAAATCAAGAGATGAGTTGTGTTTGGATATTGAAACAGCCTCTTGCAGCATACATGTTTTTTCTGTTGAAATCTTGGATTAACTATGCACTGTAAGATGCAAAGTCCAATAATTAGTGTTAATAAACTTCAAAGACAGCAGCATGGGAAAGCGTGTAGTAATTACAAATGTAATTACAAGCTGTTATGATAGTTTACAAAAATATGTATCTGCTTTATGTTGCTTTCTGCTTTGATTTTTTTATGGAGGTTACAACAAATAAAATGGTCTCCAGAGATTATTTCTCTTGCTGCTGAGAAAACACAATTCATACTTAGTGTGCAGCTTTCTAATTCTCCACTGTTTCCTTTCCCTTGGGTATGAGCTTTTATCCTGTAAAAATGGGGGATTAACATTCTGAGTCTTCAATGTTGAAACAGTTCTGCCTCTTACCTCTTTTCCCCACTGTATTTCATGCACCAAGTGGCTTGTAACTCAGCATGGCTTATGTTTCCAGCACTAGATGGATTCCAGCACTTTCAGAAATAAGCTGTGTTCTGACTGTGAGGGACAGCTGCAGTTGTGCCACTGTTTGCTACTTACAGTGAACATTGGGAAAACAGAAATATTCTTGTCTTCCCTGAGGTAAGCAAAATGACTGGCCAGGTGATGTTGTGTTTGAATATGAAGCCGTCATACAAGTTCAGATCTCCCCATTTAGTAAGATTTGCATAATCACTCCTTGGAAACAACTCTTGCATTGAGATTAGCAAAATTGAAGTATGAAAAATACACAAATCTTCAGTGCTAAGGAATGTACAGGATTGGACAGGATCATCTATTATAATGTCCAGCTTTTCATAGCTGTAATTTTATATATAAAATTCTCTACCATTACTAATGATGTCTTCTGTTCAAAAAATTATTTATTCCAAAACATGAATTAAGTTTTCTGTTTCCCTATGCAATTATTTAATATTTCTCTAACCTGATTAAAGCCTAAATAATAATTGGAGTTTGTTTTGTTTCTCTTTTTTTTGGCATAGCATATCTAGTTAGACTTGGCCTGATTAGTTTTATGTCATGATTTTTGCCAAAGGAACAATTCCATGATGTGATAAGATACAGCTGGTCATGCTATCAGATATGTTGATGAGTGGCAAATGCCATTTAGATTTAGGACAAGGTTGTTTTTTTCTTTTAACTATTATCTGTCACATGTTATAATGGCTTAGCCCATCTAGGACATGCCTAATTTTTTTTTTTAATATATTTTTACTTTTTGTTGTATGAGAAACCAGAATCTTGTCTCACAAGGCTTTTCTGACTAATATATTTTTGGTGTATTACGTGGTTATGGTTGTACCCATCTCATTCTATAGCTGTAGAATAAAAATGCCATTATCAATAACTAAAGGAGGTCAGGAAATAAGAACACACTATGTTCTACAGAAATATTGTTGACAGCTGAATAAACAAAAAGCTGACTAAACTAGAATCACAGAGGGGTTTGGGTTGGACCTTAATGATCATCTAGCTCAACCCCTGACATGAGCAATGATACCTGCCACTAGAGCAGGTTGCTCAAAGTTCTGCCCGACCAAGCCCCAAACACATACAGGGGCGGGGCATCCGCAAGTTCTCTAGTCCATCTGTCCTAGTGTCTCACCACCCTCATTGTGTAAAACTAAACAAGTGAACAAAAACTAATAAAATACTCCAAATTTCCCAAGAAACAAACAAAAAAATTTCTTCCTTATGTCCTTCTAAATCTACCCAGAATCTACCATCTTTCACTTTAAAACTGTTGCCCCATGTTCTGTTTCTACAGGCCTTGGTAAAGACTCTCTTCCAGTCTGTTGTATAAGCCTTCATGCATTGCAAGGCCACAAAGAGGTCTCCCTGGAGGGAGCCTTCTCCAGGCTGAGCAACCCCAACTCTCTCAGCCTGTTCTCATAGGAGAGGTGTTCCACCGCTCTGACCGCTAATAGATTTACAGATATATTATGTATGAAAAAATAGTTATTGAAGACATTTCAAATTACTGTATTGAGTGTTGAACAAAGACTATAACTGTACTTCCTGTGAGTTATCAGGAGACTAAACTAGTGGATCACAAAAAGTAACTTTATTATTTAGGCACATGTACATGGTGAAAGACAAACATCTTTTGACTGTTTCTTTTGATGACTTTCTCAGCAGCATAAAATCTTTCTGAATTAAATTACTTTAATGATAATTTTATTTTTTAAATTATTATTTGGAAAAATAGATAACCTAATCAGGTTACAAGATCAACTGGCAAGTGGCAGAAACGGACTTGCTAAGAAGGTTGTTGTTAAAATGGCACAAAGTACACATATATGCAAGTTCTTACTGCCTAGATTTGGAACTAGAAAGGCAAGCATATTAAAACAACACAAACTGTGGATTTCTTGAAAAATGAGGATTTCTTGTGCATAGTTCGTTCAGAAACATTGTTCCATTTCTCTAGCTGGATGATGCCAGCTAGAGAAATATAATTTTGGTTAAGATCCTGGGCTAAAATTGATAAATGTTTCTACTGCTGTTCAGGAAGCAATGGTTTTCCTTAGAACTCTTCAGCAGTGACTTTAGTGGTCTAAGCCTTACTGGAGATAGAAGCAGCTACTTCTTTCTTATGTAGTTTTTCCTTAACACTTTATAAAATTCTCAGTAAAACCCAGATTTTGGGAAGTGCATTGATACTGTTGACTGTCCAGTTCCTAAGTTACTATTTGTCCAACAGCATCCAGGAGGTACCATGAAGAGTCAATAATTCCAACAAGGGGCAGCTAGAATTTTTTCAAGTGAAGCCCTAGCATAAATTAATGTTCACATGCATTTAATGAATGTGTTCATAATGGTGAGTTTCAAATTGCATCATTAATATGTTAGCACATCATAATGGTCTGGTGTCTCTCTGTATTGCACTTAATAATACTGTTTTTTTTAAAAACTGAATGTTCCAGAAAATTGATATCAAACTCCTGGGAACTATTACTGAGTCAATGAATTATTTCAAGAAACCAGTTGATATGGCATGCTTCAACAAACGGTGATTTTTCGAGTAGTGTGTTCATAAGATTGCTTATAATGCACACATTTTTATAATGCTTTTACTAAAAGATTATAATGTAAAAATAATTTTCTGCTTTGCTGGAGATATATCTGCTCTCTTAAAGCTGTCTACCAAGCCTGAAAGGAAAAGTTTTCTTGGACAAGTGTGATTTTTTTTTTTCCCCCCTCTTGATTGCTTTGTTTCCATTCAGCAGTCTGTGCTCTGTAAACATAACAAAAGGCAAATAAATGAAACCAGTGTGTGAAAGGAACTGAAACAGCCCTACCTGGAAAACAATTTGTAAACTGTTAGGAGTCCAATCTTTTTTCCTGTTTTCTATAAACATACTGTAACAGTGCATTAAGAAAACAACCCTGAGTTTCCCAGATGAAGGGATAACTAGAATAACAATTATTATACACAATTAAGAAAAAAGCTATTGCTGGGAAAGAAATAGATATGTCATAACAAGGAGCCTCTTCCAAGCATATATGATAAAATATGCGAGGTGAGAAGAAGAGTGTATTTCATGGAAATTTGTGAGAATTATGAGCACAAAAAGTAGTGGATGCATACACAAAAAAAGCATAAAACTAAACTGAAGATGGTACAAAGCTGAGCTTTAGGCTAATAAAGAGAATATGGCTTTTTAAAGAAAGTAGAAATTCCCTTGCATGTTATTACTGCCTGATGCACCTAAGACCACCATTTTTATCCCCAATTGTCAATTATTCCTTTGAAAAATGATTTTTTTTTTTTTTTTTTGTGTGTGTGTGTGTTCTACAGTCACTACTGAGACTGGATAGATTAGTATGACTTCCTGACAAATCAGTGCTGCTTCTCACAAATTTATTTTGGTGTTTCATGGCTGTTATTTTATGACATCTCAGTCAACTTAGGATGAGTTGGTAGCTGTAGCTTTAGGGAGACTTACTGTCAGCTGCCTTCTTGACGTATTGCTTGTTCCTAGTATTTTTTGGTTTTACTATAAATGAGTATAAGGTATTTTTTTTCTCAATTTCTGCCCTGTAATAGAACATGAAAGAAATCAAATTTGGTGCTTCTTATTTTGGTAGACTTAGATAAATCTGATTCCCTGTACTGCAGAAAAATCTTGCATTGTAAAAAGAAACAATAAGATGATGATTCAAAAGATCAGTACTGTACAAAAGACAGTAGTAATGGTCTTTCTTATCAGTGAAGCATGTGTGGTTAGACAACTTTACTTATTCAGTGTCCTTCTTATAGACCTTCCCTGTATAATGTCTTTTTCCCCCGGTTACCTTCTGGGATTGTTTTTTTTTTTGTTTTTTTGTTTTTTTTTTTTTTTTTTGGGTTTCCTTTTTTAGACCAAAACTTAAAAATCTTGCGTTGTAAAAAGAAACAATATGATGCTGATTCAAAAGATCAGTACTGTACAAAAGACAGTAGTAATGGTCTTTCTTATCAGTGAAGCATGTGTGGTTAGACAACTTTTCTTATTCAGTGTCCTTCTTATAGACCTTCCCTGTATAATGTCTTTTTCCCCTGGTTACCTTCTGGGATTTTTTTTTTTTTTGTTTTTTTGTTTTTTTTTTTTTTTATCTGGGCTCTCTTGTTAGCACATAACTTCATGCTTTGCAACCAGGGTTCCAAACCTTGTTTGTCTTCTGAGAAGATCCCTTCCTTGTTATTGATAAGCATGCCTGTTTGAAATTATAACTCAACATAATGGGTTTCATACTTATATCTGCTCATGGACTAATTTTACGCAGAATGAAGCAATTTTTTTTCTTCTTTTTCTAAGAATCTAAAGAGAGTTAGATAAGTTCATCTGGTATTGTAGTTGTACTAATAGCTGTTCTGTTGAACTCCAGTCTAAATGAACGTCTACTTTTGTCTAACAGCAAAATTGCCTGTAATTCCTCATTACTCCGTAGCGGAAAATGAACACCAAATTAGTACTGATGCTTTATTAGAGTGCTCAAATTAGTTTCCATTTGAAGTGTGTGTCTTAGCATCACAGCATACTCTGAAATTTGAAAATGGAATAGACTTCAAAAATAAAAACTGAATTGTTAGTGAAAATTGGATTTGTTTTAATTTTTAAAATTAATTGACTTGGTCTCCTGATTATAACTGACTTGGTATTCAGGCCTGAACTTCACTCCTAAGTATCACCCCACTTCATATGACTTTAATTAACCAACTTACTTTAATGATACTACTGTAAACAGCCTGATAAAGTTCAACAAATTCATCCCCTTCAATAATGGAGAATCAGTGTGTCTATACTGCTGTATTATTTTAACTTGCTGTTGGTGGGAATAGACTTGAGTACATGCAACTGGGAAAAAAACATGAGAGAGAATTAAGCCCATAGTAAAAATGTAGTATATAGTAGTGTGTTGGAATCTCAGGCAAAATAGGTCCTGGCTAGTTACACATGTGTGTGTAACTGAGCATGTGGATGCATTTCAAACACGGGCAGATATGTCTGCATGCACATAGGTTTAAAGGAAAGGGTTAAACTAAAAATCCCATTGTGTTTTGGCAGCATTGCACTGGGAGTCAGTTGAGATTCCAGTCACGTGTTCTATTTTTCCTGAAGTTTTTATTTTCTGCGGTTCTTGAACAGAGGCAGTTGGTAACAGGAGACTGCTGCATGCTACAGCGAGTCTTCACATTAGTCAAGAGAACCACCAGAATCAAAGGCTCTATTTCTGCTGAAAATATGTGTGTATAATTCTGCATTACAATCATAGAGTAATTGGATTCAAAGGGGCCTTGGGAGGTCCTCTGGTCTGACTTCTTGCTCAAAGCAGGATCAACATAGAGTCATGACCAGATCTTAGAAGTCTACAAGGATGGAAACTGCACAACCTCTTTGGAGTACTTGTTACACTGCTTAATTATCCCCACAGTGATTTCTCTGCTCCCCACCACAAGTCCTTTCCCCCTTATATCAAATTGCAATCTGTGTTTTTTAGTTCATGTTCATTGTGTCTCATCTTCCAGCTCAGTGCAAACAGCTCCTTCCCAAAGGGCAAGAGCTTGGCTTAGCCCACCCTCACTGAACTTGACTCAGTTATTCAACACCAGCTTTGTACCTAGGGACCAGAACTGGACACAGTATTCTAAATATTGTCTCACTAGCACTGAGTAGGGGAATCTAATCCTCCCTCCAGCCTTCTGGCTGTGCTCCTGTTAGCACACATCCAGGATGCTGCTGGCATTCCTTGCAGCCAGGACGCATTGCTAATTCAGGCTGAAATATAAACATTGCTGCTTGTCTCTTGGGAATATAAAGCTTAGCACACAAGGTTGAAATTGTTTCTTTGGAATTCACCTGTGTGCAATATTGGAAGAGTCATGAAGTTCTAAATTGGAGCACAATAAATGCTCTGATCAATTTGCTGCCTGACACATGGGTTTCTGACCAATCTGTACATTGTTCTAAAAATGAAAAAGCTCTTTTTGGCTATGTGAGTGTTAGCATCGAGTTTCACAGCTCCTTTACCAAGGACAAAATGATACTGGCTTGAATGAAGTGAATACTTAACATTTTTATCACTACCAAAAATACACTACATACTTCATCCATACGCCATACTTTCTTTCATACTTCATAGTTCTTTGACTGCATTAAATGCTGTCAAAATATGTCCCAAGGGTTTGTTGTTGTTTTTTTTTTTTTTTTTTTTCCTTTAAAGAAAAAAAAAAAAAGGTCACTCAGGCTTTTATCTCACTATTTGTGTTGAATTACACCTTTAAGGCCTATGATGCATCTGCTTTTGAAGTTGTATTAATATTTGGAAATAGTTATTTATATCAAATTGCTTCAAGCTGGTGGAAAGGTCCTCTAATATTTAATCAAGTTATTTGCTTTAGGAATCTCACAGAGAAGTAGCTTATTCCTGACAACTTTTTAATTCCTCTGCTATAAAGTATAAAACAATTTTCTGCAGTAACTTTCTGTAGAATATGCTAAAAAAAAAAGTTATATTTAAAGACCTTTTTTATAATAGATAAAATCAACAGGAAAGCTCTTTATGCTACTTTTCTGGCTGCTTGTTCCCTTTCAGGTTAGTACTAGTAATACATTTCATCTGTTATCATAAAAAAAACTTGGCCAAAGGCAGAAATAACAGGAAGAATTTTATATATTGTTTTGTGATTTGTGTCTTATCCGTTCAGCCAACAAATATATCATGTCAATTGAATTTATCTCTGAAATATCTTGAGCCCAAAACAAGCAGTGCAATTATGAGGAATTTAAAAGAGTCTATCTTTTTAATTAAATTAAAGGATAATTTAATTACTCTAAAAATTTATTATTCTAATAATTACCTAAAGAATAAATGTTATATGCATATCAACAGTTTGATCTGAATTGCAGTTTGCTAGCAGATGTTAAGCCAAATATTCTGTTCATGGATTTCAGTGATAACTGAAAGAAAAGACACTAAATCTACTTGTGAAATTTTTCATTTTGCATTTAATTTCTTTTCATAGATCCTTACATTTATACAGACTATTGTTGACAGTTGCACTTATGTTAGCTTGTCTTATTCTTGGTGATTATATTTAATTTTGACCTTTTTATGGTTCTTGTATTTTCCCCACCAGTAATTTTAAATCATTAAGTGGTGGGAAAATTCCTTGTAGAATTGTTATCCTTTATCAGGAAGCTAACTGGTTTGTGCATAACTATGCTTAACAGATAAGACTTGTCTGCCTGCGCTTCTGAACTAGCCAAAATTCATTCTCAACAGATACTGGTAATTTACCTTGCATCTTTAACTTCTACTTCTTTCTTTTTTCCATTTTACCTAAATGATTTTGTTTGAATTGGAGACAGAAGTAAATAAGACTTTTAACCCTGCATTATCTATTCTAATGCTTTTTCTTTCATAGAGGCCTAACTTCGAAATCTTCCCTAATTTTACTCAGTTTACCTGAAACTTTCATGCAGATGGCCTGAAACTGGATTTCAAGGGAAAGAAAGGAAAAAAAGGAAATGTTGCTTTTTATCTGTGTTTTACTGTCTATGTACAGCCTTTTATTTTATATAATTGAGTCCTATGATCTGCTTGAATTTCCCTCTCACTCTGTCAAGGCTTTTATACTTCAGGCTTGGTTTCCTCCAGCATATCTGTCTAACTTCATGTCTAACTTCACCTTGTAAAGAAGCAAATATAAGAGAAAATAGAAGAGGAACTTGTGATAAAACATAAAATAAATGGTCACATTTTTCTGTGTAGTCATGGCCTTATATAAAGGAACTGTTCATTGTACAGGATTTTCTTCCTTGCACCTTTGGTTGCTGCTCATATAAAACAATCCTGAAATACCCTGCAACTTCTATAAAGATGCATCTGGTAATTAGCAGCCCTGATTTGTAATGAAAGAAAACACCTAAGTACGTAAAGCATAGTGGTAGTCTTAAAGCTCGTGTAGATGGAAGGGAAAACAAAAATCAAAATGATGGAACTGGATTAAGAATTGGTTATTTTTGGAACCAAGTTCAGCTCCTGTTGAGGCTTTAATGCTTTAGAAACTCTTAAATGGTTTGCATTTTAAGAGGGTTTTTTAGTGTTGAGGGTTGTTGGTTAGTGTTTTCTTTGTTGGGATTTTTTCTTCCAAAAAGAGTTGAAAATATATTTTTTTTGTTGGTAAGCTTATGTTTTTGTTTATGAGAGTTTTTTCTTGCTTGTGGTAGTTGTGTTGGATCACATTTCCTTGCAACTTAATGTGAGTTTTTAACCTAAGCAGTTGGGTGCCATTCATAGTCCTTATGGTCTCTAATTAAATTGAAAGGAAAAAAAGAATTCAACACCTGATGACTGCTTTAGCAAGTATATTTGTCAAGCACATAAGCTGGTTTTATGTGACTCTAAAACTGCTTACAGTAGTTCCAATACAGCCAAATTCTAATTTGGAAAATTTCCCAAGGCCAGGAATGGTGTCTAACTATTGCAATTAGAAAAAAACCACATCTGTATTATACCAGTTGCTCATACTTGTGTTATTTCCATCACTTGACTAATTTAATTTTTGTTTAACTAGTCTCCTCCATTGTCTGCAGCTATATGCATTTTCTGCTGATAATCTTGTGCTGCAGATGTTTTTCCGACATGTTTCCTTGTCAAAGTCTGTTTTGTGTTTGGCCTGGTGCTGGTTGCTATTGCTAGGGCCCAATTCTGCTCCGCTGTCCCTGACAGCTGACTGAAATGATGGAGAAGTCAACATGCAGTGTTGTAGACACCTGTGGGAGTCTGTGAGCCATGCTACAACACTCTGACCAGCACTACCTCTGTCTTTGCTGGAGTGCTGCTTGCTCACAGGTGTGATAACCAGTGACTTGGCAAGATATTTTCTTTCTCTAATATTAAACTACCAAAATAACCCATTGCTATCAATACATGGCAGAGTTTTAAAGTAAGTTTCATGAGCACAAACTGAAATCTGAAAGTATCTGGATGGTATGACTCAAGAAACTGTAATATTAGATTATTTAATGTGTTTTGGACTTCAGGACACTACAGTGTTTTCACTTGCTTTAGCTTTTGGAGATAAAAATTTTTGAAAATGATGTGAATTAAAAATCATTTGGCAAAAGAGACTAGCATACTTTTGTTTTCTAAGTTACTTGTTCTCTTAATTTACATACTAATTAATACAGTTGAAGGCTGATATGGGAAACTTTATATGACGGATAAAATTAAAGAGGAGTTTTTCAGCATATTTACTTGTTTATGTAGGCAATATTATATCCTGAACTATGAAGGTTGTAGATCAAGACATGGAATTCTATCATCTGTGAAAAAGTCTTGGGAAATAAAGGGGTTCAGTGAACAATGAAGAAGTCAGCTTAAGTTATGTAATTATTGTCAAACTGCTAATAGTTATGCAGAGACAAAAACATTGCCTCATGAAGTGTAACAGTACAAGTAAGTAATATTACATCATCACAATAACAATAGATAAAAATTTATTGAATTTCCTGTTTATGAAGTAATTGAGTAGCAGTAAACATGGGACAAACTGATAACTGCTAGAATGAACACAAACAAATAGAAAATAATTATGCCTTTTGTAGACAGAATTAAAACAGTCCCGTTCCTACATAATAATAGGAATTAAGATTAATGTAGATGTAGAAAAGAAATTCTGCTAATTTGCGTGATCATCACCATGCCTGGTTTATCCAGCTACAGGTGCTGATAATATTCACAAGAACCTTACTAAAAATAATGTCTCTAAACTTGTATTATAATGTGCATACCTACCAAAGAATTGATATGCTTTATTCAAGATGTCCACTAGGTAAAATGAAAAGCCATATGTTTCATTTTGAAAGGAAATATCACATTATGTGACATTTACAATGTGTGCCTACATGCATCATGACAATCTTGCAAAGTTGTTGAGAAATATACAACTCGAAACCAAAATTTTATTGCATAGTTATAAACATGAAGAAAACAAATTGTGCGATGTCTCACAATTTAAAAAGATTGCTTTAGAGTGAGTGGAATTTTTCAGATGTATCAGTGAGGAAAATGCTGCCAAGTAAGTTGTATAAATGTGCTTGCAGGCTTGACAGAAATCAAGCAAAAAGTAACAGCCAGTCTTACAAATCCTGGGATCAGTATTCATCCAATAGACTTTTTTTTCCTACTGTTATGCAGAGCAGACTGTTGTTTTTGTTTTGTTTTACTGAATACACCAGCCTTTCTTGTGGATGGCTTCCAAGGAATATAGGTGGATTCTTATTTATAACAGCCAGTGAACAGCAGTTTAAAAGAATCACCTTAGTTTCCTTTATTTCTTTATCATAGAAAGTAGCTTTAATAAGCAATTTTCTGCCGTAAGGTTTTTTTTTGGGGGGGGGAGGGGGGGTGTTTTTTATAGTGTTTTTTTTTTGGTTTTGGTTTGTTTTTTTGGGTTTTTTTTTTTTTTTTTTTTTTTTTTGGTTTTTTTTTTTGGTTTGGTTTTTTGGGGTTTTTTCTGGGGTTTTTTTATAGTTTTTTTTTTGGTTTTGTTTTGTTTTTTTGGGATTTTTTTTTTTATGCTTCTCAAAAAGAGCTGATTACAGAATGTTGGAAGATATTGTGATAGAGTAACTATATGCATATCCTAAGTGGGTAAACAAGGTCCTTGACACTGGTATTTGTACCATCAACCTAGTCTATTATTCACAGTCAGACTTATAGTGCACAAGAAAGCCCTGTAACTTACATCACTTCTGCTCACAGATCCAATATTTTAAAGCCTATCCAAAGCCTGTCTTGGCATACATTAGGCAAAATACCTGATATACCTATGGTGTGTTAATATAGCTAGAATATATTAATGTCTGTCACATCTGTGAGCATTTTACTATGGATGGCAATTTTCAACATTTTTACGCTTTTTTTCCTAGTAAGTGCTTTTCCATATTTTTCATGCTAGTTTCAATAGAAATGTTCCAAAAGATAATATTTCATCAAAAATCTGAATTGTTTATAGAACCTAACCCATCAGTTCTTTTGTTAATGAAGAGAAATCCTGGTGTCTATCTTGATATGTTTAACATATAAATGCTTTTAAATATGTGCATAGTATATATCTAGCAGTTCAGAGTATTTGGCTGTATTGTGGCTGTACTACAGAGCTGTAACATTTGAAGAGAGTGTCACACAGCTTGGTTGACTGTAACCAGCTCTGTTCTTCTTATACTTGGTGGTAAAAGGACGTGAAAGATGTGTTTGCACTGACAGCAAGACAGGACTCTGGTTGTCACAACACTTGAGAATCTTTGTTGGTTGCTGCAGTGGTATTGGCATTTTTATGTTTTTTGAATATTGCTGAATAATTCTAGCCTGAATAACTAATGTAAAAATGATTTGTTGCACATCAGCTCTCCTAACTGGATTCTTAAATATACAAACAGATTTATTGATATGTCAATTTTTAAATGTGAGAATATATATGTATTATGTATTGATTAATTTTCATTTCCTGGGTTTAAAATACTTGATGTGTATAATTGTGCTAGCTACCTTTGCAGACACATGACTTTTACTAGATAGCTGTTTTTTTTTCCTGAGTTTACAAGCTGAGGAAAAGGCAATTTCATAACTCTAGACAGTACATCTGTGCTGGTACCCATAGGATTAAATATTTTGCCAGTTGTGAACCCACTTTTCATTTCCTGCGTTTAAAATACTTGATGTGTATAATTGTGCTAGCTACCTTTGCAGACACATGACTTTTACTAGATAGCTGTTTTTTTTTCCTGAGTTTACAAGCTGAGGAAAAGGCAATTTCATAACTCTAGACAGTACATCTGTGCTGGTACCCATAGGATTAAATATTTTGCCAGTTGTGATTGATAATTTGTTTAAGCCTAAGGAAGTTCAGAGCAAAAAGGAAAATATTCTCGGCAGGAAAATATATAGAGAAGTGAAAGGATTGAGTACCTAATAAAGGACTGCTAAATCTAGCTTTTCTTATAAGCACACTAATCTTTTTCTCAAGTACTTTAATATGACTGGATTTCCTCTGCCAGAGTGTAGTACAAGTTGTATACAGCACAGTACAATGGTTAACTGTTGTATGCATCCACACAAATGCACAGCAAAAAAAATTAATTTGGCTATGCCAGATCATGGTCTTGTCATATGGCAAGTGACCCATGATTCTTTCAAACAGGGTGCTGTCCATATTCATAAACATGCATCATATATATTTATATATATATCTGTATAAATATGTGCATGTCAACTTTTCCTCTGTGTCTCTCTCATACCATGATGACCAGTCCTATGTCCTTTTTGCTTGGGTAAAACAAAAAGGGATTTTTGTGGGCAATGTTTCAAACCTTTTGATGGACAATGTTTCAACTAGGGGAACTGACTTCTCTATATATTTCTTGGTCATTACTTGATACTTGTCATTATGAAAAATAGAAGACTATTCAAATTTGTGTTCTGTAGTTTGGAATATAATCTTCATTTGCAGTTTAAAAAAGCATGATTTGGGCAGTCTCTCCATCTGCTTAGTAATTTATGCATCTGTGGTCTTGTAGGGCATGAAATCTGTGGGTTAATAGAGTGTGGCTTTGGCTTTCTGAAGTTTGCGAAATTGTACTGATTTCTGCAGCTGAGTTACAAGGCTGTGCTGAAGTTGCTGGGTATAAAGGTGAGAGCCTATTTCTGTAAAAACTGTATTGGTTTGAACTGGTTTTTTTTTTCTTCTCACCTTGCTCCTTTTTTAGCCAACATAGTTGCATGTCTGCTGATCCATGGGAAGATGTGGATAACAAAGCACTAGGCTTCCTATGGGAAAAAATCTTTTCTTGCCTTTGCCGCTTATGTATGATTCCCCTCTCCCCTGATGGTGGTAGCCTAAATGTTCATGTCTAATATAAATTATATTTTTAAGCGTCCTTGTAAGTTATGTGTATTGTAGTAAGGACTATCCTACCAGCCTTTCAGCAAGAAGACTTGTCCTTTTGGCTGTGCTTCTCTTGCTCCAGACTAAAGACCTCTGGGGTCAGCTGAGATGGAAAGCTGAGCTGTTACGAGCCAGCTGAAGTCAGCCCTACTGACCTTAACTTCTCATGTAGCAAAGGCCCAGATGCAGCTATGTCAGCTGGCTGGATTTCTTGCCTCTGATGCCGACTGAGTAAACCCCGATTGTGAATTAAACCATTAT
This sequence comes from Onychostruthus taczanowskii, assembly GCF_017590055.1. Taxonomy (NCBI): domain Eukaryota; kingdom Metazoa; phylum Chordata; class Aves; order Passeriformes; family Passeridae; genus Onychostruthus; species Onychostruthus taczanowskii. The sequence continues at coordinate 1,527,017 of NW_024498540.1, forward strand.
GACATTCTTGGTAAACCAGAGGGAGCAATCAGTTCGCTTCTTAGTGTGTTTCCTTCTAGTACCTTATGCCAATACAGAAGGAGAAATTTCTGCTACCAGGCACTGCAAGGACATAGAAGTGTCAGTAATTCTTTCAAAGTTGTAGTTTCTTAACTTTTTACTACTTCTTTTGAAATTGCATTTACACAATTTTGCCAGCTTTACCAGGTGCTGTCAGACCTAAACCTAGAAGCTTCTTCTTTGGGATATCTGGGTTGTTGCACGTTTCATGACTTCCCCTTAGGTGCTTTGATCTGGTGTTTTGGAGCAGATAGCATGACCAGGGTCTAAGGGGAGGAAGCTGAAAAGGAAAAGTGTTCTCAAGTGATGCTGCCTCTTATGTAGTACGTGAACAGCTTTTGTTAGTACCAGACATTTCTTCAAAGGATATTATTTGTCTCTGTCTTGTGGTGTTAGACAAAAAACTAGCAAAGAATTAATGATTAGGTGTCATGATATTTCTTGACTCCTGTGTTTCTTGTAGCTAGTGCTGTCTGTCTCTGCCCAAGCCAAAGTGATGGCTATCCATTCTTTTTATTTTTCTACCTCCTCCTCCAAGTATTATTGACTCTGCTTTGCTATAAGCCAGTTCATGATGAGTGGTAAGATTTTAGGAAATTATCTTAGGCTCTGGAAAAAGAAAGAGCTAATTAAAAATATTAAATGATGTTAAATTTCTGAAGATGTTGTGTATTGGTGCTGAAATCTCCTACAAATGCAACCTTTCAGTCTAAGAAATCAATAGTAGTCCAAATAATCAAAAATTGGCTGTACAATACTAACTAAAAAGCTGAATCTTCATATAGAGATTCAGCCCCGGTCATGAAAACCCCACCCCCAAAATGAAAATGTTCTATGTTGTTTAATCCCATTCAATACATATGACTTCTTTGAGCCAAGAAATGTTAGGTGGTGTCCTTCCGAAAGCTCTTTCAGTAATATGTGGTTCAGTGATTACATCTCCAAGATAAAAAAAAACAAAACAAAAATTAGATAAAAATGATTTCTCATTAGATTACTATAACTGGCTTTAAAGGCAGACTAATGACTACATAGGAAAAATGTTGGAGCTTGAAGAAAAGGCTTAAAATTGTATTTTGTGGAAGATGCAGCTTGGAGATGTTTTTCTGATTATGCGGTAAGCAACTCTTATAGTAATTTATCCTTATAAATAAAACAGATGGAAGTTGGGGAGATCAATGTTAAAATCTGAAGTTGTCTTAATGTGGTTGAGTCATCCCTATGTCAATCATGGTACTGTAAAAAAGTTTGATACGTATTTGACAGACTTATAAGCAGGAAAAACTTAAAATGTTAACACTGTTTATCCTCAAGTGGAGAATATTCCATGTGTCGTTTACTTTATTATTTCAAATGTTTATATTCCTTTTTCCTCTGTCTGCATTTCAATATTGCCTTTAAATTCTTTTTTGAGATTAAAAAATATGCAAACTAGGTTTATATTTGAGTGGTTTGTATACTGCTTTTGGGGACTGCATCTTGAAGTTGTTTTTGACTAGTAAATCTGTTCATTGTGTAAGAGGCTACAGTTTAAAAAGAGGATGAGAAATTTCAAACTAAACTTTGTGTAATGAACCAGTGCTTCTATATTTTTGGTACACATTTAAATATGCTGATGTAGCTATTCTGAAGATGCATTGTCAGCCAAGGAAATGACTTATAATTCTGTTGTGTTCAAACACAAGGAAACAGCAGCTGGAACGCAGTACATAGACTAAAGCAATATAAAAACAATTAATATCTTTTTTGGGTTGCTTGGCCAAACCCTGAAGCCAGAGTAGGATCATTAGTTTCACAAATTTAGTAGTGTCAGAAATAGTTTTAAGTAACTTCAGGAGGCACTCTTGCTGTTGGGAGAAAATCATTCAAGGCAGTTTTGTCTGAAGCATTACCTATCCGGTACCTGTTAATTCCCTGAATCATTCTCTGACTTTAATGATAGCTTTATAACCCTGGAATTAATTTAGTAATTGATTCACATAACCTTAATTACAGTATGAAGTAATGGAATTCTGATTGTACATGAGCCAGACTATAATCAGTGATGCATGCACTCTGGAAGAAAAATCCTGTCAGAAGTGAATGATCTTCATGGGCTGTGGATATGTAAAAGTACAAGATGAGAAAAAAAATCCAAATAAATAATCAATATCTCCTTTTCTTTAACTAATGGAAATCCAGTTTAAGAGAATTCTGTTGTGTCTGTATATATCAGGAAATTCAGCATAATTTTAGTGATTTACTGGCTTTCCAATAGAGTCACAGTATCTGTGTCTGTCAGTTTTCTGTGATAGCTTTTGAATATTTGGCTAGTTCATCTTAAATTTTTCAGGCAGTAGAAGCCTGCAGGCAGTGAAGGAGTTCTGCTAAGTCCTGTGAAATTCTGTGGTGGGAGAGGAGTCTGTGCCCCTGTCCATGCTGAGGGAAGGCTGGCAGGGTGCAGCGCTGGAGGGAGGGCAGGCAGGTGGTCTGGACCCTGGTGCTGTGCCCAAGGCAGACACGTGCTACCTGCTGGGACAGGCTTTGACATGGATTTGACTGCTATTTTAGCTGTCTAGCCAAAAGTGGAAACAAGGAGTGGGAGGAAGGAAAATTAAAGGCTTTAGATGGCACAGAGGAAAAGGAGAAAATAATATTGTGGGAAAGAGGGTGAGGGGAAGTGAGGCACATGCTTATAGTAGAAGAAGCTACAGCTACATAGACAGAGGACCCTGCTTACTGAAATATCCACAAATTAAGAAGACTTAGACACATTTATTTTTGATCTACTGCTCCATATAGAAAGATCGGGGAAGCTCTATCACTAATTGTGTACAGAGATTGTATGTCAAATCTTGATCAGCATACAATAGGTATCTGCCCTATGTAAAGCAAACTCATATAAGAAATAAGGGGTTTTTTTCTGGGAATACATATGTTAAAATTGGTTGTTTATGGGAAAAAAGTTTGTAGAAGATGGGTAACTGCTGACAGTTAACCCAAACCATAAGTTTTGTGTTACCTGTTATAGCTCTAGGAGATGAATAGGTAAGGAATTTACATCTGCCTTGCTTCTGACATTTTCAGCTAGTCATTTGAATATCCTACAGGGTAAAAAAAGTATCTGTCTCTGTCTGTCCTTTCAAAAGACCTAGGAAGTATTTGTGAAATGTGAACAGGTCCTGGAGGCAGTCTGAAAAAGTGTCCATATATATATATGTATATTTATACACACACCACACACACACATACATATATCTATCTATCTATCTATCTTAAAGCACTTTGACGGCTTGGGAGAATGAAAAGCAATATAACAATGTATATTAATCTGAATCTCACTAAAAATCATTGTTATTAAATAACAGAACTCCTTAAAGCCTTTTTTGAACCTGTTTGCTCCCAATAAAATTAATGTCCAGAGCAAAAGAATTGCAAATAAAAGTAAATTTGGTTGCAAAAAAGTTGCTTTCTGATTGTGTAGTACAGAGAAAATCTGAATATTAGTTGTGTTTTCAATTACTTATACTGTTTTGAAGACTGGCAGCAGTCACCTTGACAGAAGAGGTTACAGTGACAGTTCTGCTTTGTTGCCAGTAGCAACATCTGTGTTAAATGTGTTTTAATTAAGTTTGAGTTTTGAAGTTTATTGCTGTCACAGTATTTGGTGACATTTTGTGAAAACGAGGTGGGAATATTAACACAGCTCATCAGCCAGGTAGTTCATCAGCCCATTGCTCTTTCTGCCAACTTGATACTCCACATCCACTGTCCTCAAGAGAAAGGTGACATCCTGCTGAAGATATCTAGTGGGAAAGGGTAGAAAGTACTGGGGTCAGTTAATGCTGCATTCACACACACAAGTCAGGTTCACTTGGATGAACTCCCTTCATGACTTCATGAGTTACCTCCAGTGTGTAACTCACAAACATTGAAGATAGAATCCAGTGAATTCATATGGCTTCATATTTTCCTACAACATTTACAAAGTTATACATTGCTTAAATTGTCCTCAAACTACCAAGTTTAACCTGGCTCACTGTTTGAGACCCTCCTAATCAGTAGAAGCTCAAGTGGAAAATGTAACAAGGATTTACAAAACTTATGAGGCAGAGGTTCCATTTTACCTGAAATCCACATTACTAATGACTTTTGAAAGACAGTCAAAACATTTCATTACTGCCAAACATAAGACTTTTACAATTAGGTACATTGGATTTGTGTGGCCAGGTTTTGGTAGCGGGGGGTGAGGGAAGGGAGGCACACAGAGAGCTGTGAGAAACTGGTAGAAGCTTCCTCCATGTCCAGCAAAGCCAATGCTGACCAGCTCCAGGATGGATATGCCAGTGGCCAAGGCTGGGCCAATCAGAGCAAGTAGTAACTCCTCTGTGATAACATATTTAAGAAGTATGGAAAAAAAAAGGTATAGCACAGATTCAATTGCTCTCAGAGAGGAGTGAGAACATGTAAAAGAAACAACTCTGTAGACACCAAAGTCAGTGGAGAAGGAGGGGCAGGACCTGCTCCAGGTGCCAGAGCTGAGATTCCCTTGCAGCCTGTGGTGCAGCCCATGGTGGAGCAGCTGTGCCTCTGCAGCACATGGAGATCCATGGGGATGCAGAGATCCACCTGCTGCCCCTGGAGGAGACCCACACTGGAACCTGTGGGAGGCCTGTGCTGGAACAAGGTCCTGGCAGGACCCACAGACCTGTAGAGAGAGGAGCCCATGCTGGAAGAGTTTTCCTGGTTGGGCTTAAGACCCTCTGGGGGGGACCCACACTTGAGCACAGTGTGCCTGAAGGACTGCACCCTGTGGTGGGAGACCCACACTGTCACAGCTTGTGGAGAGCTGCTGCCTGTGGGAAGGACTCAGGCTGAAGGAGTCCATGCAGTAATGTCTACCATGGGAGGCAACTCACGTTGAAGCAGGGGAAGGACTCTTTTCCTTGAGCAGTGGCAGAAAATCCTGTGATGAGCAGACCATATCTCCCACTCCCTGTCTCCTTCTACCACTGGGGCAAGATGGTAGAGCCCCTAAAGGAAGGAGGAGTGGGATGAATGGTTTTTTTAAGATTCATTTTAATTCTCATTATCCTGCTCTGATTTTGATTGGTTATGAATTCAGTTAATATCCTCAAGTCAAGTCTTACTTTGCCAGTGACAGTAATCGATGAGTGATCTCTCCCTGGTCTCATTCATATTTCTCATTCATCTTTCATTATAATTGTTTTCCTCTACTCAGTTGCAGAGGTGAGTGATAGAGCACCTTTGGTGGTGGCTGAGCATCCAGGCAGGATCAAAGACTACACTTAGGCTATTTTATGATATCCTGTTGCTGAGGAAAAGAAGCATGTTGGTAAACTAAAGCTTCAGTGCTTGGCAGGTTTTTATGGTGCTGGGTGGGTTTTTTGTTTTTTTTTTTTTTTTTTTTTGGGGGGGGGACAGTTGTGAGAATTAATTTTTCAGCTTTCATCAGTTTAATTTACAAGCGTCAGCAGTGCTGAATGAATGTATATACTTGAATGAAATACAAGACTGAACTGTTGAATTTTCCAGTTCCATTAATTGGACTAGATGTATATGTAAAAGTTGTAATACCTGTGTTTGTGATTTTCATTTGATATATTGGCTTATTTGGGGTCTTAGGTGCGTGAGACAGGTAAGATTAATAAGGTTCCTTCATGCAAAGCTGCAAAAATAGTAGTAAAAAATTAGTGGAACTTCTAAGTAGAAATCCTCTTAATTACACTGTGTAAAGATCTTTCAATTTGCTACTTAATCTGTTTAATAGAGTAACCTGTCACTTCTTTCTTTCTATGTAGTATAATGCTCTTTGCTAAAGAGGAAGGTTGAGGTTACAGAACATTACTCTGTTATTATTTATGTGGTTGTTGGCAGTGAGACTTGTAGTATCAGGAATGAGGTTGATTCAAACATTCATAGATGTGTCTGTGGTTTGTTTGTTCTTTTCTGATACAAGTTGCATGAATATGGATATGTGAGATGAAGCATATTGATGAATACTGCTGGAAGTGTATATGCTTTGCAAATGTTGAAAAATATTAGCTATCTCTTTGCTAATTCTTCTATTCTTTTACCACAGATCTTTTAATTTACAACTTGTGTTTAGCAAGGTAGATTTAAATCTGATTTTTTGTTTACCCAATATATAACCAGTGAATTTCTTATTTCTTATGTATGCACAGACAGAAATTGTTCATACATAAGTATTGTTCAATAATGCAATTCTTTAATGCCTATTGCCATTGTTCTGTAATAAATGTATTTTCTGCGCTTGAAATCCAGGACCAATTTTTTAGTTGTTGTTAATGATTCAGTGTAAAAATAGCAGTTGTTAAAAAGCAGTCAAAATTAAAAATTGCATGTTACATCTTTTTCTGTTATTGGTGGAGGAGGAAGAACTTAATTTTCCCTATTGATGTTTTTGATGCTATATTACTTAAGAAAATGAGCAGAAATATAAAAGCCTGTGTATAGGTTTTGAAGGCATAATTGTGATGATCAAAAACCCTATGGGGAAACAGTTCTAAATGAATTGAAATTCAATTGCTCAGAAAACAAAAGAGCTCTGAAAGCTCAGTGTCACTCTGAACAAAACAATTCATGACCAGCCTGTTGAAACATCAGTTTTATTCTAACAGAAATGGATACAACCCAAATCAGGAAGTGTGATTTGAAATAAATAGATATTTTTGTTTTAAAGCTGCCAAAATTATAGTAGATTCTAGTGTCAGTTATTAGTTAATGGCTGAAATGCCTGCATCAAGTTTATGAAAGGTAATGTGAGGTACCTTTGCCTTGTGTATCACCAGTTGGAGCTGTGGCAAGATAAAACTCATTTCTTGCAGATGCCAAGCTGGAGATCTTTCAAAGGTGTTCCCAGGAGTGTTGGTGTTGACCACATCAGTAACATGATCTTTCAATTTACCACACTTCTGAGCAGCTGTTGCTCACAGGTGAAAAGCATTCACAAGGCTCCCTGCATCCATTTCTCTACCTGCAGGCCATAGGTGGCAGGTTTCTGCATGAAGTGTGCCTTATCAACAGTTGTGTTACTGTGATATATGATAATGGGTTATCAATGAAATGGAAGTAAACCAGGCCAATAATCTATAAAAGGAAAACTTACTGCAATCACTGTAAGAACTGGATAATCAGTAGAAAGAAAAAAACCTCAAGTACTTGTTTTATGAAGAGCCTCAATAACTGTTCACAGTAGAATTATTATTGTTTGTTTGACAAATAATAAATATTGAATAGAGCAAGTTATGCATCTATAAAACACCTGCATGCAAAAATATTTAAGTGAAGCTAAACGGTGTAGATTGCAACATGAATATAAATTGGCAGGAAAGAAAAAATGCCACATGCAGCTCAGAATTGTTTCAGTCTTTATGCATGTTAAGAGAAGACCAGTGGAATTTAGAATGGATAGCAGTTGTCAAAACCAGAGAGGAGGGCTTGCCATCCCTGCTAAATGCCATGCTGCCACTTCTTCTCTTCCTGTTATCCTTAATGCACCAACGTACTTGCCTCCTCACACACACACTGTGGACATGGCTGCCTGTAAGAACATCACCTCCAGTTGTTCAGGTGTCGCAGACTGACAAACAGCCCTCACATAAGCCAGAAGTATACATGTCAATCTTTTTCTTACCCACTGGCTAAACGTGTTCAAACTTGCACACAAATTTCCCTCTGTTAACTCCTCTTTGACCTACATTCACACTCACACCCAGATGCAGATTTACAGTCTCTCCTATTTTCACTTCCTTGCTGCCTAGTTAAATTTGAAATTTGCAAGCCTCTTGCTTGCTCGAGCACACACAGAAGAGACAATATGCTCCTGAAGGTAGTGAGTTTGGGGCAGAGTTTAAAAAGAAGATAGGAGGGACTGTTGTGTTCAGGCACCAGATCTCCTGCTACTTCTGAGTCACCTTAATCCCTCTGGTTTTCATTCTGTCTGCTCACAGGTAAACAACCTACCCCAATTTACCATTAATCTTTAGGGCCACTGTTTACTACAGACATTCTCCATTTTGGTATTTCTGGTATTACCGAAGCTAATCTCAGACTCATTGTAGCCTTAAGATGTTTGCCAACGTTCTGTTGGTTTTACAAGACTCCCTAAAATGTTTCAGTGATCCCCATTCAGTTATTCATGTATCTGTTTCTCCCACATCCACCCTCTTGAACCATTCTATGAAACCCAGCCTTTCCTCACAATGCCAGGTGTAATTCTTATTAATTTCTTGCCAAGGCTTGTGTTGTGTTCAGCAAATTCTCACATGGTTTTCAGGAGTTTCTCTCACCCTCCTCAGTAAGCTTAACCTTACTTCAGGGCCCAGTTACCTGCAGGCATGCCTCAGTATTACAGTTGTTCTCTTTTGTTCCTCATCCTGACTTTAACCTATTTTTCAGTCCAGCTTGCTGGAGTAGCTTGTGCTTGGACTCAGGGAGAGTCAGTCTAACACTGAAAGAAGCAATTTCCCCCCCCCCTCCCCCCCCTTTTTTTTAATACTGATTGTAATATTAATCATCTTTGTACAAAACCAGTATCTCACCCTTGTACTTCACTTCTGCATATGAATATATGTGAAGAACAGGAAGTTTGATTTGCTGCAAGGTGGAGTAAAAGATCCACTTTTTAGAAATAAAGAATTAGGAAAACATCTGATTGGTAGTTTTTCAGAATGTGTAAGAAGCTGATTCCTTCACTTGCTCGCAAGCAGGCATGTATTTAAATTTCCTCTGCAGGACATCATCCTTGCTGTCAAAACTAATTAATTTCTCAGAAATAACTGAAAATTGATTAATTAATTGATTAGTTTATCAGCAAGGCTGATATTTCCAGATATTTCTGTAATTTTATTTTGCGTGAGGAAAAAACCAGTCTGTATTCACTTGCCTCCTTGATTTTGATAAATTCCAATGAAATTATTATAAAATAGGTCAGGCCTTCAGGAAGCTTATAGTACATTTTCAGTAAACAGAGGAAAAATCATTCCTACTCTCTCTTTATTCAACATCAGATGGAATTGAGAATTTCTGAATAAATACTTGAGAGTGGCCTCTGCAGATTTCACATCCGTCAGTAACTGGCAGATAATGTGACTCTATTAAGACTCAAGCTCCTTAAATTTGTCACACAATAATGTCACCAATGTTATCCAAGTATAATAGCCTTCTATAAGCCATAACCCAGGCCACTCTTCACAAGTACCTTGCCTTTCTGGAACATGAAGATTGGCACTGTCATACAGGAAGAAAATATTGAAAAATTACATAAGAGTATATATTTCACATAACCTACAGCGCTAATCCTTTCATGTAATGATTGTCTCCTGCCACTTGTGTGGGCTGCATTTGATTTGATGTTTTTAAGGAAATATGATCTTTCCCCAGTGTTCCTGGTACTGTTTTTTGTTTTTACTATTTTTTCTTGGTTTTATATTTTAATCAATCTGTGATGTAATTTAACAGTATATGAAAAGGAATTATGTTGTAGTTAAGGAATATGAATGGCAGAACATATACTACTAATTTAGCACCGTGTTTACCACTCCGTAACTGGTAGAAAATCATTAAGTTACTGAGTTCACAAAGCAACCAGTAAACCATGATGTGTGACTCCTTACACAGTGTGAGATTGTTCAGGCAGTGGCTTCTCCTTTAACAACGAAAAGCTTGTTATAAAGTTAAATATTGGAGCTATAAACCCAGAAACAGTAATGCAGCATTTAACAGTGGGATTCTCATTAGACCTGAAGATAATAATTTCTATAGCTCAATATTGTCTGTCCTCAGCAATGATAGACTAGCCAGGATCCCTTCTAAGAGGATAGACAATTTCAGTCTTCCACATTCATGGTGTTTATCACCTAAAAAGGAAAAAAAAAAAAAAAAAAAAAGGAGGAAATCATAATGGTATTGGCAATTCACAATAGTGTAAATTAAAATGAAATGGTAAATTCTGCCAATGTGAATATTATTCTTATTTATTAATTCTCAGTGCCTGACTTAAAGAGCTGTGGATTATATTAACAAAACTTGAAGAAAGCTGGTTATTATGGGCCTAAGTAGGTACAAGTGTAAAAAGAGTAAACATCAAAATCTAAGAGCTGAAAGATCCTTTCACAATTCTCTTTTGATCCTTGGAAGTGCAATAGTGGAATTGATGTTAAAGTGCTCAAAGACCTTTCCCTTTTGTGCAGAACAGTGGAAATGTTGTGTGGGTGCCTCACCTTTGCATTCAAAATACTCTGTGCAAAAGAGAATGGACCACAGACTTGTACCAGCTTAATTGCAGTCAAAATAAAATCCACATGTGAAACTCAGTTATTACTAATCATTTGCAATAATAATGGTTGTAGTCCAAAATAATGCAGGACAGCCTTATTAATACTGCCTTATAAAATTATTACACAGTAACTTGCTAGCACCTGTGTCTTTTTTTCAGTGTCCAGTGCTCCCATGTCTCTTTGGGCTTGCTGTAGCAGAACAGTGCTGAGATGCTGCAGGACATTGTCAGCAATTGGGAAAAGTTTGATGCTGGTGGGGACAGCCAGGTGTTCCTTAGTTTGGGGATCTGTGAGGAGTTATTTTATAATGGAGTGATCATATTTGAATCTCTTGAAAGGTTTCTGAATGGTCCTTTTCAAATGCTTCTGTGACTAAGAATCCATGAGAATGGAGGAAAATTGAAAGGAGTTTGGAGATACTGTGAGATGACAATCCCAGTGTCACTCATGAGTTGTGTGTACATTTCTCAGTCTTAAAAGCTCATGCTTTTATTAAGCATGTTTCTTTCCTACTTGCTGACAGAGAGTGTTTTTTGAAGCTAGTTATTTGCAGTTGGCCTTACAAAAGCCTTTCTTATTTAGAGTAAAGGTTAGCTCTTATTTATGACTTGCTAATTTTATATATTTTATTAGAAGAGCAAAAGAAATTCTTAAATCATTGCATAATATTTTAATTAAGTGTTTGAAGAGAGCTTTTATAATTATGGAATTTCTATTATGGACTTTTCCCTTGAAGCAGCTCTGAGTTTCTTATGCAGTTTTAGTGAGACTACAGACTGGAGTTATAAAAAATTTGAAAAGGAGATTCAGAGAAAGACACATATATGGGTGGTAGTTCTGAAAACTGGAAAGTAGGACATGGAGGGCTCTTTCATACTTTTGTTCTTAGAAAAAGCTTCTTTGGGTCGTTGGTAGTGCAAAGGTCATCACACCTGATGATTTTAATTGTAAGGTTTGCTGTAGTTGTAGCTGTTTTTTTTCTAAAACTCAGGCTTCTGATATAAAGGAACAAATGAATCTTGGGTTTCCTTAAAAAAGAGCATTCTTCTGATGTCTGTAGTTTAGGAGAAAAGTTTGTTCTGTGTTGCAGAATTGTAAAGATAATCTGAGAAGAAAGCCTTTACTCATCTCCTTTCTTAAAAACATGGTCTCTTAATAATCAGGCTGTATTGCAATCCTGGTTTGGAATTTCCTAATTGTAATATCTCTGTAAACCCAAAGTACTGCTTTCCTTTTTATAGAATTAGTAGGTGAAATAGCTTAATACTTGGAAATTATTAGCTTTCTACATTAGATAAATGTGCTTTTTGTGTTTTGTGGTTTTTTTTTTTTTTTTGTTTTTTTGTGGTTTTTTGGTTTTGTTTTTTCCTAATTTTAGGACTGCAAATATATTAAATTATTGGCAACAAACACGCCTTTTAAAATATCGCTAAGTATTTTATTTTTTTTTTTAGCATTGACTTCAACTGTTATATATTTTTATTTATTTTTTATAAATGATTCTATGTCAAATTTAAATGTCTGTTTTCCTACTGAGGAAGATCACATGAATTTACCTTGCAGCTCCTGTGCTGGTATCATTATCCATAGAGTTGGATTGGGCCATGGTGTTATAGTATACAATTCAAAGTTCACATTTCTGTGGGCATGACTTATCAAAATTTAATTGTTGCTCTAAGTATTTTTGGCAAGAGAGTATTTTTGAATCAAAGAGAATCTTGGAGTAAATCTGCTGGCACCTTTTCTTTAAAATAAATGCACTGAAAATACTGAAAAGCTTCCAGCTTAGGTTTAATGAAACATCATCCAGAACAAGGTGTATTTTTTGGAAAGAGAAAATTCAGTTTTTGGCATCTGGAAATTATAGAAACTGGAATCAGTGTCTCCCTGCTTATTTTGCTCTTCTAGTGCAGTCTAGGTTTTTTTCCATGGCCTTGCTCTCCAAGTGATTTCCAGTTCTTCACACATGCACCTCTAGATCCAAAGTTATTCTAACTTCGTCTGCCTCTTCTGAAAACTTGGCAGTACCTTTATCTCCTTAGGAGTATCTCCGCATGCACCCTGTCTGCAAGTTCCTTCTGTGCTCTAATGCTGTTTCTGCCCATCATATCTCAATTGAGCATCCCCATTGGCTTTCAAGGCCTTGTCTCCACCCATCCAGCATGTCCTGTTAACGCAGCACACAAGCACAATGATTCTTGTGATCATGAATCTTTAAAAAAATACTGGAGTGTGCAATAGAAGATGAATAAGGAAAAAAAAAAAGATACAATCATTAAGACATGTGAAATGGACAAACGGACAAGTCCAAAACTTGTTCATCATTCCTACCAGAAGTTAAAGGCAACACTGTTAAGCTGTAATGTGATTTGGCATGGCTTTCCCTCTCTAGCTAATCTGTGTAGGAAGTGTGGAGTTACATGATATGCTAATGTCCTTTTGGATGAGCTTAAAAAAAACATCAGACAATACTACTACAGGGAAAATTGTTCAGGGTAAAATTTTTAGATGTGCTTTTAGGATGTACCACCTTTGATTTTGTTTTTTTCTTCTGAAACAAAGATGGTGAATGCTTTGGCTTCAAAGGGCACGGCACATACCTTTTTCAGAAAAACTAGCTTTACCAATGTAAGTACATCCTCTATTTATATATAACTATTTTAAGAGAACTTGGAAACAGGTTATGCCTGCTGGCAGGCATTGGCAAGTGTCTGACAGTTGTCTGAATGACTTGTCATGTTTTATGGCCTGTCATTATCTTCTCACTGCTGAGTATCTGTGTCATAACTCGCTGAAACCATGCTATGTGGAATACAAATGCTCAAGGAAGAACAATACAGTCTTTTACTGTATTTTCATTTAAAAAACTGATATGTCCTATGAAAATAACATTACGATTTTAGGCCACGATTAGAGTGCAGTACTTTCCTTCAGAAGAGAATATGGTAACTGGAGAGATTTTCTAGTCTTTCTGCATTGAAGCTTCTTATTTGTTTCTGATTTTCCATATATTCCACCTGCCTGTTGAAAAGGGCAAAGTGTATTTAGCCATTGTTAAGATCTCAATCTGAGATGCATGTAGATAATGTTTATATGTCTGACCATGGCCACATGTGGTCCACAAGATAGCTCCTGCTGTTCCATTTGCTAATTTCCTTGGGTGGGAAGCAGTGTTGGAAAGGCAGTGAGCAGAGAGTTGTGCAGGGCATCTCCAGCTGCCCTAGTGCTTTCTTTGCCAGTTGCAACACTGCTGCTGGGCACCGGTACAGCTGGGCCATATGGGATCAACCTCCTTGCTGTCTAGGGGCACTGCTCTAAGAAAAGCTCTTTAGTGCAGTGGTTGAGGAGATGCAGACTGAGTTCTGGGTGGGAGCCTGAGACAAGGTGCTGTGAAGTGCCAACCCTTTGGTTAACAAAACATGAAGAGCAATCTCACCAGCCAGGACAGTAGACACTCAGAGACACAAGGGAAGCCAAGGACCCATCTGGAAGACCCCAGACTATGGCACACTTAGTGCCAGGGCTTATAAAAGCCCAGGGATTCCTTTTTCAGGGGTCCCTGACAGGGGTCCCTCAGAGGCACTAGCTTGGGCTGTTTCTGTGTTACTGCACCATAAATAAGAGGTTTTAGGGGAAGAGATAGGTTTCCCTTAGCAGAATCTGACCTAAGGTCAAATTGGTCAGGCAGTCTGGTCTGACTATGTGATAGGGGGGATGTGTAGGGAGTTGAATGGGCACATATCGCTCACTGGACCCATCAGCTGTGAAAGGCTTTGGGCCCAGCAGTGAAAGTTTCTGGTGGTGGCAATGTGACTGCCAGAGCGCCTTCTGAATAGTCACTGTGAGAAGCTTCCTTACCAGTGGTCATGTACCATAAGTGCTGCTATCCACATGGGCACTCTGACTTGGCAACTGCCTTTGCAACACAATCTAAGCAAAAAATGAGAGGTCAAAACAGACTGACCCAGCCATCTTTGACAAAGACACAGGATACTACACTAAAACTGCTGACTCTAGTGACTAAAACCAAACTTTCTTGCTAAGAGGTATCCTATCCCCATGCTAACATCCTAAGTGCTTAAAATTAACCTCTTGTAAGGTCAGACATCCAAGACAGGAATAGGTGTACCTTGCTTTTAGATAGTAATATAAGTTACCACAAGAAAGCAAAGTGCCCAAACTAAGATTAATTAATTAAATAAATAAATTTTGATTGATATGGATGGGGGTTTTTCTTTGTTTTATGTTCTTGAGAGGTTAAATACAAAAACCGTCAGATGTAGTTTGTTTACACTTAGCTCAAATGCAAATCCTGAAGACTCACCAAAAACTCTTGTGAACTATGATTGTATTAAATAAGCTTTAAAGTTCTACTGCTGCATATAGTTTGTAAGGTTTAGAGATATTTGCAAAAATGCATGCAGAGAAGATAAGAACTTGGAAATCCATTCAGCCATGTGATTGCATGAGAAAAATGAGTGCATAATTGAAGATTTCATTTGTGCCAAATTTTAATAAGCATTTTTTTTTTTGTTTCTACTTTCTGAATGGCTAGCTGACTGTAACAAATTGAGTACATAGGTGCATACATAAGTGAGGGCCCAAATGTTATGCTGCATAGAGCCGATTAAAACCCTAGATCATGCCAGAATGTGGGTTTTCCTATGTTTCAAAGACTTGAAACTATATTCCCTCCCTAGGTAAAGTACTTATCTTGCAAGTAATTATTTTTTATCCATGCATGTATGAACAGTAACTGGAAAATTACCTGTGTCTTGCTACCATGGAAAATTCACCCTACAGGATGATCCCAATCAAGTTATACAAAAAATTGCTCATAAATATTATCAGGAGGGAAACTGAACGACCAGAGTAATATGGCTCTAAAGAAGTTTCAGCAATTGGATTCATGTCAGCTCGGTTACATTGTGAACAGCAAGATGTTGCAGAACAGAAAATTAACTTTGGAACTTTGTGTCCATGAATTCTGAGATGAGTTAATGTCTTCTACTCTGTCCAATTTTTCAATCTCTATTTACAGTGTAAAATCCACTCCAGGAAAGTAAAAACCTGTAAACCCTAATATTTTACACTGCTTTAACACGAAAGTGTACAGAAGCATGAAATTCAAGCCACACTCGGTGATCCTCCGACTGTTGACGTGCGGTATATACATATTACAGCTCCCACCCTTGGGGAATTCCAGCCAGGATTGACTGATACAAAATCAGTAATTTTTAAATTTTAAACAATTTATTCTTTACCATCACAGCTTTTAATTTACTCCATTAATAATGTAATATTTCCTTTAGATGAATGCTGAAATATTGTAGGAGCAATGCTTTATTTAAGCACTGTACAGCTGGTATATAGCCCCATATTTTGGCAACAGGCAAGTTTAGACAGTGTGCTACAGTTTTTAACAAGGAGATAATTTTATAAAAATGTCACTTAAATCTATAAAAAGAGTCTCAAAAACACTTCATTTGTTTTATGTAAGCTGTACAGTACTTTGCTGTTTTTAGGCTTTAAAAAAATCAGAGGGTTTGATTGTTCTACAGTGGTTTTTTTTTTTAAATTTTGTTTATTTGGGGTGTTTTTGTTTTGTTTGTTCTTTTGGTTTTTTGGTATTTAAATTAGAGAGAGGAGAATAGATTCAATCTTAGGGAGACAGTCTACTTCTGGTCAAGACATTTTCAAGAGAATGGTAGTATAAATTTATATTGATGTACTTAATTATAAAAATCTTTCCGATACTTCTATTTCTCTGACATTAGGAAAGAGCCTTAAGATTGGACTATGGCAGAAGAACATAAAGTTCTACATGTACTTGCAGTGTGATACTTCTGCCAGTTAGTTTGACCATGAAAGTCAGAATTTGGTATTATTTTGGAATAATGAGGTATGTTATTGTTACACATTCTGTCATAGGATTTTTTTTTTTAATTCCATGCTTTTCTGTAGATAAATTTCCATCTCTCTGTTTTCAGTCTTGCTTGACTGTGGTGCTCAAGGCAGGAGAAGGCAGGTACTGTGTTGCATTGTTGGGTTCCAAAGACAGCCCAGGCTGGATCATAGCTGCACGTGCCCAGTTTTTCCTGTGGAGCTCATCTTCCACTGGCCCAGGTAACTCCTGCTGTCGTAGTTCCTCTAACATACAGATCAAATCAAGAATATTTTTCCCTAAAATGAATCTCTTTGAGATGCACACTTGATTTTCTCAACAAGTACACGAAGGTCCTCTGCAGCCTCATGAATGTGTTTGCCAGAGGAAGGAGCGACCCAGTTGATTCACAGCCTAGTGGGTGCCATGTGTGGACTGTGGTGACAAAGTGTACAGGGGCTTTGTTTGGGCAGGGCCTGGCCAGTTGGTCTCTAGTGCTAACAAGGAGCCTTCAGAGAAATTTGCTGAAGATACAGTTAATTCAAGATTTCCAAAAAACTGATAAAACTGTTAGTCTGGATGTGATTTTGCTATGCTCCTTTGAATGTGAAGGCAGATCAAATTTGCAATGCTTTTCTCTGTTCAGAGTATTCCTTGTTACTTCTTGTCAATTGTTGCCATATTCTTGTGGGAAAACAATTCTACAAAGACAGAGGGTTTTTTCTGTGTAAGCAGTTAAATGTTCTTTAGTATAAGTAGTTTTCAAGGCTGAATGAAGTCAATGGAAACATGCAGTCATGTGACTGAGAGCACATATGTTTGATTACAATCTTCTACATCCCCCTGATAAGCTACAACTTCAATTTACTATCTGTAAAAACAAACTTTAAAATATATGGGGTTTGTTTTCAAATTAAAGTTTTTGGCTCCTATCTTTTGAGTATGTTAAATATTTTGTAATAGTTCTGAGGAAACATGCAAGCACGCCTTTAATTAGAGGGCATTTCTCCAGAGAGGAAACCGAAAAATAAAATTTCCTTAATGTATTTTGTTCAGAAAAAAGACACACTCAGCATCTTAAATTTTAGTATGTGCTATGAAGATATGGGGGATTCTTTGCATATACCAAATACAAGTTGGATTCTTCAGTTTACTAATTTTAGCAAAAATCCTTGGAAGAATGACCCAAGTGGAATGGAGAAGTTCAAGGTAGATTGATGTATTTTCCGTATTTTCATTGAAGTTTCGAACCAGAAGAGAAGCAACACTTGTAAATGTACCAATTTCTGAAAACTTGTACACAAAGTGTTTAATTAAGTTTCAATTTAATTTACGATGGAGTATGTAGAGACAGGTTTCGGCCAGAATTCTGCCAGCAGACTAAAAGTGCTATTGCCCAGTTTTTGTCGTCATTCAACAATACCCAGTAGGTGGCATAAGTACACAAGGAATTTTTACAATTCATTTCTTATCGGAGTTCTTTTATGTTTGATTGATTGATTTCAAGGATTCTAATTAGAATGCAATTATTTAGCTTTTTGCTTTCTTTACAATACTGTGCAACTTGTTACTACAATTTTCAGGTAACAGTTTATATTTTGTACTATAGCAGGAAGTTATAATTTTGGAAAACATATAAACTGATGTCCTTAATCATAGCAAAAGCCCTAAAAGCTTCATCAATGAGTAAGTCACAGGTAAGGCTGATTTGAGACTTGGGGAATGATGATTGTCTTCCTTACCAGTTTCCCTGACAAAACTAAATTGGTTCGTTTTCTATGAAAACATACAAGGAAGTACATAGGAAGGAATTTGGGTTATAATTTTATTACCCAAGTAATTGATCACAGATGGAACACATTAATTATGAGGAACAGAAAAAAGCTGTACTGCCTTATTGCAAATATACAGTCAAGGCACATTGTCTATCTACTAAATTAATATTTATCAGTTATTTGTGTAATTATCTGTTTCTTCGCAGATTACCAAAACAAGAAAAATAAAATATTCTTTTACTATTATACAATTTATAAAGTGTTGTGAACAGTGCACTTTAAGACCAGCATGTCTTTACAATATAAGTACACCATATTTGTACTGCATTAATGCTGTCCAGATCTACTTACTTAAGAGATTTCTTTGTCTCAGAATATATCGTTAGATCCCATTCTTCATGCACAAAGACATTTAGATATGGTAGCTGTATTTCCTCATTTTGCATGAGGAAAGAGAGCCTGTCTAGTTCTAAGGAAGCCCAGACATGATGAGAGAAAATAGATCTAAGATTGCTATCCTTTAAATCCTTCTGTGAGAAGACTTTGTCAATTGGTAAACTCCATGGACTCCTGTTGTAATTGGAAAACTTCAGAGAGGAGGCTGTACATGGAGCTTGTGCTGCCCCCCTGAGCAGCAAAGGTACAAGGACTACTCAGGTTACTCACAGCAGCAGGCTTGTAAAAATGTCTTGATAAAACAGAACCCAATCTCAAGTATCATGTTGCTTGGCTTGTAAAAATGTGAAGACAACTATCATACTGTTTTTAATTTACTCCCTTGGCCTGTAACTATGATAGTCTGTGTAATACTGTCAGTAGTGCTTCCTTTCAGAATATCAATTCAAGATATCACTTGGTGACAGTGGCTGCGGTTGCTGAATTTTCCCGTTCTTTTATTTTCTTTACTGGTATCTGAATGTCAAATGATGGGTTCCTTGGAAAGCATACCTGAAACTGTATCTGTATTTTAACTTACATGACTAGATGAGAGCTCCTCTTTAAATAGTTAGTTTCTAAATATGATAAGTTTTACAAATTATTACAATGGTGTAGGTTTTGGCTCTTGTTTCATTCTTCTTTTGAGAAGGAGAGGATTTGTTTGTTTATGCAAGCAATGTAGGTTTTGTAGTAAGAAGAAACTGCCTCCAAGTGATCTAAGGATCACATTAAAAGATTCTAAACTTCAGATTTGATTTCTTGTTAATTTTGCTGTTAAATAAGAAAACGGACACAGTTGATGGCAATAGGTTTCCTACATAATTTGTATTTGCCTTAAACTACTAAAAAGGTCTTCATTAAAATAAGAAAATACATGATGATCCTTGCATTTGCAGTATAAACCTCAGCTTTACAAAAGTGAAACCATATGGTAGCATCTAATAAATTTATTTTCTTCCATGATGCCTGCTAGAATGATGGAATTAGTTCATAAATTTTGGCATTACTGCCCAAATAATACCAAAAATAAATTATGTCTATATCTAGGAATGTATCATGGTGGAGTTTGTTTTTGTTTGGAGATTGTAGTATGGTTGGTTTGAAATACTGTATATTTGAAATAGAAAAAAAAGTAGAATCTGAGAAGTAAAAAATATAAATCAATGGTTTGGATTAGTTCTAGGATACTAATTGATTTATTTAATGTATCTTGTGTATGGAAAGACTTGTGAATATCGTCAGAGTTCTTACTGTTATGGAGTATAATTGAAAATACCTTTAAAATTATGAATTTTTACTTGAAGTGTTTTCTACACTCAAAGGTTAAAACCCCAATGCCGCTTCGCTTCCCCGGCTAGCTGATGTTGAGAGTGAGGGGCGGCAGTTTTCCCCCTGGAGCTCCTTGAATCCCAGTTGTCAGTTGTTTCGGCGCAGAATAAAACACAGGCAGCGCACAGGGGTCCCAGGGAAACTTTATTTGATGGTGTTTCTTCCCCTCTTTCTTCCTGGGCCCCCACTAAGGGGCCGACAAAGACTTATATCTCAGGGGAAAGGCAGGGGCAGACCCAACTTCCAACAAATCAGGAGAGTTGGGAGTAAAAACCCAGGCAGGGAATAACAGGAGCGAACCAATAAACTTCCAAGGAAGAAAAACAGTTTTTAGGAAATGGGTAAAATTTGGAGAAACAGAGACTAGAAACTAGCTGACGACATTTCTGGGAAAAGGGTGGAGACAAAAGGAAAAACCAGCACCAGGAAAAGCACTAAATCACAAATCAAACCATAGACTCACTGATAAAACAAAAAGCACGATACAACACCCCAACTAGAGAAAATTTCAGTAAACTAACCTTGTTAAATTGATAATTTTTTGTAAATCTCTAGGTTGTTATTGAAATATATTCCAAAGTTATTTTTCATGCCTGTCTTGCAATGAATCTCAAAACCGCTTGGTGTTTGCCAAGACAATGTGAAGGAAAACCATGTGATATGAATTGTTATCCATCCTGATCAGTTCTCCAGGAAACAGCTCATTTCTTGTATTTTTTACAGGCTTCAGGACAGTGTTTTTACCAGTTGCTAACAAATGTTTCAGATAAATCTTTTCCTGACATGAGGATTAATTAGTCCTAAATTACATATTATGAGAAAACAATAGTATAACTACTAAATTGACTATTTTGCCATCATACAGCATAATGTCCCAACTGACACTGCAGCTGCACAAAGCTTTGGCAGTTTTCTAAAGTATCTTATTTGCAGCCCCCAGTATTTGTTATTTTGTTTTGGCATGGTTTGCTGGTTTGTTTTTTTTTTGGTTTTTTTTTTTTTTAATACTAAAATTAGAATACTAAGATTCTAATTTTAATACTAAGATTAGAAACATTTCAAATTTTCATTTTCAGCTCTTCTTTTTGTATTTGTTTCTAGAACTCATTGCTTTCCTGGATAGTCACTGTCAAAAAGACTCAACATAGTCCTAGGGAACTGAGGGCTTTTAGGGGGTCTTTTTCATGTTATCTTACAGATAGGGGTAAAATACAATCTGAATAGTAAAATGTAAACATTAAGAAATGCCAGCCAGGTTTTACAGAGAGTATCATTTGACCTTTATCTAACTATACCTTAACTGTATGTTGTATGTAAACAGATATTTTTGAAGTAAAAATATTTAGTAGTCTGTAGGACAATCTGATTTACAAGCTGCAAATGTATCTGAGGAAATGCCTATCAAATAGAATATATTTTTAAATAAATATTTTTGGTTCTAACTTAATTTTCTCAACTAGCTTTTCAAAGAAGTAATGAATAAAATGAGTGAGTTCTGCCAATAATTGTCATATCTATATGCTGAATAGGGTGTCTTTGTCACTTTACAGACAAACTAACTCAGGTCAGTATTATCCTGGAACTGTTGAGTGCAGATCTTTGCCCTTTCCTTTTTCTGGTGACCAGAATTAGGAATTGCCTCAGGAACAGTCTGATAACTGAGAACCCTCCTGTGGTGCCTGAATGCTGATGAGAGGAATATGGTAGAAGCATCATCCTCTTCCACCAGTTGTGATTCTCACTGGCCACTCTGTTACATCAATTTCATTCAGCACTATCACAAAAACTTCAACCAGTGTCAGTTTTTTTCTAGTGTCCTCGTTGTGAACTAAAAATAAGAGACTAAATTGACTAAAATAATCAGAGTTAGTAGAATAGATTTCTTGTAGCCACATATAATCTTTGCTACTGAGAAACAGATTTCACAGATGAAGCAGTGGCTGTCATTATCTTATTGAATGTGATCTTAGAAAATATGCTAAGAAAAATTAGTATAATCTGTCAATGTCTCTTCTAAAAATTCTTTGAATAAAAAAGATTGAAAGGAATTCAAATATATTTATATATTTTTTTTTCCAGGAAACTTCTAGAGGTTTAGTGGGTTTTAGAGGAGGTTTTTGTTCCATCAAGTGATGACAAAATAATGATAGGTTTGTTTGATCAAAGCTGATTTCATATGGCATGTATCATAGCGATACAGTGACTTTCCATCCCTTCCCATCGCTCATAACAGGAAATTAAGATCTACTAATAATACACTGAGACAAAATGACCATGGTTAGGTTGAAATCCAGCCCACTAATTTTGTTCTTTCTAGCTGTGAAGTGAATGATGTATATTAATTTGGCTACTTGGGAAAAAAACTTCCTGGCAGATTAATAGACAGGATAGACTCTGAATCCTAGGAAAGTTTATAGTGAAATGCACATGAATAAAATGAGCAAGTGTTGCTTTTACTATTAACAGGTGTAGGAGAAGGGGATGTGTGTGTGTGTTCTGTAGTTACATTAATTGCATAATCACACACTAAAAACAAGATTAAAAGACTGGTAGCTTAACTGAAGATAATAAAATTTGTGTTTGCCCTGCAATAAAAGTTACTAGTGAAGAAGTCCAAGCTAGTAGCTTTGAAATAACCTGAATGCATGAAGAAGCATATGGCAGGTCAAGTGCAGTAGGATTCTCAGTCACCAAGGATGGATTCCTGTAGGTCTCATATTTGGCAGCTAAATTGTGTAGGGTTCACACATGTTCAGTTACACATCCCTTTGATGTGAAAATTAGGGTTACCCCTAGCTCCTAACTGGGAGTGGGAGTCAGAAATTTAATTGGGGTTCCCAGATAATCAGTAATTGTTTGCTCACTGTTGGCCAAAATGCATCCATTCGTGGCTCATGTGTTTTCCATCATTAGTGAATTGTGGAGTTGCCAGTCTCAGTGCCAAAGGTGTATTGCTCTTGCTTTCAATCTGTCTGAGAGGTTTGATTTGACAGAGTATATGATGGCACAGAGAAGATAAAGGAATCAAAAATAGGGCTATTTTCCAGTTCTTTGTCTTGTCTCATATCCATACTCTTGAAGGTAAAAACATTAGAGGACCATCACATCCTTCCCCATCATGGATGCTGTGAGCATTGGTAATGGGTGCATCACTCGGAGCTGAGAAAAAACTTGAGTCAGTAGCTGTATTTTAATAGAACTGCAGAGACATGCCTAATGTTTCATTAAGCACTTCAGTTTGACTTCCTAGCTTTAGACAATGCTGTTACTGACACTGATACTTGCTCCAGTGAACTACGGAAACAAGAAAGAAGAGCGCAGTTTGTGTTTGTTTGTTCTACTGTTCCAGCTGGATTAAGCTAAATTATTCTCATCTCAGTGACTTGCTGCAGACATAAAGGGTTGTGGTTCTTACTCTCTGACTCTGTTGAGAAACAAGAACATTGCCTCTGCTCCAAAATCTCTTGTTTGTTTTATCTTTTTTTTTTCCCTTATGCATAATGTGTTCCTCCAATATTTGGTAGTTAAGTGAATCATAAACTTTTCATGCTCTCCAGTGGGTATATTCATATGTAAGATTACTACTATGCTTGTCATAAAATTGTAATAGGACATAGCACTTATCACAGCTGTGGACTTTTTCCCAACCATCTGAATCTCCAGGTGTGCCCTTGAATTGACAATAACAAGGTGATATGCTACTGTTATAACTTTACTGTATTTTATGTCACTGTCTGGGAAAATAGTTTCATAAGAAAGAGTTAATATAGGTTCCTGGTCCTAAATTTTTGCAAGATCCACATTTTTTACATGTTAGAAATTTCATGTGAAAACATACAAATGCATAGGTGTAAAAAAAGATATATAAAGCTTCATAAACTTTATGGATTAAAATGTTAAATTTCAATA
Source organism: Onychostruthus taczanowskii (assembly GCF_017590055.1). Classification (NCBI taxonomy): domain Eukaryota; kingdom Metazoa; phylum Chordata; class Aves; order Passeriformes; family Passeridae; genus Onychostruthus; species Onychostruthus taczanowskii. The sequence goes on from NW_024498540.1 coordinate 1,550,713, forward strand.
AAGTAATAAGATCTTTTATAGCTCAGATTAATAAAAATATTCTGTAAAACTGAAAGCAAGTATTTTATATTGTTGCGAATAGTTTCTGGCTGCTTAATCGTTTGCATCAGTGTAAATCATGATGACCTGTAATCAGAACACTCGAATTCCACTCTCTTTGCAAAAAAGAAATTAATGACGAATGTAACTTTTCTGCCTTATGGAAAATCCACATACATCTGGGGGTTTCTTAGTTTCACACCCTAACTGCCCCCTCCCCCTCATCTCCCCAGCTTGGAATTCCATTATCTTTGTTTAATATTTCTCAAAATAGTCAATAAGGGTGAAATTCTTCCACAAATCTTCAGCAGAAAGCTCTTTATTGCCACTGCATTTTTCATGTAGTTGGAGAAGAAACACAGACAAAAGGAGCCTTGGGTTATATTAGGACTACCTGTTCTCTCCCTGCAACATCTGTGTAGTTGTGGCTGTTGGCAGCACAGTTAAATAGAATTCTGCTGCCACTTTTTCAGATCCTCCAGAGGACATTTGGGCTACTCAATGACTTCCAAATGCCATTATGTTGCTGGAATAATTTCACACGACTTTTATCTTCACAGGTGTTTTTTCAGCAACATTATGTTTTATAAACTCCAGAACAGAAGAAAGTAATTTGAAGGAACTGAGTGGATTTTGAAGTGTTCTTTGTTAGTTGATTTCTATTAGTCTGCTTAGTAATTGGATGTTTTTAGAGGGATTGTTAGGGTTTCTCTTTATACTGAGAACTAATACTTCAGGTGATGCAGTGAACCTGATTTTAAGCTATTAAAATTACATGTTTATTGTTTCCACTTCACATTTGTAAAATTCCTATAATTAAAAAAAATCTTAAGGAAATTAATTATAAAAGATCTTTTCATTTATAGCATAGACATCTTGGTGACTTACACACAAATGCTTTCTAGTGATATACTATTTTCTGATGGGAGAAGGGAAGAATCTGTTTCTCTAATTTTTTCTTAAAAGTGGACATATTCATCTGTAATCTGCCAAGGATTAAGTACGCAAACATTGTTTGTTGTTAAACTATTGTCCTTCCTATAGTTGCTATTCCTGCCCTTGAGGTTGAGTTTGCATTTTTGAGACCACATTTAAGTGTTGAGTCTGCAGAGTTTTGATCCCTACCTTACTTACAGCCACGACCTTTTAGATGAATCTAGAATTAACCGCAGAATTTTGTTACACAACCTCCTTGGAATAAGACCTCACCATACCTGCACATGCTGTTGTATGTAAAAATGTGCCTTGCATAGGTATCTTTGGCTTAGCATTTATCTGTAGACCACAGCATTTTTTGTTTTGCCCTAAGTTTCTACAGTACTTACCTGTAAAGCAGCTAATGGCTAAATCACATAAAAGCTGAATCTCACCGTGAATCACTGATGGCCAATGAAGTGGATTTTCCTTGGGAATGTGGGATTTTAAGCTATGATAATTAGTGATGCATTTTTTCTTTTAAACAATGTAATTTCAAGGCTATAGAGGAGCCTACTGAGTTGTAAATGTAAAATGTAAAATCTTTTGAGATTTTACTTTTTATTTATAGTTTCTTATTTTTAGGAGACTATTTTGTCTTTAAAACTTGAAAATTGCAGTTCTTATGTCTTTTAGTCTGCAACCGTTAGCCCTTTTCTCAAGAAATAACTTAATAAATAAATTTACCAAAATATTTTACTCTCTTTGAAATTCTATTTTCCAAAAGCAACCACATAAATTTTAAGCAACCATAAAATTTTAAGCTGGAAGGTCTACTGTGGAAAGTGTTATAAAAAAAGAAATGGAGCCTAGAACTCCCAGGAGTAGTCATGACCAGTGAAGTTGTGCATGTAATGGGGGAATAAAACACTATTAACACTGTCATTATGTTTAATAGAAGTGCTTAGATCAGTTCTTACCACAGAGATAAAAGAAAAAGAAATAACCTAGTTATAAGACATAACAGATAACCAGATACTTTGAACAGTGATTTAATTTTTTTTTTTCAAATTTAAAATTGAAAAGCATAACTGTAAAGTGTAATTCAAAGCTGTTGTGCAGATAAGTTAATTTTCAGCACTGGAGTCTAACCCAAGACCTGTAAATGGATAGACAATGTGCATTTTTGAACATTTAGAAAGATTGAAGTGCACTGCTGGTGAAAACCCTGGGTTCTGATAATATGAAAGAAAGATTGTGGCTTCTGAGAAACAAAAGGCAGCGAACTGCCAAAAACTACTATGTTTCACAGTGGTTTTTTAAAAAAAACAAATAATTTTGGTTTCCTCAAGCTATAAAGTGATAGCAAAAATTATCTCAAATCCTGAGATGTTTGCAAAACATAAGATAAAGTTGCCCTTGTACAGCAGATGAGTAGACACCATATCATGGCTCCAGATGCCTGGCTGAAACTGAGGCAGGCTGCTTGTTCATTCAAACTTCTGCAGAATAGATCCAAGGAGGGTACAAAATTTCATGGTCATCCTGTTTTCAAAATGGTATTTCCTACTGTTGATTTAAAAATAAATTTTGGGGTGGATAGAATTAAAATGTGCTGGGTAATGGCCACCTTATGAATTCAACTTGGATCTGTTGTGTTAGACTAATAAGACTAGAAAAAGCATGGTAATGTACTATATCAAATAAGAACATATGGCTTCATTACATTATATTTCTTTTAATGTTATTCCATTTTTACATTGCCCCTGTGCTTAATGGAAGTAGTGTTAAATTGATAGTAAAGGCAATGTTCCTTTTTTTCCTTAATTTAGACTTCTAATATTTTTATCAAATAAATCAATTGGAGTTACTGGAAAAAAAAAGAAAAATAAATGAAAAACATGCTAAATTTAAAAGAAAACATGTAATAAAAAACTGTTATGTAGTAGAAAGAAATTGTATTTGTGCATTTATGAGTGTGTATAAGTAGGTTCTTACAGAGGGAATGGAGAGAAACTAAGAGAATACCCATTTATTTTTCCACTTAGATAAATTATCTTTTTACAGACATTAAGCAAGTGGACATATGGTATGATTTCACAGAAGAATTTATGTATAGCAAATTATTCTTCAATTTCCTGTTGTTCCTGAAACAGGCATGCAGCACAAGTGTTGTGTGAGCTATTACAAAACAAAAAGATGTAAAAATATTTTGAGTGTCCTTGATGATTTATTCTAAGAAGTAAGCCATATATATTTAGAAGTAATCTTAAAATTCTTCTTTTTTTTTTTTCTTTATGAGAACTTTAAAAAGAACTTCTCATTTCTCTTGAGGCATGTGTATGATATAAAAGGACATGAGAAAGACCAAAAACCTACCTAGAAAATCACTACACTTTTGATTCAGAGATAGCAATGAACTGGCTAGTATCACAAATAGTCTACCATGATCTTAGATAATCCTGTCACGCTTTTCCTTCTGCTAAATTATATCTTTATGGGAGAAGGAGATTAAGGCAGATAAACCTGAGTCCACAAGGTGGTTTTCAGAAGGCTAGGTATAGATTTTTCTATGTATCTCAAGAATTCTGTGAAAATTTTGACTGCCTAATGATAAGTCCAAATACTTTTAGATGCCATATTGTGCTCTTGGTATTTGAAACCACATGAAATCCTGTCTAAAAATTCAGGCAGAATACAAATGTTTAAGAAACCATGAAATAAATTTAGCGTAATGACAGAGTTCTTTGTCTTAATTCCTATACAAATCTTGAACAGTCAATATTTAATTTTTTAGTAATATTTAGAGTAGAAATTTTATAATGGTTTTCGTGACTCATTTCTGTGAAGAGAGAGCTGTAGGATGGAAGTAAATGTCAGAACCAAAGGCTTATTTGATTAAACTATGGCAACAGCATTAATCTTCAAAAGGAAAACAAGATAATAGAGGGGTCTGGATGGACCAGGAGATTGATAATTGGTTATAAAGCTTTTGACCTTTGAGCCGGTAGTTCAGGTTCAAGCTAAGCCAGTAGTGACTGAAAATCATTACTCTTTGATAGCAGTGCAATTGCTGTGTGAAATGGGTGATTGGTTTCATTCCAGTTTCTAGTGAACTGGTATTCATTTTGCAAAAATAGCTAGTGCCATTGTCGGGGGCTTAAAGAAGAAAAGGATGAGAAAATTCTTTACATGCTTATCTTAGGAAGTGTGTTGGGCAGTGAGGGATAGGAGAAGCTGCAGTCCATTCATAAACACCCCACCAAAGCTCTTGTTAAGGAATTAAAGCCACCTGTTTTGTCCACATGGTACTTCTCACTGAACTCAATAAAAGAGAAAATTTTGTATGTGATGCAACTCTGTACACCTTTATAAAGATATTTCTCATTCTCATGAATTGTTTTCACGGTTTTTAGCATGAAAGAATGTGTTTTTTGTTTTGTTTTTGTTACTTGTAATTCACAGAAAAAACTGTCATTCAAGTAATTTATATGAATCTGTTTGACCTTGGAGTTGTGCTTGACCTGTTTTAAGTGAATGGATGACTCATACCTGAATTGAGTTGCTAAAGATTTGTAACTGCTTGTCTCTGTTGGGTTGTGTTCTTCCTCCTTAATTGGATGACCTGATGTTAATAATTAATGCCACCTGAAACCAACACAATTAAATTCTGTAAGAAATCATTGAGGTTGCTGGCAGTCTCAAAAACCACAGAGTTAAAATGTTGGAGCATTACGAACTTGGTAGTTCTGGGTTAGTGGCTGGGCTTGATGATCCTAAAGGTCTTTTCTAACCTAAACAATTGTATGATTTGTCCTCCTCTTACTCTTCTAAGTAAAAGTTATAGTTATCACCTCCTTCACTATGCATTATTTTTCATTCTTTTTAACTGTGGGGAATGGGGCAGTATTGCTCACTCAGGCACTCTTCTGACTTCCTTTAGGTTTGCCAGTTTCTTCAGTCTGTTTTCTGAATCCTTAGCAAACCAGGAGGAATTCTATTGCTTCAGCATGCTTGTATTCCCATGTTCTTTATAGAATTTATGTTTAATTTAATTATGTGTCTATTCTTGCCTATTTCTCAATTTCCTTTTCTTTTAAATGCCTTTAAATTAATAGTTTGACTGAGTAATGTGTATTGACACTGTAAGGTATTAGGGTTTTTTTCTTTGAAATACAGCCACCTTACCTCACCTGGAACCCCTCCCAAATTCCCAGAATTTAAATTGTAATTAATCCCTGTCTCATTTTTCTGTAACTAGTCCAACTAGGAGACTTGACTAGTAGAGATTTTTGTGTGGGATTTAGTTACAGAGTAAAAAAAAACCAAAAAAACCAAAAAAAAAAACACCACAGGAGAGAATAAAAATAACATTAGACCATTTAAAACTCAAAGCTCATGTTGTTGTTGTAAAAATTACATTAAAAGATGTTGATTCAGAGGTTGCTGTATTCTTCTTTCCATGGAGAAAAAGCTGGTTTAGAAACCCACTGGACTTTTGTAGGGTCTTTTGGAATCCTTTCAGATATGTCTTTGTAAAATACAAAGTGCTAAAAGGGTTAAGAAAAATTATAATTTTCTAGCAAATGCTGTAGGTTGTTTTAGTGTAATGAGTGGGTCTGACTTAGACTGCCAGCATTGTCAGAAAACAACCTCCATCTACTGCAGGCAGAAGAAACAGGGCAAACGCAGGCATGGATGCAAATACTTACCCTGAAGTGTTGCAATTCATGAAAGCTTTATTACTGAATTCTGCCACAGGAATCCCAGAATTCAGCAAAAGAATTAATGCTGCTCGTTTTAATGTTGACTTGTCAATAAGTAAACATGAAAGCATTATTAGCTGTACACTGTTGCATAATTGTGTTCAAAGCATATTTATCAAATAAGCCCAGAAGGAAATGTTGTTCTTTACAAAACTGACTATTATGGTTTGGAAGAGTGTGTTTGACTGCCAAATATCTGTAAACACACTAGTGCTGTTAAATGAAAAACTAAGGATATTGAAAAGTACAGGGAGAAGTGAGGACTTTCAGTCTATGATTAAGTTCTTTCTGAATGACCCTGTGTGTGGGAAGTTTTTTACCCAAAGACATTTGTTTCTGAAGAATAAATGTTGATATAAAGGGAATGTGAAAAAAAACCCTAAAACATAGACCCAGATGCCAGCTTCACAAAGGATGAATCATCACTTTCATTAGCAGTTGTGATCCACCTCTCCCCAGTGGAGGCAAGGGAGCGCAGACAGAAATTCAGTCCACCTGCAAAACCAAAAGAGAGTCAGGAACCATAATTTCATGTAACAAAATTTGGGTGACTTATAGTTAAATGTTTTACTGTGAAAAATATCTGTAAATGAAAGTGAATGATATTTCACCAAACATGCACATTCTTTTTCACTTGATACTTTTTGCAGTTTCACAGATGACAACAATCCTGACAGCAATCCTTAACTTTGTATTGTAAGTGTATTCAAAATGTTCTTTGAATGTCTATATATTCCAAGGTACTCAATGGCACCATAGTTCCCAGTCAGTCTCCTCAGGTTAGATGATTATTGCAAACTGTATATTACAGTTTTCATGCTGTACTTTTCCTCCAGCTAAGTAAACTGGATTATTTGCAGAAAATATTTTTCAAATTTAATCAGTGCAACTGAGAAAAAGAATCAATAAGGTTTACAGAACTACTCCAGTCTTAATTTGCAGTAAGAATCATTGGGATCTCTTTTTCATTGCCAATGTTTTTGGTAAGAGGTGCCAAGCAGTAAATAACTAGGGCTGTATGCTGCATTTTAAGAATATTTTTAAGGAAGCAGGAACTTGCTATGCTAACATCAAAAAGCTGGATTCTTTTTTTTTTTTTTTTTCCTTGGCTCTTATGAGGTTCTTATTTTTATATTAGCAGACTCTAGAGTCCTGCAATGTGTGTAGTCCTGGATGCATGTTTCAGCTGCTCTTTTGAACTGATATCAAGTGTTATTGATCCATTAAGTTAATATTGTTACTATCAAATTCAATAATGTGAAGAACTAAGAGATTCTTACTATACTGAGAAAGAGCAAGTTGTTTTGTTTACGATTTCTGTTTTCTTTTAGGGGTTTCTGCAATAAAAGGAGCTTGTACATTGCTGGGATTCTCCTCCTTTTGGACTGCTTATTTTTGTTTGTAAGTTTGGTTTTTGGCAGGTATATTAAATTTTTAGTGTAAGGACCACACGTAAATTCTTCAAAGGAAAAGGGAATGTGGTTGGTTTGGTAAGCTTGAAAAAATCATGCGATCCAAATTCTGTTTGCATTAGCAAGAGACTCAAAAAGAATTCTGCTGTTAAGTGGGAAGATTTGCTTCTGGTGCTGCCTTCCTCATAAATATGGTGAATTTAAAGGTTGAAATATATCACCACATCCATGTGGACTGAGTGTTTGAATTGTACCAGCTATTGCATTGGAGTCAATCACTCCTACAGTAAATTCATTGTCAGTGAATAGAATGTCTTGGGCATAAAAAAATTGTGGTTGAATAATATTAATAATTTCAAAATTTAATTAAACTAATTATTGAATAAATATTCCTTCCATTGAACTTAAATAAAATTCCATTATTCCCTCTCCTTCCTCACACATCCCCAAAAGGTATTAAAAGTTCTGAAGGTACCAAAAGTGGTTCTGTGTTAATTCAGTGGAGGGGAGTGGAAGTACTGTAAGCAAGTTATATATTCATAAGTATGCAGTTTATGTTGTAGTGCATTATTAGGTTTTCTTTTAATGTTTTCTTGAAGTGTGGAGACTTGGGTTGTTGATGTTTTGTGAATGTCTTACTCTCCTCTGCAGGCATAACTCACCTGCAACTCCCAAGTTTGTACATTCTTAAAAGCCTCAATTTAATGTAATCTAAAGGTTTGGCTCAGAGTGGGTGTTATGCCTCTCTTTAGTAACCTCTTATCTTGGATAAGGACACTGCCTGGGGTATGAAAGAAGACAGAGAGACTCACCGAATCAGTTGTTTATCTTCCCTTGAGTTTTCTCTTGTTTTCTCAGTTTTGTATCGGAATGCCATCACTCTCTTACTTAATATTGTTCTGGTTTGGAAGCACAAACAGTGAGAGACTCCAAGTCAGAAATACAATTTATTAGGAAAAGGGAAAAAACCAAAATGTACACAATAATACAAAAGAAAAAGCATTGACAGTGTCAGAAGACAACCTAACACCCTGCTAGTTAGGGTGGTGGTAGGAGTCCAGACGAAATGGTCTTGTTGAAGTGGTGATCCTGTAGAAACAATCTGGTAGCTCTTGTCCTCTGGAAATCAGTGGGTAATGGTGGTCTTTCCTCTGGGAATCCAGTGGAAGGACTGACTGCTCTGTCCCAAAACCCAGATCATATCCAGGTGGGGATGCTTAGCTCGGCCCTGCTGGGCGGAGCAGCTCACAATGGGCTGATGTTCTGAGTCATGTGGTGGGTCCTTGATTGCCCATTAAACAGAAATGGCTCCCGGAGGGAGTAATCTCTGAGCCATGTGGCAAGGCATTGATGGGCCCATTACCAGGAAATAAGGAAAAAACCAAAGTCCCTCCTGGTTTCAGCAGCTCTTGAGGATGGGAATAGAATACATTTTTATATTGTAATCTAGGACAAATATCCCTCTAGTCTTAGGTTTGAAATATTATATATTTTAATTTTTTTCCTCTTCCTTCCTATTAATTTAGCTTTCTGTCCATCTGCATTAAAAAATTCCATTATGCAAACAACTAGACAATAAATAAAAGCAGCAAAGGGCCTTCCAACTTTTCATCCTATTGAAGTAATAGAAAATATTTTCCAGTATTTTTTGTTTGTTCCCCCCACCTCCATCATCTAAAGATCAGACTGCGGTTCAAATAACAACATGTCTCAGAGCTGTAATAGGAACCAGATCATGATGGGCTAGTTATAGAAGTTGCTTCTCTGAGTTACAGAATTGCATTTAAGAGAAAAATTGCAATCCTGCCATATATGATACTGATTTATACGATTATAGTAGTGAAAAAATTTGTTGTAGAACCATTGTGAAAAGAACAAAACATTATATGAGATGTCCCTAGCTTGTATTATCTCTACTCCATCCTTTTCAAAAAATTCTTTGCATGTTTATTTTCATGCTGTGATGAATGATAGCTGACACAGAGGAAACCCAGCCAAGGCAATGCATACAAATCAGAGCTGTAATATGATGTTCTGAAGTAATGCCTACTGGCAGTAAAATCCCCCAAGTTTTAGACAGCTATAAAGAATGTGAGCAGTTTGAATCTGACTGTTTTCTCAGTGGGGTCCATCATCTTCAAGGGATGTCTGCGTCCTGCTCCTCACCTTGCCATATTCAGTCAAGAAGCACAGAAAAAGTGCTTTGTGATGATCTGTTAATATTTTTTACCCTAAATTGATTTTTCTAATAACATATAATTGTGCTTTGGTTGTTATTCTTCCCATCTTCATGAGGAAGAATCACTGACAATGACAATTTAACTTTTGTATGTTTGTTACAGACTTTAGTGACCCAATCTGTTGAGGATTGTGGTGAATAAGGCCAGCTAAGACCTGAACTTCATTGGTATAAGGTCTTGGAAAATGTGGCATCATATTCACAGGTAGACTTTTAAAAAGGTGTCTGTCATCTGAAAGAAATCTGTAATAATTGTGATGAACTTACTGTGTTAAACCTGGTATATTCACTTCTCACTTTTTAGTTGGTGGATTTTTTTCTTTTTTTTTTTTGGTGTTTTTTTTTTTTTTTTTTTTTTTTTTTTTTTTTTGCTGTTATTTATATATGAAACAGAATTTAGTTTTAGGCCCACTTAACTGAGCTGAAGAAATTGAGGATTATAATTATCCTTGCTGCATATCTCAACAAAAATACTTGATGCAGTCTAGAGATATTTCACTGCTACAGACCAATTCACTATTTACAGAGAGCTGTACTGTATGTTGCATTCTTCAGGCTATTTCAATTTAGATGTAGATTGGAGAAAATAAAAGCACCTTTGCAGTCTATTCTGTACCTCTTAAATACTGAAACTACTTTTCTCTTTGAGCTTTATTTTTATGATGCTTTTTTTTCTTGTATTTGCATGGTATTATTTTTGTCAAATGGTATTTGTCTGCTTTCAAAGTCATGCCTTGGCAGAGCCCTTTCACACAGGTAAAAACCAGTGTCACAGGCTTCCTCATGTTTATTAATACACTATTGTTTGCTTTAGTTGTTGCATATGGTGTGTATGTAGACTGGTTTTGCTATATTCTGGACAACAATTTAATGCTGGAAATGACAAAAAAAAATTAATTAGATATGAAGGTATGAATTTTATAACTTTAGCAATAATGCATTTTGAATTAAAATCTTAAATTAATTTAAAGTGCATTCTCCAAAAGATGGGAAGGGTTGGTGAATTTTTTGGGGTTATAATTTTTTTTTTAGTAATTTGGTCTATGAATCTTGGTTAAAAGTGTCTGGATCCTAGTTTTTTTGCTCAAGTCTGTTTGTTGTCTTTGGGACAAAGAGCACAAGGCAATTTTCAGTTATGCATCTTCTCTTGCAAAACTCCGGGCTTCTGACTAGTCAAAAGAAATTAGGAAATTGAGATTATATCTCAGTAACTCTGACAAATAAATGAAAAGAACTTCTCTGATGTCAATGCGATCAGCACTTGCTATCTTGACTAGGCTTGGTGGAAGTGTGCCAGAAGAGCTTAGGATGTGACTATCATTTCTGCTTAGTAAAATGGTTTGGATGATATATTTCCATGCACCTTGCCTTTAAAACATTATTTTTTTGACACCCGGATTGCAATTTAAATTGCGTTCTGTTTCAAAACACTCAGGTAGACAGTGTGGCAATGTAATGAGAAGGATAATAGAGAGCGAGTAAAGTGGAATTATTTTATTAAATTTTATTTGAAATTTAATGGCATCAGCACTGAGTTGATTATCTTCTAAGAATGCCTGTGTGTAGACAAAGACAAATCTTGGCATGCTCGGTGTATGATTTGTTGTTGATAATGTGTTTATATTCTCACTGCATTAATTATGAAATAAAATTTTAAACTGCTTGATTATAAAATTAGGCACATAATTAAAAGTCTAAATCAGCTTTTCATATGGCTTAGATAACCCTCTAAGTGTTTGACAAGTTTATATTGATACGTGTACATAAATAGAGATGTGGAAATCAGCATATTAATAAATATGTTATAGAGAGGTAGTAGAATAACAAAAAGCTATATATTCAACTCATTCAGAATGGTTCTAAGTGTTCATATGTTAGGTTTAACTACATATATTTCAGGAGGAGGAAAATAATCTCCTTGTGAACTTTGAAGAGCGTAATGGATAAAACACACATTGCATAGCTGTCTGCTCTGTCCCTCGCAGCTCATTCCCTCCCCTTCTTTTTACTGTGGGTTTTTACAGTGGAACATGTTGGTTGAAAGTGAGCAGAGCAGGCAGTAATCGAGGTCATCATAGCATCACCCAGTCTGGAAAAACAACAGTGATAAACAAGGGAAAAGAAAGACTTTTGCTGTAATCAAAGAAATGCTACAGGAGAGATCAGGAGGCAGCTTGATTGTGGGACAACAATCCATAATTTACTTTGCAGATGTCTCTGCAATTTAAGCAGCAGGCAGAACAACCGCACAATTGTTGATGCTCTGGGGAAAGGATATCCAGAGCCTTGTAAATCATGGTAAGGATTAAAAGCAATGAACATTCATCTTCTTAACCTCATAAGGTGGTATTGCAAAGCCAAGGATTATAACTTACTGTGCATGTAATCTTAGTTGGGGATAGAGGGTGGCAAATTTTTAAAATGCTTCTCTCAATTAACAGTAACACTTGCATTTTGAAAGAGAAAAAATGTAAAATAGATCTTAAAAGAATTTCTACTATTAAAGGAATACTTAACATTTCTCACAAAAGAAGGGAAAAATATTGATTTTTGTTGAGCCTATTGTTTCTAAGCTCTGATCTGCTTTTGAAAGTTAAAATTTATAAATGTTTGAAAACCTTGCTTAATAGGCACTAGACAAAAATAATATTTACCTTTCCCGTTTTAAATTGGTGGACTCCTGAGCAACCCTTTGACTTTGAATTGAATTGCCGTTTGCCTTTTCTTGAATTCAGCTACTTTTTCAAGTATAAATATTCAATTCAAATACTCATGGTGATGGAAGAACAACCCCACAATGAAAGCACATAGCATGTGTGCAGTCTGCTAAATAAGCACCGTAAAGCCTGAATTTATCTGTTCGGTTTGTAATCTTGCCAGTATACCTGGAAATAAATTCTATCCACCAATGTATTGAAAATATTTTGCTTCCATACTCAGAATGCCAGTGTAGAGGGACTGAAAACCTTTCCAAGAGAGCTTGAATGTATGTGATGTCATAAGGAACCCCTTTCATAGCCCTGCAAAATAAGAAAATCAGGGAAGCAAGAGCTTTTGGGTTTTGGTTTGGTTTTGGTTTTTGTTTGTTTTTTTTTTGTTTTGTTGTTTTTTTTTTTTTTTTTTTTTTTTTTGTTTGTTTGTTTTTTTTTTGTTTTGTTTTTGTTTTTTAATTCTGATATGTGACTCAAAAGTCTATGCATTTCTGCCAGGGAAATAAATACAAGAATATAATGTTCAGCAGAGTTCTGTACTACATGACTGACAATGCTGGTGATCAGTTTTATGTATTATGAAGAAAAAAAAAAGTTTGAAACTTCTAAAGCTCTAATCAATTGCATAATTAGCACAGTAAACCGAGAAAACAAGAAAAATGGAGAGACACCTTTTACATGGACGTGTACTGACAGGACAAGGGGGAATGATATCAAACTGAAAGAGGTTTAGATAAGATATTAGAAAAAAATATCTTCACTGTAAGGGTGATGGGGCCCTGGAACAAGTTGCTGATAGAAGCTGTGGATGCCTTATTCCTGCAAGTGTTGAAAGCAAGGTTGGATGGACCCTGAGCAACCTGGTCTAGTGAAAGGTGTCCTTACTCATGGCAGATGGATTAGAAAGAGATAGTCTTTAAGGGCCCTTCCAACACAGGCCATTCTATGATTCTGTAGTCTAAAGGTGAAAGATGAAGTTGGACCGCAAAGTTATGTCTTGAAAATGAAAAAAAAAAAAAAAAGAAAAAGGAAGGTGTTTGTGTGTAGTTTGGGTTTTATTGATAATTCAAAACTTTGGATTGCCAACAGGCAAAAATGGTATTAGGATGTTTATATTCAGTCATTATGTACAGAGACTGTTTTCTAGAGAGCACTTCCTGAGTACTGTCAGAAGGTCACAATCAGGAGAATATTGGTTCATCAACTGCTTCAGGACGGACTATTTGATAGCTGCCTAAACAATGCTGTAAAGTTTTACAAGCCCCCAGCAAGACTTCTGCCTCTCTTTAGGATAGCTGTTTCCTCTGATTAGCTCATAGAGATTGTACTGGAAATGTCTTCCTGGGCAGATTTTCTGTGGTGATTTTTCTTTTAATTAAATTATTTAACTTTCTTTTTTCCTACTTTGATGAAGTGAAAGTTCATTTATTTTTCTAGTATTCCACTGGGATGTTTGATTACTCTAGAAATCCAGACAATAAAACAGATGATGCAGGAAGAGAGAGTTTGCTTATACATCTACCATGCTAGTCAGGAATGATGCTGTTGCTATGAAACTAAACACTGGCCTTGAATACTATTTGTAGATAAACAGTTTTATTTCTCTGATTTCATGTAAACTTGAAAATTAGTTCTTTATTATAAAACTGCCTTTTCATAGTATAAATATGTGCTACATGCACAGTTTCTTTTCCTCATAAAACACATCATTCTGCATTGGAATGGATCACAGATTTAGAGTCTATGATTCATGAGAACCATTAGAGTAAAACCATGAAGGAAACAGCAGTCTGTTTAGTGAACTGGCAGAAACTGCTATTTGTTTAGGAAGTTTAATTTGGCCCAATGTAAATGTCTTTGGTTTCTTTTTAATAAAGCCTTCTGTAACTTGTGCTACACATGACAGACGTAGAACATGCTGTTTTGAGAAAGCAGGATGATTAAGTTACAAATGCATAGCTGAGACACGTTTTTATAATCTCATGTTCAAACACATGCACCTTTCAATACCAGTTATTACTTTGGAATTCCTTAGATTTTAGTGCCAATTTGAGATAATTAAAAAAAAAAAAAAAAAAGTTAATTTTCTGAGCATGCATCGGAAAGAAGCTGATTGAAAACAGGTTTCCAAGAATATACCTGATGACACTGAATTAAAAAACTGAAGTCTTAATCTAATCCAAGGTAATCAAGTTCTTTAGAAATTATGAATTTGTTTCTCATGACTGAAATGAAAGAGCTAAATTAAACTGGAAATATGCAATATTCTTATTCACCTGAAACAAATATTTAAAAATGGCAAGTTATTGTTGTAATGCCACAAAAATTTTATAATGCCTTGTAAAATTTTATAATTTTACAAGGGATGATAAGTTTCCTTAGATATTTTTAAAACAAATTGCATAATCGACAAATTGCTTGTCAATTATTAAACTATTATTTTTCTGTCTCTATTAATGTCTCTATTTTTGCCTGTCCATCTTGTGACATCATGCTGTCACTCATATCTCAAAAAGATTGCTTGGTTAGCTGCTTTTGCAACATAGGCCTGCTGAATTTCTGTGACAGTGACCAGGTCAAAACATAGGAAATCTGTATTCCCCAGTGATGTAAAACAAAACAAACAAAAAAAATCCTTAGCTGCTTTCTTATATCGACCATTCACCTGACCAAACCAAAAATCTTTATTTGTAAGACCTCTGCTGTAAAAGTTATATATGGAATCAATGTCACTGTTACATAATTCTAATCTTAATACGTAATGCTTCTAGTTTGCTGATAAGTGACCTCACTTATAACATTTTTACATCAGAAATAAGACCCAAAAAATAAATTAAATGGTAGAAATCAACATATTTTGAGTAAATTATATCAAAGCTCTCTAATTTTGTAGCCTTATGGAGAGAGGAGAAAACAGGTACCTTAAATCCTGACTAAGAATTTTGGTACTATTTTGCTTAGTGTTTTAATCTGTGTTTGATCTAAATGTATCAACAAAAAGAAAGCACAAAGTTGGTTGCAGAACTTTCTTTATAATGAAAAGATAACTTATATTCAGTGTGAAAATGTGTAGTCATAAGGATCTTGTTATGGGCTTAGACCTGGTTTTATTCAATATTACCATTGACATGATGGGTGATGAAATAGAAACCTGTATTTCGTATCAATTTTGTAAAGATAAATTTGTAAATTTTGCAAAGATAAATTTGCCATCTATAAAGCTGATGAGAATTAAGTGTGTAGACGTTAGACTCTGCATTCAAAATAACCCTGAGGAGCAGAGAAGTAACCACTAAAAGGTGTGGTAAAACTTAGACAAATTGAATATCCTTGCATAAAAATCATCAGAGACAAAATACAGACTGAGGAACAATTGATTCAGTAACAATTCAGGAGAAGGAAGGAAGAGAGGAGGGATTGCAAACTGAAGATGATGCTGTAAAATTATTTCAGAATGAATCATGAGAAATTTGGGACATGATCCGGTGACTGGGAAAAAGCAAATTTTGCACACATCTTCTAAACAAGGCCCAAAAGAAAGTACAGTAAACTACTATATAGACATCTCATGTTAGTTTCTGAGGGAATCATGGAATTTTAAAGCTCACATCTGGGCGCCTGAAGAAGAAAGCAGGGGTTGAGAACAGTCAGGCTCCCATTCATGCCTGGCCAACCTGATTGCTTTGTGTTCTGTGAGCATGGAGAAAGAAGCGGGTAATATTTGCCTTGACTTAAATAAGTGTTATGTTGTTAGTGTTGAATATTGCATTCTGGATGGTAGAAAACGAGATGGATAAAAAGCTGGTTGGATGGCTGAGACAAAAGCATAGATCATGTGCTGCTTGAAGGCCTGTGATAAATTAAATATGTGAGGGCTCTAACCTGGGCCAGCAAAGGTGACATCTAGCCTGTATTCATAGGGAAACAGAAAAGAGATTGAGGGAGCAGGATTATCCCTCTGCTGTTCAATGCTTGTGAGACCTCATCTAGCTACTGCTTACAGTTTTGGGATCCTCAGTACAAGAAAGATGTCAACTTGCTGAATTGGGATTAGCAGATGATTCCCAAGCTAGTCAGGAGCTGGAGCATTTTTTCTTTGAGGATAGATTAGAGGATCAGGGCTTGTTCAGCCTGAAGAAGAGACTGCCCATGCCAGCAAGTGGGTTGGCAAAAAATGGACCTGGGCTCTTCATGTCCGTTCATCAGAGAGAATGAAAGGCTACAGGTATAAAGTAAAACAAGTGGAGTTCAGACTGGATGTATGGAAAGGTCTTATAGGTCATAGGACAGTCAAAGTGTGGAACAGGTTTTTCAGAGAGACAGTTTAGTCTCTCTGTTCTTGGACATATTCAATACCAGACTGAATAAAGCCCTGAGCATAGTTATCTGACCTCACAGCTTACTACTGCTCTGAGTTGAAAATTGGACAAAAGATGTCCTAATGTCTCTTCAGCCTGAATAATTCTGTCATTCTATATATAGTTTAGGAGACAACTTTTCATCTCCATTCAGCTCCTGTAATACTTTTGTAGTGTTGTTGATATTATACTTTGAGATACCTGATTGGTTAAAAAAACCATACTCAGTGCATGAGACAACCTTTGAACAAGTATATCTTCAAAGTAAAGAGGAGTTGGAAAAAATTAGATGTCTTAATCTGCCATGATAATTTCCTGAAAGAGGGAAGAATAACTTCTTCCCCCCCCCCCTCCCCCCCAGGACAAATAGGGCAAGTATTAAGTGTTTTTTCCCCCACCCCCCCCTCCCCCCCAGGACAAATAGGGCAAGTATTAAGTGTTTTTTTAACTTTATAGCAAGAGAGACATAGATTGGATTACATAGAATTAAAAATCTTATTATGAAAAATATCATGGAAACAGACTGTGTAGGAGAATCATGAATTCTTCATAATTAGAGGTATTTAGGAACATAACATCTGTCAGAAACACAGTGATTTCATGAGTAGAAAATGGAATATTTGAATATATTTTGTGTTGTGCATTGAAGGCTATGCTGAAATGATTTTAAGCTTTCCTGACCTCAAGCCTTTATTGTTTGCAGTATAACTGGGAGGTAATTTGTTTTAAAAAACCTTCAGACACTGAGTGTGTCAGGATTTCTTCAAAGACTGACTTAGCTGTCGGTTTCACTACTTTTCTCTGTAAGACTTATGTCAAATCATGTTAAAATATAACAGTATGTTTTTTCACATCTATGTAAAAAACACACAGTCTTTTTAGAGTTTAGACTGCTGCAATTCAAGCATTCATTCACAGCATGTATCCTTAAATGCTTCTAATAAAATACTTATATGATGCTTTGGGTTTTGGTTTTTTTTTTGTTTTAGCTTTTTTTTTTGTTTGTTTTGTTTTGTTTTTCCTGCAGCTCATTAAAAGAGTGAAAAGCAGGCCATTAAGCTGTTATCATCTTACAAAGTTTAGTTATCTGAAATAGAAATAACAGCTGACCCAGGAATTAGTGATCCTGTTTATTTCAGATGTTTTAGAGCCACAGCTGTTCATTTTCCACTACACGGGCAGGGTAAGATAGTCCTGTCTGTAGTATGGGTTTCTGATTCTTTTTCAGGTCCCTTTAAGTCTGTTTTTTGCTGGAATGCAGTCAAGCTAGAGACGAGAATTAGGGTAGACTGCTAGTCTGCCTATATGGAGATGAGGATGAAGGCTCTAAGTCTTGGAAGATTAAAGGCTTTAAGTGAAATGAATTGTAAAGGGAATAATCTCTTTCCTATATTGTCAAGGTTGATGACTACTCTAAAGGTCAAACCTCTGGTTTAGTCTGAGTGGTCTCTGCAGCAGACATATCTTATGCAAGGACTGACTCATGGACCAAGTAATTTTAGAACTGGATAAATAAAGGAAAAAAAATTACAATATGGCCTCTATGGTGTGTTTTTAAAGTGCTGTTTTGCTCCACAGTCCTGTGGCATTTTTTTTCTTTCAGTCATACCTCACAGACTCTATTAGGAACTAACTAGAAGCAAAAAAAAAAAACCCTGTCTTTAGTTGTAGTTTATGTGAGTTACAGTGGTTTTTCACCCAACTGGTCAGGTGATAGAGGGAAAAAAGGTAAAACAAAAAGGTAAAATACAATATTAGTTTAGTTTGTTTTAATATTCCTTTGGATGACTTTGTGGAGTATAAGAGATGCGAGCCTGAAACACATATGAGGTATCTCAGATGGTTTCTCTGTGAAAATGCAAGTTTGTACTAAGTAAACTGGCAAATATTTACATGTTAATGGACAGCTTCTGTTTCTTACCTTAGTAAATCGTGATGCTGCCTGTGGGGTGACTTCACGCGCTTAATGTCGCATGACACTAGAAGAGAAACATGTTCTGATTGACTTGCTTGTTCTTCAGTGTCAATAGTTGTGTTTAAAGTGGTGGCACTCATGAGAGCTTATGAATCTGAGCTTTTCCCCTCACCATTGGGAGTATTACATGAGTATAATCAGCAGGGAGAGCTCCACTAATTGCCTAATCTAATTGCCAGGAATGACATCCTTATCAGACCAAACTAAAGATTTTCCATTTTTTCGTGGTATTCTGACATGCATCTGACATGTTGGATATTCAGTTTGTGCTACAAATCACAGTTTGTGTATTTTTATTGCTCACTTGATTTAAGTTGCATTTTACATTGATTTATTTATATTGATAAAGATAATAGTGGCTCCTGAAATTTTACTGCATTATATATTATTATATGAAATACTATAATAGTATAGGATGCAATTATACAATTTATGAACTTTGCAATTAAGGCTGGTGTGGTAGTATGTTACAGAAAACTGAAAAGATTTTAACCACTCAATAAGAATGTTAGTTTGGATTGATTCTGGTTGTTCTCTAACCTACCAAGACCTTTTACACCTGCAGTTCATTTTGTGTCCTATTACTTATGATATAAAGATCGGATGGGTGTGTTGACTTTACAAGCTAGATAAGTGGAGTACAATGAAATATCATCTGAAGCTCACTTAGCATCACCTGACATATGGTGACATATGGTGATTTGTATAAGGTCTTCTATGCTGAACCTATAGGCACTTAATATTGTAGTAAAGGTTTCCTCATATTTTTGCACTTTTTCCAGTAGTGTGGGTGTATGGTTTCTTTCTGAAAGTTGGCATACCTGCCTCATGCTGAGCAAAGTGTGTCCTCTATGCTGCTACAGATATTTGAGAGAAGTGGAGAATAATCCCTCAGTGTGGTTTTGGGGTTGCTAATTAGAAGTATTCTCAGATACTTCTCCTTGGTTCTACCTCTCGTTTCAAATGGAAGGCTCAAAGATGTGTATAGAAAAGCGTTTTGGTTTTTGTGTGGTGGTTTTTTTTTTTTTTTTTGTTACTTTATTAAATTAAAAGAAAGAAAAGGAATACTGGAAATGTGTAATAACCTAGGTAGAAATATCTTGGACAAAACATCAAGTTAGAGTTCATGTCTTGAGTTCAGGAGAAAAGTGAAATGTTAAAATTCAGAAATTATGTAGAATTTCAGAGTAGCAGATCAGACTGGAAAATCTTGAGTGAACAAAAATTGTCACAGCAGAAAATTCATCTTTCTGTAATCAGGGATACTCACAAAGTATTAATGTAATGACTTATTATGAAATAAAGAAAGATGATGAAATCAAAAAGTATAATATGGAAGAGCCTGTATTGATGTTTGATTGATCCCATCACTTCCTTACCTGGCAACAAGGAATGGATTAGGGAAGCACACAGAATAAGTAACAAAATATAAAGTACCTTTTTGCCCCAGTCATTTTCTACTAGGAACAAAAGATTTGTTCTGTGACTGAAGAAAGAATTGGACTAGAAAAGATAAATATTTAATTATCTGAAAGTATACTTTCAGATATATACTCTGAGATAGTTCTACGCAAAATATTAGATAAGTAATGCAGTAGATGGCAGCTTTGTCTCCTTCTGGAGCCCACCAGCTGGATTGGTAAGAACATTAAATTTTTTTTGTGAATAGATGTGGAAGCTTGAGAAAAAAATGTGCATACTTACATGATCATCTGTTGGTATTAATAAATGTAGCAGAACTCTGTGGATGAAAAAGGAATATTACAGACATGAAAGTGAGGCAAGAACATAGCCTGCAAAAAGAATGTTTTATTGTAAACTTTAGCACTCCTTTCACAGTATTATGTTTTTCTTACTAGTGTGTATTTCTGCTGTCATTGCCCTCCATAACTGCCATGCACAGACCAGCTATAAATTGCTTCAGTGTACCACTTACAGCTGAGTTTTTGATAAATGTTGATACATTTCAATGCACTTTCCCATAAATTCATTGCATTTTAAAAAATTTCTGTACAACAATCAATTCTGTTTACAGAATTTTTTTTTTCACCGTGGAGACATGTGGAAATGGAGATAATAAATTTGCACAAGTTTTAAGAAATTGAGATGGCTAAGATTTGAGGATAAGTGTCACATTCTTTCATAATACTAGACATCTGAAGCATTTCTCTGAATCTCTCATGATCCCTTGACAAATGATCTACTTAAAACCTTTTTTCTGAATTTCCCAGCTTTAAAGACTGTCTTTGGTTATTTTTTTTTTAAACAGTAAAAGGAAATTAGTAATGAAATTAAGATAATTTTGTTCCTTGAACAAAAGCTTATAGGCTTACTATGTGAATTCTCTTTCCCATCTTATCTATTTTTGCTATGATGTATTTTAGAAAAGTGGATGGGTGGGTGTCAGGTTAGGGCCAATATATTAATATGTACAAATCTGTATTCAAGACTGAAAAATTAAAATATTTCCTCCAATTCAGAGATACCTTTTAGCAGTTGGTTATAAAAGGAGTTGAAAAGTCTTGTATAAGTTTCAAGATCTCATATATGGGCCATACATGGGAATTTTTTGTTGTCCTTGAAGTGTTATTTGGTGACAAAAGGTTAAGTCATGATCTGTGTCATTAATTGTAGATATTATATTTTTATGTTGCACTTTCACAGATTTTTTGTTCACAGCAAGCCAGTTTTCTATAGTTGCACATTTTCATAATAAGTGCTTTAAAGGGTTTCTTATAGGTGTAGTAGAAGTTTTTGCATGATCTGTTATATTTAAATGGCTTTTCATACTTGTCCATGATGAGTTGAAAAGCCACTGCTACACCAAGTATGATAGCTTTGTTACAATTAGTGCTAAATAAAGTAAAATAATCTCTAGTCAACCTATACAGTGTAGAATTATTTTTTTAGATGGCTTTTTGACCATCATAGCTATTTTTCTGACCTATGTAAGGAGAGAAGCTAATGTACAGAAATTGCATAAGTAATTCCTTTCTCAGTATGGGATGACAGTAGGTTCAGAATATGAAGTCAGTATTTAGTGCCTGCTAAAATTATACTGTAAAGTCATACTCATAAATAGATTTAAATGCCATGAGTATGACTATAGAAAATGCTTTTACTGAAAAATTTTAGGTTCAGATTAGATGTCCTATAAGGAATCTTGGAAGTCAGAATTTCCTTTGTATTTTAGTAAGAATTGGAGTATGTAAATAAATGTGGCATCGTGTTGTTTTATTATACAGCTGAAAAAATAAATTACTTTTGTTTGACATGGTAAAAATGATTCCTATCCTGTCAGTGATTTCTAGTTTTTTGGTTTTATTTTTCATTTTATGACCATATTTTTTAGATTATGAGTACTATTTACTGTTTCATTCAAATGAGCCATCCCTTTCATTTTCTGGATAGTGTGTTGTTTTCTCTAGAAACCTCATGCTATGATAAGTTTAAAGGGAAAACTTTCCTTTTTTTTCTCTTCCATTGCATGACACTGAAAATATGTTCTCCAGTTCCCTCACTTGAAAAAGACCAAAAAACACAGCACAGAAAAAGCAAGAGGTAAAATCCTGCTTTACCTAGTGCTTACTGAACTTACGAAAATGAAAATTTCAAGAATGGTCTGGTAATACTTCCATGCATGAGCTTCTAGACTCTACCAAAAGGAATTGAGTTGGTGTGTCTTTCAAAGCCATGATACTCAGTGATAGTTTTCTCTAAAATATATCATTGCCTTTGCACAAGTAGCCTTTTCTGTCAGTGTAATTGGGTTTTCTAATGACACTGTGTCTGTATGGATCACACCTACAGACATCCAAGGATAAAATTTAAAATATAATCTCACATTTAGTGTTTATTGCAGTGCATTGATTAATCTGTTTGCCTGTGTTGTTTTGTGCGTGGGTTTGTTTGTTTTTTTTCAATCACTACATTCTGCAGTTCAGTGTGGATCACGACCTGGTTATGTGCTCTGGATTGAGATGAAAGAAGTCCCATTCAAATGATTAAATGTTAAATGATTGAAGACATCAAATTATAAGTGAACATACGCTGGGGAGGAGAAAAGCTAGTGAAATAAAAGGGGAAATATAAAAGTTTGTTTCTTCTTCTGAAATCTCTATGCTGTATTGCACAATAATTAAATTGAAAAAATCTTGTGACATTTAGCAAAATGGGGAATATGTGGAGTAGCTGTTAAAATGGGGAGGACCGCTGTGTGTTTATTGATACCTGTTAGGATAAGAGATCTTTGGTGGTCAAAATCTGGTTTCAAAGAAAATACTTCTGCAGCTCACTGATCCAGCTTAGGCATAAGGAGATTTCACAGAGTTGTGAAACTCTAGAAGTAAAATTATATGCAAATAATTGGTAATGATAATAACAGAATGGTTATTGAATTCTAATTTGGTTCCATTTTTATGTATAAGTATTTTCAGAAAATATATTTTAAAAGTAGGTAACTAAAACTACTTGGTATCTACAATTACATGGACAAACTGAAGTGTTTTTTCACTCTTTTTTTACTTTCTGAGATTTTTTGATAGTTCTTTTGAAATCTTAGAAAAATACTGGGTAGGTGTAGATTCCACTCCATGTTCAGGTTCAGTTATTCTACCAAAGATTTTATATTGCTTATTGCACATTTCTTCGACTAGGCTTTAGAAGACAGATCTGCACTGCTGTAAGGGCTTTGCTAGGTATTTCTACATTGCTCTGTTAATGGCTTGTCCTGGTTCTAGCTCAGATCAGCAGAAGAGGGCAAGGCCAAGACTTTGTGTTATTCGATACCACATTACACCATTGCCAGTGGCAGGGAACAGCTTCCAGGAAAGAGGGTCATGCTTTTCCAGTGGAACAAGTGTGACTTCTGCAGCAGTGGGGTAACGCTGGTCCTGACCAGAGAGAGCAGCTTGGGTCTAATGGTTGTGGCCAGATTGGGCTTCTGCACTCTCCTTTTTATATAATTTTGTTATTAAGTTGATGTTGTTAATGTTTATTTTATTTCATCGCTGTTTCCAGTGAACTATTCTTATCTCAACTCATGATTTTTACCTATTGTGCCTTCAACTTTCCTCTCTCCACCCATGGAGAAAGAGGGTAGGAGAGAGGAAGAGTGTGTAAGTAGCATGTGGTTTTGGAATCTCAGAGAAGGAGGGGGGGCAATAAATTGAGGAGTACCATTCCTAAACCATGACATATTTAAAGAAAAGGACTTTATTTTGTAGAATATAAAAATTCAATAACATTTGGAAGCTGTTCTTATAGTATATTCCATAGTCTGAGTATAAGGCATTCTGCTGGGCTGAAACTGCCCAGACAAAAAAATAAAAGGTAAATACATTTTCACGTGCATTATATATAGAAGTGACAGCATTATTGTTCTATTTTGTGAGCCCAAATGAAACCTGGTATCATTGCAATACTTGTGTGGACCTCATTTTGTAAATGTGAGTACAATTCATCATCTGAAGGAGTCTTCAAATCAGATGAAGATTGACACTAAGTCATCCAGAGACTTTGAGGCTATTCCATATGAGCACAGAGACATTCAGGAAACATGCTTTCTGACTGGGGTATTTACTGGCTTATGCTTGCATTTGAGGATGAGACTGCTTAACTTGAGATACCTTTCCAAATGCTGTTTTTGTTTCTTACCCCTTTTTTTTTTTCAGCTTTGTGCTAGTTTTGCATTTCCAAAAGGGAGACGGTTGCATTATTCACATTGCTGCAATGTGTCTATGCATCGTACTGAAGTTTATAAAGGGAAATCCAGACTCATATGTGGCTGTCCAAAACACCTTTATTGACTTTGGTAGTCACTTCAAGTCGCTTCAAGAGGGGTTTAGTTTAGCATCTGCCACTGACACATCCTGTATTTTGGTTTTTTTCTTATTCAATTCCAAGATCATTTGGCTTACCACAGTGATTCTTAGTTGGTTATTCATTGGCTGGTACACGATAATCAGTCAAGCATAATTTTAAGCTGCTCTTGAATCTCACTTTCTATCTTGCTATAGGGACAAGTATATTTGCATGACACCTTTTTGTTTTCTGTATTGCAGCTGGTTTTTATCATTGCCTCAAAGGAAAAAGTACACATAAGATGTATTAGATCAAGAAGGAAAGAAAGAAAAGGAGAACAGAACTAAGGGAGTTTCAGGAGCAAAAGGTGAACTGAAGAAAAAGATGGAATAAGCAGTGAAACCATTAGATTTATTTGGGACACACATGCACAAAAGGAGAGTTCAGAGGAAGGAAGATACATTCAATGCATGCCAAAGCATTTTGATTTTTACATTTGGAAACATTCTCCTCAAATGATCTCCAGCATGAAATCACATCTTAATAAATTCTGTAAATGAGTGTAATAATCACATTGTTGCAATATGTGACTCAAAGAGGGACTCTTAATTGTTAGCTAAGTTTTTTTTTTTTTTTCCTGTGAATTGATATCATGAAGTTGTTATCCCAGGTAGAAGCCTCAAACTAGTACAGATGAAGTAAAAAGACATTTTACATCTACCTTTTATTTGTAGGTGCTTGAAAAACATGGGCCTGATTCTGAGGGTGGGAATAGGGATAGGTGTGGGTGTTCATTGTTTGACTTCAACAAGGAGGTTTCTTTAAGTTTGCTACATTACAGCTCTCTTTTGGTGTAGCAAATATGTGAGGTTTTGTTTCCTGGTTTTTGTTGGTTTGTTTTTGTGGGATGTTTTTTCTGTTTGCTTGTTTGGGTTTTTCCACGACCAGAGAGTGAGAGTTAAAATGGTAGATTAACTGGTCCTTACATGATGGTATTGACATTTTCAGTTTTTAATTGTAACATTAGAGAAAGCACACTGAAATGCAGGTAATTTCAATGCATGTGTTTAGATATTTTTCTGCTTCTTTTGAAGCTGTTTTCTTCCCAAGCCACTGCCTTTTTTTTTTTGAAAACATAAAACTTACAGTACTATTATGATTTTCTTCAAAACCTGTTGTGAAGACACAAGACCTATATTGAGGCGTCAGATCAGGAAACAAATGCATTAAAATAAAAATTCATGAACATTTACAATAGAATAGACTATGAATAGGTTTTGATTCCACTTTCTTCTGGTCCATAAATGAGCATTAAATAAATAATTTTTCATATTCAAAATAATCTATTCAGACCTGAATTCTTCTTTCTTGTGACTTTTCATATACTTACTTTATTTGAATTTTCAAAGTACACTACAAAATATGTTTAGCATTGACTTCTTTGAGCTTTGTACAAGAGATCAGTGTACTGGCAGAGAGTTTTAAACCTATAATCTCCTGAAGAGCCTGGGGGTAATGGGCAAAAAACACCTGAAATCACATTTTCTTCTTAAAAACCTAAAATAAAATGTTATGCACAAATAAAGTTGTATAATGATCAAACATGGAATAGAAAAGGATGTAAGTTTTGTAACTTGTGCCATAAACCAGCAGTGCCATAAACCAGAGTTGGATTAATAGAGTTCAAAGGCTTATCACACTGTTGAAGGTCCTTTCTAGAAACTGTCAGGTCTTCAGTCTGACGTAACTTGAATTGTGGAAGTTAATTTCCATCCTTACTGCAGGATTCTGATACATCCAAAGAAGGTTTTTCAAGCTCTATTTCTCCCTTGAGAAAACATTTTGAAGGAAAGTAATGTCACCCCCACCTCCTCTGGAAACCAACACAAAGGTTTACCCAAGAAGTTACCCAAGTAAGCACCCATACTTGGGTAACTTCTTGTTACAGGCCTGTAATGAAAAAGCAAGGTTTTTTTCCCCTAGGGCATTTTTATTTTTTCTGTTGATCCAAGAAATACTAAGCATAAAGTGAGCACTGATTGTAACCTTTTGATAAACAGCAACAAGGAATCAAAATTATTTCATATTGGATTTCATACCAGTGTCTTTACTAGAGGCCATATGTAGCTAATAATATGGGAAAACCAAAGCCCACATAGAGTTGTTTTCTCAGGGGATGTAGGAGGAAATAGCCAATTTTACAAGTACATAAACAGCGAAAGGAACAGTAAGGAAAAGGTATTTATCCACCTTGTTATTGAATATTTGTCTTGACAAGAAACAAAATTAGGTGCAGTTACATAAGAATTTTTTTGGGTAGTAATGCAAAGTAAAAACCTAAACAAAAAATCTCCCAAACTGAGACCATCAAAAGTGGGCCTGCTGCTGAATGCATCTGATGAACGGCTGACAAGGAATGTGTTAAAGGCAAAGACCATTTAATGTCTTTTCCTGCTCAGTCTTTACTGGTAAGTCAGCATTCAGGAACTGTAAGAAACTAGGCATATCTAAGTCCATGTAGCTTGATAGGTGGCACTCATAAGTGCTGAGGGAGCTGTTCGATGTCAGTGTGTAGCCACTTGATTATCTTTGAAAGGTCATGGCATTCAGGAGAGATCCCTGAACACTGTAACAGGACAAATGCCACTCATATTCAAGAAAGCAAAGAATAAAGATCTGGGAACTGCTACTGGTCAGTCTTACCTTAGTGCCTGGTAGGCCAATGAAGTAACTAGTCCTGGAAAGCATTTCTAAATGTGAATGAGAAGCAGGTGCTCAGGAGTAGTCAGTGTTGATTTATGACTGAGAAACCATGCTTAGCCACCCTGATAGTCTTCCAGAATGAGGTGGCTGGCTTAGTAGACAAAGAGAGAGCAGTACATGTTTTCTTTTTTCACCTGGACTTTAGCAAATTCTTTGACAATGTTTCCTGTAATATCCTTAGATGAAACTAAATATGGATTGGATAATTAGACAGTGAAGTTGATTGAAAATCTACTGAGTGGCTTGTCCTAGAGGATGATGATCAGTGACAAAAAGTCCAGTTAGAGGCAAGTCACTACTAAAGTAACTGAGGGGTCAAGGATGGAGGCAGTACTGTTTAACATCTTTATTAATGAGATAGATGATTAGGCACAATGTGTGCTCAGATAGTTTCCAGACAATAAAATAAACTGTAAGAAGTAGCTGATCCATAGTTTGCATGTGATTCACAAAGAATCTCATTAAATTCAACAGTGGGAAGTTCCAAGTTCTGCAGCTGGGGAGGAGTAACTCCAGGCACTGGTACTGACTAGGGCTGGCCAGCTTTAAAGCAGCTCTGCAGAAAGAACTGTGGGGTCACGAGGGACACCAAGCTCACCACGAGCCAGCCAGCATGCCTGTATGGCAAAGGTCGCCGACAGCTTCTCAGGCTGCATGTAGAAAAATGTTGCCAGGAAAGGAAGGCAGTTCTTTTTCTTCTGTTTGATGCTGATCAGACCAACTCTGGGAGTGCTGGGTCCAGTTCTGGTTCCCCCAGTCCAAAAAATATCTGGACTTTACTAGAATAAGTCCACTGAAGGGCTACAAAGATGTAAAGCAACTAGAGCTTCTGCAATACAGGGAGAGGATGAGAGAGCTGGCACTGTTCAGTATGAAGCAAAGAAGGCTCAAGGGGATCTTATCAATTTTGAAAAGTACCTGATGGAGAGGGAGTTAAGGAGAGCTCATGTCAGTGGTACCAAGTGACAGGACAAGAAGCAATGGATGTAAATTTGAAAATATGAAAACACATCTGAACACAAATTCCATGATTCTGTAAAAATAGCCATACAGACAAAGGAAAGAAATAGAACATTCTTCCTATGTAGGTGCAATCATACCATTATTGCTTTAATTTAATTTGAAACAGCAGTCTTCTATTCACAGTGAATAAGAACTCACTGAGCTCTGACACAGTGTAAGACTATAAGTCATTGACACTAAGAAGAACCACAATCTTTGTTTCATCATTCATTATTGTAATAAATGGACAGTTTATGAAAGCAATAAAAGATTAAGCCATTGCTTCATCTATGCATAGACAAAAGAGGAAAGGCTGAAATATGAATAACTCTATTTATGCTTCATAGTTTTCTTGCCACAGAAACCTGGTCTATGCTTCAGTCAGTCCTGTACATAGCAAATCAATTAAAAGTTTGTCACTCTCTAGTCTTGTTTAGATAGAGATCCTGTTGCAGAAGCAGTCTAAAATGACAGATAGCAAGTGTAGTTTCTGTGCATCAAGCTGAATGATAAGTAGCATGTTGGTGTAGTACATGGATATCATTAAACTAGTTGCAAGGCTGTTCTGCCTTGTTTATTTTTACTGCATACAAATCTAAAAACCTCAGTGGTGGTTACATAATATGGGGATATATATTTTTCCTTGACTTTTTTCAAAGAGTGTACATACAGGCCGTAGTCATGAAAGAGATTAGGCTCTTTTTTTTTAATAGCAGATAGCAATCCAGAATTCCTTTACAACATTGCTCTTGCCACAGCCTTCAATGACAATTTTAACTTGAAGGTTTATTGAAGCTTCTAATAGTCAGTGCATAGGATTTAGAAAACTTCCAGAGGATCTGAGAATCTAATGTAATCTTCAGCAAAAATCAGACCTAAAAGTATTTTCGCTTCTAATAGTCAGTGCATAGAAAACTTTTAGAAATTTAGAAAACTTCCAGAGGATCTGAGAATCTAATGTAATCTTCAGCAAATTATAAGCAAAGAATGAAAAAAGGAAAGAATTGCAAGATGAGAGCTTAAGAATAAATCAGAATTAATTATGTGAACAACTGAATGAATTGACTAAATTTAAAGGTACAATTATATGGCAAATTATGCTGAAAATTAAATTGCTCACTGAAATAGAATCACCCTGAAGGCTGTGTATGCTGTGCAATAGTATCCTGAAAAGCACTAATGTAAAATGGCTTTGTCTTAGTCATTGGATTTATGTAAATGGAGAACCGGTTTGATTATTTTGCTGACTGAATGCCCAGTAATTTTTGTGGCTTGTCTCTTAGTACTGAAGTATCAACACACAACTTCAGGAAAGTAGGATGGATCATTAGCAGGATTCTTGGTTATATTCAGATTAATTTGGTGAAATTCACTGTTAAAGGTCATCAGCATAAACTGCCAGGACACCTTAACTTCTACTTTTCATGGCTCTGCTAAGCATGCACATTTCATATTGCATAGTGCTTTTAAGAAATAAAAGCCAATGAAGCTAGCAAATATTCTGAAATATTACATATTTTTCTACTCTGATTTAAACATTTTAAACATGCTTTAAAGACATGTTTATAGTTGAACTGAAAAAGTAATTAAAGAACAAATGCATCATAAGTTGTGTCACTTAGTTGCCTGTTTCTTTCTGTGGCTAATTTTTTTTTCTCTTTAATATATCTTTATATACATAAATATGTAGTATTTATTTATATGTGTATCTGCATCTATGTATCTTCTATGTATAAAAATAAATAAGGCAGTATTTAAAGACCACAAGATAGTTTTGATCTGTAAGTATAAGAAATAAATTGAAAATTAGACAAAGCATAATGGAAGCCTAATGATTTTGAAGCGGTGATAAGAATGGAAGTGAAGCAAAGTCTTGTTTATTGTCGTTATAAGAAAAAAGATAAGAAAAATAACAAAGAATGATGAGTAGATAAAGCCTTTTGGAAAGAAATTCTGGTTTTGAGCTTCTAAGGGCTTTTGAAAGAAATTGTGGTTTTGAGCTTCTACTGTAAATAGATATGAACAACAAATTTTAAAGTTGCTGAGCAGTAGATGAGTTTTCCACTAGCACTTAGTTCTCTGGTTATTTTTAGGTGTATTATATCTTTTGAGGACTGTGTCAGAGAGGCTGGGGAACAGCAGAGCCAATGGGGAAGGATTAATGTTCTAAAAGGCAGAGTTCAGGTTTTTACAGAATAGGAGGCATCCCTTCAGCATGTTCTGAATTGTTTTCCTCTTCCAACATAACATTTCTTTTGCTCTGGATATCAGATTCTAGCTGTTCCTTTAGCTAAGATAACAGAAAAGAAAGAAATAAAGCATGAGAGGGGCAGGCAGAGGGAAGACCTGCAGGAGGAAGGTCTGCTGGTGTTATAAGGACTGTCTGATGCTGTAATGAAGGATCAAAGAAGAGGGTGCCAAACTATCTTTTGGCGCTTTCAGGAGATGAGGTTTGGCAGAACAGACAAGATGATGGAAGTCTTCCATCCCTATACAAAAGTTCACTTTTTCTCATCTCAATGCTCTAGAGGAAAGAAGTTTATGAGGGATCAAATAAAAATGATCAAAAAATAAAATCACTCAGAAATTTTAGTATTGCAGTAAGCAAGGATTGTAGGGTTTTGGGAACCATAGTTTGGATTTTAATTAGTAATGAATGCGGGCACAGATCAGATGTAGCTATCTCATTTGTCCTGTGTTTGAACACTAATAGAATTACAATTGTAAGAGCTAAAAGTTTTGTTACAAGTCTTGTATAATTGGCAGATGGAAGCTGCTGAGATCTGTAATGCCCTTGAAAAAGTCCTGCTACTGAGCAACCTTTACTAGAAGCACTAAGCTAGGCATTATTAGTAAAAGTGGTGTGTAATTCTGGTGATTGAAGCATGATCCTTGACAGTTTTTCTGCTCTGGTCTCGAGCTCTTCTTATCTGACATGAGCAAGCTGAGCTAGGCTATGAGTCACTTTTGAGGAATGTTTCAGAATTCAGATTCAAAATACATGGGCTCTGTTTCAGGGGTGAGTGACAAATCTATATCTGAAAATTCACAATAAGGACTTTATGACACCTAGGTAGGACAATTCGTTGAACTTACTGAGAAGCTGAAGTTTGGATGCATCTGATTATACCAGAGGAGGAATAAATTGACATAAGAATGGTGAGGAAGAAAAGCACTGAGTCCCAATTAAAAGACTTCATTCTTTTGTAGCTCAATGGCTTGAAATATCTAAAATCTGCATGTTTCATTTCACAGACATTTGTTATTCATGGCTAACAGGATCTCATAGCCCTTCACTCTTGCTAACTGTTCCTATGTCTTTCAGATGAAATCAACACAGATTTCTGGTTGAGCCAGAAGAAAATTAATGAAATTCCATGAACAAACTTTTTCTGATTTTGTTGTTTAAAGAGTTGCAGATGACACTGGAAATAAGGTTTTTTCTTCTCTTATAGGAAGTAGTTTGGTCTTTATAATCATTAGTATCACTTATATGAAATAAATTGCTGTGTAATAATATAACTTTAGGTAGTGACAGCAGCCATGGGTTTGCAATGGGTCAGCCATTTTATAATGGTGTGGATTATTCTGTGTGGATTAAGTGCTTTACAATTCTGAAAAAAAAAAAAAATGCTAATGCAAGAACACACATCAGTTTCTTTCCTGGGCTGTAATCAAAGGAATCATAAATAAGAGCAATGCGTAATACAGCTTGGAGCTGAGCAAGGAGTTGCTGAGTTCCTTCCTATTTATATGCAACCTGCATGAAGGGGGTCATAGCAGAGATTATGGTCTTTCTCAGTTTTCCCTTCTTAGATCAACATATATCTGGCGAGTTGTAGCTGTGAAAGCAATCTGTGCCACCTCAAATGATATTGTAATCAACACTGGATGTTACTTTTCCATGAAGTACCACATGTGGGAAAAGGTTCTGTTGCTTGGCACTTGATTCTATTTCAAGCTTCTCCCTAGAATGTTGAATGTTGTGGTGCAGGATTCATTTGGTGTGTTCTGTTACCCCCTAAAGCTATAATGGTTCAGTCCTGGGATCCCCCTCTCCCCCTCCCCTGGAACCTCTCTCTCTGAGAGTGTCAATTCGTTCTCTCCTCCCCTGTTTCCCTGGTTACCTTCTGTCAATCCCTCCCCAAGTTCTGTCCATCACCCACTGTCTCCTTCCCATATTCCAGAAAGTTCTCCTTTCTTCGGTGGGTGATTGGATCGGGAACAAGGGTCCCTCCCTGTCACATTCCCTACTGGCTAGCCGGCATGTTTCTCACAAGTTTGCTCCCTCCCCAGTTGGCCCTCATTGGTCAATGTGTCGTGTTTCCACCCCCTTTATAAGCTGCTGTATTCCTGCCTTGTGGTCCCTGCTCGGCTGGTGCACCTGGAGTTAATAAAGGCTCTGGATTTTACCCCCGAGGAGGGTCCCTCTCTTCTTTCTTCTACTTCGCCTGCCTGCTGCTCCCTGCTGCCCCTTGCTGAGGTGCTCCCGGGACGCCCCGGCGCATCTAGGGAGTACCCCCCCCCGGCTGTCAGCTGCTGTGCCTTCAGCTCAGCCGGCGAGACCTCCTCCCTGCCTGAGGGAGTAGAGAAACTCGGACAGCAGCTCAGCAGTTGTAGAGTACTTTAATGTCACAGTTTGGGCTTAAATTCAAAATACTTACCTTTAAGTTTGTTGTGTGGTTCTTTCAATAGGTTAATATTTCCCTGCATACTTAGGTGGATATTTTGAATGCTAGAGAGAAGGCTAAGTGGTACTCTGTATCAAAAATTGCTCTGAAACTGAAGCCAAATAATGGCAATGAACTTACACACATGCAAGTTTGATGTTTTCTTTGTTTTGGGTTTTAGTGGTTTCCTTTGTGTTTGGTTCCTTGGGGTTTTTTTGGTGGGGAGGAGGCTGGAGGTTGGAACTGAATGAATACAAAAGGGTGCAGCTTCTCTGATGCTGAGTTTTACAGATCTCCTGCAGGTCAAGTATCAAAAAAAATTTCATTAAATTGTTCTTGTCTTCATAAAGAAGATTGATTTGAGGTCATATGAAGAGAAAGAAGCTTGGATTTCTGGTTTTAATTGTGGACAATTTAACCCATGTAAATATTTGTGAGGAAGAATAATGTGCAGATTGCCCATGTCATGTTTGTCTCAGAAGTAGTCTAAAAAAGCCTCTCGTACTGCAATTAACTCAGTATCTCTGCAAACAAGTTATCACAAAAGTCAAAGTTTTTCAGGAAACATAAAGAAATGTAATATTTTGACAACACATCAGAAGACACAAGGTAGGTGCTTAATAAACAATGACACAAATTATTTTGGGGAGGAAAATTCCTATGTCTTTGAAGCATCCTGTTAGAATGTAGGCTTTTGTAAGACTGAAACGTTCTTGAAGTTTCCATATCTCGTATCAAAATGATGTAAAAATATTGATTAGGTAAGTTTTTTTATTCCATATAGGATAACTTCAGAAACTGCATTAACTTGTTTATTTGGGAGGACTATTGGATTGCACTTTTTTAGTCAATGGGTGTCACAGTACAAATGAATCTGTCATTGATGAAAAATCTCAAAGCAGGTAGTGAAAACTGGGTTTCCCTGCAAACCATCTTGGAACTACAATGCACCTTCTTGTGCCAGTCAAAGTGGTGCATGCATGTAATGAAAAATTACAATTAATAATGACTATTATACTTTATAACTTTCCCTATAGTTTATATAGTAAACAAAAGCTAAACTCACTGAAATACAATTCTGTGGTGTACATTTATTTCTGGGTAGAGTGTAATTTTCCCATAGTGATCTACAGTACGTCCTACATATCTATATCATCTATATCTATATATCTCCATCCTTGCTAGCTTTTTTAAGTAAGTTGTCTGAATTGTCTACATAATTTCTGCACCTTGTTGTTTACATAGGTTCACCTATTCAGACATATATATATAATCTTCATCTTCATGCCTTCTAAAATTTGAAATAACAAGAGGAGATATTTTTGGAACAGTGATCCATTAGCTATTGTTAATTAGGACATCTTTACAGATTTCACTCATATATTGTCTGTGGTTTGAGTTGTGTGTCCACATAATATTTCTTGAAAAAAATTAAGTGGTGCAGTTTATGCTGAAGTTATTTGAGAATGGCAGGTGTGACCAGCATACCTCTGAGCAGAGGCTTGGGTTTCTTCTTCTTTTGTTTTTTAAAGAAACCCCAATTGTATGAAAATCATCAGAAT
This sequence comes from Onychostruthus taczanowskii, assembly GCF_017590055.1. Classification (NCBI taxonomy): domain Eukaryota; kingdom Metazoa; phylum Chordata; class Aves; order Passeriformes; family Passeridae; genus Onychostruthus; species Onychostruthus taczanowskii. The sequence continues at coordinate 1,584,927 of NW_024498540.1, forward strand.
ATGTAAAGGGGATTTGGAAAAACAAAGTCTATTCTGATAATTATATGGACAACAAATAATGAACAATCCTAATGTAAAGCAAAACCTGAAGTAAATCTCAATACAGCAAGGACACGTATATCAAAGGCACCATGGTGTTTATTGTTTCGGGCTCCCATCTTAAATTTTACTAAATCACTTCTGCCCTTTGAGTGGCATTCTCCTGGAGTTGCCCAGTAAAAGCCTACCTGGCACAGATTGGGAAAGATAACCTGTATGGATTTTCTCGGTGCCTTTTCTAAGTGGTATAGTCTCCTTGCTAAAAGTGATTTCACACTATTGAGAAAAGTCAGCAAAAGAAACTAAACTACAGGGAACATTTCAGCCTTTAGTGACAGAACTATTTTCCATTGAGGACCTTCCTCTTTCTCAGAGTTAGTACCTGAAACAGATAAGTATTTAATTCTACTCCTAAGGTTGCAGTTAATAATACAGGTAATAATTACAGCAGTGAAGTTAATGATCTCATTTTGTGCAGTCCTAGATACTGTAAAATGCTGCTATAACCTGGATACATCAGATACTTGGTAATAGTATTTCCTTAAGCTTGTCTTGGATAGACAGAAAGAGAAACACAATATAAAAGCAGAGTTTTACTACAAGAATTCTATTGGCATTATAAAAGTGAAGTCTCACAGACAATAACGATTTTCCATTTATACCTGTAATTTCAGGCTAAGTATCTTCACAAATACCTGTCTCAGTCCTATTTTAGGAAAAAAAAAAAAAAAAGACTTCAGGTGAATTTGCCAGTTTTTCAAAAATAGTGTCTTAATTTGGTTTTCTTTTTAGAGTATGCCATCTCTTAAAAAATTGTGTTTTGTCCTGGAAGGTAATTTTGGCAATATTAATGCCTCTCCTTTTGGTTTGGTTGATTGGTTGGTTTATTTGCTCCTTTGTTTCTTTTTTTAAATTGTTTTATCTGATTCTTATCATCAGGAACTCTCAGAAATTCCCAAGCAATGTTCAAGGATCATTGCTGATATAGATAAATTTATGTAATACTACTTTATTTAGTTGTCCTCATATTAAAAAAAAAGATGTTGAAATCATGAGAAATGCCTGTCCAGAAATGCACCAAAACTTTTGGATGTGATTCTTTGTGGGAAGAAAAGGTAATTTGGAATAATGCAATTTCCATATGGCTAAGCTACACCAGAATCCTACCTATCTCAATATGTTACTGCCAAACTCAGGCTTTTGGAACAGTGAATCTGGCTTAGAAAAGCATGAAATTAAATTAAAAATTAAATTCTACAGAAAGTAGAAGAATTAAATAGGCATCATATATGCATATATATATATATATGTGTGTGTGTGTATGCATGGTATAGGCAATATATTATATGTAATTATGTACATATACATACTTTATATGATGTATATAATATATAATGCATATATTTTCTATGTATAGGTATGCATTACAAAATGTTACATGTTCTCTAAGATACATTTTAGAGTTTGCTACCGTTTTGGGAAATTTAAACTTATAAAAATTATTTTTCCCAATTGATTTTTTCAGAAACACTTAAAAAAAAAAAAGGTAAAAAATTTGGTTGATAAAGGTAATCAGATGCCTTAATAAGCTTTCTCAAGTTTACACTTATGCATTATAGTAATTAGGAAAATATATTCTGCATTTTACGAGAGAAAATAAAAATTAAAAATTGCCATTTTTATCTTCACACATTTATCTTATGCACGGTAAAAAATTCTGTCCAATGGGTATGTGCTAATATGCTATAGGCTTTCACTTCAGTAAAGCAACTTTGTAGGTTCAAATCCTACTGAAATAAATTATTTTAGTAATAAATAAATAAACAGACATTCTGTCTCTTAAACTACTCCTGGTGCCTGAACAGAGGCTCCAGACACGAGGAGAAGCAGCACAAAGTTGAAGTGAACTGGTCAACGGTAAACAGGCAGTCAGAAGTGGAACAAAATGCTCTATAATCTTAAAATTTTATTCTGTACTGTTGTTTGAACCATGCACCTATTCCCTCCAAATAAAGAGGTCGAGGAGTAAATCAGTGCCTTCACCTGAAAATAACAGAATTAAAAAAAAAAAAAAAAGGCAGAAAGGAAGACATTCAGTCTTAAGAATTGAAGAAAAAAATATTTCTAGCAGAGCTAGGCCTATATTTCTATTAAAAGATTATATTTTCCTTTTTCCTTAAGAATTTTTAAATTACATTCTCCATTGTAGTAAGACAAGAATTTAGACAATTACCAGAAATGCCAGATAAGTAGCAAACATTCTATGTGGTCTCAGTTCAATTCTAGGTGGTCTCAGTTCATACACTAAAGTCTAATGCTTTTGTTCCTAGTGATGATTGTCTGGGATACCTGAGGCAATATGCATTAACCTGAAGTGCTGTTAGGTGTGTGGGGTTCCAGGGAATTTGTTGCTTTTTTTCTATAAAATCCTAAAGATGAGATTTTTGGAGTTAGATTTTTTTTTTAAATTTTCTGAAGGATTATTATGGCATAGGCTTATTAATTTCAGGAGATGTGTATATTGGAAATATCATTCTGAAATAGGTAAGAAAGTATTCAACAGTTTTTTTGACAAATATTTAATAAACCATGTTATTTACTTGTACATATTTTCATGTACACGCACATATAATTGTGCCTGTAAGATAGATGCAGGTTATGTATGTATATATAGGATACAATATTCCAGTTGTGCCAGGTGCAGGTGCTGGCAGGAGCAGTGAGGGTCTGTGGAGCTGTGACAAGAATCTGGTGCTGCCCCTTGCTGTACACAGCCATCTCCAAGACAAGGCCCAGGCTAAAGCAGAGAAGAGCATGAGGAGGGGGCAGCAACAGAGAGAAGATCTTAAAACTGACTGCAGCCCCTCACTCCCCATCCCTCTAAGCTGCTAAGGGAGGAGGAGGAATGGGAAGTGAAGGAGTGAAGGTCAGCCTGGGGAGAAGCTGGAGGAAAGGAAAATATTTTTGATTTTGCTTTTGTTCCTCACCACTGAATTGTGTACTATGGACAATGCATTAAATTAATTTTCTCCAAATCAGGTCGGTTTTGTATATGGTGGCAACTGACCAGCAATCTCCCTGTCTTTATCTCAACCTGCAAGTCCTTCTGTCTTATTTTTCCCCACTGTCCGGTTGAAGGGAGAGAGAGAGATTGGCTGGATTGGTGTGTGATATCTTGCCAAAGTCAACCCATCACATACTTGTGATGAAAACTAGAAATGAGAATAAAATATCAACCTGACAAATGTTTTAAAGGCTTGTTTTAAAAGACTAATTTCAACAGCACATTGGAGATACATGTTTTAAGTGAAGATCCCAGGTAATTTATTTGCTGGCAAGAATATTCCTATCTTCTGGTTATCTCTGTGTACAAGGAGGTACAACAGAACTTGTCATTTTGTGGAAAACTAGAGCTGTCACAGCAGAATGAGGATCCACCTGGAATGATCGTGTCATAGCGACTCATGTCTTTGGATAGTGCTTTTCCAGTGATACTGGAGTTATTTGACAGTTGAATGCAGTCTTTTTCAGAAAAGCTGTGTTGTTGTTATTGTTGTGGTTATTGCTGTTGTTGAGGCACCTTCAAATTAAATACTCATGTTGTTTTCCATCTACTCTGCGCTGAATACATTGAGAAATAAGCAGTAACTTGTATATACAGTCCCAACAAGGCTGTAGGTGATGGGGGAGTAGAAACTACTACTTTTTAATCACTAAAATTATGGAAAGAACAAGGAAACGATAAAATCACTTGTTCATACAGGGTAATTTTTTTCTTACAGTATATCACTAAAACTTCTGCAAAAAATCTTCCAAGTTGTTACTGATGAGCTCTTAAATATTTAAATATTGTATATTTATTACAGTCTGTAATTATTTGGGAAGAAATAAACCTTCCCAAATACTTGAAGGATAAGCAGCTAAGTTATTCAATAAAATATCCTGTGTTTTTTATAATAATTAAGAACATAATGCATTCATTAATTATACAATATTTTAATCAAAAGTAGTGCTGTATAGTGTGACAGCTAAGTGCACGTACATTTTAACAAAAAAAAGTCCCTGGCAGTAAAATCAGAGCTATGCTAAGAAATTGCTTTTCCTTTTTACAATTTAAGAGACTAATCTATGAACCTGCACATTACAAATAAGACAAATGTTTCCTTTTTTTTTTTCCTTTTAATTCATGAGTTGGCAGTAGATATCCAAGGCCCACTCCAGTCCCCTCTTGTTATTAGATAAAATCTTACAGCTGGAAATAGAAAAGAAAAAGGAAAACATCACTCCCATTTTTAAAAAGGGGAGAAAGGAAGGTCCAAGGAAGACTAGTGAGCCTCACCTCCCTGTCTGGGAAGATCATGGGGCAGATACACCTAGAAGATGTGGTAAGGCACACAAAGGACAGGGAGATTATCTGAGACAGCCAACACAGCTTTTGGAGTGATAGAAATGTTCGACCAGGGAAGCTTGATCAAAGTAATCTATTTAGACTTCTGTAGGGCCTTTGCTATGGTCCCACATGACATCATTATCTCCAAATGAGAGAGACATGGATTGGAGCAGTGATGCATCAGCTGGATGGATGCAACCAGAGAGTTGTGGTCAGTGGCTCTATGTCCAGGTGGTAACCACTGACAGATGTGTCCTTTAGGGCACCTGCCTTGGGTCCAGTGTTCTTTCATATTTTCATTGGTTATACAGATGGTGAGATAAATGCACCCTCAGCAGGTCTGCAGGTGACACCAAGCTGAGTGGTGCAGTTGATACACCTGGCAGATGGGATACCATCCAGACACCTGGACAAACTTGAGAAGTGGGCCTATGGGAACATCATGAAGTTCAACAAGGCCAAGGGTCAGGTGCTGCACTTGATTTGGGGCAGTTCCAGACATGAGTGGAAGTCAGACAGACTGGGAGAAGACGTCATTGAGAGCGGCCTTGTGGAGAAGGACTTGAAGTTGCTGCTGAATGAGAGGTTGGACACAACCCAGTAATGTGCACTTGCAGCCCGGACAGCCAAACTTGCCCTGGGCTGAATCAAAAGCAGCATGGTCAGGAGGTCAGGAGAGATGATTCCACCTCTACTCTGCTCTGGTGAGACCCCCCCAGCTGATTCATCCAGCTCTGGGGCCACCAACATAAGAAGTACATGGACCTGTTGGAGCAAGTGCAGAGGGGGGCTGTGAAGATAAAGGGTGGGAGCACTGCTTATGTGAGGACAAGCTGAGGCAGTTGAGGTTGTTCAGCATGCAGAAGAGATGGCTTTTTGGAAGAGATTATAGCAACTTTTCAGAACATTAAGGGGGCTTGTAAAAAGGAGGGAGAAGATCTTTTTGTATGGGCAGATAGTGACAGAACAAAAGACAACGGTTTTAAACTGAGAGAGGGCAGATTTAGATTAAAAGTTAGGAAGAAATTTTTTACTCTCTTTTAGGAAAAAGTCCTTTCTAGAGTCGTAAAGCACTGGAATAAGTTCCAAAGAGTGCTGGTTGACCCACCCATGAAAATGTTAATGGCCAGGTTGGATGGGGCCCTGAACAGCCTGAATGTAGTAAATGGCATCCTTACCCATGTCAGGGTGTGGATTTGGATGATCTCTAGAGTCCCTTGCAATCCAAACCGTTCCATGGCTCTATAAGTTATACATTGATGCTGATTGTAACCTATTGGATGCTTAAGAAGTATAGTAATAGTGATGACAATGGCTAGCATAGAAAATTCAGGAACCTCAGAAGGAGTAATTAATGACTGCAAAATTTGCCAGAAAATTTGTCTGCAGAGAAGATAAATTCAACATTTTCATTAAAAAAGCATGAATCTTTGTGGACACCACACATTTTTGACTTGTAGACTCTAGCACAGTAGGTGTACATCATATACATAAAGTATATATATATATATATATACACACATATACATACAAAGAATACAATCCAGTGAGCCTATAGGTTCATTGGGTTGAAATATGTTCATTTTTGCCACAAGGTACTGTTTAACTAGCCTGTTGACTCCATGAAAACTGTTGATGTTTGTGGAAGTATATCAGAGAATGTTTATTTTCAGGAAAAAAAAGAAATTTGAAACCAGAAATTATTTCAACAGAAATCAAGTAATACCTCAGAAATACTGATATTCAAAGATCTTTGGGGACAAAAATATTTAGCAATCATTTAGCAGAAATTTCATCACATTGTTAGATGTAAGCTAGATCGTTATTTTGCAAGGTTGCTAAATCAAATTCTTCAAAGAAATTTAACTGCTTATTAATATGTAGTTATTAAGTTTGACATTCATGATTAAAAAATATTTTAAAGGTAAAAGATTGTTGTTCTTTTTTCATAGAATTGCCATAATTCTGGCAGTTCTGCCAGTTTATTTTTATAGCAGGATTTGTAATATAGTGATGCAAACACATTCATGCTTTGAAATATATTTTGAAGCCAAAGCTGAGAATATAGAAAACAGAATAGAATAGAAAAATAGAATGAAGGAAGAAAAGGGGATTTTTTTTTTCCATTGTATTTATACTATGAATATGCCAAGTGTTGGGTGCGTTTTCTTTCCTTCCCATTGCTAAAAAATCCCTAGAACTAATTAATCATGTTTCAGTGAATGTCAAATGTACGCTTTCTTTAGTTTGAGAAGCCCTGACATTACAATAAGGACCCCAGACAGAAGAAATTTTTTTATGAGCTTTATATTAAAGCTTATGCACCACCTGGTGGTTTTGAGAGATGGTTCTGTGTCACATGAGGTACACCTGAACAGCTGGTTCCCCAGGTCAGAGACAGTCAGAGACAGCTGTAAAAAGCCACAATAACAGTGTAGAATGTGTCTGAGTGTCTGACATTGCTTGATAGAGAGGGTGGATAAGATGAGCTCTGAATTCACACAGGGGTCTTAAGTCTAGTGCTTTAGCAAATCTTTTCTTTTTTCTGGAGCTCCTGTTATTTACAGGTGACATAATCATTCACTGACCTTTCCTCCTCCTCCTCAATCTCCTTTCCACAATTGCACATGTCTAAGATTGATTAAATTAATAATCTCAACCAGATTTACTCCACTAGTTTCTTATCTGTGAAGCATGGTGTGGAATTGTGTTTTTTCACACAAAGGCTATTATTCTCACTGATTATTCTCTCCGCTTTTCAGTTCAGTATCTGGTTATATATATTTCTAAGATATGCCCTATTTCCTTTCTTAATTATCCGGTAAGCAAGTAAGAGGACATGCATAACGGTTTTACCATGCAACAAGATCACCAAGAGCCATCACCTTTCTTTTACATGTGCTAAGTAATCAACAGAATCTCATGTGCAATACTCAGTCAAATACACACAGAGAACTGTTGTTTTCTCTAGCTCATGTGCAATACTCAGTCAAATACAGCAATGTCCTCAGTCAAATACACACAGAGAACTGTTGTTTTCTCTAAGACTATATTGGAAATGTCTTTCTGTGCTGGCAACATAATGCTGTTTATTCCTCACAGTAAAAGCTCATTTTTCTCCCTCTTGTCCTCCAGCCCCATTTTCTTCACTCTACCTTAGAGTCTTTTTATGCAGTTTTTCCTTCCATAACTCCAGACGAAGTTTGTTTGGGTTTTTATTTTGGCTTGGTTTGGTTTGGTTTTTGGAACTGAAGCAAAACATTTTTAAAAACAGTTTCATAAAAACAAATATATCTTCCCTAAGCACATAAAAATTCCAAATTAACAACAATATGAATTGGAAAAATATTGGAAAATATTGGAAAAACAATAGGATGAAATCTTCAAAAATATTCCTCTAGCTTAGTCTGCATGAAGATGGTGAACTAGTAAGACAAAGGTAAAGAGAGATAGAATGTGTTTGATACAGACCTGTATATAAATTAGAAGTTACCAGAATATATTAGCAGGCAGCTATGTAGCAGATGCTAAAGCAAGAAACAAACTCAAATTATCCTGCACATATTCTTCAGGGAAATCCATTGAAAATTAGTGCAGAACCCAATCAGTAATGACTCAATAATTTCAAAGCCTTGATTTCTCTTATTATCTCGTTCTGGATTCTAATATTTTTAAAGTGTTCTTCATCCAGAGACTTGTATTACAGCTTACTTGTTCTTCACATTCAAAATCCAAAAAGTATTTGACTTTTAGGTGCATTTTTTGTCTGGAATGGAAAAAGCGAACTCAGAACTAGTTTCACTGCAAAGCATTCATAGTTATTGTCTTCGTATGTTTTATGCAGAGTTTGCTGACTGTTAAAATCTCAGGAAACATAGAAAGGTATGAAAGATACTCTTCTGAGACAAATCACAGGGCCATATATTATTCTAACAGTTTATTTTTGGAGCCACAAACCATTTCAAAATAAGGCTATTAATTTTTTTTATAACTTCCTTGCAATTTATTTCAAGATTGAAAGAAGATACAAAATAAATTAGGTGTCATGCTGGTTTTGTACACACCGTACTTTAAAATAAATAAATAAATAAATAAACTGGGCTGGTATACAACAAACCTTTTCTGCTACAGGACTTTTTCATTCTTGGTTTGGATTTTTTTTTAGATTACAAATCAAATCTATCATAGTAGCAAGCATCTTCCGCTGAACATTTGCAAGGTTAGTGTGACTTTGACTCTCCTGCATGGTGTCCCAGATACCACCAGTCCCAACACGTGGGAAAGAGGCAGAGGGTAAATATAGAAGCAACGCTCTGATGATGCCATTTACATGAGCTGCAGTGCCTCAGTTAAGGGTCAAACACTACTATGACTTTCAGATAAAAAGGTATGAGGAAGAAGAAGAAAAGGGGGTACTTTTCCATTCTCTATTTTCTTTTTTTATATACCAGGAGACATTTTTGAGTGATTTGCCTGCCTAGTGACCTTTGAATATGTGTAATAAACCATTTTCTATTTATGGTTGCCTTTAGCAAGGAGTGCTGTTGAGCAATGACTTATTTAGTTTGAGTCTGGCTGCTAGTACCTTTACTGGGGTTAAACAATAGTATTTATATAGGTTTTTTGGGTTTCTTTTTAATAGGATATGGAAGAAAATAGATTTATTCCATTGCAGGATAATCTCCTGGATTTTTCCTCTGTTCTTTTGCTCCCCACTCCTATCAGCATTTGCATGTTTTGTACGTCTTCTGATTAAGCTCTCCAAACACCAACCTAACCCTCCTTATGTTAAATGAGAGTTAATTATTTTATTTGTGGAAGTAGATTTATTTTTTGTCATGCACCTTTATTAACCTACAACATTTTTCACGTCTCACTTTGTCATTCTGTTGTTTGGGCCCCTAAGAGCCTTAAACAATTCTTTGCAATTTTCTGTGTTCTCTTAAATATCTTCATCGGCAATCCAGCTCACCTTGGTGCTTGCCTCTTATCCAGGTTATTGATGAGGCTTTCAGAGAACACAGGGCCAGAACCAGTTAGAACAGAAGCTCTGGAGGGATTCCCTTGATGACAAGCCCTAACACCACCACTCCGTTATGCAAAATAGCTCCTTACATCTACAGTCTGAATTCAGATCTTTAAATGCAGTGGCTGCTTATTTTTCTTAAAAGCCTGAGATAAAGAAATTTGTCTTATAGTCTTTTGGAAATCTCAGGAATACACAAGAACTTGGTCACTCTCATCCAAATGTTCTGAAAAGTCAGGTGACTCTACAAATTTTGTGACATCAGATTCTGTAAAAGAAAGGGCTTCTGTCCCTTCCCAAGTACAGTATTCACCCAGATGTTCACAATTTTTTTCCTTATTCTTTTTTTCTTCACCTTTATAAATATGTATTAATAAGTCTGAAGTTGCTTAAATCCTTTTGAATCCTTTTGTAAAAACTAACATTCACATTTGCCTCCCTTCAGTCCAGAGCTATCAACCAATTTTCACTGAGAGGTTATATATCATCATTAGCCTTCATTTTTTTTCTTCCGTTGAGTTCTTGTTAAGCTCTTGAGTGTCATCGGATTCCAATGATGGTTGTATGTGACTAGTATGTGTTATTAAATGTTAGTTTTACATTCCTTTAAAAGGCCAGCATATATACTTTGCATCCATTTACCTACAGACCAAGGACAGAGATCCTTTCTAGCTTATAAAGCGTTTTATAAGATTTTAGGGCTCAGTTGCATCCTGTCAGGGAATGATGCAGAGAATGATGTTGGGATAAAGTAGCCTCTCCCCATAGATGCACAGGCACCCAAACCTGGAGAGGGAAAAAAATTATAACTCATGTTATAATTTTAGCTCTCTAATATGTGTACCAGATACTGTCAGTTATTTTTAATTACATAAAAACTGACATAATAGAAAACCAGTTTGAGAGTCTAGTTATAGCTAAGAGAGCTCCTGTTGATGTGTGGGGAAGTTTGCTTTCTATGCACTGTGCCTTTTGTCGACGGAATCATTTATTGTATTCTGGTGCAATTTTCTGCCTTCAGGTGTAATTCAAGCAGTGAACATATTTCTATAGACACACACCCACACTATATAGATTTTTTTTTTGTAGTTAAAGAGATGAGAAGCAGAGAATTAAGTGAAGTGGTGGTATTGGATCCAACCCATTTTGCATTTAAATGTAAAAGAGAAATGAAATTGCTCTATCTATTGTAAGTGGATTGTCTTCACAGTCTCATAAAGATGAATTCACTCTTTTACTTGTACTCTGTGCAAAAAAGCATGAAAAATAACTGCAGGTGATTTCTGAGTCACAATAACAAAAATTAAAAACAAAAAAAGAATTCTAATTTATTTAATAGTTTACTAAAACATGAATTTCCAAAACACAAGAATACAAAAACTGTTGGTTTTATTAATTGAAATCATTGTGGGAATGGGGAGGAGAAATAAAATTTTCAACACTCACTAGCCAACAATAAACTTCTGAGTTTGTGTCACTAGTGAGTTTTCTCGCATGAGAAAAACTCATGTTTTTCTGAAGATGACCTGTCTAGAAATAACAAAATTTCATAGGGTGTTGGATGATTTATCATCACATATAATTGTTCTGAATAACATTTTTTTATTTCTTTTATTCCATGACTTTAGGAACCAGTTTGTTAGAATTCGCTTCATAAGTAGATTTTCACTCATTAAGCACAGAATGCTTAAATCTGGTAGCTCATTTCAGGTTCATAGTACTCCATTTTGCAAAACAAGTAGAGAGTGAATAGGTAAATCTCTCAGTAATCCTGAAGGCCAAGTTTGACACATTAATTATATAACAATTGATTTAAAACTGCTGCAGGGGGCAGCTCTGAAAGGAGCAGCATAATGGGTGTAACTAATGTAAAATAAAAATTAGAGCTGCAAAACCCTTGAAGGAATACTTACTTTTTTCATGTGAAATCTTTCTTCAACATGAAACACTGTGGCTTTTACCCTGTATGTTCCATATACATATATGTGTATGCATATGTATACATACATATACATATACACATCATATATATACATAGTTTTTATACACATATATATATTTGTTTATTTATTTACTTACTTATTTAAAATTGAATACTTGTAGAAATCCCAAAGTGAAGGAAAAAGGTTGGAAGGTGCGAAAAAATATTTTGACAATACGTAATTGTTTTCATACTCTCTTGAGCACATATGTGTTTCTGAAGTTATACTGACTGACTATTATGTCCAAAGAGAAGCTGCAGAGTGAGTTTATTAACCTCTATTGCCTGAACATTTGATTGCTTAGAAGACTAATATTTCTAGTAAGAAAATAAGTAAAGTTAGGAATTAATTTTTATGGCAATCTGAAGTTTGATATCTTTTAAAGGTCAGGGATTATATTGAATAATTTATAAAACTTAATCTATAATACTTAATTTTTAACTATATAAGTTTTGTGTTGGGAGCTGTCCTTTTTTCCAGATTTGTACAATGCCAAGCAAAATGAAATTTGACTGGAATATCATGATCAAGAAATAACATTAGTGTAATAGGATCCTTCTTGATCAACTGAGAAACTTATGAATGTGCTTCTTGTGTGCATGTAATTGTTTGTAAGTTATACTTAAAATATACTTGTTCATCCTGTTGGAAAGATTTGCACAGTAAAATGACTTCTATCTCAAATCCATTTGTTAGCATTAAAAGGAGAATATTTCTACCATAATAGTTGGTCCTCTTATGTTTGTTCATGTTCAGTGACAGAACACAGAATTTTACTTACAATTTTCTCAAGAAAAATTCTTAAATATGCATAAGTATTTTTTGAAGAAATTGAATAAATAATCAAGACTCAGTACAGTGCTTTGTATTTGCCAAAATCCTATGGAAGATTAAGTTTTTAAGAACAGTTCATGGGCAGGACTAGCACAAAAAATACTGGTTCAGATTCAGAAATGCTGTGCTCTTCATCAAAATTTAGGGCATTTGTGCCTGTCTGTATCTACTAAAGATCTAGCCTAGAGTTTTATACATAGAGAAAAGATGCGGGAGAAAAATTGTCTTGTGCTTTACAGCCTCTAAAAAGAGACAAAAATTGCTGACCACTCCCGCTTTTATCTGAAACATCTTCTTGTATGTAGAAATAAGCTCAAAGATCAATACAAATCATGTTGAACAGCTGATTAACTGTCTCTCTGTCATGCCTCTTTTCTGAAGCAACTTTTATGTCCCTAAATACTAGATTGCCTTTAAAGCTATGGGTTTTTTTACACATATAAGAGGACAGAAAATAAAATGTCTTTTTTAAATTGTCCAGGTACCTCTTTTTCCTTTTGAAATACTTTCTTTTTTTCCTCCACCATCTATCAGGACACTCAGAAGACAAATAGGATTTTAGGATTAAAGGGAAATGAAGGGTCAGAAATAATGCTGTGTGCATAATCTGACTACTTATGTAGCCCAAGCTGTGTAAACAAATCAGCAAATTTGAAGTCTTTGAAGAAAACAACACAACAAACAACTGCCTGAGTATATAGTGTATCTAGTTGGCCAGCTCAATTATAAAGAACTATTGTATGCCCAGCAAACACCTAAGACCAGAAATGAAAATGCAGTTCAGTACTTTTTGGGTGGGTTGGTTTGTTTATGAACAGGACAGGGGCTCACAGTGAGACTGTTGGTTGACTCAGACCACTGGCTTGGGGTACACTCAGGTAATTCTTTCCAGCAAGGCACACCAGTGCTAATGAAATATTACATATAAAGCTGCGAATTGACAGCAAGTGCTGCTCCCAAACCACCAGGAAAAAGCAGTTTCACTCCTCAAACCCAGTGGGTGAGAGGAGAGACACCATGCGGGAGCAAACCTGGCAGGGGTGCAGGGAGGAGGTGCAGATGGCAACAGTGAATTAATTAATAGATAACCTCAGGGAAACAGTGATCAAAGCAACACTTTATCCACATCAAGAGATTTAGCTTAGAAAGAGTGCCCCAGCACAAAATTAAACCCTTTGACTAGAGAGTTATTTGGAAATTCTGTTTATTAGCTACTGTTTAGATTTCGTGTTTTCAAAGTGCAATTACTGATAAACTAGAGTCTCTGCCAAATCAGTGTGTAACAAGTATCTCATTAGAAGTTTCAAACAACCCAATCACTTTGTTTCTAGAAAAAGATGATTCATCTTCAAATGGTTGACAATCTTGTATAGCTGTTGTAAGAGTGGCAAAAACTGACGTGCTATAGACATTTAAATGCAAAAGGAAAATTAATGCTTGTTTATTTATAAAAAGTTAATGTGATTGAACTTTTTATTGTTCTTACCAATCTATCACACAAGTTTCTTTTATCTATTTTATTAATTTCTGCTATCAATGTTTTTTTCTTTTGTTTTCACAAAATATAGCAAGTGGTTATTTTTCGTGATCTGTGCTATCAGCCCGTAATTCATTTCTAGCTGTGTTCTCAGTGAGTTGTTGGTTTATTTTCTGTTTAAAATTCAAAGACTGAAGCCTAACGAAAATTTTGGTACTCAATCACAGGTTTATGTATTCAGGCTGTCTTTTTTTAAAAGATAAATTCCTCAGGCACCATATTCTTTACAACTCAACTACCAGGTTTTCAGCTATTCTGCATGCTGTATAATATGAGGGTTTTAATCCATAGGACTGTTTTTCCCTTAGCACTTCCATAGTGGTTCTGTGGTAGCTTCTACAGTCTCTGTCATGGAAAAAAAAATGTAATTACACAGGTCTATCAGGTTGATTTGGGGTCTGTGTTTTGTTTGTTTGTTTGTGGTGCGGGGTGTTTTTTTGTTGTTTGGGTTTTTGAGTTTGTTTGTTTGTTTGTTTGGAGGTTTTTTTGTGAGATATGGCTGAAATTAGTAAATCCTTAACCCTTTTCATCATGTGCCACAGCAAATCACAGTCTAAGACTCATCTAATTCATCCTTTTGAAGGCACTCAGCCTCACCAGAATGTCAGAGTTCACACTGATCTTTTTTGTTCCATACTGGATTTTTTTCCAACTTACTTAAAGATAAACTTTTCTCATTTCCGGTTGTACCTCCAGTTGTACTGGTTTTGCACACATCTCTGTCTGTCTTCATGTCTCCCCAGAAATCTTCACAATAGACACTTTTAATTCTCTGACATGTAATGAAAAAACTTGGCAAAAAAAAATATTTTTCAGTAATTTTTTTCATAGATGTTACCAGTAACTAACTAAAATTAAAACCAAAATCTAAAAACCTAAAATACCAGTATATTGCAAACAAGTCTTTAAATAAGTCCCAAAAAAAAATATCTGTACTGGTAAGTGAATGAGAGGTGATATTATGTTATTAGTTAGGCCTGTTCACCATGAGAAAAAAGACTTTCAGAATTTGACTTGATCAGGAAAGCACTTGTGAGCTATGCACTGGCATCATGCATTGTAAGATGGGAAGAAGTCATAGCAACACAGAAAGAAAAAATACTAATCAAGCCAGATAATTAGTGTGAAATATCTAGTTAGGGTACACTTCTGCTCAATTTTCAAGTTTTAAAATGTGCTACATTAAGAAATCTGATACAGTTTTTAAGAAAGGACTTATATTTTTTGTTCTGACTAGGACAAAAGATGACATTTGAAGTAAAGTTTAAATAGCAAATAACACCAGCAAAATTATTTAGAAGAGCCATTTTTGTTGTTTTTTGACACATTTGAACAAAATAATAGGAAAAAACCCTCACAAATGCGTAATCTCATATTAGCTAAACTAGGAAATAGCAATGATTCAGTCACACCTGTTATTCTTTAACATTATATTCAATGGGGAAAAAAAAGAAAACAAAGACGGAAATGATTTTACTGTCATGATTTCAGGACACAGCTCATCATCTGCAAAATTTTTATTCCCAAGTTCTAGAAGTGTGCAGGTGACAGTACTTACATTGGAAATGGCCTGAGAAATGGATCTAGGCTATACTGTAAGGCAAACCAAAAGGGGTTATTTTGTTTTTCCCAGAGGCAACAGCAAGAAGAGTGTTAAGATAAGTAAACCCAACATTGTTCTTCCATTTTCTTTGCCTTCAAGCACTATACACACTATTTCTGTAATATACTGTCAATTCTAAAGACAGATAATGATGGAGTAGCATAGGTAAATATCACAGTGATGCAGGTGGAAATAGGTCAAAGATTTTTTTGCCCAAACATTGTTCCATTATTTTTTACATCCAAATCTTTGAAGCAGTTATATTAAGTAGACAGATAATCTTATTTGAAGATAATAGGAAGAAAATTACTGTTTATGCAACTGAGCTACAATAGAGTACTGTATGTTCTATGTCCTGTGCACAACTGTTCCCCCTTGCAAATGAAGGATGCATTTACTGTTTCCATTTTCCCAGCAAGTTGTGGGAGTTTTGGTTTTTGGTTTTTTTAGGGGTTTTTTTTGGTTTTTGGGTTGTTTTTTTTTTTTTTGTTTTTGTTGTTGTGTTTTTGGTTTTTTGGTTTTTGGTTTTTTGTTTTTTTTTTTCTGTTGTTTTAAAATTTGTATGAGGTGGGGTTTTTTTAGCATTTCAAGGGAAATTACTTAGGAGGGCATAACAATATGAAGTATTTATTGTTAACTTAAAATATTCTATTCTTTCTTCATGGTTTATATTAGCCGGACAAAAGAGTCATTCCAGGCCTTAGAAATATTTCTAGGAAAGCACAATGATTTTTCAAAATTTACTCTTGAACTAGTGAACAGCAAACTGGTGTTCATGTTAGTGTTGTTTATACTATGAAGCTGATAGTAAAGCCCATTCTACTGTGTGGCAAGATATCAACTCCTTCAAGACTGCATCAGAAGACAATTGCGATCATGAAAGAAGAAATTCCATGACTTTTTTGACAAAAAGTTGTTGCATTTGAGGACACTGCATCATGCTCTCTATAGTTATGTGTCTTGATGGGAGCAGTTGTATACCTGCGATTGTTACCAACACACGGAATGTCACAAACTGATAAAACATGTAAAATCCTACTGATTAGAAATCAATGTTTGGTTTAGGCATATGTTACGTGTTTCACAGACACCACTGGAGAGTGTTTAATATCAACCATTTCATAAATGATCCATTAGGGTCAGACTTCATGGTGACTCCTGGGAGAAGTACATGTTTATATCTTTGCCATTCACTCACTCAGCTTTCTATCCTGTTGGGAATTAAGAGCTGTAAATTCTCCAGACAGCTGTTTGTAGTCAACAAGAACCTGAGATGACTGTGACAGGATGTTGGCAGCTGCAATTCCAACCTGCCCACTGCAGGAGGACCCCATCCTCTGTTTCAGAATCTCTCAGCTTTTATTGTGGGCTGACTGGTTTTGGGGAGAAAAGGAGGAATTGTACTAACCATGTTTATCCTTGTTTTGGCACAAACCCTTTCTAAAATTTGTGGTTTTGTTTTTGTATGTAAATAGCATTTTGCCAGACTACTTTATGTCCCATACCAGAGCCATCTTCTCTCATCTTTATTGATAATTTGCTAGCCTTAGAGTGATATTTTTACTAATGAAGAATTAAACCACATCATCTTCCAAACAATTCTGAGCTGCAGAAAAGTTCATACTGAGAGCCAAATTTGAAGTGTGACATTTGTGGCTATTTCTTGAAGGGCCTGGCATTTCCTGTAGGACAAGCTGCTCTTTAGAGCCTATCTGATAAATGTGACATCAGTCAATTAAAGAAAAAATAACAGAGATATGTAATCACAGAAATTGCAATGTAATCATGCAACCAAAAGTATTCTAGATGAGACAAATATTAACTATTAAAATCAAAATGACATATCTGTGACAGAAACAATCTAGTATAGTATTGGATGTACAACTGTGTAAGAAAACATAATTTTTGCAACTAACTAACATGTATTTAAAAGGAAAGAAACAAGGATAAACCTATTAACATTTCTCAAAAGTTTTGGAAGAAATAAATCAAACAGCGATCAAAGCCCTCTGATGCTGGTGTCAAAAGAGGATGAAATTATCCATGTCCAAATAAGGATGGCACCATTTTTAGCTCTACTTTTCCTATTTTAAGCTTGTACTTATTTGTCCTTATCATTTTATTGGCTTGTCTAATGGAACTTTTTTCCTTAGTAATATTTTGCCAAAGCGTGTACCTGTACATCAAAATCTCTCTGATGCTCTCATTAGAGGAATTAGGATTTTTCTTAATATTTCACTATGTAACCAATTTCCTGTACCTTGGATTATCCCCATGGGCAGGTACAGCTGCAGGACTTACCAAGCTGTTGTATAAATTGTCTTTCAGATATCTTTATACCGGCCATATTCTCTCTGGAATTTTAACAGATCTTCCCTTTATTCAGGTACACCTAAGGCGAGTTGGGTTTTTAATTACTTCATTATGCTATATGCAGGAATCAGCTGGTTATCCTCTCTTAAATCCTTCCCATACAGTTTAGAACACTCACTCTTTTTCTTCACTGGTTTTACATGTGTTCTTGATTTATACATATAGGATATAGCAAATGATACAAGCATATATGTATCTCAGGTGCACCTAGTTTACCTAAGAGTCTTAATTTCTTTGTAAAATGGCCTCCACTTAGAATTATTATGTCAACGACTTTGTGTCATCTGAAATTATAAAAAAAATCTTTTTTCCAGAATGCTCACGTAAATATGCATAAATATATGCAGAATATTGATTTTCATTTCCCCTGAAGGACCATATTAAAATATTTCAAGTGAATTACTCTTCCTCTGCAAATGCATTTTGAGGTCTATCAATGAGAACATATCAGTCTTGTCATAGGCTGAAACAGAGACAGTAAGCACTGCCAGTGATATATTTTTTTAATCTGGTATTTAACTCAAATGGCTCTAGATACTTTGGGGAAGCTAAAAAGAGGAAAAAATGGTTTACATTTTCCTGTCCATTAAAGAATGAAGACATCAGCAATCTGCATATCCTCCAAGCAGGAAATCTAAGAGACAAAGATGTCATACATAAGGTGCTGTTACTTTTATCAGAACTGCACTGTTCTTCATATGAATTATTCCTTAATAATTAAAATAAAACAAGTATTTCTACCTCTTTTCATAGAGAATTGAGAAGAGCCATCAGGTTTCTTTATTTTTAAGATGAAATAATTGTTGATGAAGATCAGCACAGATACTTGGGTAGATTATTATTGATCCAGATCTATAGGTCAGCTGATGTGGGTGCTATTTTCAGACTAGAGCTAGGACAATGTCTCTGGTTTAAAGATCTTATAGACTGCATTAGAATGCAGGCTTCTAGGACTCAGCCTCAGCAAATTCATTGATTCCTCATTGTTGTTTAAAATGCAGTTCTAAGATAAAAAAGTAATGATTTCTTTTGTCCTTACAAAGACTTATAAAGCCAGGAAAAAAATCTTCTAATCTGTTTTTTGCCATTTTTAGATGTATGAATTTCTGCTGCTTCCCCTCCAGAACTAAAACAGAAAGGTTGCTTTGCTTTGCTGTAGCTTGTATCAATTGGTAGGCACAGGTCAAATGTAAACATGTTAATTGTTGATCACCATGACAACATTCCATTACTTATCTAAGCCTAAAATAGCTTATCAAATTGAGTAATCTCAGTCGGGTTTTTTGACTACATGATCCAATAACTGTGCCACATAGTGAGAAACAACATAGCAATTCTATTATTAACTAATGTGGAGGAAAACAAGTGTGAAACTGAATGCATCTACAGCAGATAAGAAAACTGTATTATTTACCAGTGTGTCTAATCAACCATGTTTGATAACATAAAACAAGAATTCCCAACTCATTTAAAGAAAGATAAAGGTGAAATTAAATGCAAAGTCTTTATGTTGAACTCCTTCTGTAACATCAGGTGGTTTTGGTCAACTCTGTGTATGGTACAACAATTGAAATTCTTGTCTGTATGGTACAACAATTGAAATTCTTGTCAATTGCATCTTACTCTTAACAAGAGCTTCTTTCAATGGGCATAGAGGAAGATTTCCCTAATTAAGACAATTTTCAATGTACTTTTATTTGTATTTCATTGAATACAAAATTTTAAATTACATTCTGTATTATAGTAAACAGTTGACTGCATAAAAAATAGGATATGTCCCCCTAGATTTGCCAGAATTATATTGTTTTCCTGAATTGCTTTGACTTAACTAAAACTACTGATGTACCCAAAATATAATAGGCTGACATTGAAAAAAAAAAAAAAAAAAAAAGGAGCTGTGCTAAAAGAGGGACATTGAAAAGATGTATTCTTCAGGGGTGGTGGCCAAATAGGTTATAGTCTGCATTTTGCGATGTGACATTGCATGACAATTTCTGTTACTTTTTTAGATGCTGATGTAATTTGTTCAGTTTTCAAAGCTACAGTTTGATCCAGTGATTTTGCTTAGTTTGAGAGCACTACACTTTTTTTTTAATAATTACTTTTGCTGTACTTATTCTTTCTCTGAAGCATTCAGGAAATTAGATTACCTTTTTCACTTTACTAATAGCCTTTAGTGACCTGGACTAGCCAATGTTTGTTGCAAATGAGAACACCTTAAATGTCTTGCTTTACCATTAAACTTTACAGAGCGTGAACATAAGCTGTGCCACGGTGGCAGTGACAGTTTGTTCCAAAAATGAATGCAGTAGAAATTTTTCACTGTAACTAGTCTGAAATATTTTTAATTGCAAAATATAGTAAGAAGGAAGAAAAAAAAAAAAAGGTAGAGCCACGCAGTCTTGTACATAATGGAATGAGCAAGCCTAGGAGGTGTTATTGATGACAATATTGCTTGCATCAAATTGTTTTGGCTCAGCCTGCCTTTAAAAGCAGTTGTCACATTGAGTTCTCATCTGTCTCTGTCACTTTTCTTCATTTCATTAAGGCACTGCCTGCAAGTTAAGGACAGGATAAGAACACTGGACTGCAGTTTGGTTCCTTAATTCCTTTAGAACCAACATCACTAGCTCTTTGGTAGTGGGCTCCCATTGGAATGTTATACCCTGATTTTAGTAGTGAACCTTCCCTCTTGGAGGTATGCATTGCACAAGGCATCCAAATGCACTGTATTACAAGTTCCAATGATGAATGCAAGTAAAGGAAGAAATTGCAATTTGCCATCTTCTATTTGCAACAGCTGTTGTTTGAAAATATGTGTAGACTCAGGGGTTTCATGTACTTGGAACAGACAGATATTTAGAAAGAGGTGGTTGTCAATAAGTCAGATATTTCTTCACAAGTGATAACACCTGGGAAATTTTCAATTAATGCTCACTTGTCAGACATAGTTCAACAAATTTTGGCCTTTTGCCACATATGTATTAATGAATGTTGCTTTACTTTCCTGTATAAGCCTTGTGAGGCACATAACTGTGCCATTAAGGCAAAAGGTTGAATAGAAAATATAATAGTTGCTTCCCAACAAAATATTTTCAATGTGTAGTTTAGCAAATTAAAGACTGGGGACACTTATATATTACTGTTCATCAAATACTTTCAGCCTGCAGGTTTGTTATTCAGACTAGACTAACCATTTTGCTCTGCTTCTTAAAGAATTCACTCTTACTGTAATTAACCAAATAGGACTTTATTTCATTAGACATTAGGCATATATAGATATATACATATATTGTATATAGTATATATATTAGAGGTTAGCCATATGTAAAGAACTTCTAGTGAGTATGTTGCACGTCAATAAATATGTTGAAACATTACATCTTCAAAGACAGGAAGGATTGTCAGTGGAAATTTAAAGAGGCAGAAATAGCTTTTTCCTACTCCTGAATTGTATAATGCTGCAAAGCCCAATCTTCATATATCCTTATTCATCATTATTAAATACACAACTGATTTGCTGCCAATGCACCCATTTTCCTCTCTTCTGTTATCACCTCTTATCTGAACTGTTGCTCACCTTTGATTCTGCTCTGGCTCACTTGTCTTCTTTAATTCTCTTTCACTTAATGCATGACAAAGATAATGAGGAATAAAACCATAAAAATGGTCACATAAACTTGTTGAGGCTGACAGGATTTGATCTCCTGCAGTCCTGTCTGCGATACAGAAAGATGAAAAAACTGAGCCTGGTTATTTATTTTCTGACAAATGTTAACAAAAAGTAATCACTTTATTACCTTTCTATGAAATTTCAGTCAAGCTTTAAGCAAGCAAAACTCCTTCTGAGTCAACTAGCATGAAACAGTGCAAATTTAAATCAAGTTTGGAGTTAATAATGAGCATGAATATAAATAATATTCTTAATGGGTTTTCTGTTTTTTGCTATAACCACTTAATTATTTCAAAGTCATAAGTGAATATTACCTACACCACTGAAACCCTGAGTGTTACTTAACAAGTATTACAGGAAGCGCAGTAACAATGACGTGTGCAGTCATTATCACATCTGGGTCAAAGAGAAGGAAGAAATAGGAAGGTTTGATGGGAGTACTTTGAGTGTGAAAGTATAATATTTTATCATTAAACTTGAGCCAGATAATTTATTATTCAGTTATGTTCATATCTTCTTTCATGGGAGAGCAACTACATTTTGATCTCTTTTCTTTGTGACAGGGTTTTAAAAATTAGACCTGGAATAAAGCCCATTTTCTTTGTCAAAAGAAGCTGTTTTTTAAACGCCATGCATAAATGCTGTTTTCTGATCCTAAATGAGCCACAATAAGAAGAGGACCCTTATTCCTTGACTTTCTATGGGTGATCTTGTCATTGTCAGCAGTTTTCTGCCCATATCAGCCTAATTCCTGAATTTCCTTACATAAGAAGGATGACCATGGTTTTCTGTACCTGTCCAACAGTGTTTGAAAACTAATGAGAAGAGATAAATCTTTATTTTCTCCACCTCCGACTTTCCCATGCAATTTCTTTTTTTAAATACAAAACTCAAATGAAAATGTTCATGTTAGGAAAATTAATCCAAGATTCTAATTTGGTGGTGTGTATTGGATGTCCAGCTAGTGAAAAGAAAAGGCAGTTTTAATTTTAGTTTATATTTTTATTTTAGACTAGAAGGCAGAAACAACTTATTTTACAGTGGACTTCAAAAGGCTGTGCAATATGTAAATTGTTCATGGATAAATCTTGGCACCAGATTGGTGTCAAGAGCCAATTAGTCTTAACATCTGAAATGATGAACCACTTTTAAACTATAATAAAGAGTAACATTTATGGCATGATATGTAAAACTTTACTGGAGCTGAATATGTGGATCCTGAGCTTTGGGAGGTGGTAGTGTAGGCAATATTTTCCATCCCCTGGAAACTTTGTACCATGAGTGAAATTCCTAGTGGCTGGGAAAAGCACTGACATAAACATAGTGTATCAGCATCAAGCCTGGCTTCTAGCTAAACTCTTAGTGTCTGTCTGTCAGAATGGACACTAAAGACTTTTAATGATTTCTGCCACAGTTGCGTTCATCCTCTCTCATTAGAAAGAGATTACTGTCTGCTTGTGTTGGAGAGTCCTGTCCCTGGAATGGCCATGACTATGTCACATATATCTTAAAGAGACCCTGTCTGGGTGAGCTCAAGCGCAGAGTAGAAATCACATGTACATCACCTGCAAATATGGCTTTGCATGCTCTGCATGTACTCAGTGTAGGCATATTCCCATATTCCCTACATGCATCTGGCCTCTCCAT
Organism: Onychostruthus taczanowskii; assembly: GCF_017590055.1. Lineage (NCBI taxonomy): Eukaryota > Metazoa > Chordata > Aves > Passeriformes > Passeridae > Onychostruthus > Onychostruthus taczanowskii. The sequence goes on from NW_024498540.1 coordinate 1,608,031, forward strand.
TCTGTCTCAATGAGTGGAGTACCTGCATCAAGATGCTCTCACATAAGTTGTAAGCTCTGGTTTTAGTGAGGGAGGAAAGCAGGACTCTTTGAAGGGGATGGTTCTTGGCTGTGGAACTTATTTCTTTTTCTTCTTCAGCTCAAAGTGATGTTAGTGTGTTGCTTTTCAAAACCAAACCATCTCTTTTTGTCTGTGAGACAAGGATGTGCTGAAAGGAGTAAGGTCACTCATGCAAGGACTCAGCAACCCATTGGCTCAATTTGGCAGTTAAAAATACAGCCATTGATGCCTTAGCAAGACAGATAATTAGTACAAGAGCCTAAATAAAATATTTGAGATATATGTTTTAGCAAGGATTTTCTGTAAAAAAAATAGTTTAGAAGATTTTTCATATGTGGATCTATCAAAAGAGTTTTTTCCAATGTTGATACATAGACAAAAAATGTTATGGTCTTCTAACTATCTTAGAAACATTCTAGTTAAACATAAAATCTGTTTCTTACAATTGTATGGTTTTGTTTGAGTTTTTTTGTCCCTAATGATTTGAGGGAATGAGGTTTTAGAGAGAATGTCAAGGAGATCAAAGTCTTAGTGGGAAGGAGTTCCACTTGTCCTGGTGAAATCCTGAATTTGGTAACATAACCTAATCATACATTATTTATATTATAATGTCATTCAAATATGCATCTCTCTTAATGATTTTTCCTAAATCTGCTGTATTTCTAAGAAGTGGACATCTATTTACTATCTTACTATGAGTGTCATCTCTGTTGAACATACCCACATGTTGAACTTATGGGTGTGTTCAACAGAGATGAGCTAAGAACAAAGTCTTTTTTCTGCCCAAACCGTAGCCTTTTATATATTGCCTTCTTAATCTTGCTTTATTAGAAGCAGAAGAAAAAAAATATGGGGGAAAAGGCTTGACATCTGCATTTCTTTTGTCCACATGCCCAGCCCCTAATGCTGTTTCTGTGGACTCAGAAAATAACTAGGTTCTTTCAAATTGCATCATTATTACTACAAGTATAAAATCCCTGTTTGTCATGGAGATTACTCTGAAAACAATCAAAACCCTGTCATTCTCAAGGTCCATGACTAGAGGACAGAGACTGTGCTATGGAAATATATAATGCTGCATCTTCTAGTGTAAACAGGAATTAATCTTTGATGTATTGCACATATTAATCATTATCCAAATAGCAATTCCACAGTAATGCAACTGAAAGAGGCCTAAAGAAAGGAGTCCATCTACCATTAAAGTGGTTATTGATTGAAGGTTAATGTTGTGTGTCTGGGAGATCACTCTGCATCCTTCATTTAATCAAATAAGTACAGAACTGAATGACTGACTAAACTGCTTGGCTAGCTGTTCATCTTATTCAATATGGGATATCAACATTGATTGTTTAAAGTAATCCGGTGGCTAAAAATCTACAGCTCTGTGTCAACTGGAAATAGCCATGTACTCATGCATACCTACCAAAAAAAACCTTAATACTTTTTTTACTTTGTTCACATTCAAGCTGTTAACTTCAATTGCTTATTGCACTCTAAAAAAGGTATCACCTTTTTTTTTTTCCCTGTAAACAGAATAATTTTTATTCTATCATATGGTACTGTGCATTTCTGTATGGTATTCATACAAAAGAGAATGACAAGGCTGGATAAATGCTCCTGAGTGATGGAGAGATAGAGGTAGCCTAGGGAGGATGCTCAGAGATAGGAAGGTTCAGGTGATATTCAGGCAGCAGCTATGCAGAGCCTTCAGATAAATGCCAACCCAAGCAATGACTACACAGCACAGGAGGCACAGGGAGGCTGCTAAAAAACAGGCAGTGGAATTAGAGCTAGGTTCCCAGAATGACAAAATTACAGCACAGGAGGCACAGGAAGACTGCTAAAAAAACAGGCAGTGGAATTAGAGCTAGGTTCCCAGAATGACAAAATCAAAACATTTTCTTAGGACCACAGATTGTGCATAGGTAGCTGCTCCAGTCAGGAAAATGATTGAGTTGCTGAAATTACACTGGGGGGTGAGGCTGGGGCAGAACTTCAACTGCTTGTGGCAGAGTGGGAAAGGTTTGTCTTTTATTTCTCTTCCGTCTTACTAGTCAGTCAGAATTTTCTATACTGTCAAAGTAGAAAGGGATGATGAAGAGCTAAAATCTAATCACATAAATTAAATGGCTTAGTCCCTAAATGCTGAAGGATTACACAGGAGTTAACACGGCATTTCAGAGCACATAAATGAAAAGCCCAATTAAAGTCTGCATAAAGTAGGTTGTGTAAATATCATACCAGTCTAGGACTTGACAGTGTCAACTTGTCAGCTGATATTTCCTCTGCTCTGATATATTCTCAGTGGATTGACGATTCATTTCTCTGTTTTTCTAGCTTAGACCTGACCTTTATTCTACAAGGGCCAAAATGAATTGTGGTGCAATCTTCTAGAAACTTCAGTAGTAAATGTCTTGTGTGTTACTGTTAACACATAAAGAAAGCCATGCAAAGAAGTGATTCTAAATTAGTATTTTGTTACCATCTTTTTGTTATGTAGTCTGAATTTGAGCTTTTAAGCTATATTATACTAAAGTCAGTGACAGTTTAAAAATTGCAAAAAAAAAAAAAATTATCCTCTTATCCTTTGTGGCAATAATAACTAGTCTGTATAATATGAATGTCATATGCTGTGCATCTTTTGAGGAGTTTAATTGTCGCATGACATAATTCCCAGAACACTAAACATTATTCTGTCAGAGTAAAGAACCTATTTCTATTTACAAGGTAATGAAACCTTCTCTCAAATAATCAACAAGCTAATGAGACTTTCTGAATGACCCTTGACTATATGTTGGTTATTCTTGTAATTTAGATCAAACACTGCTGACAAATAAATCAGAAAATCCTTAATAGAATGTAAACATTCAAACAGGAAAAGAGAGAAGAAATTAGTTGAAGCCAGAAATGAAAAGAAAAGGACAAAGGAGTTCTAAATGAAGTTACTCCAGCCAAGATGATTGTGTAGGAGGCAGAAATGCACTGCATTAATGTCTATTGATTCAAGCACAATAAAGGCATAATAAAGTTTCTCCCTGATAGCTTACTGAGCTATATAAAGGCTTTCCAATGGACAAAGTAGCAATGTTTTTCCTTAAAAGTGTCTGAATTCAGCATATTCTCTCCTTTTCTGTACTTGCTTGCTCAAATATCTGGTGTAGAGCATGAAATAATACGAACAGCCTCAGAGGTTCCTTTGCCTTCACATGGCCTGTAAAACAAGCTTTTCAATGTTCTTCATGAGGGAGCAGCATTATAAAGACCAACAAAGTCTCCAAGGAATGTGTATGATATCTGAGTACATTTTCTAAGATAGATGCAAAATTAAATATATAGAGTTTATAGAATGCTTCCTCTTTTTTTTTTTTTTTTTTATATATGCATCTGTAATGTAGCATGAGTAGAGCTTTTGAAGGGGAAAAAGAAAAGAAAGAAAGAAAGATAGAAAATTACATTTGAAAATATTGACACGAACTTGGCCACTCCCTTCTCCATGATATCTCTAGGGACTGGATTCCAGGACTTCCTTCTTTCCCACACGGCCTGTTTTTCACCCTTCTTTCTCTTTTTGTCATTGCCAGTTATCCCCTGTCATCCCTCATATTCAGTGCAGTTATGGATCGTGCTGCCTCTCCTGCTTTTATGTGAGCACACTCAGAATGCAGGAAACAGTCATCCCAGCAAATGGCTAGTTGGTTCTGCAGCTGAATATATGGGAGAACAGAGAGCAGCACAAACTGAAGAGAAAGTGTTTATGGGGATACCTAGAAACTCTGGACAAAGAACATTCTTATATAGATGATATTAGGGTCACATCCTTATTTAGAAAAAATGCTTAATTTCTTTACCAGTATGATGACTTTGGTATAGGAATGCTTCATTAACAAATCTCATCAAATTAGGATATCCATTCATAGGAGAAATAGAAGAAAAGTCTATGGTTTGGTATTTTATTTTTAAATTTTAAAGGAAGTAGTAACTAGTTATTAACATACATTTTTTAGTGTATTAACCTACAATTGTCAGTGTTTACTTTTCTGGAGAAAATTTCCCTCATATACAGTTTCAAAGCTAAGTTTCTTGTATTTTATGCATGCAAGCTTCTGCCTGTTTCATGTATATATTTTGCACAATGATGTGTTATTCATTTCTCAAGACACTGGAGGGTATTATATATCAAACAAAGGGTTTGGTCATTACCTTGATACATTAGATTCATTTTGCTGGTTGTGAATGTTATGGTTGCTACAGCTGCGTGAATCACAAGCATATTTTAAACAAGAACATAAAAAGTTAATATTTTTAATACAGTGGTGTTATCCTGTGGCCATTTGTCTGTGTTCTTGAGCATTCTCTTTAAATGTGTGGTGCATGATAGTCAGTTGAGCAGAAATGAGATTAGTTTTCCTCAGCAAGGGTAGAAGTATCTGTTATGGCACACTCAGAACAGGAAAGACAGGAACCTGTTGGAACGGGTTCAGAGGAGGACCATGAAAATGATCCTTCTGTGAGGAAAGGCTGAAAGATTTGGAGTTGTTTAGCTTGGAGAAGAGAAAGCTCCACTGAGGCCTTATAGCAGCCTTTCAGTATCTTGAGGGGCCTTACAGAAACAATGGGAACAAATGTTTTATCAGGGGCTGTTATGATAGGACAAGGGGCAATGGTTTTATTTGAAGGAGGGCTAGACTAGATATAAGGAAGAATGTTTTTATAATGAAGGTGGTGAAACACTGGAATAAGCTGCTCTGAAAAATGGTGGTTGTGCCATCTCTGGAAGTGCTCAAGACTAGGTTTAATGCTGCTCTAAGCAATGTGATCCAGTTGAAGATGTTCCTTTTGATTGCAGGGAAATTTGAATTAGATGACCTTTAAAAGTTCCTTCCAACCCAAAATATTCTATGATTCTATGATAAGAACAATTTTTCAGCAGATAATGAGTAGCTCTTTTCCTGCACATGCCTTGAGCACAGATGGAGCTCTGGGCTGAAGGAAGTGCAATTTCCAGATGAAGGGTGGAGAACAAACACCATGAGACTCTGAGTCTTTGGCCTGTAAACTCTACTGCCAAATTTGAAACTGACAAATTTTAACCTCTCTTACTATGAAAGTAAACTCTCTGTTTTGAAAACGATTCAATTATGTGGAAAGAGATTTGTGATCCATGACACCCCTTCTGAATCCTCTGTATGATACAGAGGCATTGGTCAAAGTCTCAGTAGCTGAGTTGTTGCCAAGGGAAAAATTGTAAGTAGATAATGACTCAGTACACCAATAGCTCACATACTGCCTGTACTGTCTTAGGAAAACGTGGTTGTGAGAAGACAAAACAAGGAATGAAACTCAACATGTGAATAATATTATTTGTGTTCTGGCTTTTCTGAGACAGTGAAAGATGTCGTGTTAGTAAGATCAAAAGCATTACAGAAATATCCGCATTTATTTATTTATTTATTTATCACCAAAAAAGCCTTTAGACAGGAAAGAAGATGAGGATTTTTGGGGGGATGGGAAATTTGGCTTGTTTGGGGGGAGGGGTTGTTGTTTGGGGTTTTTTTGGTTTTGCTTTGTGTTTTAGGGGATTTTTTTTTTTGTTGTTTGGTTTAGTTTTAGGGGGGGTTTGTGTTTTGCTTATTTTCTCCTTTTTACGTTTTCATAGCTTAAATATAATTTGCTTTCATCTCTGATTTTCTCTCATCTGCATCATCATTAAATTTATTGTTGCTGTGGTCTTCAGATTTGTTTTTACAAAAAAAAGCTTTTGGCAACTCATACAAAGAAATTACCAAGACCATGTACTGCATTATTAAAGAATTTTGTCTGAGAGGAAAAGGAGATACTATAATGCATGTTATACTACAGGGCTGTTTATCAAGAAAATTGGTAGAACATACAAGAGCCTGAACAATGTTATTTCTCTTTGAAATTAGCTGTACTTTAGCAAGAGTTTGGACAGGTGGTTTTTTGCCCAACCTATATTTTTCTGAGGAAAATACTTAAAATGTATGGAGGTCATATTTATGCATTTATGGTGCTTTATGTCAAGAAGTAAAAAGTTCCCTTTGCTACATCTGAACGTATGTCTTTCAACACATACGTTCTACCTTTCAGAATCATTAATAACCTTCCTACTGTAAATTCCGTAATGGGTAGAATGGTATTTAGCTCTCTTCTAGGATTCTCAAGTGAATATTCTCTTCCAAAACCTACAAGACTTCTGAAGACACAAGCTGAGTAAATATGTAAAGTCTTGATAAGATTCCTGATTTTGCATAAAGAAAGGGTATATTTAAAGGCAGAGTTTGAAATCCATTGGAGTTGGTAGGTCATTAAGCTAGGTTGGACTCTGAAGTCAGTAAATATTTTGCCGGGATTTTAATACCTTGTTTACCATTTTTGTGAATTCCTTACTGAGTCTTACGGTTCCTGCTGCTTCTGCTCTCCTGAACTGGTTAGAAAGGAAAATAAAACCTGGAATCCTGCAGAAGGTGTTCAGGTTCTTGTAACAGTAAATGTTCAGGTGACTAATTGTCTCTCTTTCACAAATAAATCCTGTTCTCTCCAGATGATTTTATGGCAGTGAGATGCCTAATGAAACAGAGTGAGAAATATACTGACAAAGGTTTGGAGGAGGAAAAGAACGTGAACTATATTCTGTTTTAAAAATAAAGAAGCATTTGAAGTGTATCAGTAGGAACAGGCAAGAGAGAAGAATAGTGCTGGATGAACGTGAATTGCTGGGAAGTTACCTGTAAGTGTTAACACTAAACTTGTTCTTGCCTTAGTTGGATTCTTATTCTTTCTTATTACTGTGCTTGGAATTGCCTTTACTGCTTAACATTAATTTGTCTCTACTATATTTTTGTTATATATTTCTATTAAGAGTGCTGCAGAATTAATGGTGTAGAGACCTTTAGTGAAACTACCTTTTAGAATCCTAAATTGAGTACAACATCTCACAGCCCATCACTTAAAATTCCTGTCTTGCCATATTAATGAGTCTCAGACAACATTAATGCACCTGGAGGACATGGGTCTCAAAAGTCCAAGTGCAACATAAAGGAGATGGACATTCATTTGAGTCTTAGAGCCCCATGGGACCTTACAGGTATAAACTTGGCTGTAAATTGACAAGCAACCTTGCTTGTCCTCAGGCTGTCTGAAATTTATGAGAAGAGAACTTTGTAGTGTTTTGAGGAAAAAAACCCCAACAGTCTAATGGATTTCCATTTGTTTAAAATCTGACTGTGGAACTGTGTTCTGTGTGCATACTTTGTCTTGCTATGGGATATAAGGTGAATTTAAGCCCACTGGCTATAGATTTTCATAGCAAGACAACCATGCTTCTACACTGCTCCATACTGACCAACATATATTAAACAGGTACCATGTGGGTTTTTTAGAGGGAGATTAATGTATAACTATGTAAAACCTTTTCATGAGCATTAGTGAATTAAGGTGTTCTGTTTTGTTTTCCTGCAAAATACAAGGAGTCTCAAACAGTCTACTCGTTTCTCTTTTGGAAAACAGGAAAAAAAATCTTTAGAAAGCAGACTGAGGGATTTGTCTTGAGTGCTCAAATAAGTACTCTAGTATAACCCTCAAGTACCCTGCAAATGTTGACAAGCTCCTTCCTAAAGATTAAACCATTGTTTAGTAGTCACATAGTACTGAATTAACAAGGACCATCCAGAAAAATGTTTTTTCAAAGCCAATGCTGTAAGATCAAAATGTATTAGCTTCCTTTTTCAAATTTGTTTTCTTCTGATGATTTTCTGTGCTTTTGTCCTCTGCCAGAAGCAAATCAGAAGCTATTCCAATTGACAGTAAATCTGATGCCATGTCAATAAAGAACACAAGCACAAGAGGTTTCAGGTAAAACTAGATTGCTTTCATTCAGATAATTATCACTTGTCCATCAGAACAAAACTTGCCCTACTTTTATGTTTCTTGAGTAGGACATTGGAGTGGGACACTGTTCCATTGACTTTTTCCTGAGTTTTGGGCAAGTCACTTCCTTATTATCATTAATTACAAATATAATTGCACTTAACTTCCTATTTAGAGATTGGTAAAGGGAAAGTGCTATGTAGTTGTTTAGTTTTATTTTTAGATTTTAATCTTAAACCTCCTTTAAAATAGTTTCATGGTGTATGTAACTCATTACAAAGCACAGGTAGTTTTATGGAAACTGTCACAGAATTTTACCTAGAATTTAATACAGTTGGAATATATGATTGCAGAAATCAGTAGAAGACAGTTTGATTTTTCTTTCTTTTCCTTTGAACAATCAGTTGAATCGGTAAACCAGATAAAAAGGAAACCAGGATCAACATCAGTGGAGATCCTTTACATTACAGCTGGATCTCTAACAATGAGACTTCTGAAATTCTCTTTCATATTCTGTTTAAGACACTGATTTGTAACTTGATTGTCTTAGGTTTGGCTCTGCTACACACATCTTGTATGAGTTTTGACAAGTTGTTTGGTTAAACTTTGCTTGTGTTACATGGTTTTCATTCATAAAATTGTGATATAGATGATTATTTTCCTGTTTGATGTACAACCCTTGTACTGCAACAGACAATGCTGGTAAATAGGACATATGCTTGTGAAGGACACTCTTCTGAATTGAAATAGAGCAAGTGAAAATAATTATGAGATTTCAGGAACATGGTTTCTACCAGATCATCAGGCAGGAGGGATTATAAAGTACTTCTTCCTGAAAAGAGATTCATACCAGAAAAAAAAAACCCTACAGAATCTATTTTTCAGATTTCAAAATGCTTTTCCTTTTTAGAAAAACTTTTGTGGAAAGTTTCACATATTGTATTTTTTCTATGCAGTTTATCTGTCACTAACTGAGATATAGAAATGTAGAATATTAGTCAATTCTAGATTTCTCTGCATTTTGATCAAGGAAAATTTCTCCATAATCATGAATATTTGGAAGATTTAAACAGAAAACAAAAATAGAATAAACAGAAAAGAATAGTTTGTAGAGCAAACATAAAATATTTCCTGTTGTGAATGTCCCTTAGACTCTACTAGAGAAGTTAAAAAGCAATTGCCCTGCAATATCTAGGACTGCTGGTCCTAATGTAGTCATAGGAGATCAGCACAAATGAGCACTATGAATATTGTCTAGGCCAGGATGAAGAAAATCATTGCAAAATGAGTCTAAACTGTTGTCCTTTCCCTCAAAATGCTCCAATGGCTTGAAAGTATCCATAACTCTGAGTGTCTGGATTTCTTGGAAAGACATATTTAAAGCTGACAATAAAGAAAAAAATATGGATGCAGGATAATCTCCATGTTTCCACATTAACACTCAGGATGGTTGACTAAGTAATGACAAGTGGGGTTTCACTTGCAATACGTAACACAGTGTTTATTCAAATGAACATGTAGAGTATGTGAAGTGCACCCCATAATATAAAATAGAGATTTTTATATTATTCCTTTTGTATCTATCAGCTTCATAGTTTCATTTGCCTTTGGTATAAAAATTCCCTTTTAAATGTCTGTCGTTTGCCTTCTAATGTACACTAATGCTTTGACTTCCTATTGCACTGGACAGTTTTGAGTTGGTGTAACACTGGTGAAAGTAATGATGATGTTGTCTCTGAGAATGGAAAAGCTCAGTAGTAACTCGTGTACCAAGTCCTACCTTTTTTCTCAGAAATTTTGTCCATCTTGAACTGTGCATGGTAAAAGTTTGACCATCAAAATAAAACACACATGTGGTAGAAGCCATCTCCAACATTTTGCTTTCTAATAGTGAGATTTTGGCTTTTTTCCAATTCAAATGAGCAAAGTTACAATTATTCTTTATTATCCAGAGAAAAAACAAATGGTGAATCATATCTTCATATCCTAGAGTGTGATATAATACATATAGAATTTTGTTTGTATGCTGTATGCATATGTTTATTATGCTGAAAGCTGATTACCCAATTTCTTCTAAAGTCTTTCAAGGCACTGTGCCAGCCCTTCCTAAAGTTTGCAAGCATATTGTTTTTGACAGTCAGGAGAGTTTGAGATTTCTGTATTAATTACTCTGTTTATATAAAAATGAGCTTTATAACATTTGTGTATTCCCATTATATGTATTTTAGAAATTACAGAGTAATTACAGCAATTGCTTAAACTGCATGTGGTGTTTAATTTAATTTAATAAGATGCAGCTACATAATTTTTCACATCTCATAAAACTAAGTATGTGAGACAGTGAAGTCATAATGAAGTGTTGTAACAGTATATAACACATAGAGTTCTAAAAATATTATTCATTTACTTAATAGTAATAATTCATATAGTTAAGAAATATTGGTGTATTTGTCTCCATATAATTTGTAAAGAATGTGAATGATTATTGCTTCTCACTTTGTTACCTTATACAAAGAAATGCGTGTTATTTTTTTCCTCCCACATAGGGCAGAGCCTTTACCAGTATGAGTCTGGTAATATTAGCTCTAGCCTGTGGTAATGCATTTTAGTAAGCCAAAAGGGGTGGCCATTTATCAGACTTGACAAGTGGTGGCTGAATAATAACTTTCCTGTAATGCAGACACTTTCCTGAATGTTTAAGTGCTGATGGTTTGAACATTACAGTTCACCAAATTTTAATTGATTTGAGGTTCACTGATTCACTGACCTCTAAGTAAGTGCCAGAACATACTGGGGGTTTTATTTTCTTTGAGCTGTCTATGCAGATGAATTTACAGTCAAGTTTTTGATCCTCTACTGTCCTATAGGTACCCCAGAAATGTACTTCCTGCTCAAATTTGTAAAGTCTTCTCTGCACAAGAGACTCACAATCCATACATCCAAAAGTACTGGTTTGAGCTGTGTGTGAAGTACAGGAAATGTAAACATTGCATAGGAAGGGAAGTGCTTGAACAATGAGACGTAATGTTTCTCAAGTCTTCTTTGCATGACTTAGAAGTGTAGGTTTTACAGCTAGGCAGTTTCAGAGTAAGGATGAGATTATAGAATCTGGCATGGGTTTGAGCTAATTCTGCACAATTATTGCCAAAGTGTGACTGGCAGCCTGATCAATGTTTTCATTTTCCTCTCATGCTTCATAGCCATAATTCAAGAGTTTGTGAAAGGGTCATGGAAACTTGCAGCTATGTCCTTTAATTTCTGAACCAAGAAGTTCCATTTGTGTTTCTTTCTTTTTTTTCTTTTTTTTTTTTTTTTTTTTTTTTTTTAAGCTTTCTGCTTTACATGCACACAATTTCCCCAGATATTCTGGGGGTTTTCAGCTTCTTGGTTTTTTTTTTTCTCATTTTGACTTCAAGACATGTAGACAGTCCTCCTCTTAATTTCAAGGAGAAATGAGAATAAAAGCTCTTCTGTGCTCTGCGACCATATAGGAAGCATTGTAGTGACAAATACTTCTTACTGAACAAAAAATATAAGCAAAAAAAGACAGTTTATTTTCTGTTTCAAAGTAATCACTCAAAAATTATGTGCTTTCTTCAAAGGCATCAGTGAAGAATGAAAAAATCATAAAAATAAATTAATGAATGTATTTCTATTTTCTTGTTGTAAATTATTTCCTTGTATGCCATCATTTGTGTTTGGAAAAGGCATTTTATATAATATTTTATGTTTAAATTGCAGTGATCTATAATGTTTTTTCTAGAGGGTTCTAGACCTTGTTGTCCAAGTGAGATACCTCAAAGTAAATAACAGGCATTTGGGCAATAAATGAGAGGCCTAAATATTGTCATTTTATTCATCTAAGAGCCAGGTAAAGGAAATATGGCAAAATAATTTGCTTTGTATTTTTATTGAAGATATAATAGCTTTAGAAATTGTTAGAAGAAACAAATTCAAACAGAAATAGATAAGAAGTGCTCATTATATTATGACTTTTCATAGCTACTTTCTGGAGAACAGTGCAGTCTTTTCTTCTTCTCCAGGTCTTCAAAGGATGAAATATTCAAAGGGTGACAATATTCATAAAGACCAGCCAGTTACACAGAAATTTCTTACACTGATAAGTAAGAAACGGTTACAATAGTGAGTACCCAAAATAAATCAAAACCGCAATTTAGACATTTAATTATTCCTGCAGCATATGAAACTTTTCCTAGCTGCATAAAATCTTTGCTTTACTCAACAAAACTGCTTTAGTTATTTCTGTCTGCTTTGCCAGATACTCATGCTGCTTAATGAGTTAATGTGTATATTCATGACATTTATCATTAACCAATCATTACAGAATATATATATATGCATACATATAATGGAATAGCTGTAATAAGTTTGCTATTTCTTTGCCAGTTATATATGTTTCAGATATGAGAAAAATACTTTCATATTCTTCTTTTCCTGTGTATTAATATACTTTGGCTTGCATTTTAGTGGCTTTTGACTTTTTTTTTTTCCTCTTGACAGCAACTGAGTGCTGTGTGTGCTGACTTAAACATTGTGTACTAAAATTCACACAGGACTGGAGATAGTGGACTTCATGATACAATAAGTCATAATTAAAGTCTATTTGATATTTACCTACCACTGGAGAAGGGTCCAAGACAGGCAGTTTCATTTGTTGCCATTCAGCAAGGGGCTCAGGAATGAGTTGAATCTCTGTAAGGTGAGATGAGTTGAACCTCTGTAATGGCTCACAACTGGAAAGTAAATAAGAATGATTTTCATTCGTATTAAAGTACTGTGCACAGTGTTTTTCACATTTTTATACACAAAATATACCAAAGAGAAGAAGAAATATGTGATGGAAAAAATGCATATTTTATTGAAGCTAAAGGATTTGGCTGATTTTCCAAACTGTTAGTATGCTGGATAAATAAAGTGAAAAACTCTGAGTATATAACTAAATACATGTTTAAAGATCTGTTTCCAATACTCTCTTTCAAAGCTACCTGATCTGACCCAATTCTAAAAAACATCAATTTTATCTAGGTAAATAAAATATATTTTTAAAAAAAAGAGTGAGATCCAGGGATGTAAAAAGTATTTTACAATTACTCCTTTTTTATTTTTCTCGCCCTATACGAACCAATATAATCTCTATATACTACCTGGAATCTAAATTCCAGTGGGAAAAAGTTTCTGATAAATTCTACTTTACCTTTATACTCACTTCTTGTTCTATACTGTAAAGTGACATGCAGGCTAGCTGTGCTGCAAAATAGTTTTACATCCATGGTTTGTGCTATTGCATATTGTGTTTTAAGCTGTTGTGAGACAATTGCCAAAATAACACCAGTCTGTGTTGGTAATGGGCTTGAACATGTGTTTCTGTAACTTAGCTTTGATTTTATATTTCATATTTTGGTAATATCTTGACTTTTAGGTATTCTATTCTGCTTTAAACTTGTGTAGATATATATATATATATATATATGTATACATATGTGTGTGTGTGTATATATATGTATTATATATGTCTTCAGTGCTTGTAATATACTGATAGTACTGTTTATAATTTTAATTTATACACTATATACTCTTATCGATATAAAACAGTTCCCATTATGAGCATGGAGATGTACTGCTATTCATACTGACAAATAATCAGTTCCTTAGTCAGGGAAATTTTGACAGTGAAGTCTGACCTAATGAGACTTTACTCTGAAGATTTCCTTTGTATTTAGACAAATATTATTGTACTTTTTAAAGACTCTTGAAAAGGTGTGAAAGTCACTGACCAAATGATCGAATAGGAAAAATGTTAATGTTGGTGTCTTAGTTTTATTCCTTTTAATTTATGTGAAATAATTTTCTTCTGTTCTTGAAAAAACAGATTGTCTAAGTTCGTTTCATATGCTAGAAGTTCATAAGAGGAATCATTAACACTTTATTCTGAGAAAGATGATAACACCAAATTCAACTTTTCCAACGGGGATGCTATCCTGCTATATTTTTTGAACTGATTTAATGAGCTCCAGCACTATTTTTCATGCCGAGTTCAGGTTTCATCTGTGAAAGCTGGTAATGTGTGGTAATGTAACAAATAAAGCTGTAAATAAATTTCATACCCCAGCTTTTCTTTTTTGATCATAACAATATCAAATACTGCCCTGAGAGAAATGTTCTGTCAAATCTTAGTAGCCTGGGTGAATATGTCCCAACAAGCTCCTTTTTGTCTGACCTTTCAGAAGCTGGTAGATTTCCTATACCTTTTTTCTATACCTATATTCTGTAAGTCTTAATAATTACAGAAAAAAAACAAGGGAGAGTTTAGTCTGCTCTCTAAAAATGAGATTGAAAGGCTATGATTTCTTTTTCCCCAACCTACAACTAGTCCAAAAATAGTTTTCCCTTATTCTTAAGGAATAAAGGAAAAAAATCACTAAAATTGAGAGTAAGCACAGTTTCATGCAAATAACATTTTCTGAAGTTTTATGAGTGATAACTCTTCCTACATAACTAATTATCATTTCCTTAGTGAATCCTACCTCATATGGGATTGAAAAAGAAGAGCAATGAAGTCTCTTCTCTGACTGGACTGTGGCAGTGCCTCAGGAAGTTGATGCACATTGTGATATGCACTTCTTGCTCTTCCCCTGATGTGCCTTCACACTGGAATAAGGGGACTTACTGCACCCTGTTTTGATTAACCACTTAATTCTGAACCCCTTTTGAGGATGTCTTTATTCACTTGCAATCTGGTATGCACAGCCTGAAGCCTTTTTTTGTTCTATTCCTCCCTCAGAGTATCTTCTAGGGGTCAGGCTGTTCCTTTCTGCTGGAAAGGCTCTTCACTGCTAGAAGATTTTTCACAGAAAAACTGCCTGTGTTAGCTCTGCAATGTTGCCAAAGATTAGGACATTGTGAAAAAAAGGGTGTGATTTGGGATCTCACTGAATTATTTAGATGCTGTTCAGCTTGCTGAGATACTTTTTTGGCTCCTTTTTGGAGATTAGATAATTCTACAGACCCATACATGATCTGATAACAGATTTGCTGTTTGTAAACTCCAGATGTTTTATAATACAGGAAAAAAAATTCTTTGTTAAGAAAATAACATATTAGTTAGTTAACACCACTCAAGCTGGCTTCTTTGTCCTTCTCCATTTTAAGTGGAATGACCAGGTAATCTAAACCTCAACCCCTTCCTAGTCCTTGATTTTATAAATAATATTTACACTATTAGAATTTAACATCCTATGTAGACCAAGAGAGATTTGTTTAGGCAATAGTCTGGAAAGAATAAAAAATTTATGTTTTTCAGCATAAGACTAGAACTAGTCTCTAGGTTTGGGATGAAACAGTTCCACTGGTGGCAGTCCTATTAGGCAGCAGTCTCACTCATTCTGTCTTCATCTGAATGTAACATTGAATGTCAACATCCTCAGCTGAGATGACAGCTTGACTTTGGGTGGGTAGACAATGTATTTTTCTACCATAATTTTTTTATCGATGTTCAGCTACACCCTCAGAGAAATTTTTGAAAAGCAAAGAAGAAAACATAAGGATTCTTGACTGTAGAGATTGTTTGCTTTTTATACTCTCAAGGTGCTATGAAGATGCATATGCTTTTAAAAATCATTACCTGTCAGGAGAAAAATTGCTCCTGTCATCTCTTTGTGTGAGCTACCTTTTTTGTTTTGAGGTGTAGAATTATGAGACTAATGGAGAGCAGTGCAGGGTCTGACATGGGTATTAAAGGCCATTATTTTCTTAGGTTAGCGGATGATAAGAATTATGACTACACATGTTGATAATTGTAAAACCTTGGTTGCCTTCTTTCCCCTTTTCCCAAACTAATCACTGAATCTGTCTTATTTATTGTAATCTGCTTATAAGAAACAGTGAAAAAGCTGAAGCCAGTAAAGCAGGAAGACTTAGCTTATCAATTTGACAATTTTCAGCTGTAGATGTACAAGAAAAATTGAACTATAACTACCATGAAAGATCTATAATAATTGACAGTAGTTTCCAGAGAGTATATACAAGGTTGGTTCTCTGGTGAGTACTAGATATGTAAATTGATTAATTGGGTGTTTGTTGGCTTGTTTTTTTTACTTAATATATTTACATTATTATGTCTATTTATATGACTTTTTAAAACTATTTTCTTTTTCATATGCTCCTTATTTCCATAGGAGAAGGGCTGACAGCATTTTAAAAGTGTACCAAAGGAAGCAATAACAAGAAATGTAATTTCTTGTAGATGATTTCTTTTTCGTTGTTTTTTCATAGTTTATCTAGAGATACTAGAAGGAATAAAATTATTCTGCCTAAATATAATGGAGCTGATAAGTATATAGCATTTAATACAGCAGCTGAGAGTTTAGAACAAGCAGTTAGAAAGGATGCTTGAATAATGTAGCATCATTTCAGAATTAGATCAGGAAATTGGAAGTCAGAGTTCCTACGCTTGTCTTTCTTGGAGATATTGGATAAAAACACTTGAACTTGCTTAATTCTGTAAGGTAATGAACTGTTATTATGTATCTAAATGATGCTTTGTTAGTTTGCTGACTATTGGGAGATGCATGTAACCATTTGAGATCTTAAGATGGAAGTCTTCCCTCTACCCTTGTGTCCCCACAAGTTTAGGAAGAGAATCATTCTCTCTCTCTCAAACTGGTGATATTTTAGTGATTATTCTTGGTTTTTTGCATGCCTTAATGGAAACCTGACCCTTTTCTTAATATTAATTTGTATAAATTTAGCCCGTGTTCCACCAAAAGTGCCTTGACTCTAAAGGCTGGTTGCTGGAAACAGTGCTATTCATTGCGTGTATTTCACACAGTACATAACTGAAGTTGTGCTGGCTCCACTTGCATGTGCTGGTGGATGGCTGAACTGACCGGATGTGGATTAGACATAATTTTGGAGGCTGAACAAGTTAACAAACAGCTTCCAGTTAACAAATAAGCTATTAAAAGCCTGATACCTGCCCTGAAAGCAGATGTCAGTATTGGAAGACCAGGAGGAAAACACAAGTGTTTTCCAGTGTGGTTCTTCTGCCTAAATTAAAGTGCTTGATGTGCTCTTTGATCTCTTCTGTTGGTTCACTATAAAGGCCTTCTCTTTAGTACATTCAACAACGTGGTAATCTACCACAGGTAGCAAAATGAATATTAAGTATTCCATTCCTAACACTGGACTCAGATGAATGAAGTTGGATACTGACTTTACAGCTTCTAAGAAGGAAATCAGTATTGTCTTTTCCAGAATCTGGACAGAAGGCTAGTCTTACTTCAACCGTCTTTTTTTGCTTGGTGATAACTGGTTAAAAAGAATGAAAATATTTTGTAGTGGTAACTTACATTCTTGCTCTTTTTTTTTTTTTCCCCACAACTGGAAATTGTGAAAAGTTTTAGCTTTTGTAGGAATGAATGTAACTTGAGAGATAAGAGCAGCTCTGAAAAAGTCTGTCTGCAAGACGTAACCTATTAAAGATCCAGTTGAATCACAAAAGTCATGTTCTTGATGGATATATTCAAAACAGTGAAAGAAACTTCTACTATATGTGGGATATTGGAGAGGGGAAAGGTTCTAAGCATTTTAAAATCAGATATTTGATAAAATCTTGCATTCTTTATTTAGCAGTTTGGAATTTACTTGGAATTTACTTGGAATTTTTCACGAGTGAAAACAAGAAGAAAGAACCTCACCTGCTATAAACTGCCAGGGCTTCACTGAAGCCAAACACAGTGTTTAAAGCAGCTGAGGAACTGACTGCTGCTTTCAAAACGGAGGCTGGTCTTTATCCTGCCATTTTATTTAATTATTAATTAATTAATTAATTAATTTAAATCTATGCAGTTCTATTACACTGTCTATTGGAACCAGAATGCCTTATTCTTAAAGTATTTTTTGGTCAAAGGGGGAAGAGTGCTGCGATTTTCTGTGCAGATGGTAGAAGTACTGTACAGTAGAATGGAGTGGAGTGTATCTATTAATCTCATCTAAAGAAGCAGACAGTGAAGAGGTTCAGTTCTGTGGCAGCCTAACCATTAACAGCATCCCAAACTTGGTTTTATTTCTTTACTTTTTTTGGACTGAAAACACTGGAGCTAAGATTTATTATGTCATTGTCGTCTCTGCCTTTCCTCTGTCTCATCTGTATTCTTTACAGAGTCTATAAACATGGGCTGTCAGCAAGCTAAACCTGTCAGATTTCCACTTCCCCCCTCCTCCGCCTGCTACTATGCTGCCCGAGAAACAGCCCCGCACATCGCACCCTCACTGTGATTCTTATGATCACATCTCATTCATCACCGTGACTCCAAACTCAGCTCAACACATTAGAAAAAAAGGTCAGGGATATGAAAGGAAAAGAGAAATAAACAACTACCCAGCGGAAGCTGTTGAGCTACAGGAGACGTGGGAGGTAAGATCGGAGCCAAATTCTCTGCCAGCAGCTGTACTGGGCATAAAGTATTTGCTATACAAGTTCTAAGTGTTTTAAACTGGAGGGTTATGTAGGGGTTTTCTGCAGTTCCTGGTTTATTTCCCAGCACAGAAGCATAGTGAAAGGATAGAAAGCCTTATTTAAAGGTGGGAAGGTGATAAAACTTTTTATAACTGGAGTGAAGATGACAGATTGGTTGCTGAGTGACTAAAAACCTGATAGCTTGCAAGATTTGGGCTTGAGAGTTCAATAAACAGTGATGAAAGGACAACTTTGTTGACTTTCTGAGCCAAACTTTAAGGTGCTTTCGTTTTGGGATTGTAGGAATTTTGTATGGATGAAAGAGAAATTATTTTGTATGAAGCAGTAGAATTCCTTTAAATGGGGTCTGTTTCCTCCTCCATGCTATGCTGTCAATCTAGTTAGGTGGAATTTATTTTGAAATTATTCTGGCTTAGTGATATCTCTTCTCTGTTCTCCTCACTACTACTTTGGTCATTTATATTTAACATGTTTGTTTTCTTTGATCAGGATATATTTTTTTGCCTTTATGCCATTACCTTTTTTCAATTTATTGATGCTCCTCATCATAAACAGAAATAGTTTTTAATTATTTTCTTTTTTTTTTACAGATTTTTTTACAGATTTTTTTTATAGATTTTACAAATCTATATTTAAAATATTGATATGATATCATGCCAGTAATTTGTTTCAAGTAAATAAGAGGGAAAAAAAAAAGAGAAACTGCAGAGCCTAACACAAAGAACTTGTAAAACTCTGTTTGGAAGAGTTTTTTTTTCTCACAAGTAGTAGCAAATGTATCGGCATTTTAGTTTACTCTCTTATTTATGTATGCAATAATATGGCCCCTGATAAACAGATTTTTTTTACAGATTTTTTAATAGATTTTACAAATTTATATTTAAAATATTGATATGATATCATGCCAGTAATTTGTTTCAAGTAAATAAGAGGGAAAAAAAAAAAGAGAAACTGCAGAGCCTAACACAAAGAACTTGTAAAACTCTGTTTGGAAGAGTTTTTTTTTTTCTCACAAGTAGTAGCAAATGTATCGGCATTTTAGTTTACTCTCTTATTTATGTATGCAATAATATGGCCCCTGATAATAGCATATTGCACAGCAAGTGTGATGACATTGGTCAAATAGTCAAGAATATATATATATATCTATATTGAGTAATACATATGTAATATATGGCAAGAATCTAGCAGCATTTGGGGAGAAACTTCTTATAATTCAGAAAAGGACCTTTTGCATTAAAACTAGAATATATACTGGACTGTATACAGACTGTAATGTCCTTACTTCTGTGCCATAATTTGTGTTTTCTTCAGCAAATGTAACTGCTCTCAGTGTCCATTAGGAGGCTCTTTTCTCTAAACTCATCATTCTCCATGGAATGATAGTATGGAAATTCATCAGTTTTGAACATACCGAACATCCTAACCTTAGTGGGTAGGGGAAGTTAAGATCCCCGAATCAGGTGACTGCATTAAAACATTGTATGCATAATAATGTAGCAACTGGAAAAGACAAAAAGCTGAGCACATGGAGTTTATATATTCAGAAAAAAGTTAGAAGTTGAGCTGAGAATGGGTAAATTCTAGATTAATGTGAACTGTGAGGAGTAAAATAAATTGTGGAGGATAAGAACCAGAATGAAAACATATTAGAAAAGACAAGCACATTTGAATTCCTACAATTTACTGTATATAAATGCATCATTGTGATACAGCAGAGCTCTGTACCGACACTCCAAAATAAGGAAAAAAAAACCTGCTAGAAATTTCAAAATTTGAAAGAAGACATGTGAAAAACACCTAGTAGTACACCTATAAAAGAGGCTATCACAGAAGAACAATTAAGAAATAAATGTGAGTGGCTCTTCATGAACTATATTGAGCTGCAATAATAACAGTGCTGGCAGTATGAAAATTAAGATCCTACTAAAGGAAAACAAAGTAGAGGATAAGATCAGGATAATAAAGTAAATTGCAGTAAGAAAATAGGAGTAATTCAGAAAATAATGGTATGAGAAATAAAGATCTTTTCTTGGAGTGTATCTTGTAAAAAATTATAGAGTGTGTTTATCTACTACATCACTGCAAATAAAATATAGATTGAGTGGAGGATGAAAGGAGGAAGAAGAACAGTCCAGAATCCAGTACTTCCCTGTTTACTGTTATACTGGGAAGAAGCCAACTCCTAGCCAGTTTATCTTCTGGCATCAAATGAGATTGTTTCAGTTATCTTGATCAATACCAGATGAAAATGAGGTGTAAACCAAAGATTACTTTGCACTGGGATATCCAATATCCTTTATGGTTCTCTGCTAAAACAAACTTGCAAATATTGAGCTTGGCAGAGTGAATCTGACAAGTACTTAAAATTTGGAGTGATGTCTTAGAAAAATAAATGGGTATCTCTCTTTTCCTTCTCGAATATATAGTAACGTTTGCATTATATAATGCACCGCTGTCCAGATAGAAGCTGAAGGGCTATATGAAGCTATGAAAAATTGTCTTAAACTGGTATATGAAAGGCAGACATTTTAAAATAATAAGACTGAGGACAGAAAGGCAATTTGGAAAGTGAGTACTTTTAAGTGACTAATTCATCTCACCAAGCAAAAATTTGTGTTAGCATTGACCATCTAGTAAATATCAGGAATGTTATATTACAGAACTTGCCTACTCCTCATTGCTTGTAGTCATCAAAAATAGACTTGATTTGCCAGGTTGCAAATCAGATTCCTGTAATGCAGATATATAGGGGTTGGGTTTTCTATTCCTGTATTTCTTAAGGAGGATTGGTTTACTTGCACAGACCTCATTATCCAAGCTTGCAGCTCAGTTGGCTGCAATCAATAGTGTGCAGTCCAAGACAGATTTGCAAAATAAACAAAATTATACCTTCATTAAAGACTTCATTGTGACTGATAGAGTTCAGGTCTGTATATTGGGCATGACAGCTATAATGCTTTCACTGCAGTCTAGCCAATGTTTGCAACATAATAGGGTATACCACTCTAAGGACTGACATGACCATTGACCCCTTTTTAATTTTCTGGCAATGCTTATTTCCCATTTGACAAGGTCTTAAAAACATTACTTACTTCATGGAATTAGTGAGAAAAACAATAAAACACATTCAGATTTCTCTTCAGAAAGTAGCTAGTACTCTTATTTCTCAGCTAAGAGACTCTTTCTGGCAGTTCTAACTACTCTGTTCTACTATTCAGAACTCTGTGGGTTTTAATAAGACTGCTTGAAAATGTTAAGAGAAGAGGTTATATTTGCATGCTTAGGGAGTGCTTAGTCTTGATTAGTGGAGCATAGGAAATCAAGTAGGGTCTTATTTTTATCACTATTTATTCATTTGATGGTATCTATAATACTGTTTATTTAATAGGAATAGTCAAACCACTGAGTATATTCGAACACTGAATTTTATTTTTGCTTCTATTTTTCCCTTCAAAATTTCCATTATTCAAAACAGTCTCAGTTCTCCTGTGTGTCTCTGTAATAAAAATCACTGTCCAATATAAACAGGGAATGCATCCTCTGACTGTGCTGCTTCACTTCTTTTCCTTGGCCCCTCCAGTGAAGGCAAACCAAACATTTAAACATGCTTAACCTGTTTCAAACTTCTTGCATAAATATGAACCAAGTTATTGTTTAGGAAAGAGTGCATTCTTTATAGTTACATTACTTTTTTTTTTTTCAAATGTTAATGTTTGAAATGGTTTAAAGTAATTCAAGAATGACTGGGATCTAGTATGGAATGTAGCTTGTTTCTACTTCGTTTCATCTGAGGATGTATAACAGTGTCAGCCATTTTATTTTCTTCTGGATAGCCTGCAATATTTTTTTCTCAAATACTATATTTAAAAACAAACAAACAAACAAACAAACTTTCTAGATAACTCAGGAAATAATTAGTATTGAAATAGAAAAGATAATAAGTAAAGCAATTTTTAAAAAGTAGTCAGATAATTTATGGGTAGTCTTACAAGAATTAAGTAACACAGGTGAAATTCAAACTAATCTCTACATTGTGTTTTATTAATTACTGGTATTGTATGTAATATGTTCTTGGCATTCATTTGCTCATTACAATAATGGGATATAATGAGATATCTTTTTAAGTACCCCAGGTGTAAAAGTGCATTATTCAGGGTTTCTCAGGCAACCACTGGAATCCAGTCAGCACTGAGATGTGCTTGCTAGTACCTAGAGGTTATCTGCACCCTCGTGTGTAAGGGCTGTGGCTTAAGCCCAGCTGGCAGCCAAGCCCTGCACATCCACTTGCTCACTCTCCCCAGTCAGACTGGGGAGGAGAATGAGAAGGGTAGAAGTGAAAAAAACTCTTGGATTGAGGTAAAGTCAGTTTAATAGGGAAAGCAAAAGTTGTGCATACAAGCATACCAAAGCAAGGGACTCATTTACCACTTCTGAGTTTGTTCACCATTTCCCATGTGCAGGCAGGTGTTCATCCATCTCCAGGAGAGCACAGCTCTGTCACATGTAACAGGGACTTGGGATGACAAATGGCATCACTCTGAAAATCCTCTGCTTCCTTCCTCTTCCCTGACCATGAAATCCTGAGCATGATGCCATGGGTGGAATGTCCCTTTGGTCAGCTGGGGTCAGCTGTCCTGACTCTGTCTCCTGCCAGTTCCTTGTTCACCCCCAGCCTCCTCATTGTTGGGGCAGAGTCTGAAGCAGAACAGACCTTGATGGTGAGCAAGCACAGCTCAGCAAGAAATAAACATCCTCATTATAATGGTACTATTTTCAGCACAAATCCAAGACATAATCCCATACTAGCTATTATGAAGAAAATAAACTCTACCCCAGCTGAAACCATCAAAGTAATTTCCCTTCTTACAAAGTCCAACTTACAATAGTCCAGCCATGGGAAGCCTTTCATCATGTGCCATGGAGAAAACATACAGATAAGGTGAATTTATTAGTCATTCAAAGGGAGCATCTCACCTGCTGTATGTTTTGGCTTGAAGTTTTTAGCAGCAAATATCCTGAGAAGCAGCATGGGCACAACTTTTGGAGGCAATTAGTATACTTTCCCTTCATAAAGACTTTGAATTTTACATGATGACAGTTGTATGCCCAGGAAAGGAAAATATATTCTTCTTAGCTCTCTCTGCTCAAATATTGCTGAATGTGAATATTAACTCTCCTTCTCCTGCATTTCATAGGCAAGATGAGGAAGAGATAGATCTAATTCAATATAGTGGTATTGAATTTATATCCACTAGCTGTGATCTAGAGAAGAAAGTTTGTCTTCTAATTTAAAAAAAATCACAAAAAAAAAAAAAAAAAAAAAGAAAAAAAAAAAAAAAAAAAAAAACCCTGCCAGATACAAATTAATGCAGGTTTTGTTTTAATGGTATATCATGTTGAATGATATATCATGTTGATACGGAACCAACCATACTACTATCATTTCCAGTGCATGTCTAGTGACAAAACAACTTGAATTTGTAAAACACCATCTCCATTTACAAACCTTTTTTTCAATCTTTTGGTTTAAGAACCATCCCTAAGCATTTCTAAGCATTATTATAATTTTACTAAACAATGTGTTTTTACTTTTTCTTGCTGCAACCATAGATTAGTAAGTAAAAAAACCAGGTAATAGTGCTAAAACCAGGAAAGACTCCCTAGTAGTATCTTGCAGTATTGCTTCTCTAGAGACATTCTGAAAGAATAGATAAAATCCACCATTGTCCAAAGTCTGTTTCTTTTTTTTATCCAAAGTGTTTCATTGGTGATAATTTATTTCTGAAATTGCTTTTTGCTTTTTTTTTCTTTTGTCTGGGTATCCAAGGTAAAGACCACAAAAAAGAAATTGTACTCAAAATTGCAATATCAATAGAAGCATTTTCTGATTTCATTTTAATTTTATTTCTACTTAGAAGAGTTTGGGAATAAGCAAGGAAAATTCCCTTCCAAGAAAATTCTCCAGTGTTGCTTGTTTGATTGTCAACTGTTAATGAAAGTCTAAAACAAGAAACATTAAAGTTAAATCTTAAATTTAAGATTTTATAACGTATTATAACTACCTAGAAGATAGTACTAAGAGAAGCTGAAAACAAAGTAAGAAATTTCTTCAGCTGGTGGTTTTTAGCGTGTTTTGAAGAAGTTCAAGATAGGGGGTATAATTCAATGCATTGTTTTGAATATTTAGATAATATTAATCAATTGAATTCTTGATAAGGGAAAACAATGACACCACTTTAATTTTAAATTGTTTCTCTGGATGGAACAGCTGTTAACAGTGCTTTAGACTTGAGGGACTAACATGACTTGTAGAATGTTATACTAATGAATACATGGATGGAAGAAATTCAGCTGGATTTTGAAGTATAGCTTCCATATTTGGAAAAATCACTATTTTGCAGTGTGAAAAGAAAAAGTGTTTAAAACATAAAGACAATATCAGGACCAAGTTTTTATAATTCTATTGGAACTAAAATTCTAGAAAAGAAAATATTTATCAAAATAATTTTAAATTATAAGAAGTTGAATAAACTTGCTGCCTATTTACATTTTTAAATTCAATATTTTCATGCATTTGGATTTTATAAATGTATATTTCTATTCACTAAACTGACTTTCATTTTGATTGACCTACAGAATAGTGTGATTTTAAATACACATTTTTTCCCATGTCCTTTTCATATTTTTCACTTCCTTTAAAATCATACTAATGAATGTTTCTTAGCTGAGTAGTATCATCTTATTTAAGGATTTCGTTTATTTGGTTTTTTTCTGGTTGACATCCTTTAACAGTCTTTACACTTAAGAGTCTGAATTTTCCCCTCATTAGACCAAGGCAAATACAAATGTAAGCATTAGACATAGCCATTTCTACTATCACTGTTCACATTAAAATTCCGTGAGGCTCAACCATACTCTTGTTTCTTACTCCTGCTTCCAAACAGATGAATTTTGGGTTTCTCTTCCTTTATTTATTTTTGTTTGTTCTTTTTTCCTTTGTCATCCTATACTAATCTTACATCAAATAACCCCAGCATTAAACCCAGGGTCCACCAGTTTTCTCTCTATTGGTGTTACAATCAGAAGCCTGGTTTTAATTTTAGAATTTTTGCAGGAAAATGACCCATATTATATGTGTTCATAAAAAATTACCAGGTTACTCTGTTTAGTTCAGAAGAAAACACTGTTGTATTTCTCAGCTGTTTTAATAATTGCTTAACCAGAGACAAGACTTTATCTGGGATTAGGAATATATGAGTTCAACTCTCCAATCCATGAAAAACATGAAGTTATTCTATATTCTGTGTGGGAAAAGGGTACTTTCTTTCTTGCTTCATAAAGATACCAAGAGCATTAATTCCCTCCAGATTACAGGGCATGTAAATGCTATCAGAAAATGAGGAACAGGCACATAATTACCTATTGACAGACCTAGATAATGCGCCTCTCATTCTCAAAAGCTCTTAGGTAGTGAAATGCCCCATACACTGGAATTCAAATAAAAACATACACATTTTTATAAGAAGGATGTCTTGAACTCACGCTATATAGTAATATAATGGAGAAATAGGATAATCATACTAGTTTTTAAAAAAAAAAAAAAGGCACATGGAATGCAGTAAATGTTGATGTGAAGAGGAGAGCATTGAAAAGACATTGTGGAAGGAAACAGGCAGATCTACCAGAAAATGCTCTCTTGTTTCTACTGTCTAGCTGCACTTAAACCCCATGGATAGCAGCTCAAGCTTCTGCACTGATTGGTTTATTTCTGCTCCTAGCTGAAATTCCAGAAAATTATCTTCTTCAGGAGACTTCAGAGCCTTAATATAAATGAGATATGGGACTTGTACCTTGATGTCATACACTGAAATGCTTGGGGTCCTCTGCTGCTGCCTCACCCCACAGCTCTCCAATTATGTCACACAGAACATGAAATTATGTATATAATTTCAACAGAGTAGTGCTAAGAGGCATCCTGTGTGTGGAGCTGGATAGGAACTGCTGAGTGAAACTGTTCAACGGGCACATCTCAGATTTTCACAAGACTAACAAGCAGAATTCCAGGCAAAGAGGTTGCTGATGTAAATATTTTTCAATGGAGAATACATTTTATTTCTTTCAATGAGCTCAAAACAATAAACAGGAAAAAAACCTACGATTTTAATCTTATAGTATTTTTAGTCTACAACCAGTTTGTTAGTTTTGTAAGCGTACAAACATATTTTGAAAATATCTGAGTTTGTTAAATGAAAATCAAAATTCTTCAAGTTTTGCATCATGAAAATGGCAGAGTTTGAATAAAGGAAGTTGATAATATTTAATATCACCAATCCTTCAGTGAGAAACAGAGTGTAAGGAGATTCATCTTACAGAAATGGTTTCTATTTGGGAATCTTGTGGTAAAGAAGTACTTGATCACACAGTCTAATTCTACTCTAATAGTTCTTGATAAAGTTGAATATATTTAGTTGCATGAAATTATATGGACAAGGTGTTGTGGACCCTGGCATTGATCCAATAAGTCACTGCTTTGATAAGTGAATAACTTTTCAGCTTATCTCCAAATTTACTAAAAGTTTTGCTTAGTCACGCACCTACCATGCTCTGCCTGCAAATTACTAAGTTAGAATTGGCAGTGAAAAAAATCAATTCTCTTTGTAGTACAGATAATCTGTTCATAAACTCTGCATTATTATCTGAACTTTACCAGCATAACCATAACAAATGAGTAATTTATAAATACATCAACCTATTGTATCACCATTTTCAAATAATTGTAAGAGAAATAATGATTCATATTTCAGAATCACCACGCTTTTTAACTCTGTGGAAAGTACATGTAGCCTTATTCTGACCTAAGGGATAAGTAATCATACACATGCTATTATAAAATGTGTCTTATCTTTCTTCTAGGGTCTTTGTTTCTCTTCCCATTTCATCCCTGCATCTCTCCTCATTGATCATGCAGAGCTTACAAGGATAGAGACCTGTCAGAAACTTGAGATTCCTGTAATTTTGAAATTTAATGCTTCTCCATGTATTTACAGTTTTCTACATATATATGTAGTGTAGTACACATGCCATTAATCCAATAATTCATCATGCCATGGCTGATCCGTTCTAAATGCTCTCTGCATTGCCATAAACATTGCCTGCTGCACAGAACTGATGACTATCACTGTCTGACAACTTGCACTACAATTTCTTGAGATGCTAGAGCAGCAAATACATAATGTTGGTCAGGTTAATGTTCTTGAAATGATTGATAAGTTTTTAATTATAAATCAAATTTTAATTTAGTTACTCTGTTCAGCCAAGTACATCTTGTGAAATTTAATGTATGTAATATTAATACATTATATAATTGAGTTTCCACAACTGGTAGTTTTGGTTGCTTGAGAATGCAGAGTAGATATTTTCATAATGACTGGTTTTATGATTGGGAACTTGGTCCCATAAAAAGGAATGCAGGAAACTACCCTTTTAATGGTATTTCTTGCACTGGAATGGTGACATGAAGAAAAGTTACTGTTTGAGGTCTTGATAGACAATTTTTTTCAATCTCTGCCCTAGCCTTGGTAGCACTGAAATATAACATTTTTCTAAAAGTATTGTGATTCTGTCTCTTCTCTTAGGCACGGTGACTCATACTTAACCATACATATGGAAAGGTATGAGCAAAGACAATTAATAACAGCCAGTCAAGGACACCTCCATGTTATTTTAATTTCCCTTCTAAATATAGATAATAGATCATGTTTTCCCAGATAGACTTCTCAGGTTCAAAACACTTTGCATGCATTCAGTTTGATTTCTATAGTCAGTCCCCTCTGGGTTTAACAACATGCATGTGTTTTCATGTTTGGTGGATGGCATTTATTTCTGACTTTCTCTGGAAGAATAGAAATTATCAAGACTGTCATATATTGTGCTTATATTAAACTTTCTGTTATTTTCCTAAATTTCAAAAATTCCCAGAAAGCTCATGAGTCTTCTAGACTTCATGTCTTCAGTAGTTTAGCCTCTGGTACATTTACATTTTTAATGATGTTTGTACCCTGTTGGTCAAAGTAGCTGTAGGCAAGCTATTTCAATAAATACAATGTGTTGAATAGTATATGATAAACGAAAAATGAAGTTATTTTGTAAAAATTCATATGTGTTACAAAATATTGCAAAATACATATGATTTTCATAAGTTGAATGTGCTCTCTGGAGGTTTCAGTACTTAATTAGAAATTATGATTACAGGAAACTGAGTAGACAAATAACACCATGACTTTCCTTTGTGTTTATTCTTTGACTGTGAATTAATGATCTCATGTTTTAAAAGACTTCTAACTGTAAAAATGCAGGGAAAAACTTTGTTGACCATAAATAAACATTTGGTATTCTGTACTTTACTACGAGTAATAAATTCAGAGTTCAAGATAGAATAAGAGTTTATCATCTTGGTAGTTAAACAGCGCTACCTCAGTAGCAGGACAGGCAGCAGAAGGAAATTTATATTTCTTCAGTTTGGAATAGTCAGGGAACTCTGCAGAATCACATACATTTAGTTTGACTAAAAACTTGCTTCTGGTCTTCTATCTACTTGAGATAGGTTTACCTTTTTTTTTCAGCTTTCTCTTACTGAAGCCTAACAGTATAGGGATGCCAATGGAGATTTGATATTTAGATTTTTAAAGAGATTACTTCAATGTGTGTTTTTCCTCAGTGTATTAACTAACTTTGAGAATAATTACTTTGGTTCTATATACTTGTGACTGTTAAAAACCAATTTATGCATTTCAGGTGGCTATTAATGAATATCTCTTAAATTCATTTATGATCTCTTCATTATTTCTTGTTTGACTACTAAAGATATAACAACTGTACTTTTGTTTTCTGCTTCCATTTTTTTTGCATTCATTCAAGGTAATGATTACAGGCTCAGACTTTCAGTCAACACTTCCAGTAATACTAGAAAAATTTCCACATGCATATTATTCATAAGAAGCTGTATAGTCAGATAAAATATATACATGCATTTGGGCTAGAGGAAAATTATGGTTCTGAAATTGCTTATAGGGATGCTGGTTCTCCAAGAACAGGAGATTAATAGTGTGTCTTGCAACAGTGACAATAAAATTAATTTTATGTCAAATTTAATTAGCACCATATAATCCTAATAATCCTAAATACTTCTTTGAACACTATTATTGGACAAAATGTACAACCTATAGCAGTTAATGTACCAGCAATGATCAAGATGTAGCAGAAACTGTAAAAATTCTTCAGGTATCCTTTCTCATACTCTCATCTTCTACTTTTTTATTCCCTCATGTTTATACTGGTATTTGTAAAAATAAGTGTTATCATCATGACTCAGTAAAGTTGATAAAAATCCTGTTGGAGTAAATGTTCAGAGAATCAAGTCCCAATTTCCAAAATGTTAAATACATACAGTATTCTTATTTTGGGGCTCCTAGTAGATGTAATTTTTTTAGGGAAAATGTTAGAAAATTAAAATTCATATCCTAATAATTTTTGAATAGAACTTTAAGGAGAAAATATACAGCTCTGCTTTTAAAAGTAAACAAGCATACAAGCCCATTTCTGGAACTTAACTTTTCCTACCTCTACTTGGTTTTTTATAGCCTATTTTTTTACTTTTTTAGTCATGCTCAATGCTGAACTCTGACAGGCATTTTGGGAAAGTGTGCAATAGAAAATGTGTAGCATGAAATATTGTGGCAAAGTAAATTTTCTAAAGCTGCTTCCAGACAGGGGTAAGTTTTTCTTCTTTCCCGAAGATTCCTTCTAGTGTGTATTTTCAATATTGTTTGGGTCTTTTTTATATTTTATGGTAAAATAGAGAAAGCAAGAGAGTGAATGTTTTCTAACAGGTGGGAAAATTCCACCTGGTAGGAGGCTTGTGTGTGCATGCATTTGTTTTTGGGGCCTGTGTAACAAATTGTTCCTTCTTAAAAACATCACCACCTGTTTTAATTTTTTTTTCCATTAAGAATTACCTATTGATTTCAAAAGAAAAAGAAAAAAAAAAGACCACAAACCAGTATTACTATTTTTCAACAAAGCAACTCTCACTGAGTCTCAGACATATATTTTGAAAAATCCTCCTCTTTATGAGGTTCTCATTGCAGTGCCTATGTCAGCCCTGACTGAGTCTCACGGGGGCAGGACTGTGCACAGGATTTCCAGAGTGCCATTTTTAGTGCCAGTTTGAAAGCAACAGACTCTGGGCCATACTTTGAAATATCATTCAGTGACTGTTTGATGGGACTGGAGTAATTATTGGATTTATCATTCCCTAAACACTGAATACATTTGGAATCTCTAATGCTGGTTTTATTAGAACAGAGACTAGAAACATTAACTTTTAAAAGTACAGAGCTCATATAATGACATAAATCTGAGACAGGATGTGGAAAGAAATTTCTCCTGCTTTTTTTTTTTTTGTCTTTTCAGAGTTCTCTTGTCTTCCAGGCTTGATATTAGACCAGGTTTTGAGGATTGATCAGTACAAATGAATATTGTTGATCCCTTGAAAGTGGCTAACTCCCATTTTGGAGGTGTGTATGTTTGAAAATACCCTTTTCTTCCCACTGTATGCTCTCCCAAGGCAACATTTTTACTGTCTCATGAGCCCCTTGCTTGCCTGCACACCAGAAAACATCTCTGGCACCTAAGCACTCTTTCTGCTTGCATGAAGGAACAGTCTCCCCTTCCTCCAAAAGCTCCTTCTGATCCAAGACAAAAAGCAACATCCATTTGCCTCCTGCCTGATCTGGGCTTTTAAAGAAATGGGACATGGTGGTTCACAGTGACAATGTTAAGCAGAGTCCATTCTTGGCACCTTTTGAAATCAAAGGTCAGAGGTGCTCAGAAACAGGTTTGTAAGAAACAGGTTAGCTTAGTAGGTTTGTATTATAACATGAATGGATAGGAAGGAAAGCTGTTATTCAATTATAATTTGATCATTTATTGAAGGGACAAAATTTATGTTGCGACTTCTGTCTTTCTAAATGGAAAAGCTGTCTGCCTTTGTGCTTTCTAAATGGCATTTCAGGATGTTTGGCCAGAAAATTACACTTGGTTGATGCTTTCCATGCTGCAATTGTATGCAGTGTCTAAGACTACTTCTGCAAATGTATGCATTTCTAAGATTAATGTCTTAAGTAGTGAGTAGTACCATCAAGAAGAGGGCTTCTAGAAGTTAGTTGACATTTCTGTTGCTGTTTAAGATGTTTTCACTGGCCTCTGGGAGGCAAGTCTGACCAAAATTTTCTAAAGACTTTCTAGAGTCTAACCAATTGCGTGCATAGAAAGCAGCATTTACATAGCCTGTGCTTTTCCATTCTTCAGACACCTTGTTTGATCTTCTGGACCCCTGTCATGATGTAGCCTTGGGCATTAATTCCAAATGCAAAATGCTTGGTTTGACTTTCCTGACGTGTTCCAGAATGACTGCTAATTATATTGGATGTGGGCTGCCACTGCTATGCTGGTACTATGTTCCAGTTTCTGTCTCTCCTGCTCTTATTTGCTCCCTATCTTTGCCTGAAATGAAAGGACTCATTTAGGTGTATGTATTTACCTGAAAAATTATGGTTTGGTCCCTTGGCTGGAAGGGTGGTTGGAGGCATTTGGCACAGAATCAGTTTCAGTGGATTGTGGCTGCCTGTTCTTATTGTATAAGGTTGCCAGTTGTAGTTTATAGTCTGCGTGGAGCAGCTAATCTCTCTCTGGTGTAAAGAAGAGAGCTGAGTTGTTGTATACTATA
This sequence comes from Onychostruthus taczanowskii, assembly GCF_017590055.1. NCBI lineage: Eukaryota > Metazoa > Chordata > Aves > Passeriformes > Passeridae > Onychostruthus > Onychostruthus taczanowskii. The sequence goes on from NW_024498540.1 coordinate 1,640,265, forward strand.
CATTACATCTCCTGCCAGCTGGAAAAATTGCTAGGCACTCTGAAGTTTTTTTTTTTTGGCCTAAAGTCAGGACTTCTATGTAGTTCCTATATGTAGCTTTTTTCTTCTCTTGATTATTTCTTAGCAACAGGCTTGAAGAGTGTTAAGAAGATTAAATGAATAAATGAAAAAGGAGACTGATGGGAATTCTTTTTAACTCACTCCAGAATAGGACAGAACAAATGGAAACAGATGCAACATTGATCTACATCTGACCATCATTGCATCCCACAATTAACCAATAATGGATGGAACAATTGCAGACGTACTCTATTGACATTTATCAAAACTGTGTGGGTGTAGAATTATTTGGAAAGACATGATGGGGGAAGAGTGGGAAAGAAAAGCCCCTCTGAGTCTTTTCCTTGGCTGATTATATATGAACTCAAAAGAAAAATCAGAGCTGTGTCAAGTAAAAATTACAGGAGGACAAGGTGCACTATAGATTTTATATATTTTGTCTGTTTGAAGTTGAAAATGAGGCAGCTAATGCAATGCTTTCTGGGTAGATTAAAATGAATCCATAATGTAAAAATACGAAGAGTTAGTGATATAGTGAAATTTAGCCCTTTTTCATGTTTCATCTTCCCATGCAATGTTTGAAATAGACGAAAAGTAGCAAATTGCTAGTTTAGATTCATGAACACTTGCAATAAAGTGTAAGAATGGCTATACTGAGTCACATATACCCATAATCTAATATTCTGCCTCAGACAGTGATCAAAAGTGAAGGCCTAGAAAAGACTATAGAAAGTGATTTTGTCCCTCTACTTTGGCACAGCACAAATCCTTTGTCCACTTCTGGGCCTCTCACTACAAGAAGGACACTGAGGATCTGGATCATGTCCAGAGAAGGACAAGAGAACTGATGAAGGGCTTGGAGCACAACTTTTATGAGGAGCTGCTGAGAGAGCTGGGGTTGTTTAGCCTGGAGAAAAGGAGGCTCGGTGGGGACCTCATCACACCACAATTGTCTGAAAGGAGGATGTAGCCAGGTGAGGGACAGTATCTTCTGCCCAGTAACAAGCAGTAGGACAAGAGGAAATGGCCTCAAATTGCCAGGTGGGTTTAGATTGGATATTAGGAAAAATATCCTCACCATAAGGGTTCTAAAACATTGGAGCACATTTGCCAAGGAAATGCTTGAGTCACCTTAGTGATGTTCAAAAGGCATGTAGGTAGATGTGACACTTAGAGACATGATTTAGTGGTGGACTTGGCATTGTTAGTTTTACAGTAAGGTTTGACGTTCTTAAAGGTCTTTTTTTAACCTCTATGATTCTATGATTCTATTGTATTTGTACAATATGTCTTTCCAGCCTGCCTCTATTTTCAGGTCATGGACTCTTGATATGAATGAACATCTTTTCTGGGTATTTTGCAACCTGCTGTGGATAAGTCTTCCATGACCTTCTCAAGTTTCCCCTGAGCCTCTTTTGAAACCTGCAATCAAATATGGTTTGGCAAGAAGTTTCACAATTCAGCCATTGGTTTTGAGCCTGACTTCTCCTGGCTTATCTTACTATTATCTATTTTATTTTGAAATATACTGTTTAACCCTGTCCACCCCTTTTTACTTTTTAGTTAATTTTGTAAAATTTTACCACATCTCGCAGCCTTTTTTTTTTTTTTTTTTTTCCCAGAATGCAGAGATCAAATCCACTCGGGCATGGAGTGTAAGTCAGACACTCCATCCCTTTTTTATCTCTAAGATCCTGAGATGTAGAAGGAGGGAAGGGCCAGAACTGCACATGGTATTGAAGAAGCAGATGTACCATGGATTTGTACATTGGCATGGTTATATCAAAGCCAGGCCTATTATCAGGACTACCTATATATTTCAGATATCTCACTGTAGGTTTGTGAGTTGATGCAAGCCCAATTTCTCCTCTAGAGATAGATTCAGAGCAGGATCCTTCTTCATCCATGTGAATTGAAAACTAGAAGGTTATGCTAAATATCCTGTTTTGTGGGGAGGTCCAAAGAAGCTAGCCTTGGTTCCCAAAGAATAAGACCAAAAACAAACAAATTATTTTAAATGTGTATGTCTTTATGTCTTCTTTAGACTTAAAACAGGTCTATATATAAATGAAAAAATATAACATCAGTTATGTGTAAACCATCTGTGAGTCCAATTATTGCTCCCCTATTTTGAAGATTTCTTTTTCAGAAAAGAAAAGGAAAAGGTCATCTAGCCCATGATAGAGAAATTATCTAATAGCAAAAACGTTACAGGTAATAACACAAAACAAGTTTTTCATTTTGTTTAGCTATTGCCATAACTTGAACAATTTTACTGGGATCTATGATCTTTTGCTTTGTTTGAAGACCTGAGTCAATAACAACAAGCTAAGTTGAATTTGTAGCAGTAAAATTAGCACTAAAATAGTGTTTATTAATGCTTCTGCAAATACATTTTCTGACTGCAAAGAACAGGAAGAGTTTGAGCCTACAGTGCATTTATTAGTTGCATGGGTAATTGCAACCAAAAGTAGAGCAACTTAAAATTGTCGGAACAAATTCAATTAAAAAGGAACTGCTTTGTCCCAAAGTGAGCTACATGAACAGTTGAAATGTTATGGCTGAAGAAGACTACAATAAATCATTCTTTTTAAGCAGGCCTTTCCAGTGCAGCAAGTAAAGGGCTCAGTGCTCTTAACACTAGAAGACAGTCTTGCTCCTAAGTTGACAGGTAGGTAAAACAAAAGCTGAACAAATCCTCTGGTTTCAGAACAAGATCTGAGAAAGAGTCAGTTAGGGTGGAAAGCATTCTTCAAGATTTTGAATAGACTTTTTCCATTTCACTCTTGTACATCCAGTGCTATATGTATTTTTGTGTTTTCTTTACTTTCTTATTTCACTTTCAAAGCAAAACAGTTCTTTAAAGCCAGTGGCAGCTACTTCGTACATTTGAGGAACCTTCTTTATTTCCATTTATTACATTTGATGTTAACTGACAAACATGTGCATGAACATGTTTGCTAGTCCACTGTAGCATTGGTCATATTTCTGGTGTTATATCTTGTTTTAGTTTTTAAATTATACCATACTTTGGATGAATATTTTTGTTCAGAGATTATCTTATACACAAAAACCAACTCAGATCAACAAGTTACCTTTCAAATGAGTACAAGTATCTAGATGAGGAGCAGTAAAAAGAACAGTTGATCAGAAGAAGACAAAGTGATTTCCATGTAATTTTTAACATGACTTTCATGACTGTATTTTTTAAAAGCCAAAGTCCATAACTGAGAAGTATAATGAAGTTCATGGAAATGTTCTGTTTACTTATTAACAATGAAAAAATTGCTTGATTTTAAGTTTGGATACAAGAGGATTCTAAATTCAGTAGTATACATCAGCTGATTTCAAGGACTCAGCATAGGCTTAAAGGTTTTTCTTATTTACTTGCAATAAAGAGTAAAATAAAAAGAGTATAGAGAAAGAATTTTTATAATAGTAATTAAAAAAGGGGTGTGTCTTCACAAGTTAAATGTTATGCTGCTAATTTATGAACTCTGCTAAGTTAGTAACAGAGGTTACTAAAGCAGTACATTCAACATATGATACCTATTCAGCAGATTCATAAACAGCATATTCAACATGCTTCAATTAAGTACATCTTTAAAAATATAGTCTGTTGAAATCCCTAAAATCCTTAAAAGCAATTCACTTCCTAGCCAGAGATTAATAACACCATGATGTTATTTGTATTGTTACACTTCTTAATTAAGCAGCATACAATGAGTTTACACAGGCACTAAAAAATCCCTTCCTGAAAAGGTTTTATGAAACCATTTGTAAACATCCACAGCAAAGTAAAGCTCAGTGGATCTATCAGCACAATATTAGCTCTATTTGCATGTCATAAAAATACAGGTACTCATTTAGTGGTACCTTATAACTTTCATAAAAGAACAGGGGCAATATAATTAGAAAAGAAAGGACAACCAGACTGTTGGGGATTTATCAGCACTGCAAAGTTACTGTGGCTCGTTTCTATGAGAAGCTTTAATTAACCATCAATCACACTGAACATTTAAATGATCACATACGTATTGTGTTGTACAACATGCAGAACTGCTTGAGGCATCACAAAAAACCCTCTATAGAAACCAGTGTCAAATGTCCTATTTGTTATAATAACTGCTCTTTGACTACATTTATTATTTAAGGTAGGGATATGGAATTTATGAAGCCAACTGAGACTAAAATATGAAGTACTTTGCCGGTTATAGAAATGCTGGAATTACTTTAAACCTTCAGTCTAAAATGATGAGTTTTATACTGGAAAACAAATTAGAAAGCCAATGAGAAATAAACCAGTAATAACTCTTTTTCTAGTATTATCAGTATTCGTATTATTACTCAAAATAATTTTACCATTACTTCTTCTCATTTCCTAAGAGAAGGTGGGATGTTTGCAAAAAGAGCCTATCCAGGGAGGCAATAATCTGAAAGAAGGGATTGATTTATTAACCCTTAGTATAACAGCTCACTGTCTTGGAATGTCTTGATGATGATTTCATTGCTCTGTTATCTTAGCATGCCAGATGATAATTAATCTCTAGCACTACTTCAATATTTTAGCTGTTAAAGGAGTTGGGGTTCTAACACAGATCAAAGGTTTAATATGTATGTATAGTATCTAGCTTTAAACATCTGGGTAAGAATCCTGTTGGGTCTAGTTCAGTAGATTCCTGAAATTGATGCCTGAAGAAAGGTAAGTACTCTGATTTAATCTCTCCAATAAATACTGAAGGTTTTACATCTCTCTAACTTCATTAGGAGATTAGCCTGGTAAATTAGCCAATTAATTCAGGTGTTTGAAATGCAATTAAATTAATAATCCCTTAGCCTCCTATTTGGGTTGCTGTGTTACAAAGCCTGGCTGTGTCAAAATTGGTTTTCCACACTTTCAGGTTTCTCAGAATTTTCAAGCCTCTACCTAAGATATAACAATTGCACAAGAATAATGTACTCTTCATTCACAAGGAAGCAAACGTGCCCAAGTTCTTAATTGCTGTTATGTGAAAAAGCCCATAAAGTGTCTTAAATGTTTATAACACATCAGATGTCCTGCCAGTCATTCTCAATGTTTCCATAGTAATTTTAGTAAGCTATTTTATTATTCTTTATTCTTCATTCTTACTGTTGCACAAATGTATAACCCTACATGTTGCAGTCATCTTCTTCATTCTGTTTTTAAAACAGATTAGGTTACTAGTCATCTACTATGAAACATATTTTAAGATAATGTTATGTCTATTGTGAGATGGCAATCTCAGATCTAATACTACTGCTAAGTGACCTGTCTATAAAATAAAATAAAATAAAATAAAATAAAATAAAATAAAATAAAATAAAATAAAATAAAATAAAATAAAATAAAATAAAATAAAATAAAATAAAATAAAATAAAATAAAATAAAATAAAATAAAATAAAATAAAATAAAATAAAATAAAATAAATAATGAAAATATGACACCATGGCACACTGTTTTTGTTATTGTTACATGTAAAATAAACCATATTTAGGCCTTCAAATTCCTATGTCTATCTGTTAAAATACTATACACAAGAAAACTCTGAAATTTTCTTGCCATCCAGAATAAAAAAATTCCACAGAGAGAAACATCCTCTTGAGTGATGTACAGTGTTTACCTTGTCTGTAACTTGATGTTATTTTCCAGACTTGTATGTCTTGCTTTAGTTCAGAGAAACAGTTGACGGTATTCAAAGCTGTACTGATTTCAGGTGTTGCTGAAGGTGAAGAAGGATGACAAAATACAACTTTCGGCACTATGTCCAAAGGACTTAGTATGCTTATCCTTATATTCTAACTTTAGAACTTATGAATTCCACCAGCAAACTCATTTGATATAATAAAATATATACTGAAATCCACAGGATTTTGCTGACTGCATCTAAGACCCTTGCTTATTTTGACATTTACCCATGATCTTTTTTATCTCTCTAGGATTTTCCTGGGTTTTTTTTTCCTTTTTTATTGTTTTTAAATGTATTTTATCTCAGAAAATATGTTTACTTCTGATTAATTGAACATCTGATTTGTTGGACATAGGAAAAGTTAAAAAAAACCCCATTTTTATTGAGTATAGTTTGCATGGCAATACACTGTGAATTTGATATTCAGTAGCAAAAGATTATGATATTTACAGATCTTATCAAATTTATTTTCTAAAATTGGTAAGACTGGAACACTGGTATTTTGAAAGGTGGTGAAAGTGTTCAGGGAGAATGGAGAATGGTTTCCAAAGAGAAACAGGAAAGAGAGTCAGTATTTAATATGGACAGTGAGGCTGATGATCTGGTGAACAGTTTAAAAACTGCATGGCCAGGTATGATAAAACAGTGTTTGTTCTGCCTAGCAGAAAGCAAGGAAATCATAACTTCGGCTTTTTTTTTCATTTTCTGAATTGATTTGATTCAGAAGCCAAATCGTAATTTACTGAATTTAGTTTTATCCAAGACAACAATAGGCTTTCATTTTTGCTATTCTGCCAAGTGCTCTTGGCTGCAGGTACAGAACAGGTCAGAGGAACCAGAGATGATTGTTCTATGTTAAGGTTACTTTCCTTCAGGAAATTCTCAGTAGGTATCTTAAGACATCCATAAATTTATTATATATCTTATATATTTCTTTCTGAACCTTTTCAGATGGTTGGGACTGTTAGAGTCCCTCCCACATGAAACAGACTGCAGTAGACAGGACTTTCAGACTATATACCATTATGTGCTGATTTTGGCTAGGGTAGAGTTAACTTTCTTCACTATTGCTGGCAAGGGTCTGTATTTAGGTTTGTGCTGAAAGCAAGATTCATGATACAGCATCATTTTTTTTAATTGCTGAGTAGTCCTTATTAAAGTCAAGGCCTTTTCTGCTTTTCTTACTGCCCTGCAGGTGAGTAAGAATTTCTGAAGGGGACACAGCCAGGGCAGCTGATCCCAACTGACCAAAGGGAGATTCTAGACTTTATGGTGTCATGCTCTGTATGTAAAGCTAGGGGAAGAAGAAGGGAAGTGGGGGATGTTGAGCGTGATGGCATGTGTCTTCACAAGTATCTGCTATGCGTCAGGGAGCGAGCCTTACTTTTCCTGGAAATGGCCTGGCCAGGGGAAGTGATGAATTAATTATTTGTTTTGCTCTGCTTGTGGGTGTGGTTCTTTCCTATGAATGTATCTTTATCTCACCAATGAGTTCTCTGACTTTCTGATCCTCCTACCCATCTCACCAGAGAGAGGTGATCAGGGAGCTGTGTGGTGCTTCCTTGCCAACTGGAGTTAAACCACAACACATAAGGCCCAGTTTAATGCATTAAAAAAGATAAAATTAACTCGCACAACAACTACAAACCTGCCTTTTCTTCATTAGAATTTTAACTAGTTTAGTTGCAAAGCAAGAAACTCATCTTTTCTCCTCACAGGGAAGACAAGGCTGCTAAGAATGAATGTTTCATATCTCTCCTTCTCTTTGTGGTAATTTCAGAATGACCTTGCTTCACTTCCTCCTCTATGCTGTCTCTTTGTGGTAATTTCAGAATGACCTTGCTTCACCCACAGAGCACAGAGGTGTTACATGTCATATTCTGACTATAATTCTGTTTCCCATGGATAATAGGTGTGAGTCTGCATGGCAGTTGCCTTCTGGTGTCTGGTTATTTTTAGATTTGAGCATCTTTCAAATTCTGTAAAGAAGTAGCAGATTTCATGTAACTGTTCAATCCACATGGTAAAATACATTATACCTGATTATCAGGTGTTAAGCCTTTTGGGTTTTTATTCAGTCCCAGTTTTATGGACTAGAATATGCCTTTTCTACTTTACTTTTTTTCCCTACACAATTTTCCAGGTGAGTGCACTGGTTAAATAGAACTGCCTTAGAAGAGGTGACCATATTGCTGACCCTGGCCATCTTTCCCCTGAAAAAACATGCTTTTCAACCGATGTGTGCAGTTTGGAGTGTCACTCCTTCTGGAGGATGGGTTTGGAATAGAAAGGTGAGAAAGAAGAGTGAAACTTTTGACTATTACTAATGAGCTGTAATGAGAGTTTACTTCTCTCATCATCTAGAAGCAGAGCACTGCCTCGCGCCCAAATTGTCCGCCACAGACTTGTGTTTCTCTCCTTCTGAGTAGTGTGGTTTTAGACCTCCCTTGCCTGTGTGCAAATGTAGATTTGCACAGGAGATTGTGTGAGAGAATAGGAGTGTTAGCTTCAGAACACATCCAGTATCCCACATGTAAGCAAACAGTTGGAGAGGAAGGAGACTTGTACCTTCACTTTGGTCCCCAGAAAACATGACTGGAACATTTTCATGGACAGACTGTATCTTTTTATTTTTGCTAATTAAAGTCTACAGTTGAGCAATCAAGCTTTCTGTGCCTGGAGTGATGAGCCTCCAGTACCAATAGAATAATGCTTAAACCAGATCATAACATATCTATATCACCACTGTCTTCCTAATTCTTGTCGAAGTGTCATATAACTGTCAGATTCCTTGTGTTAGTTTTGAATGGGAGGAGGCCAGAGGACACAGACTATGAACATTGCCGTATTTTTCAGAGGATTACTTCCCAACTAATGCATCTTGAAATTAAAATTCTCTAGTGAAAGTATTATTAAGTAGTTGTACGTAACTTGCAACTGTTTTGTATAAGACAAACATTTGTAGGACAAAGAATCGCTTACCTAGTATTTGCTAATTAAATATTCCTATAAATAACAGCAAGAAAATTTTTACAGTACACGGGACAGGATAAATTGAAACTTGCAATGGAACATTGATCTATAGCCAAATGAAAATCTTTTAAATGTAAACCCTTCATTTAATTTAGGCAAAATCAAAAATAACATCAATGGAACTGTTACAATTCTCCCAAGACCTTGTCCAGAAACATAATACAATTTCCATGCTGTCCAGTGATGGATCCAGTTAATGGAATAACCTTATAAACTTTAGTGTTCTAATTCATATTCAGGGGTAATATAAATAACATCTGTCCTTCCCTTGGGCTGTAGAACATTAGGCTAACCTATTTCTTCAAGGCTCAATGTGCTGTGGTTGCTCTATCTGTCTGATGTATTGATTATTTTAAAATAAATGGTGTTATTTTAGGCATAGAAGATTTCTTTAGTAGATCTGCAGTGTGTTAGAGACTGAAAACTGCACTGAAACTTAAAAAATTGAGTCTGTTTCAGAGACGTACCATACCCAAAGAAAAAAAAAATACTATTTATTTATTCTCCCTAGCAGATTTGTCACCTCCAGTGTTTCTTCATGTGGGGATGTCTAAATTAGAGTTCAAGTAATCATACTCTTTATTTTCATTTAATGAGCACTCTCACTTTTCCATAAAGTTTCCTTGCACTGTAATTCTTTAAGAGTCAGTCTAATTTCTAAAACCTGTGAAGAGTGAACATAAAATATTAATCTGCAAAACTTTTGATTTACTGGTTTCAGCTTTCACATGACTCACATTTTACACATTTATTAACACAGTAAACAGTAAATTAGATTATGCTGTGGGTGGAGGCCTGAGGTGTACTTGGCCTCATGGGCTGCCTGAAAGGGTCAGCACTTGTGTCCTGTAGCTCTTAGCTTCAATCTGTGGGCAGAAGGGCTGCTGAACACCTGCAGCCTGTCAAGTAAGGTGGGGTTCAGCTGGGGGTGCTCACTAAAGGCTATGGTAAACTTCTACCATAGAGCCCTAGAGACATATTTTTATTAAATAATCTTCCATCACTACGCTGTCCTCCCAGAAATGCCAAGGCAAGTCTACCCAGCTCAGGTTTAATAGAGGCAAACAGCTTTGTCATTCCTTACACACAGATGTCAGTCTGGCTTATGTGTACTCCTACAGCTATGATGAAGCAGGAAGAGACAGGCATGGGAATTGGGCAGAATGATGATCTTGAGTCAAGGGAAGGAAAAAACTCTTACCTATCATACCTTGTTTTGGAAGAAAAGCCATTAATTTTTAAGTCAGAAAAGACATTAATTTCGAGGAAGAATTTTGAAATAAGAGGGCTGAACTCAAGAAAGAAATGAAGGGAGCAATGAAATGCAGGATATGGGGAATGGAAAGCTGCAATGTGAGACAAGCTACGTAGTGCACTTGTATGGCAGTTAGGATAAAGCAAGTTTCAATCTTGTAGTGAAGGTAAGTCCTCTGTGGAATGTTCTATTTTACATGTGCATAAAGGAAAGTGCTGATGGCAGAAGAAAAGCTCTCTCTTTTTTCCTTCACCCACCTTTCTCATACCACCTGGTGCATAGCTCAAACCAGAGGATTCTAAAGATCCAAAGGAAACTGTTGTTATTGAAGGGAGAGAAATTAGAGAAAATAAATGAAAGAGGAGGAGGATGATATGATGCTTGTTAATGAAGGGTTTTTTGCATACAAGGATTGCTATGCAGTCACTTCTTTCCTAAGATCTGTGAAATTTATGGGGAACCTCCAGCTACTTGTAGATAAAATATTTACTTATCCATATCTGAGGGTCAATGTGTACTAATTTAGAAAAAATTCCCATCCTTTTCAATGAAGTTTTCTAAGAAATATTCTAAGAGAAGATTCACTTGTGTATTGATTCACTGGAATGATGCTTTGTTTCAGTTCACGTATAAGCTCAGCAGATTTGAAGCAGGACTCCTCTGTGTTTCTTTTTGAATCAGGGAGTTTGTAGCAGCCAGACACTCAGACAATGCTGCAGTAATGAGGGTATTACTAGATATGCAATGTTCACAGCCTTTCAGGTTTTAATAGTTGCTGGTGCGTGTAGTGTATAAGATAAAGTATATGGTTATGGTTCTGTGCACGTCTCAAATATATGCCTGCTACCTTCATGCACAGTAAACAGAGAGGAGAAAGGGAAGGTAATGACTTGGCAAGCTTTCTTTCGGGTGGCTAACAGAGAGGGCACTATCTAAAATCGCAGGTTTAGAATTAGGTGCCAGAACAATCTGTGCCTCCATCTTCAGCTGACAGTCATCCTCATCCTGAAAATACTTGTTTTTGCATTCCCCAAATCTGCAAAATATCTGTAGTTGTGCTTAAGCTTCTAAACTGAAGTCAGTAGGATCATTCACAGGTTTGAAAGGTTAGACTACTTATGAGATTTCCTAGATTGAAAAACCAGGGTTCATTACTTTGCAATGGGATAACCTTATAAATAAACCTTATAAACCTTACAAAGCAAGGACTTAATTATTTCTTATTTTTCAGATGTGTTCTGCTGTTCAACTTGCTGTTGATGTGAACAAAAATAATCTTTCTGGCACTGCCCAATAATGTTTTAACTAGCCTGCTCCAGCTCTAATGGTAAAGCTGAGACGGTTGGGCTTATTTACAGTCAGGATTGAATTCATCTCTCCATAACCTTCTAAAGAGAATTAAAGGGCTATGAGAAATAATTAGCTGATGCCTGTCATGTTCTTTGAAGATGAAAAATACTAAGTGCTACTGTGGTTACTGTAACAATCCCTTCCTTTGAAAATGACTGGATGTAATCAAAATGTTAGAACCACAAACAGCACCATGGTAACTGAATTGTATTGGCAGAGAAAATACAAGCTTGTATGATGATAAGGGTTGCTGACGTGGTCTTTGCCATCTCTTTTCAATTCGGTATCAGCAGCAAAATGTACGAAGCACAAGAGTATTTATATTTCCCTCTGCGTTCCTAATAAAAATATTAGGTGAGCGAGATGGAAAGAGAAGGCTAGAACTCAGTGTGCTCTGAAATTTTCTTATATGGAGTACTTTGGGAGTGAACTTTGGGGCCCTGAAAAAAGATAGTCTAGAAAATTAATTATCCTGTTGCCAATTATCCTTCTTATTTTAAATTTTCCTGAGACAAACTGCATTTACCATGACGTATCAACAGGGTTATCATCTCAGGGACAGTGGATTGATTAATGAGGTTTTGTTCTGATGTCTTGGCTCTGTTAGTTCTCTCTTTGTGCACCTTCAGTTGTTGCTGAACCCCAAACACTGCATGGAAATATTTATAGAAAACAAACTGAGGAAAAATGTGAGAGATCTTTGTAGCATCAGGATTGTGGAGAATTTACTTTCACACCTGTCCTTGATTGATCCCAGCCGTCAAATCAGCCCCGTGCACCCTCTTGTCCACCAGTAGGAATGGGGAAATAATTGGAAAAGTAAGAGGTGAAAAAATTGTGGGTTGATGTAAACACCGTTTAATAGGAAAAGCAAAAGCTGGACATGCAAACAAAGCCATAGAAGGATTTAATTCAGTGCTTCCCAAGGGCAGGCAGGTGTCTGGCCATCTCCAGGATAGCAGGGCCCCATGGCACGTAATGGTGACTTGGGATGAGAAACATCATCACTTCAAATGTATGATTTTTAGAATTTTCCTCTTTATTCTGTAAAAAAGTTCATCATCTTGGTAGGATGGGAGAAAGATTTGTTGTTTTGTTAGGTTTTTCTAATTTAACATTTACATTATTATAGGTTATCCCCAGCCTAGCAAGCAAGAAGACCCCACAAGTCTTTATATATTTTGCAATTCTTAAAAGAAATGAAAGGGATACACATTAATTTACAGAACACTAATCATAAGCAATAGCTATGGTATGTGTTGTCTTATATGCAGGTAAATCTATTTCTAAGCATGAAAGAACCTTGCACCCAGAATCCAAATCTCTGGTCAAATTTCACCTTTGCGTATCTCAAGTTAAAAGGTATGCAGATGAGACAATACAGAGCTAATATTATTAGGTGCTTGCTGAATTATGATATATTTTGGTTGTTCATTTTTGTTCGTTTTATCTTTTGAACAGATAAGCAATTTAAAGATGTAAAATCTAGCAAAATCTGCCAAGGTTGGTATTTTGGTTGAATAGAATTGATATGTCAGAGGTACACATTGATAAAAGACATGAGCCAAAGACATTCTGTCTGGGAGACTTACTTAAATATGACCAGTGAAAGCTGCACAAATAACTGATCTTTTGATTCCTATTGTTTTCTCAACACTGCAAAAATATGATGAAATCTGAGTAATATGAAGAAGTCAAAATTTTTCATTAACCAAAATGTCAAACACCTATATGTCAAACAAAATGTTTGTGTGGGGTTTTTTTCCTTTTTTTTTTTTTTTTAAGTTGCAGCCAAATATTTTAGAGATTTTTATCTGTTATTTTTAAAACAGATGTTGTTTTGTTTGGTTTTTTTAATTAAAAAACCCCAAACAATTTGTAATGCAGATCTGTGTCACCTCTTGGAAATACTACTCTTAACTTTGAACTGATCAAATTAGCTGGCAAGCTATCTCCAATTTAATTTCCTTTCCCTGTTTTATGATGTCCAGATGGCAACAGAACATGTCCTGAATACTGTCAGTATTTGGACTTGTCAAGGAGCTGCATGGAGATCAGTGGCTGCTTCACTGTACATGTTTGAGACTTTGCAGTCAGGGTGATTATATAAGAGAATGCACTAAACATGCTATTTAAATGCAATATTTTTCCAACTGCTCAACAAAATGCTTCTATATCAGTACACTCTGCTATCTCTCTTGAGGTAGGTTTTGACAATCCTGAGAAAATTTCTGAGTTGTTGGATCACAGGGCAGAAATGGCCTGGAAATAGTAATCCCTATTAGGTAATATGGAATATTGTATTAGTGCAGGAATTGTAAGTCCAGAATTTGTTATTTCCTATCAAATACTTCAGGCATGAAGGAGAGAGCCTGTGTATGCTTTGTGTAGGCATAGTGGGTGTCACTTCACTATCTTTTTTAGGTGATTAGTGTGCTATTGTTTCAACTAGGTTTTATTAAATCCCACTGTAACCAAAATAAGTTTAGAGAGACAATATTTTGTGTTTCTCCTCCTGCAGTGTTAGATCTGCTTCTTGGATTTGTTTCTGCTGTAGTCATAACCACAAGCTGCCTGAAAAATATAATAGTATTTTTTCCTCATAAAATTTTAGTCCCTTGCAGTTCTGCCTCAAGAAATATTTTTGGCCACATTACTACATGAGTGTGCAATTTTCTTGCATTAAAAAAATCTATGAAAAGTGTTAGCTGAGGAGAGTGTTCACTCTCAGGATTTGGGGACAAAGTAAATGCTTCAATTTTCCCAAACTGCTAACTTAATTTTACTGGAATTTGAATGAGGGTTTATGAACCATTCTACTACACCTGATTTTCTCTAGGTCTTCATTGATTTAACTAAAGCTTACAGACTTCCCACCATGAAATATATGACAAGAGTGGTGATCAAAACCATAATTTTCAGTTTCGCTGGGGGTTTTTGTTCGTTTGTTTTGTTTTGAAACAGTTGCTTGTCAGTGGTAGAAAGAGTTTTTCAAAAACTATATTCTTTTCAATTCTTCGAAGGAAAGTGATTTTCATTTTCAAAGGTTTTAAATACCAGTTATTCTCAGGAAGTTCCAGTGCTCCAGAGCACTTCTAAGTGTAGCATGACTAAGTCAAACCTGGACATGAAGTGATCATATGATTCACTGTAACAGTGCATAACAGCAGTTTAAAACCTTGGGTAGTCACTCAAACTAACAAGGAATGAAATCTGGTAAGAGTCTTCTCAACATTTTTTTCTAATCTCAAATTTCATGTATAACTCCACAGATAACCATTTCTGTTTGCCTAATCAAACATTACTTCCCATATTATAATCTCATTAGTGCATCACTTTTTCTTTCCAACAGCCATTTCTTCCTAATGTCAATCCTTAGTCTAGATATAAAGTGGCAAGAGATTTTTATCTGCAACTTCTTTTAATAACACACTTCTCTGGATAGTCTGTCCCAATGCCTGACAACCCTTTTGATGAAGAAATTTTGTCTAATATCAACTCTAGATCTCCTCTGGTATAACTTGAAGCCATTTCCTCTGATCTTGTCACTCATTGCCAGGGAGAAGAGGCTAATCCCCACCTTGTTACACCCTCTTTCAGGCAGCTGTAGAAAGTGTTAAGGTCTCCCTTGAGCCTCCTTTTTTTCCAGGCTAAACACTCCTATCTCCCTCAGCTACACCATAAGATTTCTCAGACCCTTCAACAGCTCTGTTACCCATCTCTGGACATGTTCCAGATCTTTCATGTCTGTCTTTTAGTGAGGGGCTGAGAACTGAACACAGAACTCGACATGTGCCCTCATGAGTGCTGAGTACAAGGGAGCAATCATTGTCCTGGTCCTGCTGGCCACGCTATTGCTGATACAGACCAGGATGCCATTGGCCTTCTTGGCTGTCTGAGACATGGATCAGATCCACACAGCTGTTGATCAGCATCCCCAGCTCGTTCTCTGTGGGCTGTTTTCCAGTCACTCTTCCCCCAGCCTGTAACACTGCAGGGAGTTACTGCGACCCAAGAACAGGACTCAGCATTTGGCCTTGTTGAACCTCTTAGAGCTGGCCTTGGTCCCTTGATCCGGCCTGTCCAGATCTCTCTGAAGAGCCTTCCTCACCTCCAGCAGATAAACACTGCTGCCCAACTTGGTATGACCTGCAAACTTACTGAGGGTGGATCTGATACCCTCATCTAGGTCGTCAATGAAGATATTTAGCAGGACTGAGCCCTCAAGAAGACCACTTGTGAATGGCCACCAGCTGGATGTAACCCCATTCAACAGCGCTCTTCAGGCTCAGCCATCAAGCCAATTTTCTACTCAGCAAATAGTGGATTTGTCCTGAGCAGCCAGTTTCTCCAGGAGAATGCTGTGGGAGACAGTGACAAAGGATTTACTAAAGTCCAGATAAAAAAACGTCCAGAGCCTTTTTCTCATCCACTGCTTGTCACCTTTTCATGAAAGCAGATCAGGTTGGTCAAGCAGGACCTGCCTTTTCTAAACCCAAGCTGACTGGGCTGAACATGGCTGGTTGTCCTGCATGTTCTGGCTCTTGGATGGGTGTCACATATGGTAACCTAAAGTCAACTGGCACTTCCCCAGTTAGCCAGAACTGCTGGGAAATGATGGAAAGTGGTTTGGCAACCTCTTCTGCCAGCTCCATCAGGACCATTCTCTTGGATGGGTGTCACATATGGTAACCTTAAGTCAACTGGCACTTCCCCAGTTAGCCAGGACTGCTGGGAAATGATGGAAAGTGATTTGGCAACGTCTTCTGCCAGCTCCATCAGGACCATTCCCCCTTAGATTATGGGAATTTTCTTTTCCTTCCCACCTCTGTCTGCCAGCTCAGGGGGCTGAGAACAACTGTTCTTGCTGTTAAAGGCTGGGGCAAAGAAGGCATTAGTACCTCCGACTTTTCCTTATCCTTTCTTACTATTTCTCCCTATATTCAGTAAACGATGGAAGTTCTCCTTAATCCTCCTTTTGTTGCTGATGTATTCATGAAAACATTTTTTACTATCCTTTACAGCAATTGTCAGATTGAGTCCTAGTTGGGCTTTGGTCCTTCTGATTTCCCCCCTGCAAAGCCTCATGACATTCTTGTAGTCCTCCTGACTAGAAAAAATCTTTAATAATGCATGCATTTGCATAATGCTGTGGGATATGTATTGACCTCTGTTGGTTGCTGGCATACATTTGAACATGGGAGGATTAATAATACAACTCCCTCTGCTCCACTGACATGTCTGTTCTGAACCTCAGAGGAGGCTGCTTTCTCTGTAATAAGGATTATTCATAACCCAGTTATATTGAACAGCTATATATTCTCAACCTGAAGTAGAGCTTATTAATCAACCATACAGTCCAGGAATTTCAACTAAAATATTAATGTAGTATGTTATTCACTCAGGACAATTCATGTCACCACAACTGAACAGGTTCAATTGTTGCATCGTAAATTCTGGTTTTTAATAAAGTTGAACACCACATCAAGCTCACTGTTGTCATACAGGATGTTGTCACCTTGTCAATGTTTTTCTTTCCCATTGATTAATAGGCTCCAAGTTTCAAAGCATGATATTTTAGATTGCCTTTCTTTTACATCTTTATGTCCTCTAGTGTGAAATCTGACATTTCAAAGGAACTTGAATCTCCTGAAGTCATTACCACCTATTCCTAACTGAAAACATTACAAGACTGAGCAGAATATGATATATAGTTTTTATATTGTATATATATATATATATATATATATATATAATAAAATGGAATTAAATATTTTTATTGAATCATACATGTATTCAAATAATACTAATTTAATGGGTAGTACTACTGAGCAATGGTCTATGGAGTGTGAAAAGACAAGTTTCTTTAGTGACTCTTGTTGTGACTGCAGTGTTGCAGGAATCTAGAGCAGAATTGCAGAACATGAATGACTCAAGATGTCACAGATCAAGTAAACAGATAGTTCCAGTGAGTCTATGTGCAATTTTTCCAACAGAAAAGTGCAAGAAAAATATTGAAATAGTTTTATCTCTTGGACTCTAAACTTATTTTATTGATGTTTCCACAGTCACAAACAGAGCGCCTACAGTGTGTGACCCAGGTATTCTTGCTTATGTGATATTATAAATATGGATAATTCTTTCAGGCTTTGAAGCCTAAAGGTGAACTACTAAAGAAGGGAAAGCATCAGTATAGATATCCCAGTACATCAGATGATTTTATTTTGACACACTGCTTATTCTGCAGAATTATTATCAGTTATTATACTGTCTGTGATCTGCCTAGCAATATCCCACAGCCTTACTGAGATTTTTAGATCTAATCTAAGATGCAAAATTAGGCCTTGCACACTTGTAGTAATTAAAGAATTTTTGGGCACTTAAAGAAAGGAAAGGCATCACCAGCACTGATGGTCTTGTTCTGCTAGCCACAGCCTAGTCTAGGTAATTCACAGCATTGCTTTTAAAACAAAACAGAATGACGAAACTGTCTGTCCTGTTAATGCCATAAAATTAGTAGTCAACTCTGTAACAAACACCATGTTTTCCTTAAATATAACTAACCACCAGTTAGGACAGGCAGGCTGTAGGTCTAAGAGTGTATAGGCAGTCCCTATACACTATTAATTAAAATCGCTTATGCTGTAGTGGCAGTGCAACTTAAGTTATAAAATGATACCTTTTTTTTGACCAATAGAAACAGATTGAGGGGAACTGTTTTGGAATGTCTTGTAAATCTGATTTGGGATTCTGGACTAAAAATGATCATATTATTTGGAAGATAAGTGTTGCTGTAGGAATTTATATATTGGGGTGGGGGTAGAGAGGAGGATTGATATTCAATTAGTTGCATTAAAACATACTGAAAGTATTTCTGAGTTGGAGCTTATTAAAGATTAATGATAAATTGTAAAAAATACATGGTTTTTTTGTTTTTTGTTTTGTTTTGTTTTGGTTTTTTTTTGTTAGAACATTTATTTGTGAATATAGTGCAAAGAGTACTTGAGCCTCCACCTTATCCACATAAGAGGCCACTGTGAGAAAATATGGATTTCTTCAGCATATTTTAGTTTTAATATATTGAAGCATTTTTAATTATGTATTGGGAACAGTGTCTTCATCACATCAGCCTGTTGATTTTACAAGTATTTTGTTTCTCATGGTACCTAAATTGGCTTCAAGATAAGAGCAAATCAGCAGGGGTATTTGCATGATTTGAACTGTGTTAAAACAATCAAGACATTTCTTCCCACAAAGGAATTGTGATATGAACTCCTGCATTTATGGCTACTTTTATAGGATTGATTGGTTTCTTTGTACCTCCATTGGGGTCTGCCAGTTCATAGGAAGAGCAAGTTCCTCTCCAGAAACCTTTCTTCTGATGCTCTTTTCTGTTATTTGTGTGCTTTTAGAGTCCTTTTATTGGGTCAGGGTCTCTAAATCTAGAAACCTGCCTTGAGTTCACTTAGGGTAGGTGTTGTTTGTATGTTGTTCTTTTCCTGCTATTTTCCTTGCTAATGGACTTAAGAAGCCTTAGAAGAGAGAAGAAGCTAAAAAATGGTATAGTTAGATCATCAATTTACCTTTTTTTTTCTTTTTCTTTTTTTTTTTTCTTTTTTTGTATCAATTTACTTTCTGAGATTCCAGAGGGATATGATGAAACATCAGTTACTACTCTGGAAGCTGCAAAATCTTTAGTTTGGGGGTACATGGTACCTTTTAATGTTTGCATAAAAGGTAGTAATTTAAAAAGTAGTAGCCTCTTCATGTCATTAATCCTAGCTTGTGCAGACTGACTAGTGCTGGGGAATATACTGCCAGTAGACAAAACTACTCCTTAGGCATAATTCCCAGCAGTAAAGCTGGCATTTGGCCTGCAGGAGGAGATTACTATGGATTGTTTCTATGAATTATGTCCTTTGGCATCTGAACCATATCTCTGGGAATACCCTCTTCATGACTTTTAAAATTCAGTCTGTACCTTCACTATGGACTTGACTTTCAGCAGAGTGCTTGTAGTTCACCTCAAATCATTCAATGTCAGACCACTTGCTATAGTTGCAAACTTTTGCAAAACTGACAGTCCATGAAGGAACAGCTGGGACTTGGTAATTGAGTATTTTGGCCTTGGAGTGGAGGAAGAAATCACGGTATTTAACACTTTAAGGATCTTACTTATTGTCTCCATCATTCATCTGAAATGAGTCTCTACCTGCACTGTACCAATTACACATCTATATTTGACATTTCTGATTTAAGTTTGGGTTTTTTTAACATTTTTAAGATTTTGTTTTTCTCTTTTTTAAGACCTGTGTTACAAGTTTGTTAAATGTTTATAGTGAAATTTAGTCATTATGTGTGTTCGGGTGTTTGAGCATTCTGTCAGACTTTGCTGAAATTTGGAGAAGCTGTAGAGCTGTCCCATAATTCTGCCAAACCTTTAAGCACATGCTTGAATTTAATTTATTCAAGAATGCATAAAGGTTAAGGATTTTTTTTTGAGTGCTTTGCTGAATTAATATTTTCATTTTTAAATACAGGCTTGCCTTCTGGTAGGGATCTTTGGTTATTTATAGTGGTAGGAATAATGGTATAATACTTTGAGAAACTTAATCAGTCGTGGTTTGATTGGGCTAATTGCTTCTAGATAAGAGAAAAGAGATTTTGCCCCAGTCCGGCATCTCTAATAGACAGGAAAAATAAAAAGCAGGAGGAAAAATAGTATCATCTGTTCTATATTTTTGTGAAACTGCCATTCAAAGAATATCAGCAATCTGTACAAATTACCAAGGAATGATATACAGCAATAGAAATGATGCCTTACCTTCACAATCTTCAGCCCTGAAGATTGTTCTGTTCATTTTCCCTCACTGCTATAACATTGCTAAAAACAGTTATTCCTTTTTCCTTAATTAATTGATAGCTGAAAGACACATGTGTCTTTCCATTTGCCTTTTGCAAATAATAGAATTTGTCTTTGACTAACTTTGTCAGATTTCCAGTAACTGTAAAGTCTGGAATGACTGCTTATGTGTGCTAAATGTTAAAATCCAAACTCAGTCTTTAACCTTAAAAATCATCTCATCTTCATCAATCTCAAATAACACTGTCAAAATTCTCTCCCCAAGTGTCTGGATAGATGGAAGTTACAGCTGGTGTCCATCCTGCTCTTTACATTGACGTTTGTACTTTTCCATCTGACTGAATGCCACCTGCTGCAAGGGCAGGAGGGTGGGATTACCCATTTCTGAACAATGTCTCTCTGCCAGCAGAAGGTTATTCAATTAGGCAATCACTTCTGCTTAATGCTGGGTGGGATGATGTCAGCCACCAGCACTCTCTCTCCCTCACTTCCCACTTCCTGGGGACAACAATCTTTTCTGTCCCTGGGGAGGGGGCAATGGCTTTCAATCTGTTCCCTTTTTGCATTAGTTCCTGAATGCAATTATTAGAATCTGACATTTGTTTTCCTTCCTGGCTGGGGCTATATTCAGTGCAGACACTAATGTGAAATATGAATAAGCATTTAATAATATATTTATATTTTAACACTCCTCCCTGCTCTAATGTGCTGAATTTTTCTCTTGCTTGCTTCCACCTGGTGCTAGCAAATTTCATATTTTAAGGTATTACACTAGGATCACTAAGGAAAGAGTCAGAATTCTAAAGTGTAATGGTGCTACAAGACTTTTGTTTGTGTTTATGTCTTTCTTTGTTTTCCCTGAAGTCTGTTTGTATTGTTGATTTTACTGTGTTTATTTCATTTTGTAGGAATAGAACCAGTGTTTATTGCTGAGATTACTCTTGCTTCACAAGTAGATAATTTTGTGCTGTCTTTATTAATTAAATAGATGTGTGGCTCCGTGACTTTTCTTGGTGTTCCCTGCCCTTTACATAATTAATCTCCTTTTTTGGGGGGGGAAATACATATAAAAAGAATAAAAACCAGAGGGATGCTGAACATCTTCTGTGTCAGAAGCAAACAGACATGCTCCTTTATACTCTTTCTAAAAACTTTATAAATTCATCAATAGTATGTCAAACAACCATCTGCTCAGAAGTTTATTTTAATAAATGGCAACTCTTATATCCATATCAGATTACACGATAATTTCCTGAAATACGTAATATTTATGGAATCCTGAAATATTTACATGAATCTGGAAAACTGTTGTCTAAGCAGGGTTATTGGAAAAAAATTGAGTTGCATTCAACCCTCATATGTCTCTGAGATCCAATTGAAACCAAGTGCCATACTGCTGAATTTGAAGTAATTCCATTGGGTTTTAAGTGTACTGAAGGTAAGATTGAGTCTGTCAGATCTTATTATAAGTGAAGAGCATAACTCAAATTATTTTTCTGCTGTGGTAGTCCTTAACTTTTTATTTTATTTTTTTCTATTGATGTACTCTTCTATTCTGTCAAATATTTTATTTATGTAGCCCCTGTGCATCATTTTGTTAAGTAAACTTTATTAATTTTTGCTAGTTTTAAAACTTATTTTTTTCAGTAGAAATTATTTTACCCCCTAATGACTGTTTAAATAGTTTTGATAACAATGCACACTTTAATTTTTTTCCCTCTACTTTCAATGGAGGGACATTCTGCAAGACTTCAGCTTCCTAATTATCTTTAAAATTTCTAATGATTATGCCCTTCTATATTTAATTAACAATTAATTTTAAAATACATTAATTTCTCAATAGTCAGTAAATATTCTACACTCAGTCTGCACCTTCCACCTAGAACACAATAGAAATGGAGATCAAAAGGGGGGTGTTGTTTGTGAACACACAATAACAAACTCCTGGGGGTACATCCCTATTAGTGGAATTTTTTTCCCTTTGACTTCCGTTTGATTCAGAATTGTATTACAGCTTAGAGTTTTGAGATAAAAGAGCCTGTTGGACAATTCCTGCAGCATTTGGGATTCTTGTATTTTAAAGGATGTACCACCTTAGAAGGTGGCACAAAGCTGAATTCCTGTAGACTTACCAGTTTTGATGCTCCTTAAAGGTATCTAAACTGTAAATTCCCAATGGTAATTCGATGTATATAGTCTGTATACTTGTTTACCATGGAAGTAATAGCGCTGCTTTCAGCATTATTACATCCAGTGTACTTAATTAACACAGTCAACACATTTTTCATGCAAATAAATTGAGGCAGAAAAGAAAATACACAGACTGGTTATTTAATTAGCCAGTTACAAACCGTAGGAATAAAATTAGTATCTCTACACTAGAGAAGAAGGACCAGGATGTTAGAAAGTGTTCTCAACTTTATTTAAATCTTCCTTTGTCTGTCTAAGCAACATATAATTTAAATATTTTTATTATTATTAGGCACAATCCTAATAAATGTCAAGTAAAAATATACAGGAAGTGAAGCAAAACCATTTCTTCAAGTGAAGAATGGTGATCTAAACACTCTTGGACAAATGTAAGGAGAGAAGATGAGTAGATGGCTGAGATTAATATAAAGACTCAAAAGCTGAAAATGAGCAAATATCTATGAGTACAATACCTTCACACATCTCATCATTCAGGACCGTCATACATATAACTTTCCAAGTTGACAGAGGCCAAGATAGGTGATAATTCAGCATGCTAATCAGACAGTATAATTTAGTTTTTTGAGTTGCAATGATGCAAAATGTGTTATTTCTACTAGATTAGGTCCACTGATCTTTCTTAAACCCAATGAGATTACTTTTGAAGCAAGTTTTAAAAGAGAAAATTAAGTAAAGTTTTTAAAATACAGCAAAAGTAAAGATGAATGAGTTACTTAATTCCATATGGATAAACTGAAAGTAGCTTGGAAATGAAAAAAACTATAGGCAAGTATTGAGTTGAAACAGGTCTGGGAGAAATATTATAGTAAAACAGAGCAGTTCATTCACTGCAGAATTAGCCATTATAACACTCATTTTGATTTCAAGACAGAGCATGACTTGAAAAATGTGTTTCTTGGCCACACTACTTTGTACATGTGCATTTTATGTCTGATGACTTTATACCATAATTACATCTGTGAGGTAACACAGAGGTGATTTTTACTTCTTAAATGGTATTGTACAAGAAGGTTGCACTGTTTTGAAATGCTTAAGATGCCATTTAATTCTCAGTATGATGCACAGAATTTGTCCAAAGGCATGCAGTTACAGGCAAACCATCCTATGCAATTTTTTCCTAGAAGGAAAGTTGACACTTTGAAGGACTCTTCACAAATTTTCTGTCAATACTAGAAATTAATAATATAGGTCAACTCTGTTTTCAAAAGAGATATTTTCTCAGTTGAAATAAAGATAAAAATCCTTGCTATCTGTCAGTGACAATTGCTAAATTAGGTCAAGGATATTATTAAAACCATTGCAGCAGTACAAGGGCTCATCTTCCTAGCACTTCTGGAATATTGGTATGCATCAGTTTAGAAAATGAGAAAATTACATTTGGAACAAGGATCTTTCTCACATCGACATTAGCACAACAGTGCTGTGTGCTAACAAAGACTGATTAAAAATATATTCTTACAGTTTTCTAAATGTGTTCAAGATAAGCAGGAGTTCTCATTGAGATCCTAACGGGCCTATTGTCCACACAAAGTCTACAAGTACAACCTGCAGAACGAACCCATTTATACTTTTTTGAGTGTACAAAACCCAGCAAGCCCAGAGATTTTCAGCCAGGTAGCATGCTGACAGTCAAGGGCAGACTGGCCACAGCTGTGTGATTGGAACAAAAGTGTTGGAGCATTTTGTGCTAAAGCTTCCTTAGGAAAATTGCACCTTCACAGCAGGACGGACATAAAATATGGGTCAGGTCTTTAATTCATACAAGCCAGTGTTCTATAATGGAATTAGCCTTTAAATGGAGATGTCAGCTGTAGGGATCACAAGGTCCTCATTACACAAGTAAATAGATGTATACATATATACATGCATACATATTGCAAGTGTATATATATATATATATATATATATATATTTATATGTAAAGTTGGTAATATGCAGTTTAGATTGAAGGTTAAGTTCGTTCAAAACAAAAAGGCATAAAAACCCTGTTGCTGGCACAGATAAGTACATGGCCAACAGAGTTTAGCTTTAAACAGGTAAATCTCTGTTTTGATTTACACTTGCAGCACTCAAAATGGCAGAATCAATTTGCTTGAAAATTGGTAAAACAAATTTGTTATGGGCTATGACCTTGTACACTGAACATCATCCCAGAAGGTTTTTTTTCTTTATGTTTGAATTGTAAATCTTGGAAATGCAGTTTTTTATTGCAGAAATATTGACAGAGCTTTAACTATAATGGTGTGGCTATATTTCCTTAAAGAGTAGGTATGTGTTTTGCCAGTAGTTAACTAATATTTTTCAAATAGTAGTAGATGTTGAACAGAGAAGATAAATTAAAAATACAGCTGCAAAAACCAATAACCCACTGATGTGAAGAATCAATAAAAGGGAAAAACTACTATAGGAATGACCGAGGACAAAAATTAACAGCTGAAAATGCTAAGAGTATATGTGGAAATAATCTGACATGGACCCTCATGAGGTTGTATTTACTGTGTGTTTCAAGACTCAGTTTTGTTAAGTGAATACAAGAACAAGATATGTAAAATTATCAAAGGCAATAAATGCAATGATTTTGACTAATTGCCACATGACTTAAAATAACAACTGGGTATAATTTTATTATGTACTATAAAATACATTTTTTCCCTTTGTCCTTGGAGAAAAAGCCTGTTAAGCTTTTTTTTGTAGAAAACATGGGCATTTCTGTTTTTCTCATGTAGCATACACATGCAAAGGTGTCTGATCCCGATTTATTTGCTTAGGGCAAATATTTGTTTTCACCTGTGGTGTGCTCTTTTAAGATTCAGAGATTTTATTGGATGCCATTTAGTTCAGATTTAAACACACTTGGACTAGTTGAGATTTGTGTATCATTCACGTCTTCATTCAATAACTCTTGTTCATTTTAAACTTAGACTAAATTTACTAGCAAGGGCACATAATTATTTAATGAAGTACCTTTGTGATGATCAGATAAATTCTCCACAAACTTTTGTATGAGTTGATGTCATAAGGAGCTTGTGTTGCCATAAAAAATGCAGCTCAATTATACCTTATTTCAATGGCCCTACATTTTAAATGAAATATGAAAACGTGAAATTAGCATCTGTACTTAGGTTGTTCCGTTTGGTCATGTCAAATCTGTAAGTTGGTAAGCAATCCAAGGCCATGATTTCATTGAGTCATATTTGCTACCTGAAGAGGGAAAGAGGACAAGTTAGGGGCAAACTTTTTTTCACTGGAAATCTAAGACAAAATAAATTAAAAGATTTTGTGGTTTTTCATCTCTTCAGAAGTGCTAGAAGATTATGAAGACTAAGGAACAAGCCACAGATGTGACTGTGGTGACAGCTTTCTATGTTAGCCACACCCTTAGTTAATGTGCAATCACAGGCTTGTCCTGAGCATAAACTCCATATATTTTCAAGAAATAGAGTAGTTAAGAGGAAAATTTGATAAAACTGGTTTGCGTTTCAAGCTGGGCTCATTTTTGTTTTTTTTTTTTTTTTTTTTTTTTTTTTTTTTTTTTTTTTTTGTTTTTTTATCTTTATCCAAAGTGGTTTAATTTTAAAATCTAAATCTAAAATCTGACATCTTGGTTTATTTGAAGTATATGGACTTCTGAGGGAGTATGTAATCAGAAAGCATACTGGTTTAACTGTTCTGTGAATAGACACAATTAGCTAACATTTGCAAAACATCCTCTCAATTGCTGGTTTTCTGCTTTTTTCCCAGATCTGCACTTTCTTGATTCTAGTCAGGAGTAAAACTGGATGGTCTGCCATAGTGGGGATCTCTCTGTATTTATATTTCCATACATGTTTCAGCAAATTCTGACCTGTTTAGCCTTTGGACCATATAAAATTCTACTCTAACATCTCACCCTTCTTTTTGTGGTTTCTCATAGAAACTCAGCTAAACTCTTTTTTTCTTGCTTTCCTGACACGTTCTCATCCACTTGACTTCTTTCTCTTGAATAATTTCCTTTATTTTTAGTTTCCATGGTCTTCTGGCCTTGCTATTGACCTTGTACAGCAGAATACAAAGAGAATTCTTGAGCTTTTCCTGCCTTTACAGACTATTAAATGTTGAAAAGAGAACTCCTACATCCTGTGTTGATAACATAGAAAACTAACAAATCTTTTAAATCACAGAGCTAAGGTTCCATTGGTCTGGGAAATGAGCATCCTGCAACATTTAGGTACAATCTTAAAGCATCATCAGCTCCACTGAATTCTCTGCTTGAGGCAGTTTGATGTGTTCTGTCAGCTCAGCAGCATATTGTGTGACTTGTTCTTTGGTGCAAATCTAATGGGGATTAATGGCAGCAGACTTGAGGATACTCATGGCCTTGTTCACCCTAGTTTGACACTAAACATCTCTCTGGAATGCTGAGGAAAGTGCCCCAGTTTAGGTTTGACATAATGTCTTAGCTGATTCATTAAGAAGTACCTGTTTTAGGGAACCAATATTACAGGATAAAAAAAGGTCTTGCTAAGTGTGAAGGCACTTTATATGTCTTCTTGCTGCCTAGTGAAATTCTGTCAAAATGTTGACCTTGTAATCCAAAAGTGTAATAATTTACTCTCTTTAGGAGACTGTCCTTCTCTGCAGGTCCATAAGTTCTATGTGGATAATCACTTAGAAAGCTTTGGCATTTTACTTCTTATCATTCTCACAGAAGTATAATATCAAGAAGCAGATCTTAATGAAAATTGGTTGTGAAAAAAATATCAAATTATTTTTTTCCTTCTCTTTTAGTGAAATGGGAAGCTTATTCTTCCAATCCAGAATGCAACAATATGCTATCTTTATCTTCAGTAGGAACAATTACTAGGAATGTAATTCCAGACTCTTTAATTTTTAGGTCCATGTCCAAAGTGTACAGCAAGCACTGCATCCCAAAACCTAATGTTGCTTTCCTCCTTCCCCCTCTTCCAGTGTAGATCATACAACTTTAATTTACAAAGCTGGAATTCAGTTTTAACTCACAAGTTCAGTGCTTTTATAGATGTTCTGCACTAATTGTGTTAGTGCAGAAGAATCCCCAAAGTAATTCAAATCACAAATGTCAGAGTAAGAAAAACACCCCCTTGTGTATCCAAGTCTTGTACCTGAATACAGGGAAGTTCAACTGTTTAGGTGAAACAGAACCAACTTTCTCTGAAAGGCAATTCTTATTTCCTACAAACTGTCCACTGGTAAAGTGAAATTGATTGCAATCAGTTCTTTCATTGCAAAACTATACTACTAATTATAAATATGGTGCTACTTCTCTGAAGATTTTAGTTAACTCATGTTCTTTACCACTGTGATGTTTCTGAAATCATCTCAAAATGTTCATCACATATTATCATATGTTAAATTACATCAGCAGCTTGTAGAAAGGGCAAGTTTTTTTCACTGTAGATGGCAAGTCTGTGCTTTTTATCTACTTTAATGCTTGCTCAAGTGAACTTTATTTTATGACATTTGTAGTATTTGTTTTTCTTTTTTCTGTGGTAAATTATTTTAGAGGTCTCATCTGGAAATCATGAGGAAAGAAATGAATAGACATATGTTAGTTCAGAGTGAATGCTTTTTAGAGATGTTACATTAAAATGCTATCCCTGTGTTTATACATCACATTCAATTGTATAATCTTGATGTATCATCAGTATTTAAGAGAGTACCAAACAGTGTCACTCTGTTTCTGAAGCATACGATCCTGCTTTTTCTGTACTAAACCACCTAACATGAATGAGTTATTGGATCAGTTAAACATCTGGTCTCTCCCTGTCTCTCTTTTAATTTTTTTTTTTGTTTTGTTTTGCATTGTTTTGTTAATAAATACACACTTGTGATTTTTGCAGGCTTTTTCTTCTTGGAAAACATGTTTTTCACCAAAGCAAAAACCCTTTCATACCAGCATATCTATTCTGAGATTTTTTCTGAAATCCAGGTAGTAGTGTTTTGATCAAAAAGAGAAAGGCTTCACTCTCCTACTCTGTGGGAAATACTAAATCAGGTTCTCTTTTTCAATTGTTATTAGACATAATGATTCAATATCAAATTCTCTTATCAATTGTTATTAAATATAATGCTATGCTTTTAAAAAGAGACATTTTTATAATGATTCATCAAATTTTGACTCAAAAATGTTTTTCTATATGAATAGAATGATCTAAACAGTGTCAGTGGGGGCAAGTGGGAGATTCTGACACCAAAATATTTCAAAGTAGCTGCAAGGGACCTCTCATTTAACATGTGAAAGATCAATCATCTGAAGCTGATGTTTGCCATCATCTTGCCTCTAATGAAAACCCCTCTGACTCACTGTTTCATTCTTTTATATCTGTTTTTTCTTTTTTCAGAAAGTAATATAAAAGGGTGGGTTTTTTTTGTTTCATTTCAGCAAATATTTAATATTCTTGGTACTTCAGGAATAGTTG
The DNA here is from genome assembly GCF_017590055.1 of Onychostruthus taczanowskii. Taxonomy (NCBI): domain Eukaryota; kingdom Metazoa; phylum Chordata; class Aves; order Passeriformes; family Passeridae; genus Onychostruthus; species Onychostruthus taczanowskii. The sequence continues at coordinate 1,669,184 of NW_024498540.1, forward strand.
TGTTACGAAGAAAGATTTCAGGCACTTTAAAATGAAACACCTTCTTTAAATATAATTTAAAACATTAATGTTAGAAGATATTAAATACATTTTACAGGATGTGGTTGGAAATTAGATACGTCTTTCATTTCTCATCTGTTCAATCTCCAAAGGTATATGTAAATATGCTAAGTGAATTCTGGTAAAACTTCATTTCGCAAGAGATGCTGCCTCTAAGTCAAATAAGGAATAAGATTAAAATTTATTTTGTCATGAGAAAGGAAATTGAACAATTGTCCAAACCATATTTTAGTTCTTCAGTTAGTGGGTGGCAATCCTTGGCAATCCAGGTCATACTTATGTAAGGAACGAGGATTGTCTCCATTTTTTTTCTATGCTACGTGACACAGGTTGGCTAGGTCATCATCTCATGACCAACTAATCACCAGCTTGGATTGCTCATGGATAAATTATGTTCAGAGGTATGCTTATGTTCAGAGGATAAAACTTAAAGCATGTGAAGAGTATGAATCTACTTTCTAATCTCAGCCTCTGTGATCTTAGAGAAGACTGTAGATGGTGAGAATTATTCTGAATGCTTTCAGATCTCATTGTTCATGCTTTTCTTGGCCAAGTTCCATTTTATCGAACTGCATGCCATAATTTAATGATTTTGTTTAAGCTTAAGAAAACAAGGAGATAGGTCTGCATACAAGCAATGAAAATGAAACAAAAAAATAATGTTTTCTGCAGCATCTGCTTAGACTATCTGGTCAGGTTTCCTAGCTTGGGGGAGCTACTGAGTTGCCAAGAGAGGCTGAGACTTGAAGGACTTTTCATAGTAAAATTTTATGACAGTGGGTTGATATGTAGAAAAAGATAGGAAGCAGTTCAGTCTTTTTATTGATTCTTGAAATTTTTAGGAACAGCTTAAGGAAGACTCTGACAGTTTGGTGATTTGTGTATGCAGACCTCTTAACTATTTAACTGGTAAATGGGTTTTGCTTGAATTGCTGTGGTGTGGATGCCTGTGTTAAATATCTTGGGAATAATTACCAGTGAAAATCATGTGGAAGAGATATCGGGCTTCTGTGGAAACCAGGAGGATTTGAGGTTCTGCTAAGAACATATTTGTGTGTATGAATGCATGGAATATTCCTTACTGTTTGGCTCTGCTGCTCAGTAATACAGAGCTTACTAGGATACCATTCTCAGATAATGGAAAAAGCAAAAGTCACACCTACATGCAAGAAGTATGAAATTATCATCAATATAGATTTTCAGTTTTTAATGGAATAGAAAGGAATTAAAATTGCATCTGTTTGAAACAAAATTGCGAATCAAATACAATATTATGTTTTGAAAAAATATAAAAGTATAAAAAATAAAATTAAGCTAATTTATGAACATCATACAAATCCTATTTGTAACCCTATTTCTAAGAAAGCTCATTTTAGCATCATTTTTATGTTTCAATTTAAGTGAAGTTTTTCTTTCAGTTGCACAAGTAGATGATAGGATGCTTACATATTATTACACAAGAATTCACGGTTCATGAGTACTTTAAATTTTATATTTCTAGTTGAAGAAGCCTGACTGACTATAGAATGGGTTGTATTTTATATTCATCTGGTTGGTATATAGAGCTGGAATGAAACATGAAGAATTAAAATGTGAACAATTAAACTAGGCTTTTTAAATGTAGTAGTAAAGAGATAAATCTTGTTTGAAGTGTTATTACAAATAATGTAATTTATCTTGCAAGACTGGCATGTGAATAATTGCAGCTCCCCATTTCCCTGCTGAAATAAATTCCACATAGATATCACGCTGCTGTGCTCTGCAACTCAGCTCTTTTCCACACTTTCAGCATCTAACACTAACCAGCACACATCAATGTGCAGAAAAAAAATTTGTCTTCAAAGCAAATCATCCACACAAACAGCCTTATTTGAAAGACTTAGAGGACAATTAGTTCCTTAGGCTATATTCCTATTTAAAAAGGTACAGAGAAGAATATATGATAGTCAGCAGCATGCATGAAAATTAAAAATAGTGAATTTGATTTATCTCAGCAAACAGATTAAGCACTCTGTAAAAAGTATATTAAGTATATTCATTTATAAACATTAATTTGAACTTTGAATTGATATAATCAAAATAGTATTTTTCCACTAAAGCCAGAAGCCATGTGCAAATCTCCTAAAGATGTATTTTCTTCTTAGCATTATATCTTTATTGATTGATGAAAAGCAAGAAAGGAAAAGAAAAAAAACCTTTAAAACTCTCTTTGAACCCTAAGGAGCAGTTATGGTCAGAAAATTGATTAACTGTAAAAGAGTTGTTTTTATGATAACTTTGAATAGAGTCTAATTACCTTGTCAGCTGAAGCAGGCTCGTATTGTTTGCACATACCCATATAGTACTCAGCACAAAGGATGTTTTGCATCTTTCTTTGTTTTTTCTTGTTATCTTAGATCATTTAGTGAAGATGGAGAGAGGTCAGGTAAACAACGAAGCCATCAGAACTGAAATAGTGGTACCAGGCCATGAGATAGCAACCACTTACCCAGGATCAGCAATGTCTGAGGTAGCCATCCTGGTCAAGCTATGTGCCAAGGACTCAGGTCACATAAAGCACTACAGCAGAGTACAGTAATCAATGGCTTTTTATTTCATTTAACTTTTTAAACTAATTTTTTAGGGATTATTTCCTTATATTGGGGTTTTTTTTGTGGTCACACTCTACCTGCATTACTTCACAGTAATATTTTTTATAAAAAATGAACTGAATTAATAGCATTGCATGTCCTCATGTTCATTGACTCCTATAACAGATTGTATTTCTAATTTGAAATTAAATTAATAATTTTTAAGAAGTCTCTATGCTAACTTGTAGCAATTGAATATACCCTCTTGCCCAAGTCTAGAAACAAAAATCCTCAGTTAAAAAGTTATTTTGAAATAGAAAGCATTCAATACCATAAAATAATTTGCTATACAAATGATAGCCTTTGTCATTTAAACTGGCTAATTTGCTAAAAAATGAGCACTTCTTTGAAGAGATTTGATGAGGATGGAGTTCCTTTTGAAAAACAGGTTTTCCATTCAAAGGTAGATTTTCAGCTCAGTCTCATCTATTAATCTCTAAAAGGGGTTTTGTGTGAAATGGTAGTTCTGTGATATGCCTGAAGTAACGAGATAATTTGGACTGTTCTTACAGCATATTAAAATATTCATAGTTCATTAATCAAACCTGAGTTTTCTAAGAGCAACACATTTTCAGGATGTAAATACATGTAGACTGGCACGTTGTTGAACTAAAACTGGATTCAGATGTCCATGTTCCAGTTCTGTAATAGCTTATTTCTCAAGATAGCATTCCTTGAAGTGACCAAAAGAGTTAGAAATTCAGAACAAAAACCCACTAATAATTTTAATATTTCATTCACAATTAAAGTTCCTCCTGAGCTAATTATTGTTTTATACTTTTTAATATAGAAAAAGAGGAAGAGAATTGTTTATTGTTGCTTGCATGTGATCAAAAGAAACTGAAATATATTCTTGGAAATTTCATATATGCTGCTAGTTCTCAGAATAAGGACTTATAAAAGAGGTTTTTTTTTTAAAAAAAAAGTGAGCTTTTAAGAAGTTCATTAACAGAAATTAACATGGATCAGAAGAAGCAAATGATTAAAAACTGATCTAGAGGTGAGTTTAGTCAACAGTCTACAAATTTTCTGGGTCAGAGGAAAATTCTTTAACCTCAAAAAGCAAATGACTGGGTCCAGAGCAAGATTCTATGTCATGTGCAGAGATCTATTTGTTAAATTATCCTAGGCTTTTTATCTAGAACCCTGTTCTTATTTCAGCTCCTTTGTCCTCTTCCTTGAGGTGCATAAAATTTAAAATACACATGAATGGTAGAACCTTAAGAGTCATCTTTCTCTGTGTTGACTTGGTAGTTAATCAGTCTCTGTGAGTCTTTACTGCCAATGTACACGGATGATCAGGCAGATTTTATAAGAAAGGATCTCCCTTATTTCTGCAGTGGTAAGTTTCTAGACATGGTGTACTGTATTTCCACAGTGCTGAGAAAGACATGAAAGCTTTAGACTTCAATTGGCCCAGGGGAAAAAAAAAATCCATCTCTCCTCATCTTCTCTAAAATTAAAAGTTAGGAAAATAAGAGCTATAGAACATGGGCCACCTTTCACAAGATGGGACTATGTCTCCACAGGATTTCAATACAAAAAATGCTGCAACAGTTTGTTTTCATTAAAAAACATTCTGAATTGGAGAATGCTGGAACTCAACATAGTACAGCAATTGTCAGTTCCAGTGTATTTCATGACCCATTACCAAATTTTCAATGTCTTAATATCCTCCATGAAGGACAGCGGTTTGCAATAAGAAAAATGCAGCTGATTACATTAAGGGATGTCACTGGGACATTTTATGAAAATCCTTTGCTAGGATTTTCTCCTGAGGAGCTGAGAAGCCTCAGAAAATAAATGTAAACAGTTAACTATCTGAAGGCTGTAGAATGTGGTCTGGAGGTTGTTTACCAACATCTTTGCATGGTCCATGGTGCATCTTCGATTGCTCCATGTAAGTTGCTTCTACTTAATGACCAAGCACGGTCCAGCTGTTTCGGACTCTGAGTCACGGGTTTTTATTATTCATTCCATTCCTTTCTAGCTTTCTGTCTGTATCATCTCTCTATTCTTTTTAGTATAGTTTTAGTATAGCAATATAATATAATATAATATAATATAATATAATATAATATAATATAATATTATAACAAATCAGCCTTCTGAAACATGGAGTCAAGATTCTCATCTCTTCCCTCATCCTGGGGACTCTCAAACACAACCACAAAGGGAAAATTCTTTCTTTTCTTTTCTTTTCTTTTCTTTCTTTCTTTCTTTCCTTTCTTTCTTTCTTTCTTTCTTTCTTTCTCTCTTTCTCTCTTTCTCTCTTTCTCTCTTTCTCTCTTTCTCTCTTTCTCTCTTTCTCTCTTTCTCTCTTTCTCTCTTTCTCTCTTTCTCTCTTTCTCTCTTTCTCTCTTACTCTCTTACTCTCTCTCTTTCTCTCTTTCTTTCTTTACAGCTACTGTCATTGTTCTCTCTTGCCCTCCTCTCTTCACCTCCTTGCTAGCTCGCCAAGACACTGGTGTTAGATCCTGACAGCAAAGAAATGAGACTTAGCCATGGGCAGCAGAAGCCTCATGGGGTTTGGCGCTAGCATGAGCGACGCTGCCGACCTGCTGTGTGTGACTGGGTGACTCTCAGTCCCTGGGCAGAGCCTGTTCAGGGCCATCAGTGGTGGGGCACTTGCCAAGGGAACGTGTGGGAATCAGCTGAAGCAGACTGAAGTCTGGGGAGGGAGAAACCCCTTTCGTGAGCGTGGCAATTGCTGTAAGGCCCCTGCAGCTCACTCTGCCTTCTCTGCATGCACATGCCAAGAGGGAGCCATGGATAGGCAGAGAATAGGAGGGAGCAGGAAGGGTGTGAGTTTTACTGCAGTTTGTACTGGATCATTATTGAAGGGGCTTTGCATTTGAGAGTGTGGACTGTAAAAACCATGAGCACATCATCTGCACCAGCAGAGCTTTATTAGTACTGCAGGCACAGAAACAATTTTGTCCATGACACGCTTTTGAGGGTAACCAGTGGTGAAAAAGTGGGCAAACACCTCAGTGATCCCAGGCCCAGTGACCTGCCTTCTGCAAACATGTCTCTGCAGATGACCAGGCTGATCAGAGATGATTAGAAAGGCAGAGCTTGTGTCAAGAGTGTTAGCTCTTGTGAAATATTACTTTATTTTATTTTGTTTTGTATCTCATTTCATTTCATTTCATAAATGGTTCAGGAGGTTAAGGCTCCCCAAAAACACAAGGAGAAGGGAAGACAAATATTTTTTTGTTTTGATTTTGTTGTCAGGCTACAAACTTCAGCTGGAAAATCATTCGTTTGGAGAGAAAGTAGCAGAGGAACTGGTGTCTCATGTTGTTAGCCCAAAACCTGAGAAAGAAAAGAGGCAGCCCCTGAAGAAGGCTGAGAAAATATGGGATCCAGTTCAAAATCTCAGGATTGCTGCAATGTGGCTTCTGTCTGGTCACAGTCTGGGAAGATCAGAGGTCTCTGTTTTCTGTTATTTTTTGTGAACTGGTTGAATCCAGGCATTTGGTCTTCTTGGCAGTTTTTTTTCTATAAACTGATGGAAAGGGCAGAAGGGCAGACACACCTGTAGGGAAGGCAAGGAGGAGGAAAAGAGTCAATTCCCCCACTCTCTTGACCCCACACTACATCCGTGCTCTGCTGCTGCATGAGTTCTCAAGGCTGAGCTCAGCTGAGTAAAGGGGTACCAAAGCCCTGGGGCTGGTCTTCCAGCATAGGGATTCTTGCAGAGAAACTCTCCAGAGCTTCCGCTGGAAAAACTGGCATCCAAAGAGGAGAGCGAAGTAAAAAGACCACAGTTAAAAAAAAAATCTCATAGTAAAAAAGGAGATGGGAAAAATGTACTTTTAAACACAGAATCAGTGTCTAAGTGCTCTCTGTACTTAAGTAGCTGTCAGTGAAGTGAGGCAGAGCTAACTGCATAACCCAGAATACAAAACTGTAAGGGATGATTGTAATTGATTTATTCAAAAAGACATTTATTTTGAATGGAAAGAAGGTAAAGAGAAAGATAAAAGTTTAAATACAAGTGCTTGATATTTTTTTTAAGTTAAAATACCTAGTTTATAGGTTTGATCTAAAAAAAGAGATGAAACTCAGGGGTAAGAAGTAAGGCTGTTTGATCACTGAACAGTTCCTTAAGCACACAAAGTAAAATGTTCTTCCTAGTAAAAAAATCATTCATGAAAGATACCACAAAATGTATTGTCAAAGTAACAATGGGGATAATTAGCTGGAATATCACCAGAAAGTCCTCTGGAAGGAGATGCTTTGGTTGGGACTGACAAAAATAGTTATTTGTAGCAGTCTTGGCTGTAAGATTTTTGTAGGGTTAGTTTGTTTGTTTGTGTATACGGTTTCTTATCCCTATAGGTAGAAAAGAAAGACGAATAGCCAGTGTCAGTCCCATGGGTATTGTTAGCTATGTAATGCACAGCTGTTATCTGTTTGTATTTTGGTTTGATTTGGGTTTTCATTACCATATCTCAATGTGGGAGAAACAAAAGTTAGGATAGTTTTCTCTTGAAGTAGTTAGTTGCCATGTCTGAAGTTAAAAACATAAGAAAATAGGCACCTGGATAAAAAGAGAATTTAGATATAGTTTGTTGGCTTTTTCAGTTTTTTTGGTTGTTTTTTTTTTTTTTTTTTTTTTGCTTGTTTGGTTTTGTTTGTTTGTTTGTTTTTTGGTTTTTTGTGTTAATTTGAATTAGAAGTGTTTATGTAATTAGAAAAATTAGAAAAGAAACTTCCTACCCATAGGAAGTTCTTTAATATCACGTGTTTGCATGTATCAATCATGAGATAAATGTGTGGAGTTCTATCTCCTCTGCCTGTGAGACACCTTTATCTAGATTATAATAAGACTGCTAATGCTGGACATACCAAATCAGTCTGAAAGAAAAGCTTTACCTGAATTCAGCTGAAAATCAGATCTATGTCTAAGTTAGCTATATACAGAAACATGGTGGGTCACCTTGTGAGCTACCTAGTTCTCATGAATGGATTTGCTAGAGAGCTAAAGGAGCTTTACATGGCCTATTTTTACTGTCAGGGTTTGCATATATCTTGTATTGTATGATCAGTGTGAGCTTTGGCTTCAGAGTCTTTTCTTAGCTGAGGCTCTATTAAATGTTGCTCTGATACATTTAATGAGTTGGGGGAAAGCAAAGAGTGCAACTTATGTGAAATTTAAATCTATTTCAATTTCTACAAATCTCTGAACTTTGCTGTATTCTTATGGATGGATCCATCTCTTCACTCTACTGAACTGAATGAAGTTGTATTCTCCTTCTATACAGACACACAATATAACACACTGTATTCCATAAACTTCATGTACATGTCTGTAAATTTTATTCACTTTTTTTTAGATAGCCAATGTTCCGTATCTATACTTTTGATCCTCTTACATGAGTAAGCTCTCACATGGGCAGGTGGAAGGTTTTTGTAAAAGATAAAAAGAGGTAATTATGCCTTTGACCATGTTGAAAGACCAGGGAGGGAAACAGAGACTTGCACAGGTTATATAAACTTGTGTTATCAGAGGTGAATCTCAAAAAAAAAATCCACATTACACTATTTGCATTTCATGATTTGTCCTTCTTCCACTTTGTTATTTTATCTTAATCTGTTTGTAAGTATGATTTTTTTTGGGAGGGGTGTGGGGGTTTGCAGCAGTCTTCATTTGTTTTTCGTTCACAGCAAATATCCAGGGCTACTTACCTTTAACTTCGTATTTAAAGGTGAGATTACTCAAGGGCTGGTACTGCTCATACTTCAGACTTGCACATTTTCTTCAAATTCTCATCAGTGCTTGAACAGAGGGACCATGTACTTCATCCTTTAGACTTTGCAAATGCTTTTAGAATAAAAGCCTATAAGAGCAAAAGGTACTACTGCATTTATTTAGGGGTTTACTTTTATCCTTTGCTTTTCCATAGTTCTGTCCTAACATGTCTTCTTATTGAATCCTGTTAAGAAGCTCTGAAATATCAAAGGTAATTCTACATCTTGTATTTTGTCAAATCCAATTGATCACAGTGCTAATACTTTCATCTCTCCATACGAACGTCCTTGTAATGCTTTCCTCTTACTGTTGTAGTTTTGTTTCAGAGGCATGATGGGTAAGATTTTAAATAGCTACTTTGAAACTTTTATCAGTTTGCAATCAGAGTAAAAATAGGACTGTATGTCATTGAGGAAGTTAACATGATCTCATAATTCTCATAATATGAAGAGTAAGGCTGACTGACATTGCAGGTAAAATGAAATAATACACTCCTTTTTATTGGATAAGTTTTGTTTTCAGTGTGACACTCAGTCTTTTAGTTGTATCCCAAAGGGGAAGTTTTATATGCATGAAAAATTTTAAGGCTTCACTGTTTATGGTTTAGGGGTTTGTTTTACATTTTCTCATTTTGGATGATTTTAGGAGCACTAAATTCCAGAATACAATTCTGCCCTTGGAGGGAAGTTTTGATCACCATAAGCACTCTGGTTAGTGGCCTAAGAATCATTACTTACTACTGGTTTATGATGCTTTTAGTTCTACTTTTATTTGAGAGATTACTTTCAGGCTATTAAAATATCTGAAGATTTATTAAGATTTTTTGAGGCAAATATTTTATTTTGATTGAAAAATATATCATTCGCAAATCCCTTTGGCTCGTTGCATCTAGGACAAAAAAATGATGTAAGCATGTAATTCAGTCCTTTTCTGAATCATAGGCCTTGTAAGTCTCTGAGATAAAATAGAAACATCTTCTATCTATAGCATTGCATATGCAAATTATGTGTAAAATTCAGTCCTCACATTTGTTTCAATAGAGAGTTTTGCCAAGAGCAGAAGGATAAGATATAACCATGACAAGAAATCTATGTTGTATGTTCCTTGCTTAGTTTCTAAATTTGATTTTTACCTTTCCTTTCAGAGCAGAAAGGGTCTGAGCAGGTTCCTGTAGCAGGAAGCATCAGCTTTACCAGACTCTACATCAGCTCAAGACTCTCCATGTCTGGCTTTTAGGCAGGCACAGTACGAATTTATTTTAAATGCATCAGGGACAGACTTTGGTTAGGAATCTTTCTCTGAATAGGGTATGTGTCTCTGTAGATTGGAAAGATTCATCTTTCATTTACCCTTTTTCCACATCTGCTCCACTTAAGGTATTGTAATTCAAGAAATACATATATATCAGTTGCATATGTATATATATCTCAGTTGTATAAGTGTATATATATAAGTTGTATTACTTTGTGTTGTGCATAACAGTTGATTCGTGGAGCTGTGCAGTTAAAAATGCTGTTTCAGGAAAATTTATGCCATTGACCATTGAGATTTAACTAAGATCAGTTAGAATGAAGCTGTAATTATGCAATAGAGAGCAGCATATTCTTAAAGTTCACATTTTATATAATATTATTTCTTTTACACTAAAAATGTTTCTGTTTTGCTGATTTTTGTTTTTTCTTTTTCTTTTTTTTTTTTTTATTCTCTGTGTCTTGATAAATATTTTAAACTAAATTATCAGTAGGGAGGGGAATATCATCAAAGAAAAAGATCTCAGAAAGATTAGTGAACTAATTTGCCTGACATTATGTGGATGTTGTGGTTTGGAAATAGAGCTGTTGCTGTGAAACTACTACTCTATACATACATCCCTAGAGGCATACAAAGGGAGGGTTTTTTCTATAAACTCAGAGAGATGCTCTCATGAATTTCCTGGAAATAATCAACAGGCTGTTGATGGTGTTTTCCATAGAAGATTGGCTATTTTGGTAGTCAGTGAACCTGAACAGGGTATCAGCTGTTCAAAGTGCAGCCTGACTCCAAGGCAGCAGTTAGAGATGTTACTTTTAGATGGGCAGGGAGAGGAAAATGCTTTGAATACGGAATCCAGAGGATGGTAGCAGTCACTCCTACTAGTATTTCTTTCTTTTTTTTCTTTTTCAGGAATCTTTTCTGTTTGTGGGAAGATTCTTGTCAAGAGTTAAATAAGGCTTCTTGAAATACCTAAATTCTTTAATATTTTTATGAAAAGCAGTTTAATATTCTATAGAAAAGCTGTATTTTTTAATATTCTTTGTTAATAAGATACCAAACTCAATGAAGACCATAATACAAAACTATTTCTATATATCACACAGACTCAACCATATAAAAATTTAAATTTTATTTTACTTGTTAAATTATATGTAATTCTTTTATGAAATATTCATTAAGGTAAAAAATCATGAGCCAGATACAGAAAAATAGCTCACCCAAGTTATCAAGGAAGCCAATGGAGGTCCAGGAATAGGATCTGACTTTTTAGCATCTCATTCTAGAAATCTACTTCTAAAAAATAAATAATTCAATGTCACTGTGAGGAATTATTTTTTAAAAAAACACTTTCTTCAGAAAAAAAATTCTATTGGAATGAATTTGCCACTGAAGACTTTGAACATGCTTATTGCTTTTCATTTAGAAAAACCTAAACTAAATGTTGCATTCTGAGCTGTTAATTTAAAATAACTTATTTATTTCTATTCTCTCTCTTTATGTGAGATATATGTATGTATGCTCCTGATTGCTTGATCTTAGTTATATTTAAGAAAGGAAAGACATTAAAAATTTTGTTAAATTTAAGGTAGAAAAAAAAAATAGTACCAAGGTGCACTTAAATCAAAGTGAAGTTTTTCATATTAAGAAACTTCAGAAAACTGTAGTTTGTTACATACTGAAATTTTGTTTAATGTTCCAGAAAACACAACCTTCTTTCTCTTTCTTGGTAGAAAAGATAAATGTTGAAAGGTAGTATTTACTCTGCTACAGAAATTATGAAGTTTGCATAACTCTAATTCTGGTATGTCTTTTAGTTTAAAAAGTAAAAGGCTTTTATGAGAGGAATCAATATACTCCCAGGAAGTTCAAAGGAATTTCTAGAGTAGGTGAAAGTGTGTTCAAAAAAATGTGTTCTTCTTGAAATATGCGACCCTTGGATTGTTTTGCACTGAAATGTTTTCAACACAGATTACACAAAATATTAGTTTTATCAGCAATTTTCCAGCTTTAATGTAGTACTTAGTTAAATACTTACTGATGTCAAGGACAGGGCTGCAATCAACAGACTCTAAGCAACGCTTTTTTACAGAAGGTGATGTTCCCAAATAAGTAAGATGAGCAAATAGCATTGGAATATTTCTTGGTGCAAACCCAGAGGCTGATCAAAAGTTCTGTGACAGCTATTATTTCAATGATGCATCTGGTTATTTCCTATCTTGGAGCAGTTAGCAAATAGTGAATACATCTTGACTGCTGACACTTCATTTTGTTCTTAACTTGCTTTGGATCACATCCAAAATCAATTGCTATCAATGGCAGTTTTCTGACCTATGTTAAGGAGAGCTCCATCTGGCTCTTAATGATCTAAAATAGTTTTATTATTATCCATAACACTGTTTGCCACACTGAAACACTACACAGTTGCAGCATTTTCTGCTTTTCTCTGTTTCATTGTGAGATGTGGCATCTCTATTGACTAATGGGATGGAAATCACTAATAATAAGTAGCAGTTTATAAGTAACACTCTTTGAAGATGTCAAGACAAACAACAAAAAACACAGAGGAAATTGATCTTTTTAATAATTCCCTCTTTAATTACTGACAGACACATGACTTGCCATCTATAAAATAGATTTTTAGTGCATCAGGAGAGGGAAAAAAAAACAAACAAAACCAAAATAAACCACCCTTCTCATTCCACTGTGGAAATTAACTATTCTGGGAACTGAAGTCTCAGTGGTGTCTCTACACTTGTCTATATGGAAGACAAATGCAGGCAGCCCTGAGCCATTGTATTTTGAGGATGTCTACTTCCAGAAAGACCAGTCATGACTGGAGATCATTAATGTAAAAAGTGCCTGAAAAGTATAAAGAACTCTTCAGCAGCTCAAGAATACATGATGACATAATGATGTCATATGATGGTGCAACATGACAGAGTGCTCCTCTGTCCCCTCATTTAGAAGTAAAGATGCCAGATTGAAACTGAGATCAATGTTAATACTAGGTGGAGCATCAAGGCAGTTAATTCCACCGAAGATGAAGCCTAACACAATTAAAGCTGTGCCTAATAAAGTTAATTCTTGCGCCTGAGGTCACTTAGATGGAATATAAAAAATCACGCGTATCTTCATATGGAAAGCTAAGCCATGGTACCTTTCCAGCTCAGAGATGCAAATGCATCTCTTGACAAATGAATGAAAGCTAACTCTGAACTCATTGTGTGAGATGCTGTAAGTGATGTAACTGCAGAACTACAGAGCTCAGTTTAGCGACCTCCCCTCTTTGGCTGCCTTGTGAATTTCTCTTAAGAAAGTCAAAAAAGCAAAAGAGAACCTTGATGCTGTTTGATAGATTATTGTGTTGTAGCAAATACAGACTATATAGAATCAAATATTTTTGTATTATATATGTATAGACTTTGTAGGATACACACAATTTCTGGGTTTTGATTTCTGCAGAATTATTTGAAAGATAAAATAACAAAACAGCACAGTAAAATTGCAAAGAGACTTGGCACAGACTTCCTATTTTCTGTAAGAAATAATGCTTTTGGAGTACCCTGAATAGCTAAATATGTATTCAAGCATCTTGTCCTTGTTTTTAGTTATGCTTCTGCTTCAAGACCTAAACCAGTCCTGTGCTTGAATGTGTTATGCTTGCCACAGTGCTATTAAAAAATGTTGTGTTGTTATCTCTTGCTGCTGCAGAAAGTCACAAATCTGCATGATGTAATTCAGGTATTGTCACTGGGCCACAATTGTGAGAATCTTCATATTTACTCTTCTTCATCTAGCTCCTTGTGTTCTAACCCTGCTGTATTTTAGCCCTCCAAGAAATGCCTGCTTTAAGATATCTCTGCTCTGTGGATATATAAGTGAGAAACTCTTTGCTTATATAGTATAAAGGATAGCAATATTTTTAAACGTAGATTTCTGTGTGCCTTTTTGCAGTCGACCTTTCAGTAATATTTTCAGCAGCTGCTGTATCCCTTTGTTGGAACTTGATCTATTGGTATAAAATGCTCTTGTCAAATCTCAGTCTTCATAGAACCAAAATCTGAGATCCTTGTTGATTCTTTCAAAATCAACAATAAACGTGGCCTTACCAGTGCCGAGTAAAGGGGAGGGATCAAGTTCTTCTACCTGCTAACAATACTTAATGTAAAACATCCCAGGATATTTTTATTCATCCTGGCTGCAAAGGGCATATTGCTAGTTCGTGTTTCCTTTGGTGTCCACCAGGATCCCCAGGTTCTTTCTGGAAAAACTGGCTGCTACAAGCACACCTGGGGTTGTTCCTCCCCAGGCACAGAACTTGTACTTCCCTTGACTGAACTTTGCAGCACTCCTGCCTGTCCCTTTCTCCAGGTCCTTCTGGATGGCAGCATGACTCTCTGATCTATCAACCACTCCTTCCAATTTTGTGTCATTTGTAAACTTGCTGACAGTAAGAGTTCAGTGCAGAACATGAACCATGGCGTTGATCAGGACTGGAGCCCAAATTGATCCCTGGGTACACTGCTAATTACTGGCCTCCAGCTGGGCTTTGTGCCACTGTTCACCACTCTTTGGGCTGGCTATTTGTCAAGTATCTGATTCTCCTCACCATCTGTTCATCCAGTCCTCAGTTCAACAGCTTCTCTATGATGATCTTGTGGGGTCTTTTCTGAAGTCAAGGTAGACAATCTCCACTGTTTTCCTCCCATCTGTCAAGACAGTCGTTTCACCATAGATGTCTATCAGGTTGATCAAGCATGACTTCCCCTTTTTAAATCCTTGCTGGCTGTACCTGATGACCTGGTTGTCCTTTCTGTGCCTGGGAATGGAACACCAGGAATGAGAAACCAAGTTATCAGTATTAAAGTGTTTAAATGCAGAGGTGATGTTACGTATCTGTTGCTTACATATCTGTTGCTTCACACATTGCACAGTGACAGATGGGGAGATTAGAGGTAGTTTTTAGTGGGAGGTGTTTTGTCTATTTTTAATTTACACCTAGTATGTGAATTAATTTATTTATTACAGTAAGAAGAAAAGTAAATTGCAACTGGAAATGGACATATGATTGAATTCCTTAAATTGAACTGGGGTGGGCTGTGTTAGCACAATGTGTCATGAACATTACAATCACTGTTGTGAGAATGAATTCATGATGTTCCATACTCGGTTCTCATTATGACCTTTTTATTCCCACATAACCATACTGAATTGTTGGGGTGAACAATAATAAAGTGTGTTAATGCCAATTCCATCTCTCCTTAATTCCACTGACTTCATTTGTCCAGCGCCTCGTGCTTAGAGTGAAGGGCATAGAAAAATAAAATAGCATAGGTATGAGGTGAAAGTCTGACCTTATTTACGTGAAGGGGAACTTACCTATGGCTGTCTTTGTCGTTGAAATTGTTTCTGTTATTTCAGGGCAATTCTGATATGAAGGGCAAAAATCGTGAATGAAATAAAGTTGAAAACCATTTTGATATTATCTTTACTTAGGAATTAATAAATCAGACAAACTTTGCAATTATTTTTAAAATAAATTCCAAAAGAACCCCAAACCCCAGACTTAGGTTTTTTTAAATTTCAATTTCTTAAATTGTTTATAATTGGAATTAAAATACAGTAATATATATAGTGTATATATATATATATATACACACACATATATATAGAATATATATATGTGTATATATGTATATATATACAGTGTATATATATATACACTATATATATAACTTATGAATAATATTAAGTTATTATGAATAATACTTATAACTTATGAATAATATTAAGCTATTTAAGATTCAGGTGCACTTTTAGTTTGTAAACTAAAAATTTCTAGGATGACAATATTTACCTTATAAAATAACATTAAAAAATCCATTAAGTTTGTTTTAGAAAAGGTAACAGCTGACATAATGACAAACCAGACATCTATATTCTGAGGCTGCTTTTTCACATAGCTGGCATGGATAATTTGCTCAGAAAAATAAGATATTGACAAGATATTTTTAAAACAGCTCTTCCCCTGTCTTTGCTAGCTGGCCTTGTCCATCTTTTTCCACTAATGAGTAACAAAGAAATATGCCAAGTTCCTCAGATTTTCCATACAGCAGCTCTGCATTATTTCTTTGCTGAATGTTTTTTGTTTTTTTAAATATTCAGCAGGAGTTACTTGCCTTTAGATAAAAACCAAAGAAAGCCTTTCAAAATTGTCATATTGCTTTCTCCATTTATGTATCATCTATTGGCAACAGTAAATAATGAAGTTACAGGCCAGATTTCTTTCTTCTAACTATATGGAATTAAGGTCCATAGTATACCTAAAAGAGTCTGCAGTTTAAATTACCATTCAATGTTTTAAATCAATTTGTAGACTCTCATAAACTCTGTGTAACAAATATTTTTCGTTTAGGTGGCTCTTCAATAGTTATCTGACAGTCTAAAGGTTGCATGTATTAAATGATAATTTAAAGAAGTTGCACAATATACTGAGTTGAGGAAAAGGTGTTTACAGTGTTCACTTGTTCTTACCTCAGCCCGTGATGTTTCCCTTTTGAGACTGCTGTCCTCCTAGGAGCCCACTGAGGTGTGGAAGAGTGGAGGAGGGGAAGCAAGTGGGCAGCGTGGGGAGTCTTGTGGGGAGGGCAGCACTAAACAGGGAGCGCGATTCCTAAACCACGACAGTAAGGTTACACATCTCAGTGAGAGGAAATTGGTGCAGCTTTATTCCACATCTTCTACTCTTTGTCCCAGCCTGAATCACAGATGAGAAATGCTTACATAATATTTACAAAATTATAAACATCTGGATAAGACTGCTTTGATAAAAAAACGAAGAAAAGTTGTAAAAGCTTGACAGGAAAAGAAAAAGCACTTACCAAAACATGTCTTTTCAGAAAAAAAAGGTCTTTTTCTCTTTCCATGTCTTCTAAAGTGAGCTTGTGGCAAAGAATGGTGGAATTTTACTCAGCTAATTGGCTAAATTTTGGCATCTGATCTTAACAAATTGTCTATGATGTTTTCATAATTGAAAGAGTAAGACTCAGATGCCAAAGAATGATAAATCTCATTTTAAAAAAGATGTTTATGTTCAGACGGAAGAAGACTTACTGACGTTCTATTCTAACAATGGAATCAGGTAACCTAAATTACAGTGTAAACTCAATGAAATAAACCACATATGAGAGCCTAGAGTTGTAATGATATTGCAAGGCATAGAGGTATGTTGCAGTATTCTTTAAAATGTGACTTTTACTTGTGAAAATGTTGAAATTCTGAAAACTTTACTTTTAGTTGGGGTGTTGTATACCACCATTTCTTCTTATGTATAATTCTGTCTAAGTGTACATGTGTGTCATGGTTTAACCCCAGCCAGCTCACTTCACTACCATATGGATCGGAGAGGAAATTGGAAGGATAAAAGGTAGAGAACCCATGGGTTGAGATAAGAACAGTTTAACAGGGAAAGCAAAAGGCATGTACACAAGCAAAGCAAAACAAGGAATTAATTCACTGCTTCCCATGGGCAGGCAGTCATTCAGCCATCTCCAGGAGAGCAGGGCTCCATCAAGCAGAACAGTTACTTGGGAAGGCAAATGCCATCACTCCAAATGTCCACTCCTTTCCCTTTCTTCCCCTCACTTTACACGCAGAGCATGTTGTCATGTGGTCTGGAATATCCTTTCAGTCAGTTTGGGTCAAAGCCTCTCCTGGCTGTGTCTCCTCCCAGGCTCCCAAGCAGCCCCAGCTTCCTTACCAGCAGGGCAGCAGGAAAAGCAGAAAGAGCCTTGGCTCCGTGTGAGCCCTGCCCAGCAATAACAAAAACATCTCTGTATTATCAACCCTGTGTTAAGAACAAATCCAAAACACAGCCCCACAGGCACAGTGAAAAAAATGAACTCCAATCCAGCTGAAAGCAGAACAATGTGTATATCATATATTTTAGCAATGCATCATTAAGATGTTTCTCAAATTAATGATGTGTGTGTGTGTGTATATTAGCAATGTCTTTTTAGCTTGTCTCTTACTTGCACAAATAAGAAGTCTCTTGCAGAAATGTATGCAAGGTCTGGCCCACAATCAGTTGGGTCGCAAATTTCATGTAAATAATCTCGCTTATTTCACTGGAACCATTGTCTCTGAGAATGCAGTGAAAAAAAGTTGAAGCATGGGGTAGATTTCTTTAATGAAATGTAAGGGATACATCTTCTGTTATTCCTTTGCTTTCTCAAACTTACTGTTTGCTGGGCATGATATTGTAAAGAACATATTTGGGCAGCTCGCCTGCAGTTATTCACTGTGCCCTGCTATGCTGCTACTGGTATTTCAGCTAATTAGGGCTAACTCAGACATGTCTCTGTGAATTTCAACCATTCCCAGTCTGCTTGCTGTTGAGAATAAAATTATTCATATTTTCTGGAACATGAATATTTGTGTCTGATGTTTTACAAAATGTGATACTCCTGAGCTTTGTGCTTTGGGACCTGCATGAAAAGATTGTTAATGTATATAATACTAAGTGGAAGTGAAATGACTGGAAATTTGCCTATTAGTATTGAGAATGTGGCATAGAAAGAGAGAGTATTGTGCTACAAATTAAAGGGTGCAGACGTCATCACCGTTGCCATAGCTTTCCTGTGTGCTTCAAAAAACAGTTTGGAAAAAAGATGCATACAAAAAAAAGGAGATGATTTTCTATGTGAGCAAGTGTAAAGGATGAAGAATTGAGGTGACGGTAGGCATAAATAGTGGGAAAGCCCCATTAACCTAAAAAGCAGACAGCTACTTAGGCCACTTGCACATATATTTTAATTATTGGGAGAGTGATCAAAATACTGAAAAAAAAAAAAGTTGGTATCTCTATGTAAACTTACTTTTAGAAATTCTCAGTTGCAGTCAACATTGCCTATGAATTTCTGTTGTGGCAAATCCATAGTTAAAAACAGGATGTTTTCCTGGTTCATCCTACTCATTATTTCATTATTCTTTTTTTCCATTATTTGGAAAGATGATTCAGGGTTCTGGACAAGTGTTATGAGTGGATTTATCATGATTCTCACATGTATATTTTCCTGAATTAGATAATAAATGATCCAAAGTACAGACACTTTATTTTCAGGCATTGGTTGTGAATTCTACACTTTTCATATCTTTTATTTATGCAGAACTTTCTTTCTGAAAAAGTAGTGTTTTCAGAATTAATGGTCAATGATACATCCTCCATCATTATAACACACTTGTGGAAATTCTTGCTTAGAGGTTTTTTCATGTCATGTATTTTATCACTGTCTATAAGACAGTAGAGTTCTTTTTTATGAGTGTATGCCTGTATTTAATTATTTTCTTAACCAAATTAAAGAATTTTCATTCTGCTATCATGTTCATGGAGATCAGGATTATTTATTATTAATACAGTGTTTTCTTCCACAAATTAATATTTTATTATTAATATCATCATAAATAAGTAATTTGTGCCTTTTTATCATTAATGACATAGGACAAATATGCTTTTGGTTGATTGCAAATGTGCTGCTGTGCAAATGTCAATGAGATAGAGTTTATTTTATGCCGTTTTCCATAGTTTTAATTAAGCAATAAAAGAAGACATCCAAAATAATTACATACAGTTTCCTGCTTGAAGAATATAAAACTAAAACCTATGCAAACAAAAAGACTGTTAAGGAAAGAAAACTGACACTTTCTTGCTTAGCCTAGAATAACCTTAGTTACTTTAAAATATTAGAATCAGCAACATTCAGAATGTATTAACAAATTTTAATTAAAGATGAGCTGATACGTAAGGCTAGTCCACTTGTAGTTCCCACATCTAAGAACCAGTATTTGCCTTACCTTGATAACCACACATTTAACTTACAGCATTGAACTACACAGAACTGCCTAGTTTCTGACAAAAATTTAGGCTAAGTAAATAAATATAAATATTTTTTAAAGGAACTTGGTTCCTAAAACAGTAATTAGGTCTCTATCAACAGCACTTTTGAGCTCCATCTTTACTCAACAGTTTCCAAATATAATTATGGAACAATGTAAATAAAATCCTCTTCTTCTTTTTAACGCTGAACCATACTGAAGAAAGGGCACAAAATGAAGCTACAGTAGCCTCTGTGTAACCCAGAAGCATCTGGAAAGAAACTCAGGACATCTGGTCTGAATCCTTGACATTTTTATGTCTGTTGCATAAACAAAACTTGTCTTCTCCATGTTGGGTGACATCACAGCTGACCCAGGCACTTTGCTTTCTTTGCCACTTTTCCTACTTGCTAAAAGTCCTTTCTGCACAGCACTCTGAATTTTGGTGAGAGTGATCTGTGGCCTTACTCCAACAGGCTTACCTAAGCAAAGCAAACCTAACTAAACCTCACAGAAAAAATGCAGCATTTCTTTGTCATGATATACTCATGACATCACTAAGCATCCTTCTCAAAAGTCCTGTATCTATGTACGTGATCTGGTTTGAAAGTTTTGTGATCATTACTGCTTTGTAACAACATAAACCCCCTTCTATCACAGGAGCTAACCAAAAATTTAACCACTGAATGAAATCACAAATGTAATAGCTTCATCCTGAATGTACTGTAGGAGCTCTTCCCAGTCAATTTGTTTCTTACTGCTACAGAATTTTGAGGTCACAAGTGGTAAGTTGCTTGCTGTTGTCAGTGATTGGATTGGTAATCATGTGTATTGTCTGCAAAGCTTGCAAATGATGAAACCGTAAAATTGTGTTATTAATATCAAAATAGTGCCAATAGAGGTTTTTTTCCCACCTTGTCATTTCCAGGAAATGTTGTCCTGAATATACATCTTAAATAAAGTTCAAAGGGAGAATTAATTTTAAGATGATGTAGAAATCAGAGAGAGAAAGCAATTAACTCAACTTTCAAACCCTTGGATAAGCAAAATATAATTTTTATTATTCTTTTTGAAATAACAGTTTTGGCTCAAGTTCTCAGTGTTTGGGAAGCAGATAATTTTCCATCACACAGAATAGGTGTATTTGTTCTGTGTCTTGGAAATTATTTGCTTTCCAAGCTCTAAGAACCTGAAAACTATTCTATTCGGTAGGTAATTAAATTTCATTTTAAAGGCTTCTCCAGACAAGAAGATAGCTAGTGAGAGAAATGCACAGGTTTCAGGAGTGAGAGTTCCCTTCTTAGTGCTGAGTATTACAGCACATATGCAGTGTTTCAAATTTTCACAGGCCTTTTTACATCTCCCCTTGCTCCTCTTCATTCTCATTGGGGCTTTCTGTACTCTTGGATTGTTTGTCCACTACTCAGTGAGCTACAGTATTATACAAAATGTCAATATTGACATAAAGTGCAACTGAAACAAACATTTATCAATGGAGCAGAAAGCAAAACTTCTCAGAGACAAGCAAAAGTAATCTCAGTTTGATCTGATTGTATATCTTCTAGATTTTGCACAGCTTTCTGTAGGTTGGGTTTGTTTTTTTTTTTTTTTTTTTTTTTTTTACATTACACCCAGTCTCTATGGAGCATAAAGTCCATTGAATATTTGTATAATCATTTTGATTTAGATAGGTATGACAGCAGTATCATACAATAGTATTATCCCATGTTCTCCTCTAGTCCTAATGTAGAAATGTCTGTTTTCCTGGAATCATTTGGGATTGTAAACAAAGGAAAACCAAACTAAAACAAAGTGGAAAAAATGTAACTAAACAGAGGTTATTTGGAAAGCAGAAAGCCAAGGTTCAAGAGGGAAGTTTATTTGTTTAGTTTTTTCACTTACAGCTGGAATTCAATACGTGAGCTAAATCTAGTCTTATAGAGAGCATATTTTCTTTTAGAGTCCCTAGATGCAAAATGAACCAGGCATAGAAATCCTGATGTCACTAGCACTGGGCAGTCTTTGCATTTAGTTGATCCAATTGAGTACAAATAGTCTCATATCAAATGAGATACCAAGTAAATTAGAATTTTCTAGTTTCTTGACCCTAGTTTTGTGCTCATTATTAGTTTTAAGATATTTTCCAGTATCTAAGAACAGACTGTTCTTGTTTTTAAAAAATTATGAAAAAGCAGTAAAGCATTAAGTTTTCAGTTCTTTTTTTTAATTAAAAAAAAAATTGTGTATCCTTTGGCAAACTGAGTGGCTGTATAATATACAGTAGGACTAGCACTGCCTGCCCTCCGGTGGTATGTTGAATTCTTCACTGGAATCTCATGGTTATTTGCTGAACAATCACCATAATTGTCCCATCTACCTCCATTTCATTCTAGTTATAAGCATCTTTTCTCTTAGTCCTCTCCCCTTTTTCTGCTCTCCATGGCCTCAGGCAGGTCACTCACCGTTTCTGCTAATGCTTCTCCATCTGTAAAATGGGAGTAATGTGAGTTGTTGGAAAGATTAATTAGTGAATTAATATTTGTAAAGCACTTGAAAGATGAGAAGCACTAGATAAAGGCTAAGTAGTGTAATTATTATTCTCAGAAGTGCCTTCATGAATAGGGAAAAAAAAGATGCAGTATTTCAGCAAACTGATTAATATCAGTATAGGTGGTTCTGGAGATAGATGAACACAATCTGGTTGGCTTTGCTAGTAAAGAGACAAATTAACATGAATGAATATGTAGTGGTATTGATCCATTGTTTTTAACAGACAGTGTTAATATTACATATTTTCACATCAATCACAAATTACAGCTTGAAAGCATGAGAGAAAATGTGACTGTATTTATGCAGTGAAGCCCTGCATCTTTCAGCTTCCATTCTTCTACTCCCATTCCATATATGCAAGTCTCTTTTAAATATGCTACTTATTACAGGTGCAAATGGAACTGAGAGGGTAACTGAGAATAAATATTTTAAGACAATATTATACAGTCTCAGCTTTGTATTGTGATTATGTGACCATCTTCTCTACCCCCCACCAAAAGGCAAGTAATTTCCTAGTGCTATAATTAAGCCATCTTTCATTCCTCCATATTCATAAAAAGGGAAAAGAGAGGCTAATGGCTCAAAATGAGTATTATCACATAATTATACTTTCTGTCCAGAAAAGGTATGATTATTAACTGAACAATTTTTTTTTAATATGTCATATGATTGATCTGTCATGTGTGACTAGAGAATTCTATTCCATTTAATCAGTGGAGGCCAACTTATATTGCTTATCCATTGTCTCAAACCATGCTATTTTCAAAATAGGCAACAAGTGCCTGTGCATTGTGGAAGCATGTTCTCTTCCAAAAGGTTTCCAGAGCAAGGCTGTGTTAAAGAAACTGTTCCAGCATGCTCTGTACTGGTTTTTGGCAGCAAACTGCAGTGACATAAAACAGTTTAAGATGCCACTGCTGAATTGCCTCTGTAGGATACAATGGCCAAGTTTATGACAGACCATGGGTTCTGCTTCCCTGAGTGAAGAGGCAGCAGCTGAGATATGGCTTTTGCTTGGGCTGCCTGAGCTAAGGAGTCTGGGTTTTTAGCTCTGATCTCCTCCTGCCACCTTCAGTTTCCTGCTGGCTAGAACTGACTGTCACATTTCGTATTGTGATCTGATTCTCTGCCTTCTGAGCTTTTAAAATGAACTCATTAATGGATCCAATTGGAAATAATGACTACAGGATGGAAAAATTAAGAACACATCTTTGTATATTATTGCCTTTTCATTCTCTTTTCAGCTGATGATTTAAGGTAAACCTTCGGAAACCTGATAATCACAAAGGCTTATGAGAATTTTGAAGTGCGGGATACAGTCAAAAACAGGCAAATGAGAAATAGCATGCAGGTCTGAAAAAGGAAACAATATTTTTTTTCTGAATTTTTACTATAGGCAAGCAAACTCATGGCAGAGTAATATGTAGCACATGATATATATCATATGCCTGTAATAAGAGGTGTTAGAGGGAGTAATTATGTGAGTGGTAAAAACAAGAAGGAAACTCGACAGGGTTAGATCCTGCTAATCAGTCTCAGTGTATTTGTACTAGATTGAAATTTTCGTGTTCTTTGGTATCTAAAAATAAGATTTATATACAGTAAACACTTTAGCTTCTTTATGTCATGGAAGGCGCTTAACTTATTACACAACTGGATGCAGTGCAATTCTTTTGGGAGTAATAATCTTGCCATTAGGCATAGAGAAGGCGCTAAATAACTTCCATTCCTGATAACCTCTGAAAAAGGTGGGATAGGGGACTGCCTTACCCTCCTGTTCAATGTCACCTTGATGTGGTAGCTTGAGTATTCCCACAGCAAATCTAACCAAGATCTAACCAGCATGGTCCCAAATGAAGGGAGAGTGCTGACTCCACCTAAGGGCTTGTCTTACTGGCTGCTATTCCCATCAGCCTACTCCTTCAGGGCTTGGTACAATACTGCTGTAAGTACTCTTTATTTTACAGTCCAGTCTTCTTCCCTTTTACCAGGGAGCTGTCCTTCACAGTCAAGGGGCTGCTGTCTGTCATCTGAGGGAAAACTTGTTTCAGATTATGAAGAATGAGACTGTATGAGGAATTAAAATGTTTCCATTCATGCTCCTCTACAGAATTTCCAGCTCCTCCTGCATAGTAGTTGAGGGAATGAAAAATAAAAGCAGTTTTTTGTAGCATTTGATTCCTTTCCCTACGTAAGATATTTTTTATGTGTATATGGAAAAAATGCAGCTATTATTCTCCCTGTTATTTCCCTCTATACCTATCCATTCTAACACTGCCAAGAAAAGGCAGTATACTTTTCCTTAAAAGACTGGCAAAATAAAGAGCAAGAAAGCAAGGAAGGAGGAATATTAAAAGAGATTTGAAATTTAAAAATTAAAAAAAAAAACAGATTAAAGATGACTCTGGAATTGAAAAACTGCAAAAGAGAAGAGCAATATCATATAAGAAAACAGTCAAGGGTGAAATAAAAATAAAAATAAACCAGAACAATCAAAAAAAGAAACAAATCAAAATTCCCAAAAGTTAGAAGACTAAAATCTAGTCAGACTGATGCAAGTGAGGATTGCTGGAAAGTTAATTAGTGTTTATACTTGTTACTATATTTTTCTGAGCTTTTCCAGAAACCAGTAACATCTGAAAAATCTCAAGCAGAGATGTTGTCACATCTTAAGATCAGATTTTCTCAATTATTGTGAAAGCCCCATGGTTACCCTGAAAAATGGACAGATATGATGCTTTATGACACTGAAAATGTGGCCCTTGAAGTGTGCTAGATTTATAGCATTAGTCTGAGTAAGTAGCAGACAGGCTTCAGCTATAAAAATGCCAGGGAGAATCCCAAGACTAAATTGCAGTTCAGTTTTGTCCCCTTCAAGGGGACAAGAAACCCCTCCTTATTCAGAGAGACAGGAACAGGGAGGCTAATGGATGAGTGTAAGATATTTATGTGGTTACAAGCAGTACATTGCATCCCTGCACATGACTTTCTGCACTATCCTCTCCCCCCTGTCCCTGCATGCTAAAGCAAGTTGATGGCAGAAGGGAGTGAGCAGAGAGATTTTACTAGGAAGTTGTAAATTGCTGCTGAGACAGATCATACCACAAATCACACTGTTCCCTTCACCTGAACAAGAAGGATGTGAGGGAGGAATTGTACTTTAGAAAGGATGTCCCTGAGTCATTCTGTTTCCCACACTGCTCCTGTGGTGCAAATTGCAGGGTGCTCCTATTTTTGCTGTTATGTCTAAAGTAGCTTTATAGCCCCCAGCAAAAAAAAAGACCCAAACCAGAAACTGCAAAGTTTGCTGCAAAACCATGCTCTTGGTTACAGCTGTTTAATTTCTTTTCCAGCTGAGCTATATAGGTGTATTGCTGACAGAAATTTTCAGCAGAGATTAACTAACTTTATATTCAAAGTTTCCTTGGTCCTATAGAGTATATTTTAGTAGTCCCAAGGTTCTCAGTTCATACAGAAAGACACAACAAACAGACTGAACAGAATTTTGATTCCATTATTTTACAGAAGTGTCTTTATAGTATGCATCTGTAAATGGAATAGGATTGCAAGCACGTATCACTTTTGAATAACTATTCATTCTTTATAATTATGGACAACAATACTTTACTTGGTGCTTGAACGTGAATGGTGTTCCTCTGTGATACAAAGTTTATTTCTCTTAGATAGTAGTTAAACTCCAAAAGAGTGGTGGCCTTTTTCCATTTTACATCTTCTTTCTACCTTTATTTTAATTTTCTCTTTACTAGACCTCAATATATCTTTAAAAATATTATTCCTCCTTATATCATTTCACTCACAGGGCTATGTACCCTCTCTACCCATAAGTTCTCTACTCTTAAAAAGCATAATGTTAATAAATTCTTCCCAGAACTGAATTGTAGAGTATTTAACCACCACCTGCTTTTCCCCTGGCATTATGATTTTGGGACCACTTCACTGTGGTATTAGGATGCTCCAAAACTTTCATTTGTTTATGTATTTTGTGGGCCTTTGTTTAAATCTAGGGTTACCCATGCCTCCTAAATGTCTCCAAGGAAACAGAGATTACCAACATTAAATTGTCTCAGCATACAAGACTGGCTTAATAAAAGCGAACAATGAAATTCAAACTGCACTTTACATAACATTATCAGAAGGGTCTTTAAGCAATAGGCTGTGCTACTTTCCTTATATTTGGAAGTATGGCCTAAGTAAAAAGAATTATACTGATAATTATTGCTAAACTGGGAGTGAGAACAGTGATCAGATGACATAAAGCACTTTGGATTTGTCTGAGCCCCTTGAGGTACCATAAGGGGAAGCCTGATGAAGTCAGCAGTTTTCCACTGAGTATGACAAGGATTCAGCAGTCTCCTTCCATCCAGATCACATCTTTACCTTAACTTCAAGAACCTGATGAATTAAAGCACTGAATGCTCAAGATTAAACTCTTTGGTGCAAAGAAATTTCCCGTGTTGTCCGTACTCACTGTGGCCAAAAAGTTTGGAAAGAAATTATCCATATCAAAAAGTAAAATATTGGATGATGCCACAGGAAGGTTGATCTCTGAAACCTGCTCTAGTATTCATTGATGACCATCTCATGCTGTTACATGAGATCTCACTGATTTATAAATCTGCTGTACAATTGCACTTAAATCAATGTAGCTGTGCTGATATAGGCTAGATGAGAGTCTGGAGTTGCCTTTGCTCTGCTAGTACTTTTGAAATTAATGAGGATGAAAATAAAATTTCAGAGCTACAGTGCATGGCAGTTAAGTATTACTAAGAGTTAACTAGTCTCATTGTTGATGGAGGCCATGGGGAAAACTGGTTGACAAAATATGGCAAATATGGTTGTGAAAGTTTTAATGGCTCAAATATTTTTTGGCAGAACATTTCTAATCACTTAAAGTGGTTTATTATTTATGTTTTTCTCTGAAGAGATGAAGGATAAATATAGCTTTACTTAATCTTTTCTGTGTACTCTGCTGGGTTTGCTGCTATCCTAGAATACTCACACACCTTATTTCTAGTTTCTGTGTTTCCAGCCAAAATGAAGCAGACAATATCTCTTTTTTTTTGTTATTTACATATTAGAAAAGAAGAAATTACTCAGAAAATTAACACTCTAAGTGCATCCTGTATAGCATTTTTCTTTATTCATACCAAAGGGTCTTTTTAAATGTAGGAGAAGAGTAATTCTGTGTGTTGACATGGACATAGACACGATTTGCTTCTACTCCTTTCTGTTCCTAAGACCCAACAGAGATGATATGACTAACTCTGTGGGATTTGGGCCAGCAGGAAAGTTGTGACTGTATTAGCACTTTTCTTACTGCTCCTCTAAGGCCTTTTATTCTGTATTGAATTTACATTGATGCATGATAAGGTATTGAGCCGAAGTAGTTTGTGTCTATGAACCAAAGGTCTTTATGAGAATTTTAAGAAACGCAGACCAGTACAACTCTATTTATTTAGGCATTCAGTCTATTCAAATTACCAAGTTTGGAAATACAACTTTTTTAAATATGCTTTAAAAAAAATCTTTTAGTGAAGCACAAATATCTAAAGGCCTTTGAAAGTAAAAATACTGTGGTTTATTCAGTGATACTGTAAAGGTCTTTTAACTATTGCTGCTAAATCATTAGTTGGACAGTAATTCTTTTCCCCATTACTAATAACCTGTCTTGCCCATGAGAAAACGTTTTTGTTTTGCATTGAGGAACAATAATGAACAAAGAAATTATTATTGTGTAACCATTTTAGATTCTGCTATTATTTCAAAATACTCTCATATGTACGTATCAATTCTTTCCTACAATCATGGTTTGGGGCAGTGAATTCACAAAATTAATTAGAGATTACATCGAATATTCTTTTATTTTTTTACTGCTTTAATATACTGCCCCCTTTCTGTAAGAATGATGTGCTGAGAAGGGTGCCTAATTTTTTTATCTCTATAAGTAACTGTATAATTTCCTATTGAAAACATATATACTTTTCTGATCTCCTTGTTCAGAAAAACCTCTGTCCCTTTAGTGAGATGAATCATAGGAACTGAATTCAAAATTTTGCATTATATTTAGGATTGGAGTAGGACCCAAGGTGCCAGACTGCTTCTGTTACTTAGATTGTAGCAAGATTCCTGAGTGAGTCAAATTATTGTTTTGTTTTGTTAACACTGAATTTAAAATGCCAGTGTCTTACCTAATAGTCCAAGACTACAGTAAGTCCCAGTTGTTTCCACACAAACTGGAATCATGCTATCACTTCAGGTTTTTTTCCTTCATGCTTCAGTCTCTTTTTTGGATCTGCTGTTATTTTTTCCCCAGACCTTTACTTGTGGTGAGAAACAATTAAAATAATTCAGTTTTATACAATGAACTTCTGATGAATGTTGACCTTTAAACTTTAAAAAGACAATCAAAACATTGAATGTGAATAATTACCATTTAAATTATTAGAACTTTTTTTTTTTAGTATAAAACTATTGAAATGTATTTGGAAAGTAATAAGTGGAAAAGAATTCCTGTTATACAGTTCTTGTAGGTTGGAACAGCAGTTTAAGGGAAGTGTTGAAATTTCTATGGCTGGTGAGAGCTAAGATTCAATTAAACAAAGCAGCATGAAACCTGAAATTGGAAGCTTACAGGAGTGGCAAATAAATTGTCTTAATAAGGCCTTTTTCATATTTAATTTCTTTAATTGTATTTAAAATCATTAATAATACAGCATGTGTCTGTAAATTACATGTTTCATGAGGGATGCCATGTCAGAACAGATAAGATTGTAAGCATTGGGATGGCTTCAGCCCTTTCACTGGGACAAATGTGTAGGTAAGGAGAACAGCCTCATTTTCAGTGGGGGTTGTAACAGGAAATCGTCTTAGTCCTGACACATAAAACCTTTTATTCAAGAATGTGTTTATGTTTTATATTAATGTGTATAAAAGCCTTCTTATTTGATTAATTAGTAGATTAATTATTACTTTTTTACCATTAGTCCCAAGGCAAGCATGAATCCCTGGTGATAGGCATTTAATAAATTAAAAAAAAAAATTAACCTACATTCTAAAAACTTTGCTGTATGAATATAAAATATTGCAAATCTTATAATCCAGATTTTGTACATTTAGGCACTTTTCAGAGGAAAGAGAGTCGCATTTTCAGAGGAGGAGCCTGAAAATTATATTGCTAACACTGCTAGGGTAGATAATTTGATATGTTCCTACTGATTGTCTAGTGGAAATATGGGGCGCTTACATTTTTTTCCTGTTTCTCAGGCATTAAAACCAGGGTGAAAAATATTTGTTTTCTGTCTTGCTAAATAAATTGGAGATTCAAACTTCCATGGTTACTTCTGAGTGATCTAAATCACATGATACTCTTTTCTCTGTAATAATGAGCTTTCTGATGTGAATGCTTTCAGAAGGTAAACATATAATCCATTTTTTCTGCCACTTAACATTTTTTAAATTTCTTCCATTACTGCTTTTCCTACAAAAATACAATTACACAAATTTACCTGAAAAATGTATGAGTAGACCCAAAGTAAATAAATTTGATTAAGAATTTCAGTACATGTTTATGATTAACTTTGTTTCATCATTCATAGAGTAATTTTTGTAACTACATATGAACTAGCATTGCTATTGTAGGTTCTACATCTTCTTTATTAGTTGCTAGAAAAATATAAATTTTCTGTTTTATATTGGTGCTTCAGATCACCAATACTAAATATATTATTTTGTGAAAAAAGTTATTCTTAGTCACAAACTGGTATTTTCATAGATAAATCTGAATGGAAAATGGAATCAACTGCCTAGTGCTGTAATTATTGCCCAAGAACAGGAAAATAGCAGATGAGAGCAGTCATAAAAGTTGACACACTTTGGCTTGACTCTTTTGTCCATGCAAGCCATGAATACTTGGTACACTGAAGTCTACTTTCCATAATACCCTTGAACCAAAAACAATGAATACACCTCATTCTTCTTTCACTCTGCTTTTTTTTTTTTTTATCCTGATCTAAATTTAAACTGTCATCTTTAATAGATTTATTTGTATCAGTGCAAGTGAAAGGCAAATTACATCCTTTAAATGCATTCCTTGTTGGTTTTTTCCCCTCTGCTCTAACAGAGGGAAGAACTTGCACTGCTGTATTGTTGTGCTGTTCTACTGATTTATCTCCATGGTGAAAAGTCCTTTTTTTACTAATTTGAAATTCTTTCTCCACATTTTATTTATATTGCCATATACACTTGTTAAATAATTCTGGTCTGTTTGGGTTTTGTTGTTCTTTTCTTTTTCTTTCCATGCTGATTGCCATCTGGGGGCTAACATAAGCCCACCATACTAATTTCACTTATTCTAGCCATTAACTGCCATTGTCTCCAGGGTCAGAGACAAATGTATGGATCCACTTTATCTCTCAGTTTACAGAACATCTCATACAGTGAGCCTTGTATTACGAAATGGCTACATCAGCCTCTAATTACTCAGCTCTACCCTGCCTTGAATGCTGGTGTACTTTGAGAAACAGCACGCAAAAGCACAATTGTTTAAGTCCTCAGATGGTTAACATTGTGCATAACCTCCTCACAAATTACAGCCTCAGCTGCAGCACATCCATTAGTCTGGAAGAATGAAGATTCCCAAGCGGCCCTGGTGCCTTTCCCAATTCCCTTGCGACCCACCAATCCTCTCAGCGCTTTCTCTGCATGTAGGGAGTGTTCAGAGCTAATCAGGTCAATGATCATCTCACGGCTCAGGGGACATGACAGGAGCCTATCACAGCACTTACAGGATCTTCCAGACCTGAGCACGCTTGCTGAGAATCTCCTGTTAAGAAACATTGCTTTGGTGCCTCTTCTCTCACTCCCTACGAGCCTCTGAGGATTTCAGCTATCTCTCTCTCTCTCTTCCTCCAGACAGTGAGGAGTTCACTGAAAAAAAGGCAGAGTAGCATGCGGCTACCCGGAGGGTGTTGATTGAAACTTAGATTCTCCCCGATCGCTGTTGATTGGACTGATGCTCCAGCATTACCAGAGAAAAGATTTCAATTAAGGTAAGTGCTGCTTTATCTGGCTGCCTGCATCGTGCCGAATTTCTGCATGGAAAGTTCGAACTGAGAGAAGTGCCAGCCTGCACTGCAGCAAGGGAGCCCGCGCCGTGGGAGCGGGCTGGGGGCAGGACCGGGTGTCCCAGCCCACAACACCTCTCGGGAGGGAGCCGAGTTTTGGGCAGCATCTAATGAATGGCTGCAGTTCTGTCCGGTCCTGTGATTCTCTGAAGCTTGCAAAAAAAAAGCCGTCCCCCCCTCCCCCCCAACCAACAACCAACAAACAAAGAAGAAAAAAAAAATTGTTAGAGGCATTCGGGAGTGCGAGAAGGCAGGAGGAGGAAAGGCAAGTGCGCTTTTCCTCCTTGTGTATGTATTTGAGGAAGCACAGCAGCTGGAAAGCAAAAGTACATGATGGTAAAACATAATCCTGAATAAGGGGCATCATTCCCTCACCAGCAGGAACTTGTAGATGCAGGGCTTCAAAGTCCCATGGCATTTAAATGAGACAGTAAGGGCTTCTTGAAATGTGAGTCAAGAATATGCATGCAGCTTTCCAGGCTGCCGTCAGACTGAAGACTGTGACTGGCATGTGGAAGGAATGTTATGCTTGGAGGCTGGTAGGATTTGGATAGTTGCTTTAGTAGGATTAGCATTCCTCCTGTATATGGGGGAAAAGAGTGAGTAGGGGTGCTGTTTCAATACAAGTGGCCAGAAAATTAAATTGGTTGCTATGGGGTGAGGGCAGTGTTTGACTGAGGAGAGAGAGGATGCATTTTTGCATGGGCTGATAGAAAGTGTGACATATCAAAAGAAATAGACTGGTGCTTGAAGACCTTTTTTCTGTAAGGAAATAAGACAGTAGATGACGGAGGCTGTCTTGAAAGATTAAATGAGTAATAGGAAAATGTCAGAGATTTTTACACACCCTGGAGTTTGCTAGCCTTGTACCTATGGTTTATCCACCCTGAAATTTCTAAAGTGAACTGACTTGGACAGTCTCAGTCGTGTCCATGCTTTATAACTGTGCTATCAGGGGATGTAATTAAGAAGCATGTAAAGAGGCCAAACTTTTTAATACTGTAAGGGATTAAATTAAGATCTATTGCATTGAAAGTGTTAGTTCTCTCTGTTGCCCTTGAAAGTTAAAACATTTTGTTTAAACCTCTGTCATAATATAAAGCATTAAGGGAAAGTTAAGTGATTTCAAATCTTCATAGCTTTGACAGATGTATAACTTCTGGACAGTTTACAAAAGTGTGAATTTATTCCACTGCTTGTTTTCAGCCAATGCTGTTTATTGTTGTTAAATATCTCCGTTGTTGATTATCATTTATTGTTGGAAATACAATCCATAGCACTATATCCTGCATTAAAAACTCAGCTGGTCAATATGGACATATACTTCAAGGCTTTGCCCTGCTCCACTCCTCCTTCCCACATTACCACCTCACCACCTGCCCACCCCTGCCTCCACCTGCCCCCCGCCCCACACCTTGCTCCCAAAAGAAAAGGAGAAAAAAAAAGAAAAGGAACAATTCTGACAAATACTGGTTTCCTGCAGTTTACTTACTCCATTCGCTTTTTCAGTGAAAAATACCAAGTTGTCTTTCTTGCAAAAACATTAGCACAGGGGGAAATGGCCTGAGGTTTTGGGGGGATGTTCGAAGACAACTAAGACTTAACTGTCTATCTCTATATGCTCCTTCTTGAAAATTATTTTGGAAAGTAGTATTTTTTATAATTGTGACTCAGTATGTCCACTGTTTTCTAGGAAAGGAAGCTGGTTTTGGAAGTAGTTACATGCACTGATCCTCATTTTGGTGTAGCATATGGCTCACTTCATTTGTTATGTTATGTTTATATGACATTACTAAATGCCTGGGTGCTTCCTCCACCTAGAGATGCAAGTCTTGACCAGATTAGAAGTATTTCAAAGCACATACAAGAATACATTATATATATCTTCACTTTTTTTCTTTCACAACTAATCAATGTTCTTTCAGTGTAGTATTCATTTGTATACATCAGAGCATTCATTATTTTAAAAAATCAAAATAAAATAACTTAATGCACTGCAGGAGAAAAAAAAAATCAAGCCTAAAACAGTTGCAGTTGGAGACATCCAGGTTACATACAAATTGCAGGAAGTTCCTTTCCAGTCTTTCCCAAGGTCTGACTACAAACATTGTTTGACATGCTGGCTTTGTTCTCCTTTTGTTTCACAAAGCTGTTGCTGTAAGTAAAAAATAAATAAATCACACTTTCATGGCAATGTGTCTGTGCCTTTCTAAAGAAGTCTTTCAAATACATCTCGATTATTATTTTACAAGATCACATGTTCTATCTGCTTGTAAGTGAAGAGCACTTACTTTCCGGTGTGCCAGCTTCAGAGGTTTTATGACATAACAGCTTACCTAACACAGGGAAATGCTTGCTTTCTCATGTTTTGATAAAAACAGACAATAATTCTATAATTACTTCCTGATCTTTTCTATTGGTGGATTGTGAGCCTCTTCCTACATAGTAATGATCCTAAAAGTGCCTTGAGTAATATGGGAAATAATATTCCTCGCATTAAACAAATAAATTGGGGCATGTGACTTACTGAAGCTTTTCAGACTTGTTAAACACAGGCAGACAGATAACACAGGAAGGCAGTATAGCCTAGTTCCCTCTCTTGCAGTCTTTTTTTTTACTCTAAGGCTGTACCAAATACTATTAAATATATGTCTATATGCAGAGTTCAACTTTATTTCAGATATTTCAAGTTCTTTGAGTGAGGTCGGTGTTAATTTTTTTGCCTCAAGCTACATCTCCTTATTACTGACAGCAGAGTATGATTACTATCTGGCCCAACTCCACTGAAAATTAGTGTTTGAAACTAATGCTTTAATGTTTTATGAGCTTTTTAGGGAGATTCATTAAAATGAGTCTTGAAAATGGGTAAAAGAAGAGGAGTTCTATGAAAATTGACATGAAACCAACCACAGACCAGTGAGGACTGCTAAAACAGGGGTGGTGAAAGAGGAACATGTGAAAGAGGAAACAATTGTTAATGACTATAGTTCATAATCCAGATAATGTAAAAGAAACAGATATATTATTCTACATTATATATAATTACAAGCCTATTGGGGGGCAGTGAGTTAGAACAAACTTCAGGGGTTAATGAGTTTCTGGTTTTCCTTCTTGAAGATATATGGGGAAATTGCTTTACCTGAAAAGGAGACTTTTTAACCCTGTGTTATTGACATGGGTTATGAAACTAACATCAGCTGTCCTAGCAAGACTATTGTGTCCCTCCAGACTCTTGTTATCTGTCTTTCATTTGTTGTTTTCATAATCTATTTCCTGGACACTTGTTCTTGCACCTCAGGGTAGCACCTTCCTCTTTATAAAGTCTTATTTTCTTCCTAATAATATATGTTTATCTGCATTGTTTTCCTCTTAGCATTCCCTCATTCTTTCCTTTTCTTCACTTACCATTAATGGGAAAA
This sequence comes from Onychostruthus taczanowskii, assembly GCF_017590055.1. Lineage (NCBI taxonomy): Eukaryota > Metazoa > Chordata > Aves > Passeriformes > Passeridae > Onychostruthus > Onychostruthus taczanowskii. The sequence continues at coordinate 1,703,874 of NW_024498540.1, forward strand.
AAAAAAAAAAAAACAAAACAAAAAACACTGAAGACACTCCAGTGCTCACAAGAATGGGACGTCTGTGCTCCAACAACTCTACCATCTCTTGATCCCCTTTTTCTCTAGTTTTTAATTGTTTCTGATTGTGCAATCTTTGTGTCAGGGGCTGTATCTCACTGTACAGTAGGTAGCTAGAACAGTAAGATGTGGTTCTGCTTCCAGCTTTGGGGTCTATATGTGTGTCTAGACTGCAGAAATCTGCTCTTCACTGGTTCATAAAAACAATGCAAGGTTTAAGTCATCTGCCTCAGGATGACATTGTTTTTGCAAAAGCATACATTACAGTTAAAAATAAGCAGAGGTTACAATGTATATAGTATGCTTTTAAATGAATAAGCTTTGAGCATATTTTCAGTGGTTGCTATTTTCAAGCCACTGTGAAACTGCACCTCCTGAATGACTTTTCAGACTCTTAACTTATTAAATTTGATACAGAGGCTAATCTAGTCCTTGCTACTACTTTTTCCCGGCTTCTCTTTTTATTGTGGCTTGTCATAGATAAGCTAACATAGCATGTTAAAGAATGAATTTCAAGCACTATCTTCTTTTGTATTAACAAAATCTTTCACAAAGGCCCAGTTGTTCTGTAGAGGTGTAACTTACTGGCATGTGTCACCGAATATTTGTTCAGGTAATTATTTTGTAGCAAAGCTTTAAGGGTATAGTGCCCTTTTGGGAGGGACAGAGCTTCAGTCTGCTTTTTTGTTGAACCTTCAAGCCTGGTGGTTTGAGTGGGGGAAAAAAATTTCCAGGTAGAAAAATTCTGCATCAAAATGAAATACAAACCTACCTCACCATATTGATTACTGGAATTTGTATTTAGCAGAGATCAGGTTTTACAATGCTAATATTGCAATGGACTGTTTAAAGAATCTCTTCTTCTCACCACTAGAAGGGAACTAAGAGAGTTCACATCATGAGATTTGGTCAGATTCCTTTAGGAGCAGCTGTGGTTCAGTTTCTCTCAACTGTGTCACTTCAGGTTTGAGGGTAGAGAGCCTTCCTGCAAAGATCAGATTCACTGATGTACACCAGACAGTCCTGGGCTGGAGTACTATCTTTCTGCTGCAGATGTCTCAGCTGTCAATATTTTTGAGGCAATGACTGCATTGGTTGGGATATGTATGATGTAAGCTTTGTTTACTGTCCTGTGTTGCAGCAAAGTGGGATTTGGGGTCTGTGGGTGCTGAAGTACATCTCTTTACTCTTGTACTGAATGGCCCAGACTTGGAACCACAGCTCAGATGCAAACCTTTATGGAGATATTAATAAGAGAAGTAGATGTCTGAGATTAAAAATAAGAACTGTTGAAGCAAAATATTTTGTCTACCACATAAGTTTCAAGTTGTTTATTTAGGTACCAGAATTATGTGCTCTGTCAGCTTTCAGAGTACAGTATATTTGGAACAGTCTCCAAAACTGATGATAAATACTAAATGACTTGGATGAAGTTTTTGTTTCCAGATTTAGACCAGATTTATTATTCTTTTCGTGCATGCATTTACTCACTGACTGCAATAATACTTTGTCCAGCTCACCAAGTACACTTACAAAATAACATAGTGACTGACTTGATTAGTAAAATGCTTGAAACATTTTTTTCCACTAAAGGCAAACCCATTCTTTTTTCAGAAAACAGACATGACTTTTGACTTTTCTTGATCAACTATGTACTCTTGCATTGATCCCATAATCCAGCTTTTTGAACTCAGTCATTTGACCTAGAGTCTATAAGCATTAGGTAGGCTCCTGGCTGCTGTTCTCTGAAGGCTGCCAGCAGGTGCTAAGTGTAATTGTAAATGCAGACACAGATTTGCCAAACACTTGTCTGTGGCCATTTATTAATTTCACAAGAATTTTGGTTTGTTTATGCAGTTCAAACACTACCCCCAGGACTTGTTTTGAACTGGAGACCTAGATTCTGACTTCCTTTCCCTTTTCCTTGTTTGTTCTGCAATCCCCTTGGACCATTTATCTAGTTAGTTAGAAATACTGCAGTATTTCTGTATATGGAGTTGAGGTGATAGTTTAAGCAGCTCTCTTAAAAGCCAGTATGAAGATCACAAAATACATTTATTAAGAACCTCCTTGGCATTCTATCCTCAGGCATAGTGACTCTGTGTATGTGTTACACACTTCCATATATCTGTTTTATACTAAGTTTAGTGTATAATCTAAACAAACAAACAAACAAAAAGACTCCATTCCATGGTTCATTTTTCCTATTTAAGAAAATGCTGAAAATAAAAACAATATTGTTAAATAGAAAATTTAATTACAGATTTCTAAGAATAGTTATAGCATGAAGAAAAGTTAGAAACTACTATTTCTTTACAAGATTTTCATAATCTTTAACAGTCTGAGTGGAATTTTACTCAATACTTCTGCTTGGAATTTGATGATGAACCCATTCTGCCAAATCTGAGTCCATTGTTGATTGCAACAAGCTTTCTATAAAAACTCTTCTAGTTCAAGTAATATTTCACTCATTCAGCTGTAATAATTTTATAACAAAATGAAAAGCCACTGCCTTTCCATTTAAGGACTTGTATGTTTGCTTGTTAAATGTCTTTTCAATTCTCTCTAAAATATTAATAGTATTCAATAATGGTACTTGTTTGCCATAATTTAAAATATATAACTATGTTTCTTGAAAAAAATTTAATTTGCTGTCACAAGGAGCACTTTTTACTCCTTTACTACATAAATAGAAATCATTTTTGGTATAAGTTACATACCCAGTGTAGATCTATCTCACTGTAACTCCAAACAGATGTTACAGATGTCCTGACTTACACTATTATAAGAAAAGAAGGAAAAAAGTAGCTCTATGCCTTTCAGTGAAGGTCCTGACTGATAAGCAGACCTCTCAGTAGAGCTGTGTTTCATATTTTCATAATGAAATAGCCTGCTGGTTTTTGGTTTGTTATTTTTAAAACCTGACCTCCTAGGTAGTGACACTCAGATTTTCTATAAACCAGGGCTTTTTGTAATTTGGCCCTTCCTCCTCTGAACTGCTACTTGAAGGAGCATGTGTCAAAAAAATGAAGCGAGAAAATGTGATATACCTGGCTTCTACTTGAATGAGTACGAATATGTCAGAATAAAGAGCGTGAGAGGTGTTGTTGAAAAGGTAAGTGCTGATAAGGAAAACACTCAAATTAATTTGCTAATTAAAATGCTTTTTGAAGAGCATCACTTGCCTGTGATGTTTTTGTGATTCAGTATAAAAATTGATATCCCATTTTTGGTCCTCACTGCATATAAATCTAATAAAATTTTCAGACACTATCACCTTCTTCTGCATTTGTCCTCATGTCTCCTCATCTCATCCCTATCCTCCTCTTTTTTATTATTATTTGTAAACGTCCTTTGTTAATGTGCAGAATGCGTAAGCAACTATTTCAGGTGCATCAATGGACTTCAATCCCACTCTGCATTACCCATCAGATGCAGCACATAGCAATTACCTGTCATTCTTTCTCACCCTGAGAGCCAAAATTTATCTGCCAAGGACATATTCGACTTCCAGCAGCCAAGTATGTGAGTAATCCTATGCTAGGTAGACAAGATTCTATGTATGGCAGAATGGAGCAGAGACATCATGGCAGGCAATTGGATGATTTTAATAGTTAAAGATAAAAAACAAAAAAAAACCAAAAAACCCACCAAACAAAAAACACACACAAAAAAAAAAACCACCCCAACAACAAACAAACAAAAAAAAAAACCTCAAAGAATAAAACACCAAAAAAAACCCAACTCCCAAACCAAAAGAACTAACAAAAAAACCCCAACACAACAACAAAAAAAAAAAAACCACCACAAAAATACCATCTCAAAAAACCCCACAGGAAATATTATAAAGTAGCAGATTTTTTTTGTTTGTTTGGTTTGATTTGGGTTATTTTTGGTCAGTAGAAGTATTTTTCTCCAAGCCTGTTACTTAAACTGGGTGAGTTTGTTTGTTTATTTGGTTTGATTTTTTAAAATTTTTCCTGGAACTGCTTGGAGCATTATCTTTCAACAAACAGTGGGCATTTTTTGCAAATGTTTTCTAAAGGTCACTCTTTTTTAATCAACTCACTTTTTCTGTAATAATTGTATGACATTTTTTGCCCTATTTGTGATCAAAGAGCATGAATACTTAGAATAGAAAACATACACACTTACTGTTTTTCTAAATGTTGATGTTACAGTTCTGTGCAAGGCTGGAAATGGGTTGCTTAACAACCAGAATTATCATTCACTTCTATTACCTAGTGGCTATACAATCCTTTTTGTGGTACACACTTAGGGATGCTAATTCAGGTAAAAATAGCAAGGTGTTATATTTAAATTTTGTCTTGAGTGGAAGATCTCACAACTATTTCTAAATATGTCTTCTGTCCAGTGAAGGCATGTTCCTGTACCTAGTGACAGATGATTATTTTAACTAACAGCTGAGATTTAAAAAAATCTAACTTGATATAATCTCATTTATTTGATAAAGAGCAGCTGGAGCTGTTCACCATGCACCCTACCTCAGTTGTGTCTAATAGTGCAGGTTCTACCAGCCAAAACACAAGTGGATCTACCTAAAATGATTTGAATGCAGTGTTTAGGTGTATCAGACATTTCTTTTTCTACCAGCTGTTCTTTAGGTTCTCTTTGGACATATATCATGTCAGAGACATTGTTTATTATCATTTCAAAGCATACTTTGGGATGTTTGGGATAATTTTTTGACTCTGCCTCTTTGTGTCTCTATGTCTTGTGCAAGGATGATTAAGGAAGTAGAGGTCTTGTGCCATCTAAAATTTTAAAAGATACAGGTGCAGGAGGTTATATCTGTGTGTGTTGTGCAGTTTACCTACTCATCTTCTTTTCAGATTTTAATTTTGAAGAAAAATGGTCTGATATTACTGATTTCCACAGTTAAACTAGCTATTTTAAGAGTCATTCTTCTGAAGGCTGTGATAGGATATCTCCCCATCCCCAGCAAAAATAAATAACAGTATTTGTTTTGGAAAATGTTGCCTTCATACCTCTTTAGTGCTAATCTCCTGAGATAGAAATTGTCTTTCTTGCAAAGAAACAAAACTTGGGTCAAATGGGTTTAGTTTTCATGGGATATGTGGATATGTCTTTTTTAAGTACACTTCATAAAGCATAAATGCGATGTTTTAAACAGCTTGTCAGGAAAAACAAGTGATTTTTAATGCAGATCTATGAAATAGATGCTCTTAGTAGCATCAATACCCCTGAAGACAAACATTGAAAAGGCAAAGAGCACCATAACACCAAGATAAATGTTGTGAGTAGGATGGAGGGCAAAATATAATACAAGTAAATAGAGAAACATTTCCTGTCAAGAAAAGAGAAAAAGTTAGTAATCAAAATTATTGTTCTATTTTTTAGTCTATTAGCAAATCTCTAATAAAACATTGAGGTTTTTTTAATATTGAAATTTTTTTTTCTCTTAAATTATTTAATGTTTTTAAATCTTTATGTTTTATTCTGAAAATAATTAGGAATACAAATGAAATACATAATATGTATTTTCTCTATTATGCAAAATCCTATTGCTCTGTTACTGAAGCAAAACACAGCCACAGAAATGAAAACTAATTCTAAGTAATCATTTGAAATACCACTTTATAATTCTTTATGAGAGTATTATCCCCTGTATGTTGGAATTTGATATTCTAAAATTGTAAAAATTCTGAAGCTCTCTTTGAAACCAACTGTTATTTGATAATCATTTGCAAGGGGTTTGTCATTGGATAATCTTATTCATCCCTCTTTGAGGCATTAAACCATGTTTTATGGAAGGTATTGTGAAAAGAGCACTGCTCTGGTACTGTAACTTAGCTTTAATTTCATTTAAAAGGTTATCTATCATGTTTACCAATGCCACAAGTGAAAGAAATTTTAGTCTGCTCAGTACATTGCCACATAGATAAAAACCTACAGAAGTATCTGGCAAACTCTGGTTTACAGCTCAGGCAAAATTCAGAAGAGTCAACATGGATGGAAAATGAATTTAACCTTCTATTATTTCATCAGGAGCTGGATCACACTATGGCTTTGAAGCACACTGGATATGATTGATAGAATTAGAAAATCTAGCTGAGCGGGTGGGTTTGATAGGCACTCATGAGAGCTTTGAAGGTTCATGGAATGTCTAAACAGAGTCTTAGGACAATTAAGTCTTGATTTCTACTGTACCCTTATGTCTGGGATTGAAGTGTCATTCAGTGGCTAGGATGTTGAGTAATAGACAAGTTCCTGCTTCAGTCATTGAACCAAAGAAGCGTCAAGTGTGGGACAGTGCAGCACCTCTGACTGAGATTAAGTGAGAATGTAATTACTTATGTGATGCCATCAAGAGCTGCTGAGCTTTTTGTCTTGGACAAATTGAAGTTTATAAGTACTTGTGGTGGTTGACCTTGGCTGGATTCCACACGCCCTCCAAATCACACTATTACTCCCCAGCTGGACAGTGAAGAGAAAAAAGGTTAAAAACAACTCATGGGTTGAGATAAGGCAGTTTGCTAAAGCAAAAGTGAAAGTTTCCATGTGCACAACAAAAGAAAAAGAAAATATTTATTCTCTACTTCCCGTCAGCAAGTGATGTTCAGGCCGCTTTCAATGTAGTGGTTGCTCAGGAAAGCAAACACTGTAAATAACAAATGTCGCCCCCTTCCTCCTCCTTTCCTTAGCTTTTATATCTGAGCAGATGTCAGATGGTATGGAATATCATTTTGGTTATCATTGTGTCATCTGGCCTGGTTGTGTGTCATCCCAGGATCTTGTCCGCCCCCAGCCCCTTGATGTTGGGAATGCTGAGAGACAGCAGTACCCAAAACTCTGGTTGGTTATCAACACCTTTCCAGGTATCAATGCAGAGCACAGCACTGTGACGACTGCTGAGTGAAAATGAACTCTGGCTCAACTAGACTCAATACAGTACTGAAATCGTTGTTGTCTGCCAAAATTCCTTTGCCTTTAAATTAAAAACAAAAGAAAAAAAAAAAAAAAAAGAAAAAAAAAGACAAACTTGGTTTGTATATATCTCCCCTCACATGTTGCTCACCAAGAGGTCTGTTCCCAGCTTTTGGAGAGTTGTGCATCTGCCCAACATAAAAGTCAAGAGACTGTTTCCTTGTTTCATTTATCCCAACCCAGCAAACCATGAGTAGTGGGTTAACATACTAACCACTGCTTTCTGGGTGTCATGTTTCCCTCCACGGGTCCTTAGCATCATTTTCCCTTTCCTGTCCCTAAGGAAGTAATGAGTCACTGTCTCAGGACCTAACTCATATTTTTACAAGAGATTGGCTGGTGATCACAAATTGCCATAATGTCAGATACTAATCCCAGGGATTATCATAGGCATAAATAAGAGCATTCTTAGTTTGGATTAAGGACTTAGTGAGGGAAGAGGGATTGATGTTATGTATCTTCTTGAATATGGAAGCAGTGTATTTATTTTCAATAACAGTGGTAGACAGTAATTACAGCCTTTGCTCATTCTCCTGCCTCAGGGGAACTGAACTGCTTTGGTTTAGGGGAGGCTGAGCTGCTGCTGCCATTTAACACTCAGGGTCCTTTGAAATGGTTTGTGAACTACTTCTTCCTTTTTCTTGTTTCTTTGATTTTCCTGATGAATATGTTCCTGAAATGCCCTTTAAAGCAAGTTCAGATATCTGTGCAAATAATATCTTCTAAACATCTGAAGGAGATCAGCAAACATAAATCATTAGCTCAAGAGAGTCTGTCTTCAACAAACTCCTCCCCATAACTGGATGCACTTGATTAAACAGCAGTTAATATGTACTTATAAATTATGACTTATTAATATTCCCATGCAGCTATAATGTTTCTTCTCTATTGTTCTCAGTTTTCCTAATGCCAAATAATGAAAATTTAACTAGTGTTGCTTTTTACTATCAAGAACAAGAGAGTTACTATTGAGTGCCTATGTCAGTAAATACATCTGAGAAAAGGATGTGGCATTTCTGTGAGCATGCACATACGTGAACATCTTGGTTTTGTATATTACTGTCAGAGCATTGTTTAAAGTTAGTGCAATGCCCACGGCATTAGATGTTGGCATATTCATCAAGTCTTTACACTTTATATGCTCCTCAAGGTTGATTAGGAATAACATAATGATTTTCAGTTTTTAATTGTTCATTTCCTGTTATTTCTTCTCTCTAAAATCAGATGATCCACTATTCTTTCCAAATACTACTGTTTGCCATTTTCCCAGGACAGGCAGGCTTCCTACTTAAAATACTCCTCTTTTACTTTCCTGTTCCTGTGCTTAATAGTTATCCCTCAGCACCCACTTTAGAACAGACACCAAGTCAAAGGAATAAAAGAGGATATGTCAGATCAACTCATCTTAAAGATCGTCTATGTTACACTCTATCCAAGTGTGTTCACATACTTTTGAAAATCGTTGTTCATTCTTGTATATGGTTTCTCTTCCTGTGTGGCTGTTGTAAAGGGTAATTTATATATATATATATATATATATATATCTTTATAATATATATATTTACCCATAAAATGGGTAAATAGAGTGAAAAAAAAAAAACCAGTCTAATTGCATACTATAATGCTTTTAAATCAGGATGAAACCAGCCTTTTAAAATATCTTTAGTATTATTGGCAAAATATGATTTATTCCACTGTTTAGAAGGCCGATAGATTTACAGGACCCAAAGAAATAAGAGGTTTGTAGAATAATCCAAAAGAGAATGTAATGGTACAATAGAAGGATTAATTGTGAAAGTAATCATGTTAGTTTTCTAATTATTAAAATCTTAATTACAACTGTGTTGGCCCAATTAGTTCAAAACACAAGGCTAATGTTAGGGTTGTCTGGATACTCAGCATCTGTGCATAAGTAAGAGGCATCTGTTGCCAAGTGGTGGAGAGATAGAAAGCGTCAACTCACCAGCTGTGAAGTCAACAAAGCTCTTAAAAAATAAATTTGAGCCAACACAATGATTTAGCACCCTTGGGAGCATGTAAATCTTATCACACATGTATACTTTAGCTAGTTGTTGTCACCTAGTGGGACTGAAATCTAGAGCAACTGTGCATATTTAAATCTTTGTCTGCTTTTTATATAGTGCCCTGTCTGACAGGGATCTGCAGTCTGACAGTGATATTTCTGCCTGACAGTGCTGCAATGGTGTTTTTTTTGTTTGGTTGTTTTTTCTGCTTGAACAATCTAGAGAGCAAAATAATGTTAAGCTGTTCAGAATATGCATTGCCTTAAGATTTTACAGCATTTTACAAGTATTACATACAGATAAAAGAATAGAAAAAAAAGTGAAATATTAAGAGGAATATCTTGTTTAAAAAGTTTTGTCTTTTCTTTTTTGGCACCAGTTTTGTAGGAAGATGTTAAATATCGGTTGTACCTTGTACTTTGTTTATTGCTATCAATTCCAGAAAGACAGGATTTTTATGATTCTGACTATTGATACTGATCTTAGTAATTTCTAGTATTGCCTACAGAGACTGAGGATATTAATAGTGTTGCTAACTTTACAATGGTATGTTTAATATTTATGCATTATTGACATTTAATGGTGACATGTAAACTTTACTGAAAGATAATCAATTGGCAGCAAGAACAAGAGAAGAAGGTGAACATTAAAACCTAAAATGGAATTATATCGAACACTAATGCATTCACTTATGACCTAGTTCTGAATGTTATAGATCCTTTGTCAGTGACTTCATTTGCATTACTTTCAAGTTTTTATTTGTTCACATATCACAAAATACAAATGGAGGAGTGTTTAGATTCATTGTAGTCTGATAATAGTCTGATAATGTTTTTAATTTACATGAAATGCATAGAGTTTATTATTCTACTGCAGCGCAATAGAAAATGATCTCAACTTTCAAGATTGCCTTCACAAGAATTTTAAATTACATTAAAAGAAAATTAAACTGAGTTATAGGGCATTTCAACCATTCTGGGTCCAGGTTTCTTTACTTGAAAATTGTGAGGAGAGAAAGATTTTTATTTTGTTCCTGTTTGAGCCAATATCCCTTTTAAGGTATGGTTTGTGCTTTAATACTTTTGCTTAAAAAAAAAAAAAAAAAAAGAAAAAGAAAAGGCCTATGCCTGTATGGCAACGCTTGATCTATTCTATTAAAGTAGCAATCTGGCTGGACCACAAAAGCCAAGCAACTCAACCGCTTGTATAAAAATATCTCTAAATAAACACAACTATTTCTGAAGAGATGTAATGAAGTGTAAAGTTTATTGGTTGTAACCTGAGCACTTGGGTGACTTGGAAAGCATTTTTTTAAACTCACAATTTATTTAGGTGTTTCAACATCTGAATAGTCACAAAACAAATTCAGCAGTTCTTCACATTATACTGAAATTTGTGTATAATTGTGTGTGCAGTGATGTAATGAAACAGAAGGTAGTACTACATTATACTTAGCTCAGGTTAGCTGACCAATTTTGCTTATGATGGTGAGACTTCATCAGAAGCTCCTGGAAGCTCTAATGCTGCCACCTCCACCAAGGAGTCGCAAGTGCCATATGTCTAACTATTGTATTGCTGTAAATGGGAAGAGGGAACATAGTGAGACATGCAACAATTAATTACATGTGCTCTAGTACTTTGGATGTTGGCCTCCTCTTGCATTAGTGGCTATATTTCACCTGCAAAATGTTCTTTCCTTTTAAATCATATTGACAATGTGAATAGCATGTGTATACTTTAACTAAACAATTTACCAATTCAAGTGGGTTGCCTCAGCTGTAAGGAATGACTCAGAAGTGATAAAGCATGGCACTGCTTCAGTAAAATGGAATAAGAAATCATTTTGACAGAGCTTGGATCTTGGTCTGGGCTGTTGAATGGGGTTGGTTGTGGGATTTATTATTTCCCCCCCTGCCTGCCTCTTTCCTTTCAAGGTCAATGTTCCTTATTTTTTGTAGAGCACATCTTACATGACATTACAGAAAGAAATGCAGCCTGGCTGGGTTAGTGCTTTTGGGGTCAAAGTAGATTCCTGAATGCAAGGAAACAGCACCTGAGAAGTAGTGTTCACAGCCACCCCATGAATACAAACAGTGACTGTACATCAGATGGTCAGACTGCATGTTTTTACTAGGGGCATGTTATAAAGTATTTTGAAAGTAAATATTTTAGTCTACAAGTAAAAGAAATACTCTCACTTTTGTTTAACTCAACTGCATGGAATTAAAAGAGAGTGAAAGTTCTGTGATCTTAGAATATTCGGCTTTTTCTGAAAACCAATTCTTGTTTATTGGGTCCCCAGGCATCTTTAAAATAACAAATTTAGGCAATAAAAATTAGAAATAATACCTTTTTATTTTTGCTTATTTCCTATCATGTAATTTATTAATGCAGGAAACGTTGTAAAAGTGAGCAGCTATGATTCTTTTGAAAATTACTTTTGCCTATGATAAGAAAGTAATTTTAAAATGTGTAGTCTATGATATGGCAGATGACTGGCTGTGGAGTGTGTGTAAGACTGGTTCATCTTTTTTTAAGCTCTCTTGGGTCCTGAAAGAAGCAAACCTGTGCTCCTTTAGTCACAGAGGGAGATAATGCTTCCATTCTACATGTTAAAACAATGGCAAAGCATCAGTCTCATGTAAACGAGACTAGAATAACTTTATCTAACCCTCTACCCAGTACAACTTTTTGTGATGTATACATTTACATAAATACCACATTTGTGGGTAAAAATTATAGAAAGTTAGAGCTTGTCTCAAAATCAAACTCCTATATTCAATGGATTTCAACTCTCAAATTTTCCTTTGTGATAAAATACTGAATTTTACCTGAAACTAATGAGGTACAATAGAGTAGAAAGAGCATTTAGTCTGACAGAATCATTTCAGTAAGATGGTATTTCTTTAAATAATTTGTGCCAAAGCCAAAGGATCCCTCTCTCATAATTTTATTCTATTATATTCAAATTGTCATTTTTTGTAAGCTTTTCTTTGTGAAGACCATTTGGGTTACATTAGCAGTTGCAGTTTGAAAATGCACCTTGAAACTTCATGCAGCATACAAACTACAAACTCTTATCAATATATCATGTGTCAAACTTACCAACTAAATCAAGTAACTTCAGTGAGGTTTTTCCATAATGTTATAAGTTTCCATAAGAACAGCTAATATGAATATCTGTCTGGTAGAATCACATCAGCATTTTCTGCTGCTTCAAATTGAATTGTTATGGTAAGGTAAGTGAAAGAAATTATAAAATGTAATGTTCTTTGGTGTCTAGACATGCTGTTTAAAAGCATCACTAAAAGCTGTTCACACTGAGGTCAATGGCACGTGCTAGTACGATTCCTTAAACAAGTTTCATCAAATGCACTAACTTTAGAGTAGCTATTTAATTTTAAATTATACCATAAAAAAAGATTATTAGATTTTTATTCCATGAAACTTTTGTAATATTGATTTTGATGATACTGGATGATCTGATACTCTCACTTTCAAAAAAGAAAGTAAAACCAAGGAGAAGCTGTCTTTGTAGTATATAATGACAGCATCTCACTCCTTAGTATCAGTGTCACACTCACTTCTGTGAAACAAGACCAGCTATGAATTCTTGAAAATTTAAAGGTATTAGGAGGCTGTGTACTTTCTTTGTTTATGGCAATCATCTTGTATTGTTTTGCAGCTGAGTTTTGCCACTGAAATTCTTGAGACATGAGCATACTAGTACAGAAAGTGTATGGTGATAGAGACAGCTTGAAGCTTTTAGTGTAAAAGATCATTTTCCTGGGGAGAAAAAGAATATTCTGACCATGGCAGAGATATATGTTTCTATTTTAATTGTTGTTGATTATTTTATGTCAATTAATTTCAACTTCTATAGTGTGCAATCACTAAGAAGAAACTGGTTTTATGATATCCTGCACAAAAGTTCAGTAGCTGTTTAATTATTATATAACCTGTATTAAAATAGAGGAAGTGGTCAGAAAACAGAGTAGAAGTGAGGTGATGATTTACCCATTAGGCAAGGATGAAGACAATGTATGTTGTCCTGTATGTCATGCCCCTGCAAAGATTCTCTTTGTACTATTGCTTTACTGAGCTGAGGTTTTTGTCTTCAGACTCCTTCAGGACAGGAATAAGTCAGACATGAGATAGCATTAATCCAGTTTTACAGAGGAAGAAAATTACAGTGCTTATTCTCTCTGAGACTCATTATATTCCAGAAGACATGTGGAAGCAGGCACTATTCTTTCCTGTACAAAAATCAAGATCTGAATATTGTATGAAGGACACTGATAATTTTTATTATACTCCTATAACTTTTAATACATTAAGTCAAGACTCCCCATCCGCTCTGTATGACTGTAGCTGTACTAAGTTTAATAACTTGATTTGCATTCATTATATGTGAAGCTGTTACAGCACGAGACCTTTCTGAACATTTTAAGGACTTATATAAAAATAACATACTGGACATCAATCTGTTTATTCCACAGTTCCTATAAACATTAATTTTTGCAAATTAATGTGAATAAATAGTTTATTGATACTGCAAATCAAATGGTTTATATAATGCTTGTGGTGATCATGAGCCATAACTTTCTCTGTGTTGTTGTTAATACAAGTCCTCATCATTTATAGTATCTCTTCAGTTTCTAGCTTCTCCACGTACTTTCTTAGAGTAACTTCCGAATAAATTCCAGAAAATTCCTACTGCTAGTTTTAACTTCCCCATGCCCATAAGGATTCTGTTTGAATTGCAAACTGAACATAAGAACTGTATCATCAGCTGGATTTCTTTTCTGTGTATATATGACTAATTCAAGTCCCAGTGATATGAACCTGAGTCTTCTTATTGACTTCCCACTGCGGTGGATTAAGCCCTTAGGCAGTGCTTCTAACTCTGGTTCTCTAATGCCTAGTGCAATAACCAGGAAGAACTAAAGCATATCTCAGTTATTAACCACACTCAATCAACTCAATGAGTATTAACCATACTCAAAATCAGAGCTGGAGTAACTGCAAATGCATCACTCAAGAGAGAAGAGATAATAATTGCAGTTCATGGTTCCCCATTTCGTAATGAAAAATAAACAAATTCTTAAATTATTAAAATTGGCAAATAAGGTAGCATTATTCATCCTCTCTTTTTATATGAAATTCCAGAAAAAAAATTAATGGTCACCATAACAGAGACACTGAAGTAATTAAAGTACAAACCTATACTCCTTTATACTACTTCAAGTCCTTTTCTTAATTTTAGACCCTCTAAACTTGAATTCCCATAATGTTCCCTTATTTTGATGTGACAGCAACTTGCTGTCATCCAGATAATTCCTGTCAGTAATGATGTTCTTTCTTCTTGATGACAATGAGAGGGGAAAAGTTGAGCAAGGTTTTTAATGAAATTACTCTGTATGTCACTTCCATATACACAGCTTAAACTTTGTCTTGCAGGGAGCCAGGAAATGATTCCAACTTAACCACAAGAGCAGAGTTGAAAAGGAAAAAAAAAAGAGAAAATGAAAAGAGTGTAGTAATCTTTCAGTTGTCAGTTTTAGTAGTAAGCAAATGTGAATTTCTTTAGTGCATTCAACTTGAAAAATTCAAATTTAAAGTTGTCACCTTGGTTTCACATTCCTTAAGGAATATAAAATAACGGGCACTATGAAGTGACAGGCACTAGCTGCTTGTCAGACAATACCAATGAAGTTTCAATGATCTTTGTGTACTTACAGACTTTCTGTCTGATAACAGAATTCGCTCCTTTTGTCACACTTTAATTTGCAAGGCCATTGCCAAAAGTGAGAAGACAGAAATCTGAAGCCTGTCCTATGAAGGGGGTGATGAACCAATTCAGATCTGGAAAGGCAAACAACGCTGGTCCCCTAATATTTCTAACTTTACTTAAGGCATATGCTGTAATCCCATGTGTTCTTCAAGAAGCATAGAAAGGAAATTTAAAAAAATCATTATTTTTATTTTATTCACCAGATAAGTGTTATGCTAAGGTGAATGTATTAATTGTTTTCCTACATAATCTCAAGGGAGCAGACAGAAGATCAGATCTACATCTCAAACTTTGATTGGAAAATTCTAGATTCTCATAAGCAAAATGTTAAGAGACAAAATTAGATCTCAGTCTTTCTGAAACATGTAGTACCAGTTGCCTCTATAGTTTTGGAATACTTCCTCCGGTAGAGACTAGAAAGAAAAAGTTTATTCCTGTGTAAAAAATGCTATATAGTTTCTTCCAATTGCCTTTTGGAATTGAAAATTCAGGAACTTAAACCTTTCCAGAGCTTAATGGGGAGTTTCTGTCAAAGTTATCTCAAAATGGGAGAGGCAGGACAACAGAGATTTGCAGAGATTATGTGCTGCTATGAAAAGTATGGATACACTCCTCACCTTGCCTAAAGATAGAGTTGAGCATTTGGAGTCTAAGAAGAGTCTCTGAGACAAACTTCAAATACAACCCAAATTTTTAGGTTGGCCAAGTGTTCCACAATCTAGTGTTTGACTTTTCCAATTCCTGAATTTGGAAGATTTTTTTGGGATAGAAGTGTAGCTTCATAGAAGAGCTAGCCAAGAACATATCCATGCCTTTCCAAAGCAAGACAAATACAGGAGCTTGTAAGAAAAGGAACATTTGCATATGTACCTCAAATAAGAGTTCATTTTTTTATTTGATGTGCATAAGGAAATTCACAAAATACAGGGCTTTTTGAAATAAATTGACAGATTTAACCAATAAAAAGATTCCTGCTGTTACATTCTGTTTTGTGAACATTTGAATATCTATGGGTTGCTGGTAATTCATCAACTCTGTAACACAATTTTAAAATTATGATTGCTAAAGGTATTATGTCCAAACACATGTCAAGAGACAGACATATATCAAGGGACAAAACATATTCAAGTAGACAAAATATTATGTGAAAATATTCTTAAAAAGACTAACAATTACTTAATTTCAGTTTGCCTGAAATATATTGTCTGAGTTTTTTAATATTTGATTTGCATTTTGGGCTTTAAAAAACATTAAAATATCATGGTGAGAGCTGTAGATTTGAGACTACTAAAGAGCCTTTTTCCTAAAAATGTGAAAATAAGTAGCATAATATCCATCATCTGGTAGGCATCAAAAAATGATGCAAGTAGAAAAGATAGAATCATTTAGGTTGGAAAAGACTATTAAGATCATCACATCCAACCACAAACCTTACACTACCACTAAGTCATGGACCAAAGTGCTACATCTACATGTCTTTAAAACACCTCCAGTGATGGTGACTGCATCATTTTCCTGGGTAGCCTGTTCCAGTACTCAACAGCCCTTTCCATGAAGAAATCTTTACCTGATATCCAGACCTTCTTCTCATGCAACTTGAAGCCATTTCCTCTTCCCCTACCACTTTTTACTTGGAAGAAGAGACCAACCCTCATCTCACAACAACCCCCTTCAGATAGTTGAAAGGAGTGGTAAGCTCTCCTCAGAGCCTCCTTTTCCCCGGGGTAAACAATGCCAGCTTCCTCAGAGGTTTATGTTCCAAATCTTTCCCCAGATCCATTGCCCTTTTCTGGACATGCTCCAATACCTCAATGTCTTCTTTGTTGTGAGGGTCCCAGAACAGAAGACAAGATTTCAGGTGTTACCTTACCTTGCTGAGTACAGGGGGACAATCACTGTCCTGGTGCTGCCGGCACCACTATTGCTGATACAGACCAGGATGTCTTTGGCTTTCTTGGACACCTGGGCACACAATGGCTCATGTTCACCTGGTGGTCGACCAGCACTCCCAGGTACTTTTCAGCCACACTGCACCCAGCCTGTAGTGCTGCAGGAAGTCCTTGTGATCCAAATGCAGGACCCAGCACTCGGCCTTATTGAACCTTATACAAGTGGCCTTGTCCCATTGATCCAGCCTGTCTAGATCCCTCTGCAGAGCCTTCCAGCAGATCAACACTGCTTCCCAAATTGGTGTCACCTGCAAATGACTGAGGGTGCACTCAATGCCCTTGTCCATGTTCTTGATGAAGACATTAAACAGGACTAACCCCAAATGTGAGCCCTCAGGAGCCCTACTAGTGATCTGACCGCTACCTGGATGTAAACCCATTTACCAGCATTTTTCAGGATCAGCTATCCAACCAATTTTCTACCCAGAAAACTGTGGACCTGTCCATGTCCTGAGTAGCCAGTTTCTCCAGGAGAATGCTGTAGGAAACAGTGTCAAAGGATTTACTAAAGTCCAGGTAAAAACATTCAAAGTCTTTCCCTCATCCACTAAGGGTGTTGAGTTGCCATGGAAAGGACATCTGCTTGGTCAAGCAGGGCCTGCCTTTGCTAAACCCATGCTGACTAGGCCTGAACATCTGGTTTTTCTGTACGCGTCATGTGATAAAGTTCAAGGTGATCTACTCCATTCCTTTTAGTGGCACTGAAGTCATACTGACAGGTCTGTAGTTTCCCAGATCCTCCTTCCAACCCTTTTATAGATGGATGTCGCACTGGCCTGCCATCCACTAGGACCTCTCCAGTTAACCAAGACAATGATGGAAAGTGCTTTGGTGAGCACTTCTGCCAGCTTCTTAAGCACCCTTGGGTGGATTCCACCCAGCCCCTTATACTGTGCGTGACTAAGTGTTATAGCAGGTCACTGACCATTTCCCGTGTGTTATGGGGGCTTCATTCTGCTTCATTCCCATGCCTGTTTTCCAGCTCAAGGGACTGGGTACCCAAAGAACAGGCCTTACCATAAAAGCTGAGGCAAAGAAATACTATTAAGTAACTCAGACATTTACTCATCTTTTGTCATTATATTTCCTCTTCCATCCAATAAACAATGGATATTCTCCTTAGCCCTCCTTTTGTTGCTGATGTATTGATAGAAACATTTTTAATTTTATTAGCAGTGGCCAGATTTAAGTTCTAGGTGGGTTTTGACTTTTCTAATTTTGTCCCTGAACAACCTAACAATATCCTTTTAGTCTTCCAGAACTGCCTGCCCCTTTTCCCAGAGGTCATAAACCTAGAATTTTGTACATTCATGTATGATTAATCAAGAAATATGGTAAGCAGTTGCCTGGATCAGTAGTTTCTAGCAGAGGTATGATAGGTGTTGGTAGCAATTAAGCTACAGTCCACTGTCAAGCTTTATTATGTTGCGATGGAAGATTCTGATTTTCCATTTAGTATCAACAAATATTTGTGTTGGTATGATTGTACATGTGTAACTGCTTGAATAGCAAATACAATTAAGAACACCTACTGGTGTACAGATTGAAAAGTAGTAATGCATTAGAATTGAGAAATCATAGATCAGTAAGACTTGAAACTGTTCTAACGTAAATTTTGATTTTCCTTTTCATCAGAAGTTATGATTTCTTTATTTCATCCATATTACCTTTAAATGAAATGCCTGCAGGTCTTTTCATATCTGAAATAGCCAGGATTATTTTCATAGTTGTTCATAAACTACTACTTCTGCTTGTTGCTGTAAAATATTAAGATTCTTTAACCAAAAAGATTTCCAAGCCTATTTAAGCATGTGACTAGTACTGGTGAGTACAGTAAGTATACTGACATGCGTAATTTAAAGTCACATGTAAGTGATTTGCGAGTAAAAAGTATGTGAGCATATGGAGCTGTATAGTCTTCCAGTTCACAATTTCAACATGAAACTGCTCTGAAAAGTGTGTTCTCTGTTAACAGAGAAAGAAAAGGCAAAAAAATATTTCCTTTTCTGCCTTGTGCCATCACAGCATGGCTCCAACAGGTGGTAAGTAGCTGCACCTTTCTCTAAAATCTGTTTTATAACTCTAAGCACTACACAGCTTTTTGTATCAATGCTTTTTATTTACTGATTTTGTCTTATCATCTCAAAAGACATTGTAAAGTCAGCCTGTGTAAAATAGCTGCAAAATTCAAGACAAAATTGGCCAAAGTCATAAATCAAAGATTGCCATGATTTCTGATATTTTAAATTATTTTCTACAGAAAGGAGCAGTTGGAAAAAGGACAATGAATATGCAGAATTTCATGCAAAATTTTGAGTAAGAATTCAGACTTTTTTTTTTGCCAGTCTGATTGAATTTAACCTGATTTACTCAAGACCATATTAAATCTCTGTACCCAAATGCATTGCTAGGCTGAGTGAGTAGTTGTGATTTTTTTTTTTTTTCTTTGTACACTGGAGACAAATTCCTTTTGTACACTGGAGACAAATGTCTGTGATTTTTGAGGGGCATATTAGTTACTCAGTAATAAGTTTCTAGAAATGGTTGAAAAGGATCCAGGACACAGAAGGGTTTAAACTTTTTAGCATTGGGAAGTGTTCTTTCGGCTGTGTGCCCTGTGGTAACATATCTGTGACCCTCATGTCTGTCCCAGGCCCTCATGCCCTACTTTAAATTTCAGTACACATGGATTTTTCCAGGGGTGCTTCCAGCTTCCTAAAATCATAGTCCTAAAGTTCAACTTCA
This sequence comes from Onychostruthus taczanowskii, assembly GCF_017590055.1. Taxonomy (NCBI): domain Eukaryota; kingdom Metazoa; phylum Chordata; class Aves; order Passeriformes; family Passeridae; genus Onychostruthus; species Onychostruthus taczanowskii. Next base: position 1,723,415 of record NW_024498540.1, read on the forward strand.
CTTATAAGCATACATAAAGAGGAAGGAAAGGAAAGTTCCAGGAAAGGAAAGTTCCAGGAAAGTTCCAGGAAAGTTCCCGTAAAGTTCTGGGAAAGGGGAAGGTGAAGGGGGAAGGGAAGGGAAGGGAAGGGAAGGGAAGGGAAGGGAAGGGAAGGGAAGGTCTTTTGCATCCAGTACAAGAACTGCTCAGTCGATTCTTTCAAGTATATCTAATTGATCTACCCAAGCTATGGTGATTAAGGCACCTATATAAATTGATGGAAAAGGAAAATTAGTTTCTTCACAGAATTTATGAAAATATAATTGCTAGTTTTGCCCTGATTCTCTTTGGAGAGGCTGCAAATGTTTATGAACTTTTTGGTGCCATGTTTTACACTCAGTGAGTATTTTTTTCTCATTAAGTTTTTGCAATTGAATTGCTTGTTAATTTTAAGATATGCAGTTGAATTTTAAATGCTTATTTTTTATTTCTAATTTTTTTAAATTTATTTTTGTTTTCATCAAGCAACTGCACTAACTATTGTCTAAATATTTTGATGCAATTACGGCTTAATTGAATTACAGAAGGATGGTCACAGCTGTAAGTTATTTAGAGTAGTGTAAATAAAAGACATGAAGAGGAAAGTACAGGTAAAATTTCATGGATTATTACCCACATGTATTTTGTAAAAGCTTTTTTTAAGTCTTTGTTACAACAGGAGTGAATGAACCCTCAAAAGGTTCATAAAGGTTTAGAATAAATAATTTACTGACAAGATGAAGACCTTCTTGACAAGAGCTTTCAAAAAGTATAAAAAGAAAAAGTACATTTGAAGTCTTTATATGAAGTGAGAGAGCACAATCCAAACCAAGTTTTTTTCAGCAGTGTCTATTGGATTTCATTCAAACTGCCTCTCTACAGTAGAGTACCATAGTTTAGATTTATTCTATAGCAAATGTACAATACTGGGGGCAAGAATTTTTCTGATATCTTTCTCTCTTAACAGTTCTACATAATGCAGGAGCAAGCTAGAAAGAAAATACTCATTTCTCTGTGTAGAATTTTCTGCTTAATAGGTCTGGGATTACACACCTGATCAGTAACATTGAAAGTTCCCTTGAATGTCTCTGTCTACCTTTACTTATGCTGAACAAAATAAGAACTTCATTTTTACCTTTCCACAGTGCTAAATCCTCCAATAACTCAACTAAAAGATGATGGGTAGGTAATTCACACTGTGAATTACTGAGGTAATAGAGAGGTTAGGTTATTTAGTCTAGGAGCTGTTGCTGGCAGTGAAGTTTTCACTCCAATGAAGTTCCATTTTAATGTGTTTAATTGGAGGTCTTTTAACTGTCCAGAGAATTAAACATGATGAGGTTCGTTTCACTAACTACAGAGATCCCATGTAAATAAATAAAATTTGAAGATTCAGCTCAAATACAGTGGATACTACATTTCTAAGTTGGGAAGGTTGCTGGAATGTTGTGCAGATGTGCTGAATTTGATGTGGAACACAGATTGGCCTGGGGAAGAGAACAAAATAATATTAGAAATTACTTTGAGACCATGAGGTTAATTTATTTGTGCATATATTATATTGGGGGATTATCAGAGAAAGAGTTTATAAACCTTTCAAATATATAACATGATATCCAGCTGGGATGAGTTTAAGATTTGGCAGTTTGGGTTTATTCCCAGTTAAGATAAACTATTACTATTATAATTTATTATTATAAATTATTAAGTAACTAACTATGTAGTTACATTTCAGTAAACACACTGCAGCTTGCTTTCCCTCAGATGCTAAGACTTATGGAAATAAGCCCTTATCTTATAAATATTACATGAATTTAGGTAGCAGCAAAATATTATTCACTTAGAAAATGCCTATAACAATCTTTTATTTTCATACTTTCATACATCTGTAATAAAAATAATGTGGTAATAATTTACCAAGCATTGTCTGATAGAAATGCTTAACTCCACTCTCCAGTTTTCTCCATACTTTGCAATATGTTTTGAAATTAGTTAATCCAAAGAGATATCTCAGGGGCATTTCTCTTATTACTTGCATTTGAGTTTCAATGTCAATATCAGTATTGACTTCCAAAAACTGTTTTCACTTGAAGAAATCAGTGTCCAACATGTTGCCTCCCTTAAAAACAGTTACTCTTTACCAAGATGGAAAAGGTATCCCAGTAGTGTATTTCTCTTTCTCATCTCACTTATTATGGTGAAATGCATATTTGCAATAAATAAAGTTTTTATACAAGAGGAAAATGCACTCTCTTTTGTATTCATTGCCTTTATGAAGCATTTTTTGTCATATGCTCATGATTCATTTCAAAAATTCTCCTAAGTCTATATCTTAAATTGTAGATCTCCAAGTGTTTGGCAATTTATATGCACACAGCATAGAGCAAATGCCTACATGTGCGTTTATATCACTTCGCTCTCTCCTCTTCCCCACTGAGATATTGAGAGTGATGCAAGATATTATAATTAAAGTTCAGTTTTCTGGGTAGTCCCCTTTTCCATCTTTTCCATCAGTTGGACTAAAAATAGCATCTTTTGAAAAGGAAACATTGTGTGTTTGTGTCAGTTACTAGTATATTCTTCTGGCCTCATGCTGAATTTAGTAGGAAAATCTCTGTATTCTTTGTGGAAATAAGGCAGGAAAAGCAGAATATGAGGATATTTTTAGAACTTTTAATATATTTTCAGTTGATTCTCTATGTTTCAAACTGGCTGCTTATGGCGTGTAGCACAAGGTTACACAGACCTTTATTTAGGATGATCTTTACAGGTTACTCATGGCTTCACACAGACCGTCATAAAACACAATTGCTGAAACCTCTTGGAAACTAAAAGTTACATTTCTCAAATAGATGGTTTGAGCACCAATAATGTGAAATCTTGAAGGAAAGATTAACAAAATGACCTAAAGACAATTATGGATCATCATTTTCCAAATGGATCTGCACTCTTTTATAGGTCTCTTTTATAGGTACATTTATACAGGTGCAGTTTCTTGTCCTTTACCCACATGTATATGTCTTCAGTTTGGGGACATATCTTGTATTTTCTCTTGGGTAAAAAAAAAAAAAAAAGCTATCATATTTATCTGTCTGCAATTTTTTCATGAAACAGACAATGCCTTCACAGTTCTGTGTCTCTAAAACCATTCTAATCTTCACAAAATGGGATTGATGAGAGCTAGGAAAATGATTATCAGTAAAAGGTGAAGTAGTAGAAAGATAGTGTATTTAACATAAAAGATGTTTCTTGGTATTCAGACTGAAAGTCGTTTTCAAATGAGGGGAAGAGTATCACAGGTTTTTTTTCTGAGCAGGTCTTCGGTCTCACCTTGTATTTTGTGGTTTAAGGGTTTTATTTCTCATGCATTTTAGTCATTTTTCTTGATGCATATTTTGTTTGAATAAACAGATTTACTGAGCTTATTATGAGTTTGCTGGGAGGTTAGGAGGTAATACAGATTTTGAATATTAGCTAGCAACATAAGTTTACTGACCTGTGTTTAATGATCAAGAGCAATGATTTATTATAACAGATCTCATGATGGCTGTTAAGGGTTTTTTAATGGTAGGGATTCAATGCAAAATCATGCTTCTGGCATTCAACAGTCACTCTCTGTCCTGGTTTGCTTTTGTGAGGTCACTCAATGTCGCTGTGGCTCCCCTTCTTACGGGACAAAGTACCCTGAGAACAATATTCCTGACTAATCTTCTGACATTCTTATGTTTCTAATATTCTCAGCATACACAGGAACTCCTGGAATATGAAGTGAAACCATCAAAACATGTTGACTCACCAACCACACAAGCATGCTGCAAAATTATGCATTAGCTTACACTGAGTAAAATTGGTGTCATCTAAACAAATTAAGGGGTCTGCTCTCTCATCCATATGCATGGCTAGTTCTCATTAATGCTGATAGAGACTATGTGCATACATGGATGGGAGAACACACCTCTTAGGCTAACTGTACAGTTTCAGTTTGGTTTATTTCTGCAACAGCCATAAAACTTTCAGTGTTAAGTATTTCAATAATTTAGAGAAAGATCAAAGGGGAGAAAGCTCAATACTGTACCTTCCCTTGTACCTTACTGTGGTAAATAAATAAAACAATACACCCTATCTCTGTAAGGTGGGGGACAAATAGTTATTTTTACCTGCTACTGGCTTTTTATAGTGCCTACTAGCAAATCAGGTCTACATGCCTGTGTTTTCAGGCAGAAATAAGGAAAAATCCAAAATCATTTATGCAAAAAAGTTTCATCCTCCCAAAACACTGAAACACTGATGTATATTTTTTACAATGGGGTTATTAAACTTTTTAGAGAGATGCCTCTGCCCGAATTAAGGTGCAAATGAGACCATATGCTGAAGTCAAAAGTATGGATGTTATTTAACAGTAAATATGAGGGAGAGAGAGAGTGAGATATAAAGAAATAGAAAAAAGAGGTTTGGTGGGGTGGGTGAGAAGGAGAATGACAGAAACAGATTAAGCAGAAAATATCACCACTACCATTGAGTCTCTTCTCCCAGACTTCTGGGTGGTGAGGGTCCTGCACAACATAGAGTTCAGTGGATTATTATAGGTTTAGGCAAGGTGGGAATGTCCAGGTACCTTTCCTGGCAGGGTGGCAGGTGGCAAGTTTGACACTGTCTCACTGTCTCTTGCAACAAATTGTGGATCTGCAGCATCACTTCTCATCATGTGCAATGCTCCAGTTCAAGGCCTCAGCAAAGAGTCTGGGGAGAAGTTCAGGGGGTCTTTGATGGACTATGACACCTCCTTCATGTAAATGTCCCATGAATGCGGGGGAGGGTTTACAACTGAGACAATTAGTGTAAGGGAGGGTGGATGTTCACTGCCTCTCACCTGAGATTATGCCACATATCCAAAGCCTCTCTCCTCATACTCCTTGCCCCCGAAGCCAGCCAGAGCTGATATCTTTCTTGATACATTCTTCTCTCTCAGCCTTATGTATTCCTTCCTAAATCTGAGCAAAATGGACAATAGTGTCACCTTTATCTTATCTCAAGTTTGATTGAGCATTTTAATTCACAGTCTAAAGTTCCCGTCCAGAGGCATATTCAGGGAGGATTTGGTGGTCACACCTTCTTTACACGATTTTACCATAATGCGCAAACAGGTCATTCATAACGGTGTTTAAGGCATGAACAGTAATTAAAGTCTCTCACAGTATTAAATCTCTTTATGCCATCTTCAAAATTTTGTAATTACAATTTATTTACTGTAAATACCATTTACTGTATTTGGTCATGTTCTTGTGCTACATGCAGCATATCAGCAGTAATGAAGATTTCCCATTATTTAGTCCTTTCAGATTATGTTAAGTGTTCTCAGAACATGTTTTGTCAAGGCATTTTAAATATTTGAATAATACTGTAAGAACAGTGTTGTGCGTATGCTATCAGACAGTAGGAGATTAATTAGCATTCTTTACAGTCTGAGCTGCACTGGGATAGAAGAAGTGCACATTACAAGGTCTGGTGCCTCAAGGGAGTTTGTTTTATGCATACAAGGGCTTTAAAACTAGCCCCACTGTGAGAGGCTGGTTTGAATTTTTAATTGGCAAGAATTGCCAAGTAAAAATTAATTGATTCGTGATCACTAAAATACACCAATCACAGAGTTTTGGCAAAGCTTATACCTTTAGCTGCTTTCAAAAAACTCAGGATCTATTCTGGGCTATACATTCCTTGATGCAATATTGCAAAAAATTGCCAAATGCATTTCTTTTCTTCACAATTCAAAGTGACTTTGTGTGTAAGACTGATTATTTCATATAATTGTCATGGGTGAGGTAGACACAGGAAGAGAACCACACTGCTTAGTGACATATAATATAAAAGGTATTTGCAAGTAGAATGGGACCACTGTGCAAGGATGTCCTCCATGAAAGGCTGTTGCTATTGTTGTTTGTTGTTTTCTAGCACAGCTGACTGATGTAAGTAACCAATGTTTTCATTGGTGACATCACCATTTCCTTTTACTTTCTCCATCACTAAGGCCATCTGGACATTGATACCTAGATTACTATCACCTCCTGGCTTCCTGCTGCACAATGTCTTACCTGGGTATAAATTTGTAATGAGTTCATCTTCTTTCTTTTCTGTTCGTACCTAATCATCAGAGCAGGCCAAGTGTAGCCCAGAGCTTTGAGAGAACCCTCTCCATGGAAGCTATTTGTCCTTGGTTTGGTTTTATAGCACATACCAGTCATGTAACACAAGTTAGGCACTAGGCAAATTCAGACAAGGTCTCAGTCATTTCAGTGGAAATTAAATTACAAATAAGCCACTCACCTTCCTCTCGCCCGCTCCAGTACGAGAGGGACAAAGGCAGAGACTGTGGGCTGAGATAACAATTTACTGAAAACAAAAAGCAGTGGAATAAGAAAGACACAGTAACAGCAGCAATAGCATTAACAAAAATATACAAAAAGAGAAGGTGCTTTTCCCACAAAAAAAAAAAAAAAAAACACACATAAACTTAGTTCTGTGTGCCCACCAGGACAAAGACAAGATGGTGGCTGTTCCTATGCTCCCAGCTGACCCTGTCCCAAAGTCCAAGACAATGGAAAAATTGACAGCCAAACCCCTGCAACCTGTACTGTCTATGTCATGCCTTGGCGCTGCTCTGCTGCACTGGGAATTGGGCTCTTTTGGGACTATCCCTCCACTCCAAGCTGGTTATGCTGGGCTGAGCTGCACTGGGCACTTTCCAACACCACATCCCACAGGCATGTCTTGGAGGAACAGGGGGGGATGGATGGTGGCAGCAGAGGATGTGGTCTGCAGGGCTGATGCTGACAACCTTTACAGTGGAGAGAGGGAAGCAAAATGGCAGAATTTCCAGGGTGTGCTCACCTTTTCTTCCCCCATCTCTTCAACCAGGGTAGGTGCTTTCATTTAGGTTTTATTCTTTAGCAAAAGGTTTCAGCCTTTGAAAATTACTGTACTTTGTGAATTTGGTCTGGACTTGCTGATGAGAGAGGGAGGCTTTTCATGTGTTTCTGATCATAAAGATGCACAATGAAGAGATACTTCTTCACTTGCCTGCTTCTTTCAACCTTGCCCAGCTTGTAACTTGAAACAATATAATTACATACAAGAGTCATACAGACAATTTTGAAAGACTTTGGATTTTGAGTTCTTAATTAATGTGAACAACAGAGTTTGGGGATTTTTTGTTTTACATTAATCTACAAAGGCATCAACTCCCATGAATTAACAGAAGTAATAATGTGTTTGAGTAGAAGTGGAAACTTTGAAGCAGAGTTCTGTTCTGTAGAGTGCTTCATGGTCACGGGTGGAGGTAACGATCGATCTTAATAATTTTAAAAACTGAAATTAAAATCTTTGTGCAGTAAGAGGCAAATAATGCAGATTTGAAACATAGTAAATAATTGCTTCCCTAGTACATGATCCAAAAATAAAGCAGTTACTTTTCTATAGAAGTTTAGAATATGTTCTGCCAGAGGAAAGACAAAAAAGGAAAGAAAAATCCATTACTTTGGTGGCATATGAATACTATGTTGGAGAATATTTTAGTTAGAATAAAAAAAAAAAAAAAAAAGAGGAAAATTGCAGGTTTTGTAATGAATATTTTCTGCAAATGTGTCAGACCTAGTTGCAGCTTAGACAAGAGATCTTTGAAGCAATTCAGGTTTAGCAAGAACTAGAATGACACAGAGAAAGTGACAGTTTGTTTTACAAGGTCAGCCAGTCCCTGGCTTTTGAGGCAGAGGAAGGAGGTTACCAAAGTAATTAAAGCATAAAAATGAAAACCAAGATTAATTACTTAAGATGAAGAAGAGACACTAAGTACTTCCATTTGCTTTGTGAATGTGTTCTGTGGTGCTGAACTCCCACAAGTGGGACACACCATCTTCTGTCTCAGGGACATCTCAGGAGCATTTCCCCTGATTTATCATGCCTGATGGGCTGTCAACATATTCCCTCACTTCCTATATCTGAGCTGGTTTTAGGTAGATCCAGCTCTTTGCTATTGTATTCCTAAAGATTGCTTCAAGCCAGCCTCTGCAGACTTCCACTTATCATTACAGAAAGAGTATGGTAGAGCTGGTTTTGTCTGGGAAGTACAGGGCAGAAGAGAAGTAAAGCTGAGTTAGGGTGTAAATACACACGTAAGTCCTTTTCTGATGCCAAAAAAAGAACCTCAAACCAAGGAAAAATCCTAAACAAAACAAAATGAGCATAATGTTTTATTTTACCTTTTCATTATACAGTCTTTTCCTCATGTGCTAATTCTCTTATCAAAAATTTGTCTGTATACTGTGGAAACCTGTCTTCCAGGAATTTATGTCAGGCAAAACTGTGAACGTGCTGTAGATTCTAAAGAAATGAATTCCTGTCCAACCATTCATATAATTTAGTAAAACTACTTCGCTTAATCTTATCTCTTACAACAAATATGCATGCTTCATTAACTGACCAAAATAAATTAGTGGCAGAATTGTAGCTTTTGCAATTTTTTTTTTTAATAAGGAGAAAACAAGGACAAACAAAAACAGAATGAGAGTAGCTCATGTGGGAGATTGTAAATTGATTTTCTTTTGAGATAGAACATAAGGATTCTATTTCTGTTCAGTGCTGGTTTATTTGAGTATTTGTGCTGGTTCAAGATTACCTGCTGCTAACAAGATGAGTCACAGAATGTTTTGTAGTCATTATTATCATTATCCATAGTAATGTGAGATGTCATTGAAGAATATGAAAAATTCAAGAATACAACATTTATGATTGGTTTTGTTAAAATGAAGATGGATATATAGATCAGTGTGAAGACTTGTGACAGACTTAATAATTTGCTTATACTTTTAAATGAGAGAAAGACCTTAGAAAGTCAAGAGAGAGTGTTTTCAGTTTGGGGTTGTTTTTAAACTATTTTTTCTCTGGATTATATTTTATGTAATGGTTTAGGTAAAATGGAAATTTTATCATTTTCTAATTTTACACTAATGCTATAATTACCATTTTGTAATCCATAAATTCCTTTTGGTCACATGGAAGGAGCTAAGCTTCAGTCTTCTTACAGCTAGTACAAAAAAATATATCCATACAAACTTCTTTTGTGGAATTAGATAATTTTGTTATAATACTTTTGAAGATGTCATTTTTCCTACACTGTAAGCCTGCTATTTCCTCTCAGTTATGCTTAGGCAAAGCAAGTTTTTTCATAGATGTGGTTAAGGTTAGAGGTGTTCATTAGCAGCTGAATTTCCTGCTGCTTCACTGATGGTAATAGGATGAGCTTTTTAAAAGGTAAGGTTATTTTTCATTCAGCATTATTCCCTTAGTTCCTTGTATTAAAAAAATCCCACAAAGATACCACTGAACAGAATAATTCAGCTTGTGATTGGCACACAGTCTAGAAGCCAATATATCTTTCTTCTCCTTAGTCTAAAACATCCTTTATTGTAAGGATGTCATTTGTCATACCCAGTTCTTTTTAAGTAATACAATTTGAACTGCCTACATTTTGGTACTTAAGTATTTATAAATGAGGTAGTCAATAATTTTGTTCTTTAATGTTCCATTTGAAAAAGGTGGGCAAGACAACTTTTGTGTACTGGAATGTTTTATGATGTTCTAAAGGGAATGTGAAATCTTTAGTGGAAGTTCAAAGGTATATTGTGTTATAATGAACATATATTTTTGAAAGAGATAATGCAGAATCTTCACAATAACATTATGGACGATTTCATAGATTCAAAATTGACTCATTAGTTCAAGTAGCTTTAACTTATATTGATGGGTGATCAGAAAAATTTTCAGTGCCTGAAAATTTCTATTACATGGGAATTTTCTTTTCCCTGGTTCCAGCAGTTTTCATCAGCTATTGTCTTTGATTGTTTTTGTTTCTTAAAAAAATTTAAAAACTTGCATTTTATTTTAAAAAAATATTGTTATTGTTTGATTTTTATAGATTTAATGCCTTATTTGAAGTGATGTGCCACGAGTGAGTGTTTTAGGTCACTCAAGGATAATGGCAAAAGCAGGTTTAGTGCTAACGGAAAAGCTTGGCAAAGTTTGTTGGCAAGGTTCACTCTATACTTACTAGATTGTTAAAGCACACAGAGAAAAATCTATGTGAAATCTAAAGTCAACTGAAAATAATCTATGTGGAGGCTTGGGATGGAAAAAGTGTAAGAATGGGAAATTATAAGGATAAAAAAGAATAAGGGAAACTCTCCTATTGAGTCACTGTGTTGAGAGTGGATCCCCTTGCCAAATTTAGCCCCAGACTTGACAAATGGTTCAGGCCTGGAGGTTTTAAGAACGCATAAAGTTTACAGCACTTAATTGATAGCCTAATTTAAACAATTTAACCAAAGATTCTGTCAAATTTGCTATAGCATAAGAATAACACACTTCTAGGCCTTACTTATGAATCTAATCTATTTAAGAATCTAAGAGAGCAACATTCACGGTACATTTGCTATGCCATATTCACACTCATAGACACATAGAACTAAAGGAGTATGTATGAGGAATATACCTGGGAAAAATTCCCATTGAATTCAGTAACGTACTTATTGCTTGTGGCCCTATAAACAGCAGCCTAAGTGAGACCCTCTGAGCTCTTCTGGACTGCAGTGGGCTGTGACCAGCAATCTCCTCTGAGCAGGACACAGCTCAGAACCAGCGAAGTTTCAAGTTTGCCTAACCTGGAGGATGACCCAACGATGATGACAGAGCCTTGGCTGAGACGCCCCAATCCTCAGGACTCAACCCTTTGACAACTGAGAATATGCAAAGGCATCCAACACAAGTAGTTTACTGAACAGCAACTATATCTATCAAACCAACAAACAAAACCCAGAGAGATTTGAGTAGCAGGGTGGCCATACGGTTCCACGGGATGTTTCTCTGTTGGTTTGAAAGTGTCTGAAAGCCTCCTCTCTCCAAGCCTGCTGTCCTTTTGTCATCAGCTGCTGCTCCTGCCATCACAGGAGTCTGACTTATTCCTGATGGGAATAAGAGGAGCTGTGGCAGGTTTGTGCTTTTGGAGCATCATTCTGCTCCTCGAGTGCACCTCTCTGTGCTAGGTCTGGGGCTGGCTCAAATCAGTGGGACTGCTCCTGCCTTGAAGCAGGGGCTGACACAGAAGCACATTGCTGAATCAGAGGCTTAGCATGCTGATGGATGTCTGTTCATCATAACTACATTCTACAAAGCTTTCTCTGCCACTTTCAGCCTGTTAATTCATTACTATAGTCCTCTACCAGTGTTCCAAATATCTGGTATACCTTATATTTCAGTGATGGAAGTATGTGTCTGAAGAGTGATAACATTAAGAATGGCCAGTTTCTTGGGACATAGATGCCATAGATCAAAGCTGAGCTTTCACTGTAAATCTAAGGGAAATTAAATTTTCAATGACTTATTGCTCTGTTTTCAACTCCAAATACTCAATCAGGATTTTAAATTAATCTGTTCCAGCATTCATGCAGTCAAATGATTGCAGAATACAAGAGCACAAATTTAATCTTTAGAAAATATTTTTGTTGTTAGGTGATTTTATTTTTTAATTCATTTAGATGTCAGAAGTTTAAGACAGAAGGCTTTTATTTATTTTTTTTTTAATGAAGCAACTGAAAAAACAACACAATCTTTTGGTTGAAGGCAAAGTCTGTTTCACCAACAAAGCTTAGTAACAAGGGAAGGTAGGGAATTCACATTATCTAACAGGAAAAAAAAAAAAAAAAGAAAAAAGAAAAAAGAAAAATCCTAGTTTCCTGAGCCTTGATAACTAATAAGCCTTAGATAATGATGTTGGGCTACTTCAATGTACCCAATAAAATTACATTTCAAAGTTAAAATATGAAAATATCAAGTTAGCAATAGTTGTGGAACATAATTATAGGAGAGTCTGATTTTTTTTTGATACAAAAATGTACAAAGAAAATCAGCTGTAAAAAGTCAACCATAGGGCAGAAAAAACTCCAGAAATTATCAAAATGCTTTTGTGCTTCACTTTTTCAGGAAGAGACAGTTGTAATATGTGTGATTTGAAGGGGAATAGGCAGTCTGATGAGTTTAAATAATTTTTACTGATGCTAAGAGGATTAATTTGAATTCTTAATACTAATTTCCATTTTGCTCCATTGGTGAATGCTTCATGAACTGTTCTTTGTGTTTTCTGTCTCTGATAAAGGTTTTTTTGCTGTTTCTCAGAAGTTTCATTTATATGTTGAAGAGTGGGTGTTCCACCAGAGCAGCATTTTCTTATGAAAGAACTAGTTATCAGCACTATTCACATCAATAATGACAACCTCAATGCAGGAATGTGTGTCAGATGCAACCCAGAGATCCATGGCTCTAGGAAGAATGAATGACAGTTGACTTTCAGTTTTAAGCCTGGCTAGACAGTTCTCTATAGATCTTGTGAGAGAGCTGTGTACAGCCAGAAAGAGCAGTAGGGATGACAAAGTGATGCCTAATTAAAGCCACTGCTGTCAACAATTCAACTCTATCAGGACATTTTCTCTATTTCTTTTGAAGTTAGAGGTCTCACCTGAGTGAAGCTAACCATTAGGCTATATATGTTAGGTGCATTTGATTCTCATTTTTCTCAAACTGTTCCTATAATAGAGACACATGTCACGTATGAATACACTGTTAAATATATGCACAGTCTTCAAAATTATGTTTAGATTGTGGTTTTGGTGAACTACAAAGTGTTACAAAAATAAGGCTTCCTATATATATGAAGCAGAACAGTTAGAGTGCAGGAGAGCCAGGATTTTTGAAGGCCTTTTTTATGCGCCCCCTACCTTCTGTCCCTCCAAAATGCAGCGAGGTTGATGGAGACATACTGTATTTCAAGGACTGAAAGTAAATTTTTGAAGCTTCTTGTAGAAGAGGTGAAACAAATTGTGTGTAAATTGTGAGTCCCTTTTAATAACTGGAAGTTTCATAATTTGGTTTTTTTCCTATAGTCTATTTCATTTATCAGCCAAGAGTATGAGAGGACACCAGAAACCACTAGTATTCCTTTCTGACAAAAGTGAAATAAAACGATTCTGACAATTACAGCTGAGTAAGCAAAACATTGTGGAATGTAATGATTTTCATTACACTTCTGTTTTTATGAAATCTTGTATTATAAAGGTAGATCCACAATTTTTTTTTTTTTAATCTCAGCTCAGCGTGCATCACACAGCCAGAGTCCAAAGTATAGAAGTCTGGAGATGCACAGCACTTTGAAGCCTGATTAAGAGCACTGGAAATGTAATGGGGACTAAATGAAGTGCTGCTCATTTTTAGATTAAATTTAATAAGCTCTGTTTCTGTCCTTATCCCTTTTCAATGTCTCTTTTTTGTTGCACTCACTTTGAAAGAAAATTTGGGTCTTAAGGAGTTCAAAGAGGATAAGAGTTTTACACACTGTACTAGCTAGTTGCTGCATATTTAATTAACTAGAAATTAGCTACCTACTGAGTTGATATCAGCTAGACCTTTACCTTTAGTGTCTTAATAGGACAACTGTGCTGCACATGCACAGATGCTTTTCTTTAACATTGCTGTCAAAGGAGATTATCTGTTAGAACAAAACTTATATTAGTTTTTGAGCATGAGAATACTGAAAACTGATGCTGTATCTTGGTTGTTTGCAAAGCTGTATCTTTGTATGGTAACAACTTAGAATTTATAGCCTCCATCCCCAATTGTTTTTCTTAAACATTATTTTACCTTCAAAATTTAATTAAATGTCTCATAAATATAAAAACATATATTCGACTTCCTAATAACTTCTGACATTAGCATTCACATCCACATGTATATTTTAAAGTCCTTACCATTAACGTGCTCTACAAAATGTAAGTCATAACATAACATTATTTTTTTCAACCAATGGATTCTGAAGTGTTTGTGCTTCATGCTCACTTCATCTCCTCAATAGCATTTTTCTGCGTTATTATGTGTAATGGGAAGTCCCATATATTTGTTAGGGCTATAAAACAAACAATAATACCTCCTCTATGGACAGACATGTCCAAAAGGTGTTGTGTATGGCCCTCTTTACTCAGTGACCCCTTAGGCATTAGGAGTGTTGACTGCTTTGTCATGTGTTTTGTTCCTTATGGCCTTTTCTTCTATATCTTCCTTTGTTTCTTGCCTCTCTTTATGGCAGCATCATGTCTGTCATGGGGCAGGTTCAGTTGTGGTTGCTAAGAGGCATTGCATATATTTAATTACATTGAATCATTTTGTCCAATTTTTGGGCATCCAGTCACATAAGCAGATATATCATCTGTATATCCATCCTGTGAATGACATGTCAACTTGAGTTTTTTGTCTTATAAAGTTGTTTTTTTCATCAAGTAAATGATCAGGAATTATTTCTCTGAATATTAGCATGAGAGGTTATGTGGCTTCCTGGAGCATATGAGGGTTTGTATATGAGAAATTTTTCAGCTGAATCTAACATGGATGAAGAAGAAAACATGAGAAAATTTTAAAAATAAAAGTTAAAAAAAAAAAAGCTGAAAGCATAATTCAGCCCATGGTTGTGTAATTCAGTAGTGTATATCAAAGAAATGGCATACCTCAATTTGAAATTTGAAATTTCTTATTAAGTTCATGTGTAGTTAAATCCAGAGTTGCAGCTTTTTGTTTAAAAAAACCCACCTTCCTATCAATGTGTACTCACAAACATTTTAATGCATAGTCTAGCTAGTCATGAATCATCTGATTTATGATCTGTAATTTATGGACTGATACAAAACTAGGTTACTTTTCAAGATGTATAATATTATGATGGAATAGTGTTTGAGAGAGATGCCATGCTATGCTATTGACTGCTTAAAACCCAGAGATTCCAACCACAGAGAAATTAGATAAAACATGAACATGTGGAAATCTGTGTTCTGCTCCATTTGCATCTGACTTTGGACAGGTAACTTTAAGGAGAAATGTGAAAAATAGTGAAAAGTAGAAACTACTTCTGATAAATTCTTTGAATGTGCGACTGTTACATCTCAAGACACTAAAGGTAGCTAAAAACACTAATAGCCTGACCTCTTCTGAGGTAGAAGACAACTCATATGGAGTTGCTTTTGAATGTCCTTGAGTCTGTCTAATGTGACCAGATCTACTGAAGAACTTGAAAAATTACATATTTGATTCTATTCCTAAATATATCACTTCAAGGCCCAAGGGGCTGGGATGGATTAATGACAATTTAAATGAATCCATAACTATACGGGATGGATACAAAAAAAATAAGCCAAGGTCTTTGAGATGCTATCTAAACTTACTAAATACATGTACCAGGATGCTCTGCTTGTTCCTTGATCTTGTTCCTGCAGCTGTTTTGCCTATGATCTGCCTATATGCTCCTCACCAAAAGATTTGTTATATTTTTTTAAAAAGGTGCAAATTCTGGGACAGAAAGCAGCAAACAGAATTCAGGACACTGTCAACAAGCCAAGACAAGATACATGAGGCATAAGTATGAACACAGTGCAAAATTGGAAATAATAAATCTCTAGCATTTGGTATACAGATACGAGTAAATGCAAGCCTGTCTGGAAAACAAAGTAAACACTCTAATATCTTGCTGCTTTGTAAAGGTTAATGGTATTTAGGGTCTGGAAAAAGGGAAATACTTTGACAAGATGCAAGTTCTGTTGAGCTGCAACTCATGATGAATATTGCAGCTAAAAAGGAATAGATTATCTACATAGGGAAAGCACTTATTAATTTTAGACTGGGCACTTCTACATCAGAAACAATGAATTAGTTACTAAGCAGTTGACAAGGGAGCAATAAGGTAAAATAAATCATATCTAGTGACAATTTTACCCATATTATTTAAGTATTGGAACTACATGTGTAGGTTAATAAACTGGAGAAAGAGTGACTGATTGCATTATTGTCTTGGTAAAAGACCTGGGCTTGTCAAGAGACTGTTCTTATTACATTTTAGGAGATGTCAGATGAACTACTCCATAGTTCAGAGTCAGAGAAAGACTCCAACCTTGCCTAAAACTTATGCAATTAAAAGATTCCCTTTTTCCTTAGGAAAATTGATATTTCATATTTTTTTTTCAATACACGCAGATGACATAAATGAAATATAAACCCCAACAACCAAAATCAACCACAAAATTAACTGTACTCCCAAAACAAAATTATGATAAATTTCTTTTCATATATAGAGAGAAAAGTAATTAAAGGAATAAGAATTAGGAGGATCTTTTTTTGCTAAGAATGAAATTCTAGGAAAAACACTTCTACAATGCTTTTATTAAAGCAAAAATTAATCTCTGATTACTTCTTGGGTTGCCTTTGTCATCTGCTATATCTTCTGGGAACAATTATTTTGATATCATAGAATCATAGAAAGGCTTGGTTAAAAAGGATCTGGAAGATCATCTTGTTCCAAATCCCTTGCCATGCACAGGGACACTTTCTACTAGAGCAGGTTATGCAGAGCCTCATCAGCTTGACCTTGAACACTTCCATGGATGTGTGATTTAATAAAGAATATATTGGGCATTTACTCTGAGGGAAAGAGACAAATGAACAAGAATGACTAGAAATTCTGAGCAGCACTGGGAAAAGCTAAAAGTTTTGACCATGAGAAAAACAAAAAGGGAAAATAATAAATAGGAAAATAATAACTAAGGAGAATAGAGGAGAAAGTAATAAGGAAAATAGTAAATAAAACAAATGTAAAAATGTGTGTAAAGATATATAAGTCCATCTTGTCCATCTTGGGAATGTGTGCTTTAGCAGTGTATGTGTACAACACTTTCCTGGTTTAGCAAAGAAAATCCTCCCTCCCCCCCCCCCCCCCCCCCTTTTTTTTTTTTTAACTCTGGAAGATACAAAAAATGTAACTTCTAGTATTTTGAGAAAATGGAGTTTCTATTAGGGCAGTGATGCTCTGAAATACTTTTACAGGAAACAAGCCTCTTAATTTGTCCAACTTTTATTCTTCCAACTAGGATATTTTGCCTGTTATTTTGCAGTTACAGCATTGAAGAAAACCTCTGCTTTGGCAATTAAAATGTGAATAAAAGCTGAAAAGAAACATTTTCAAAACAAGAAAGGTAAAAAAGAAAGATGTTTAAGCAATGATCATGATAATGTATAGAAATATTATTTTATAAAAGGATATTAAGGATTGCTGAACATGACTGTTATTGATCTTTCCACTAGTAGCTTGGTGAAAAGATCTTTCAGAGTGTGAGATTTTGTTGGAAAGAGATCACTCTTTCCAACACTTCAGATGTTCATGGAAGAAAGACAGGAGATTCATTATAGACCTGTTATTCAGTACAGTGCAATCCAATATTTACTGGGCATGAGACACTGCAGGGTGTAGTTAAGTCATTAGAGCCTGGTAATTTATATACAATTCCTTTCAAGTTACCCTATATGTCACTTTTACTACAAATTAAGATTTTAAACAAAGGCAGCAGACTTGTGACTGTCATGAAAACATACTTTCTAAGGCTGCCTGAAGGTTACTTGACTTTGGAGAAAAAAAGTTTGACCTATTTATATGAACCTCAGCTGCACAAGGAAATAGAACAAGGTGTGGAAGCTCATTGCATAGGCCAACAGTGCAAGCTATAGATTACAGAGCCTAAAGTGCTAGTTAGTAAATCAAATAATGCCTCTCACTCAGCAAGGAGCACTCCTTCCTTGCAAAAGAATAGTGACTGTCTTAAATTTGTAAAAAAATATTCCTTGCCAACTTGCTGGAAACCTTTTCACTTCCATTCAAGGTACAGAAAAATCACTCTGTAATGTAACTCATAAAGGACAAGGTACAAGCTTTTCTTTATCTTACTTACAAGCAGAGAATCAAAGAAGTGCAAAAAGAAATCTGGCAACCCGCAAAGGAGAGCCTTGCAGAGTTTTCAGCTGCTGTCCTGTCATATACTGAATTAGGAAAATAACAGATTGCCAATAAAACTGAATAATCACATTCTAGGACAGCATAAGCAATATGAGGAAAGATGTACTGCATTTGTTGGACTCAGTCTTCTGCTGGTAATGGAAAGTGTGTTGCTGGCTGACTCCTAATTTAAAAAAGAAAAAAAAAAGGCATTAACTGGTTATATTTTATCATAATATTTAATATAATATGACCTTAATTTAACATCTGTTCTGGGCATGCCCAGTTAGATAACAATGTGTTATAAAAATGTGAGTGCTTTGAAAGGCTAATGAAAAGAAGACAGGAAATGAATGCTCAAAATTAATCGCCACCTTCTTCATCTGAAAAAATTATTCTCACTCTCTGTGTTGGTTTAACTCCAGGCAGCAACCAAGCATGACACAGCTGCTTGCTCGCACTCCCCATAGCAGGAGGGGGAGAGGGGAATTGGAAGGGTAAATGCAAGAAACTCATGGCTTTGAATTAGAACAACTTAATAACTGCAAATATAATAATAACACAAAAACATCAACTTTAATTTCAATTTAAAAAGCAATAAGAAGAGGCAAATAAAACCCAAGAAAACAAGTGATGAAAATGAAAACAGTCGTCCACCACCAACTGACCAATGCCCACCCACGCCCTGAGCAGCAGCCCTATGGCAAACCTTCCCCTTTATATAGTTCTGATCCTGGTGCTATATGGTCTGGAATATCCTTTTGGTCAGTTGGAATCAGCAGTCCTGGCTGTTTCACTCTCAAATTCTTATGTAACCCCACCTATTTGCTGTTGGGCTGGTGTGAGAAGCAGAACAGGTCTTGGCTCTGAGCACTCTGCAGCAACAATCAAGACATCTCTGAGTTATCAACACCATTTCCAGCCCAAATCCAAGCCATAGTCCCACATTAACTGTTATGGGGAAAAATTACTTCAGCCCAGCCGAAACCAGCACACACTCCACTGTTACTTGATATTTTCCTTTTAGTATTTTAGGGATGAAAAACTATTTTGACACTTCAGTTTAAGATTTGATGCAGTGAAGTACCGAAGGGCTTGTACAAAAGAGTAAAAATTGTCGGCAGGCTTCTGGGACTGAGTATGAGAATGAGTAATCAGCATAATTCATGCAAAAAATAAATTGATGGTGATCTGCAGCATGCACAAATGGAGGCAAAAGATCCTGGTGTGCTTATCACTGTACAGGTTTTGTAAAGTTTTAGTCATGAGAAGACGTTGAAATGGCTTAGAAAAAGACAATGAAGATCATTCAACAGAGAATGACTAATTACCACCATGTTTTATCTTAATAGTAGCAATGAGCTACATATCTGTACAACATCAAAATGTTTGTTAATTATGTGGTTTTAGTATAGAGGAAAAATTACAAAATTAGTAGTGTTTATTGATTGTATATCACAATAAATTGTATCAGTGGTTTCACCAAGGGAAGAGAGGAGAAGGCTGTTCTCTCTGACTGAGTAAAATAATGTTAATTGGTCAGTCAAGTACAAGATATAACAAGCAAATATATCTAAGGAAGCAGAAAAGGACTTATTGTACACAAAAAGCAGAGTCAGCAGATTTTCTCTGTATGTACTCGATACAGTAATTTTCTAAGAGAAACGAAGATGCTGCCTGGGTGCATTGGAAAATTTGATGGGAGAACGTGGCTACAGGAATGTAACATTTTGCAAAAACATAATGATTTTTGGTGGAGGCAGTAAAGCAGAGGTTCTCTCTGGAAGTACTCTCTGGGTTATAAAGTAAGGAAAAGATTATAAATGCTTCTGCCATCTTAGCTGCAAGAGCATACCAGCTATATCTGATTTTGAGAGGAGGAGAAAGAACATTCTTGTTTAACCTTAGCTAAATAGACTAAGTTCCTGTTGTGAGAACATTAAAAGTATTAGAGTTGAAGAGAGAAAAAAATTTTTTAGAGGAGGAAATAAGCATTTTACTTTAACTTGGATTGAGTTAAGGTTATTTTTAAATGTGTTGATGACTGATTACCACTTAGATATTATGAACATAAGAATAGGAGGAACCTAAACATTATATCTCCAGAAGGGTTTGGAGCAACCAAAAATGTGAGTCTTCATTTATTCTTTATAGATTAGGCACCATAAAAAGCAGAAAAACAGGTGTGAAAACCAAGAAGCCTACTATAGTGCCTACAAATCATTTTGATTTTTCTTTCAGCTGTATATATGTCCTAGTGATTATCATGTTATTGGTAGTTAGAATACGCAGAGTAAAAGGTCAGCTTAAGTGTAGACAGTTTGTAAATTGAATAAGAAAACCAAATTTTGATCTATGTGTAGAAGCCAAATTCAAATTAGTGTTCACTATCATGGATAAGTAACACTAAAAAATATGATCAATTCATCTTGAAAATAATTGTACTTTTCAGCAAGGTACTGCAGAGCAAAAGAGCAGCATATATTAAGCAAAAGCAGAAAATTGCATGCAGTGCTATTGAGATGTAATTGTTATAAACAAAGGTTTTACTGGGAGTATTCACCACTCTCTGTCGGAGAGAGATCAATAGTATTCATGAGACAGTGCACTTGAGTAATCAAATTTCTTATTATTTTTTACACAGAATAACTTCCCTTTGAGCACTATACAATTTAGATCAGCCAGAAATTATAGGTCAGCAGATAAATTGGTGTATGTTTTCCAAAGATTGAAATCAACGTGAGAAATTGTAATGGAGTATAGCCTTTCTTTTTTTATTCCTTTTAATTTTTTTTTTTTTTTTTTTTTTTTTTTTTTTTTTTTTCCTCTGGATGGCTTTCCTTCATTAAAACCTCATTGGTTTGTGCTCTCATGGAGCACACTGAAACTGATTGTATTTTGGATGCTCCCTTTTGGATTAACTGTGGGCATTTCAAGTTTACATGTGTGATAGATCATAAAACAAAATACATGTTGTACGCTCTGTACATGCGGCTTGCTGCAACATGAAGGCATTGAACGAGTCAGTCTTAAAAGATCTGGAAGCTGAGGAAAGCACATGCTGTGCCAGGTCATGTAGCTTTTAAGTAACATGGAAATCTATTAAATGAATTTTTATTCTCAGAATACAGTTTTTAAAAGTGGCATAACCTTTTAGATAAGAACTATTTGGCATTTCAGTCTATCACTTGCAGCCAAGAAGGACTAAGCCAATGTTGAAGGCGCATGGTTGGATTTAGTTCAAATCCTAGCTCTGCTTGCTTCAGTGGATTTTTTTCAGATCCCTTTGCTCTATATTCAATTCCCTCTTTGTGAAATACAGTTGCTGGTATTCATATTTTGTGAGGATCTATCAAGGTGTTTTATTCATTAGTGCCTAGAAAGTCATGTGCTACACTCTGAAGAGTTTATTTATATGATATATATGGATATATAAATGAAACAGTCCTAGCACATATACTACTCATTATTACTTGGATCAGAATTTAGGTTTTTTGGTCTTTAGAAGATTATGAAACCAATGTTTTATCTAGTAAATACACTTTTTCTTTAATGTTTAAAAAGTTTTATGTGCTTTTTGTTTATCACCATCAAATTGTCTTATAAATAACCATACTGCTACATTATAAACTCTTTATTCTTTCCTAGTTCCATAAAATTAGGGTTTTTTTTGTGAAGTCTATTTTTTTTTCCCCCAAACAGGATGGAAAAAAAATTGAAAACCAATTTTTCTTGCATTGTAATGAATATTTCTCTTGGTTTTCTTTCAATAAGGTTGCAAGAACTGTGTCAATTTTTTGGGTTTGTTTTTTTGGTGTTTTTTTTTTTTTTTTTTTTTTGTTTGGGGATTTTTGTTTTGTTTTGTTTGTTTTTTTTTTTAACATTCAGGATTAAAGTTAAGGAAAATGGTAGGAAAATATATATTAACATTGTAGCTGTAAATCTTAAAGTAGAATTTCACTTGTGCCAGTATTTTCTGAAGGTGTATGCTAAGTGTGTCAGACACCAGGGATTGATAAAGGAAATTAGGATTATAAAGGAAAGTGTTTCCTTTACAATGAAAGCTCTGCCAAAAAAGATTATATGACAAATGCTGTTGACCTCTTTTTAAAGAACAGCATTTTGAGGAGATGCATGGAAGGACATTATATCACACAGAAAAGAAATGTTAGCAAACTCAACATGTGTTACATACATCTCCTTCCAATGCAAAACTGAATAGAGTGTTATCAAGATTTGTTTCCTCAACTGTAAACAGACAGCAGAAAAATTCTCCTTTATTATACTTGTAGTGGATGCTGAAGGCCGTAGTATTTAAGGTGAAAGAATGAAGCTGTAGTTGCCTTGTTATTGACAAGGGTTTTTAGAAAAACATTTTTACCTTTTCTGACTTCCTTCTTCCGTTCCCTTCTTCATTTTTTTCTTGTCTTTTCCCTGCTTGACTCTAAACCTCAGAAAAGATGGTTTCCAGTGTTTCAGCTTCTGAACTGAAAAATAATTTTGTAGAGTGAGTGAATACATGCTTTTGAACAGACAAATGAACAGAACCAAAAGCACCACCAGGAAAAAAGGTCCATAATGACCATTGAATGTCACGCTGTTTACCCAGGGCAATGTGTGCTCACATCCCACTGTGCTTTGCAGCTGTTCTCAATAAAAGAAACACTGACTGTCCTAAAATATGTTATCTACAGTGACCATATGCAGCAAAAGGAGTCACAGGAAATTTAAGCTTTGTAAAAAGTGCTCCCAGAACTGCAACTACAGTATATCCCAGAAGTAAATTTTCCCCAAATTCTTGATAAAATTATTGAAATTTGCACTATTGAGTGTGTATAATGCTTTTTCAATCTTTGTAGTATAAGAATGAGGAAAGTCAAGTATCAGTTTTTCTGGACATTAGGGACTTGAGTTCATTTCATGTGGAACTGATGTATACTGATGCTTTTTTTTTTTTTTCTTTTAAGCTTCCCTGCAAGCCACATTTTTTTCTTCTGAAATGCCATTTAAAATGCCTGCAGGTCCTGTGAGCACAAAGGTTTGTTTTGCCATCCATATCATTGCTCTAAAATGCATTCCACAAAAGTGGAAAGAAAAGTGGGAAACTATTTGTTGAACTTTTTCAAACATTATTTTCACAAATCTTTAGCCTCTTTCCTCTATTGTCTTTTCTTTCCCTGATCTGCTTCAGCAAAATAAAAGGGAGCCAGAAGACTCAGAGAAATTAATTATAAACTGACATGTTGTTGATTTCATGCCTTATGTGGATGCAAAAAAATTTAGATTTTTCACTAACACCTGGTCCTCTCTATTCTTTTTTTTTTTTTTTTTTTTTTTTTGTTTTGTTTTCCTTTTTTTTTTTTTTTTCTCCTGGTTTTGTTTCGGTTTGGTTTTTTTTTTGTTGTTGTTGTTTTGGGGTTGTCTGGTTGTTTTATTTTGGTGGAGGAGAGGGGTGCTTCTGCAGGCTGTGTGAATGCTACATTTTTCAGCTGTGTGTTTCAAAGCTCTTTAATAAGCCTAGATCTGCTTTGATAAGCAGATTTTTGTGTCAGTTTCATTGATAAAGATCTGCATCAATGCCTTGCTTGTCTTTGGTGCCTGTCTAGGTGTCTATCTGTGTATTTGAAATACAGAATCTTTTATCCTTTTTTTAATTTTAAGATCTGACCACT
This sequence comes from Onychostruthus taczanowskii, assembly GCF_017590055.1. Classification (NCBI taxonomy): domain Eukaryota; kingdom Metazoa; phylum Chordata; class Aves; order Passeriformes; family Passeridae; genus Onychostruthus; species Onychostruthus taczanowskii. The sequence continues at coordinate 1,747,005 of NW_024498540.1, forward strand.
GATTAGGAGAAAATGGCTTATCAACTCCTGCAGGAAAGTTTGCTGCATCCTAAATTGTTTGTTTTGTGTTTGCCTAACAACAGTGTCGAGTCTGTTGCTGTTTATAGAGTTAAATGGTGTTACTAAAAAAAAGCAACAATACACCAGAAAAAAACCAGCAAAATAAACATTTTTGTATCTGTTTGTCTCATTCCCCACATTAATTTTATTTCCTTAAAAGCCTAAAATTGTCTGTGCAAAGGTAAAAAGCATATCAGCCTCCTTAAAACGGTTCTGTTTCAAACAATGTCACAACCCACCCAGGCTGTTAAAGTGACCCACAAGACTTTCCTCACCCTTTTTCATCCTCTCTGAAATATTTTAGGGTGGAAGAGAAAGTGTTTAGGTCCTCCGGGTGATTTCTGCTCAGCCAAGCTAATCCCGTTATCCGTTAGTCATGTTTACATCAGGCTAACAGCTAATAACTCGTGGAACTCTGTAACCATCTTTAATCTTGTTCTTCATCCAGGAGCCTGGCTTTCTCAGATTATTAATGGTGATGGGTGAGTGTCCTGTCAGGCTTTTGCTCCTGAAATCGCAAAGCGACACAAGGTCAGCCCTTTCAGGCCAGCTCGCTGGGGTGACATATGGTAATCACATGTACCCCTCCTCCTAAGGAAAAGAGCTGACTTTCTCATACAGGGTCTCAAAATAGTCATTGTTCTCATGCAATCCATTAAAGAGTTGATTTTTCCAGTTCTGAAAAAGTTGGAGATAGACATAGAGAGAATTGTGACTGACTAAGTCTGCTGTCAGCTTGGTGGCAGGCTGTTTGTATCCAAGTGAATCTTTTTAGTAGTGAAATGGTCTTGCAGAAGATTTCAGAATCCCAGTAGGCATACAGATGCCAAAGGATGCCCTCAGAATTAAATAAACCATGGATGACATACTGTGAAGAAATTACTTTTTAATTATTTTCTGACTGGCTTAAACAATTCAGTGTAACAACAGTATTATAGAGCAATAATAATTTTGCATTAATTTGTCAAAACTTTTAGGTATGAGTACCCGAAGGTGTGAAGTTACTATAATTTTCCTGCATTTTTGTAGACAGCAAAAAACCCCTTAGTGTCAATATAATAATGTCAAATTACAGCTTTAACCTTAGCCTCTATAGGATAAGTGAAACTGTAATAGGGTGAAGAACTTGTTTAAGCTGTTTCTATTCAAGAGGGCAAATCTGCTCTATTGTTGCAATCAGAATGAGCAAACGTAAGCACGTCAGGCTAAGTGATCATGCCTTTCATCCTAGACTGTGCTCAAGAAGCCTTTGAATAAAGATGATGTGCAAGTATCCTGCCAAGCTTCAGTTTGTGAAAACTGAGGCCGAGAGCAGACCTTGATAAGGAACCCGTAATTTAAGCAGCCCTGAAATGCAAAACATTCTTAGGGGATGTGTTACTACTTCTGTAATTAAAACAAAACAAAAAAAAAAAAAAAAAAAACCCAAAAATCAAAACCAAAATCAACCAACCAACCAACCAAACACCCCAACCCTCCACTAAAATTATTTGGTCATGTAAGTTTGTCAGGAATGAAAAATACCTTAGGATGTACTCTGCTCTGCAAGAATCTCCTTTATTCATTCCAATGTAAAATCTTTCAGGTTGAAATAAGTAACCAAATCCTTATCTTAACTGGCATCATACCTGCAAGCAAATAATGTTTAATTGAATAAAAGGGAAAATACAGAGATGTCATGGGATCTGTGAAATTGTGGATTGTCTCTTGATGGAAATGGAAAGCAATCTGCTAACTCAGTTAAAATTTGACTGTGTCACATTATTATAAAGGAAAATTAAAATATGAATAGGTATAATGAACTTTAAATATTTTCACATTTCATTTGATAATTTAAACATAAAATCTCTTTTATTTTATAAATAAATACAAAATCTCTTTCTTCCCCTTTTTATTTCAAAACTATCCATAGACTCATAGAATCATAGAGTCACATAATGTTTTGGGTTGGAAGGGAGACTAAAAATCATCTAATTCATGCCTCTTACCATGTGCCACTAGATCAACCTGTCCAACCCGGCCTTGAACAATTCCAGGAATGGGGCATCCACAATGTCTCTGGGAAACTTCTGCTCATGTCTCACCACACTTTGAGTAAAGAAATTCATCCTAACATCCAATCTAATTCTCACCTCTTTTACTTTAAAATCTTTCCCCCTTGTCCCATCTGCTAATGTAAAAAGTTGCTCTAGATCTTTCCTATAAAGTCCCTTTAAATACTGGAGGGCTACTATTGAGGTGTTTCTGGAACCTTCTCTTTTCTCAACTCTCTCAGCCTGTCTTCATAGGAGAGATACTCCAGCCTTCTGATCATCTTCATGGCTTCCTCTGGACTTTCTCCAACTGGTCTATCTATGTCCTCCTTGTGCTGGGGACCCCAAATCTGAATGCTGCACTCCAGGTGTGGTCTCACCAGAGCAGAGCAGCAGAGCAGAGGGGCGGAATGACCTCCCTTGCCTTGCTGGCCACACTGCAGGATAAGATTGGCTTTCTGGGCTGCAAGCACACACTGTTGGCTCACGTGCATCCTTTTGTCCACAAGAACCTCTAAGTCCTTCTCTGAAGGCCTGCTTTCAATTAGTTATTTTTCAGTCATTTCTGGGATTGCCCTGACCCAGGTGCAGCACCTCACACTTGGTCCTCTTGAGCCCTGTGAGTCTCTCATCATCATAGCTCTCTAATTTGGTCAGGAGCCTCTGGATAACATCCCACCCTTCAGCTGTGTCAACTGCATCACTCAGCTTGGTTTCATCTGCAAGCATTCTGAGGGTATGTTTGATCTCACTGTCTAGGTAATTGAGGAAGATATTAAAGAATATCGGTCTTAAGACAGAGTATTTTTTTTTTTTTAAAGAAGGAAATGTAATCAGTTTAACCTAATTATCTTTGTTATTTCCCTTTCCTGAGTCAGAAGCACCAGAGTACGGGGAACAGTGGTTTGGTAAGAGAGAAATACTAATTGATCTTGTGGCCTTTGACTCAAAGCAAGGATTTTCTGTTTCTGCATATAGTAAGGAAAGGTGGGAGGAGAAGACAAGTGAAAAAGTGGCTGAAGAAAGGGAAGCCAATCTTACAGGCCCCTGGAGGTTGGTTTGCAAGCCTTGAGAGCTTGAGCAGGTGCAAGAGCACGGGCCTGCCAGGAAACTTTGTGTTGACAGAAGGATGGAAATTCATGCAAATAAGTCTTTCTTGTCACAGCTTAGCATTTGATAGATGAAAATTATGCTGATTTTATAGAATTAAACTGTCATTTTATGGAGAGAATTATTTAGAACTGCTGGGTTATAAAATTCAATCATGTGCACGTAAGTAAAGGCTGACTTCAAAATCTTTACCTCTGAGTCCTTGCTCTTCCTGCTGGCTTCCAAGGAACACTGTGGCCTCCTTTGCATAACTCTTTCTGTGGCTCAATTTCCTCTGCCTGTAACTGCTGGATTTCTGTAGTCTACAACTTTTAAGGTCATTGCCTATCATAGGGACATAGATTTTACCTCTCTGCTAATATGAAATGTTAAACCATCTGGACAGACTTCTGGCTTGTGTTTTATGTTGAAAATTACTTTTATAGTTTCCTGTGTCTGCTTTACAGGATGGCACCTTTTAATCTTCTCTTTTTCTCTTCTGTTTGTACCTCCAACAACTGATATCTCCAATTGTAATGTATTCCATTTAATTTATGACAGCAGTGGTTTCAGGATGCAGGGCTATTGCTGCATTTCTGTATTTGAGTTTATTTCTTTTTTTTTCTTTTTTTTCTTTTTTTTTTTTTTTTTTTTTTTTTTTTTTCCTAGTTGGTGTTTTTGTTCAAAAAGATTTTTGGAGCTTCTTTTATTAAAGGGCAGTGGAAAAAAATTGGTATACAACACTACAACATGCTGTTTTTATGAGAGGCCTTACCTTGGAATGCTTCATTAAATGGAGAATAGGGTTATTTTTTTCTCATTTTGTGCTTAGGAAATCTTTTTGAACAGACTTTGTTTTACAGTTGTTCTGGATTTTAACTTAGTAGTGATCTAAAAAAACTGATAATTCCAAAAGGGAAGGAATCTGTGTTTCAATGTGTTTGTTTCTTTAATTACGAATGAAGTGCAATTTACAAAGAGATGAGATTTCAATATACCATATGAAATTAATTGAAATTAATTTTAAAATATTTTTTAAATTATGAGGTCAATAGATTTTGTTCACTATTGCATTTTTTAATTTAATTTTTTTTTATTCTAAGTGGTGTTTTATATCTGAAAATACTTTGAACAAATCTGAATTTAAAAGGAGTTTTCAAAAATATTTCCTCATTTCTCAAATAATTTTAGTTTTACCTCATTTGATTTAGTTTAGCCAACTACAGCATTTCTGATAGAAGTTTTTCACTAAGTTATCAGTCATATTTACCTTTCATTCGACAATGGAAAGACAATTCAGATCTAAAAATTTAAAAAAGAAAGATCTTCCTATTTTACAAAGTTTCCTATTTCATATAATCCTAATCTAAATCTTATTCCTTTATTGAGTCTGTGCATGCCTCTTTTATTTTGCATCTGTTTCCTACAGTCTAAAAAGGAAAACTAAAGCAGTATCAGAAGAGAAAATGTCATGGAAGGGTGTATGAAAAGATTAGACATTTAAAATGGTTGTCTTTTTAGCTTCTGTCATGTTTTCCTTTGCAATTTTTCATTTCCTTAAAGTCTCAGTAAATGTCCAATTCTATTTTTCATAGCTTGAAAGTTTTGTGGCCTTCTTAGTTGTTCTGTACTTTTTGAGTGCTGCGGTAAGAATTCGGCAAACAAGGACTATTTCTCTTATTAATTCCTTACTTTGAAAGAAAGAAAAATGTATTCTAGCATCTCTTGTGCTTGAAATTTATCTATTTAGTCTCACATGTTCATCACATTATTCCTCCCGCATTGCCCTCTGTAACCTCAATAAGCTTTTGGGACACAAATAGGATTAATTTTATTTCTTTTGTCATATTTACATCTATAGTTCCAGTTTTGACAAGAGAAAATTTAAAAATAAAGTATGGAATGTAAAAGTGCTGCAGTAAGTGCTGTCAATTTGAGAAATAAATGTCACCGACATCACACCGCAACAACGGGTACACAGTCAAAATCAGAAAATGCATTTGCATTTTGAGTACGGAGACTATATTCTTTGGAATAATGCATTATATTTGGGATTTTTTCAGCAAAAGGATATATTTAATTTTCTTATTTTTCCTTCTAAGCACTGGACCACTGCCCTTCATTGAAAATGGAAGATATACCAAGTGTCTACTTTGTTTCTTTTTTTTTTACTGGCAAACAGCAACTTTCTTGGAGCCCATACAGTATGGGAAAGGAAACTGCACCTTAAAAACATTTGAGGAAGTCATATTATTGGCAGTGTCCCTCACGAATGCTTTTTCTTTAGGTAAACTAGGTGTGGAAAGGATTTTTTGCATTGTATTGGGAAGATTAATTCATGTTATTCAGCAGAAAATATATTTGGTGTTTTTCTGAGAATTTACCACTCTTAGTCATGCCTATAAGGAATAAACCTTTTTCTTAGGTATATATAAACATGCCTCTGTGTGTCCTACTATTTATGCATATATATACACACAGAATACAAAATAAAGGGATATTTACTGTCCTGAATTTTTTGTCCTGCAGACCAAAGCAAATGTAGCTGTCATGAAAGTTTTGTTTTGGTATCATAAGAAAGACCGAACATTGTATTATTTTTGAAATAAGTTGAAGAAACTTAGAGACCTGAGAGTTTTACCTTGATTTCTTAGAAGAAAGGAAATCACTAAGAGAAATTGCAATACTTGGTTTTGGCTTTGCTCTGAGAAAATTTACTTTTTTATTATTTTTTGTTTTAAAATTTTATTTTAAAAGAAAATAAAAATTTACCTTATTAATTTTTTTTAATATTTTTTTAAAGTGGTTAAATAGTTAACCTTTGCAGAACAAAAGGGATGTGTGGGAGGTCAAACTTTGTTACTTCCCATAGGCTGAAAGGCTCATCAACTCTGAAAGACAAAAGTCTTAGATTTGCTGCAAATTATTGAAAAAAACTAGTGGTGTTCAAATCAGACTGGTAACAGTTTGGTCTGTCTGTTTCAGAGATGGCATCAAACAGGTAACGTGAACTAAATCATTGAGGATGCTGTAATTTTTTCCATTACTCACACAAGCAAACAATTCTGAGCTTTAACAAGGCATATAGTCCAACTTCCCATACAAGCTGATAATGAAAATATATATTGTGCCCTATGCTAATATGTATCCAAAGCTTGCCCTAGTTTTCAAAGTGCTGGGTACACATGACCTCTGAAGCAGACCTCTTTAATTCATGCGTCTAACTACAAACTTAATGTCTTGTTTTAACACGCTGTTACATTTTAATGACAAAGTCTTATCTCCTCTCATCTCTTTTCCCTTTGCTCTCTTCTAAATACTGTTTCTAAAATTGGTGGAGAGAAAAAAAACCGCAAAGAGAGTGAGGTAGGGAGGGTGATTAATTAGTGAGCAATAAAGGGGTAACTTGATTGATGTGTTGACATGCTGGAATGCTGCTGCAGTATTTTGTTCTTCATTTTTGTAACTTGAGCCAGTATGACAACTGGGATGCTGCACAGTGGCTGACACTCATCTGTGGAATTAGGGGCAATTAGAAATTCCCTGCGCATCATTGAAGAATCATGTTTCCTGGGCTGTTGGGGTCCACTCCGGCTAGCTATAGACCCTTGCCCACACGATACTTCATAGAAGAAGGTAAAAGATTAGAGAAGCGCTCTCCTCCACGTGGGAAACGTTGTCCTTTATTCCAAGACACACATCAGGTGAACAAACCCACGGGAGGAAAGAGGGCGTTCCCTGGCAGCAGGGAGCTTTTATATCCCCAAGGATGGGGACACAGGGAGAGGTCCACAGCCAATGGGACACCAGTGAGGAGTGGCGAGGGGAGGGGTGACCCAGGGGAGAGACCACCAGGGGGTACCGGGACAGGTGAGGGAAAGACCAAGTGATGGGGAGAAGGGGTAACAAACCACATGATATAACATAAGCTATACAGTGCAATACAAAACTATTCTGTGCAAATTCCCAATCACCCAGTGCAAGAGAACAACTAAATTGGTGCACCACAACACCTCATCTGCAGGTTTTCTTACGTAACTGTAGTGTGATTATTTCTCAGTAATAGCAAAATATTAAAGTCTCTGTAACCTGTTTGAAGACTCTCATTTGCATAATTATTTTTCAGCTTGTTTCTGAACAAGGGCTGAGTAAGTCAGCCTTTTTCATTGATTAGCTGAGAGCCATTTTAGCTTCCTTATTAAGAAATAATCAGAACAATTCTTTCTGCTCTGATTGTGTGCTGCTGCCCAGCCAGGCTACAAACTATTGCTGCAGATGCTAACTAGTTAAATATTTAATTATAATTAGTGATGCTTGAATACCATAAAGATGACTAACTCAGGTAACAAAGAGCTACAGCCTTTTTTACTGAGCCTTCAGAAGGCATAGTACTTCATGGATTTGTAGGTTATGTATCCTAGGGAATTAGTAGCTCATTCTGTGCTAATGACAAACCTGAGTCTTGGAACCTTTTCTTATTGTTTCCTTTGGGGACAGTAGATTGGTTTCTGCATCTTCCATTATTATGCAAATAAATTCTATAGGAACCTCATGATATTTACTCAAACAAAAGTAGAAGGATAGTTATTTTCTTCAGCAATATCAAAACATAGTTAGGAGTTTCAAGTTTGTGGTCTTAATGCCAGTCCATGTTTTGAACTGCTCAATAGAGATTCTATTTCATGCACACCAGATGAGAGGTGTGTCTAAAGGGCTCCTTTCTGGTCTCTCTCTTCCTTTGGTCTTCACCTGAAACTCTGTCTCTGGGTCTGAACAAAGCAGATAAATAGGTGGAAGTACATCTGCTGGTTTAGCAGATGCTGAGAAACAGAAGAGTTGCAAGTGGTGAATCAATGGACAATTCTGTCACAGGAGTTTGCTGCATTATGCTTTGTCTGAAAAAATAAAGGAATAGTAAAGCCAATGGTGGTTGATATAATCTTAAAAGTACAACTTTATTCCATTTCCAAGTTGCAGGGTTTGGGTTTAAGTACTCTTTAATGCCACAAACCATATAAAAATATGTATGTGTATCAAAACTGGTAAAACCAAACAATTGGTTTTGTTCTTTTTGAAATGGAAAATAAGACTCTTCCTGGGGATAAAACTCTCCCAGAAATTTCAAAAACTCTAACATCATTACAAGTTTTAGCTAGTGAGGTAAAGTTATAAAATAATTTCTGTTGGAATTTTCATAAGCAATAATATTTTACTGTCTTTTATATCATCAATTACTTTTAATATCTTATAACACTCAGCAAAGCAAATGCTTGATTTTATGGTGAATTAATTGTTCTCTATATATCTGAACGATCCGTCATAATATGATGACAAATATTTTTACTATTTCTGTTAGTAGAAATAGTTCTTACTATTTCTGTAATATAGGAAACAGAATAAATTTGTAAATTGTTCTAGATATAAGGAAATTAATTTACTGATGTATTTTTTAAAGCTCACTGTGCAAACCAATTTATCTCTAATTATATATGAAAATTTTCCAAGTAAAAGTTCTGTCACTGAACAGGATTTTTTCATTAAAAAGCCAAAAGTTTTCTTCATTATGTTTATGATAAAATGTGACCCTTACCATTAAAATTTAGATCTTCATGCAAAAAAGAAAATCCATATAAATATTTTAGATGTCATAGGTGAGCTCCTCTTTTTGTCCTTTACATTAAAATGTTGTCTTTCAAATAGCTTTTATTTAGCATATTTAATATGTGTTGAGTATCTGCATGTGTATTGCTATTTGCTTGCAATTCTTTAGAGTACAGAGAGTACCTTGTTTCTTGAAAGCATTTTAAGGGTTTCACCAGGCATTTGAAGTCAACAGTGTTTCTGAAAAATCAAAATACTTTATTTAGGAGCATGAAATATAAACCTATATTTGGGCTTCCATGTTAACAAATGTGGTAACTAATAATAAGAAGAAAAGACTCGTTCATTTATAAGGAAGAAATTGAGAATTTAATTGAAAAAATAATTATAGTCTTCTCTAAAAGTTCTTGGGACTTTCAAAGGGTCATTTCCTAGAGGGAAATGAAGAGGGTTTGAAAAATAATGGGGCTTATTTTGGCGCACTTACCGTCTTAGTGTAAACAACAAAAGCTATCTTTAAGAAGACACTTGATCATAGTGCTTGTGGGTGAGGTTTTGAAATTCCAGGAAAGCAGGAAGTACCTGCTGCTAATGTATAGAGCAAAGAAGATTTGCTCTCAGTGATGGAGAGCACTTCAGCAATCGGTACCTACTCAAATCTGCAGGGCCTAAGGCATCAACCTCACCTAAGCCCTCAGGAAAATAATAAAGCCCTTTAATGCCTGGAAACCTTTTCCAAATACATGCAAGGCAAGAAGGTGACTGAGAGAAGTCAGTATGGATTTACAAAGGAGAAATCATGCTTAAGGAACCTGGTAGCTTCCTATAATGAGGCGATTGGCTTAGTGGATGAGGGCAGTGTAGTGAATGTAGTCTTTAAAACAGCTTTTCACATTGGCTACAAACAATCTCATAGCAAAACTGGTAAAGTTAAGTGGACAGTGAGGTGCATTAAAAACTTGCAGAATGGCCAGGCCATTGAAACAGGTGGGGTCGTGTAGTCTCCATCTGTAGAAAAAACTTGTTTTGCCTATGTAGCTACAGCTGCGTCTTATAGCTGACCCTGACTGAGCTGGGGGTTTGGACCAGATCAGTTCCAGAAGTCCCATCCAATCTCAACCATTCTGTGGTTCTGTGATTCTGCGATTAGAGGAACCACACAGTGGGTTACACTTGACCACAGATCAGAGGTTGCATGGATGGAAACACTTTTTTATTTCCACCAAATTAGTAGCCTTCTTTACAGCTTAGTCTTAGGCCCAGTACTCCATTTATACCAGGACAAAATGTGTGTCTGGGCTGTGTCCTCTAGTAAGGTTAATTCACTAGTCTTAGGGAAATATTTGATTTAGGTTGCTCCAGACTAAATGTGTCAATTTTTCTACCTTGAGACCTGAAGGTATTTTTTTAGTACAGCAGGACAGTGCCCTTAGCGATTACAATATGACTGATTGATTGGCTGCAATCTATAATACTGCAGGTATGACATTATCCTCTTGCCATAATGCTGTTCTTTCTGAGTTCAGCTGAGGTGCAATTTCATCAGGACTATTTCAGCACTTCATTTCACTGAGCTTAACCTTAAAAAGACATTATTGATTTCCTACCTAAACCACACTTTAGCAGACTGAAATAACTAGACAAATTTATGTTTATTATAAAAAAAAATAAAATATGCATTATATGCAATAAACAAGCTGCTCATTACATGTCTTGAGGTAAGTTACATAAATCATAAACCACCTAGCTACTATATAGTTGCATTTTTACTGTAGCATGGAAGGAGCTCAGACCAAAATAAAGGAAAAACCTTGCTTAAGTTGCAAACAAAAAAGAAAAAAGTAACCACTGCCTTTTCTAAAGAATGACGACATTGACTATAATAGTTTATGAAAATATGTGCTTTGTTTTAATTAATACTCATTTAATTATTGAAGTCATTCAAAGCAGGGTGTTAAGGGCGAAACATAGTAAGATGAAATGGTTTCTATTCTAAGTTAAATCAGTGCTAACTGAAAATAGTTTATGACCCATTATGGACATTTTTATTTTTGAAGAAAGTGCTTTTAAAATTGTAAGTTTACAAGGGTTGATGAGATTTTGCATTTCGTATTTAAATTTGTCCATTTCCTATATTATCTGTGAATCTGTGAGATTGGGCATATATGTATGTATGAACAATGAAACACAAAAAATAATATTTGCCTTTAATTTATTAAATTATAGCAGATACATTTGTGAATGATATTATGAAAATATATTCATACCAGTTAATAAAGATTCACTTGTGTACCATATGGGGGGAAAAAAAAAGTACCAATAATTTATGTTCCTGAACGTGAGTGTTACACAGATGACAAGATATTTTTCTTTTCTAATGCATTATTTCCTTGTCTTTTTAATTTGAAATTTAGAAAGATAGGAAAGAATCTAAAAGGAAAATTATTTTCACCAATAAGATTTGCATTTATTTCCTAGACAAGACAGATAGAGCTGCTGTAGTGAGTGTCACTTTATTTCCTTGTGCACCACCTCATCTATTGTCTGTGCTTGGCCGTAATTGCTGAAATTCACAGCAGGCATCTGTTACAAAATTACTCAATTCATTACTCTTAAATTTGTGAAATGAGCAAGCGTACACAAGAGACATCAGGATTTATACAGATGAAAGTGAGGCACAAATATTATTTAATCTTCTTTTAGAAATTGCACACAAAATGTCTCCTGGCTGCTTTTAGCATCTCTGAGTTTAATCACTGGCTTAGTTTGGGAGCACTTTCACATTGGCTGGCAAGTAGAGGGTTTTACTTGAGTGAAAAGTTTCTTAATGAGAGACACACAGCTATTCTCACACAGCTTTGATATTTGGTGAGTCTTCATGAAATACATCCAGTTCTGAAAAACAAAATACAAATGAGGATTACTTTGGCTGAAGTTATTATTTGTAGATGACCGTACTCTGGTTAGAGTAGCTGTTGCCAGTCTAACTAGAGCCTGCCTCAGTTGCTCTAATACCTTATGTTCCTATGCAGTAATGCTGAGCAGAACAAAGAAAACTTTTAAGGAATCAAAATAGAAGCCCTAGCATTACTATTTCTGATACTTTAAAATCCATGAAGGTTTTGATGTTTTTGATTTTTTTTTAGTTCATCAATGATCAGAAAAGAGACATAGTCTTACCAGTAAATGTAGGTAGGATGAAAAAAAATCCAAAATGAGTTGTGAAAAGAGATAAATTACCAAGCATAAAAGTTATTTTTTATTGAGCATTGGAGAAATCCCAGAATAAAGTAGGTGACTCCAGAATACTGAGAGGTCTGAGCTGATATTCTCACAGTTCAGAAAATTGATGGGTTATCTCTCACCTCTGTTGTCTCTGTGACTACCTGTTAAAATTCACAAGATTAATGGCTAGAAACCTCTTGAACTCAACTCCTGTCTGTCATGTTTTCCTGAGGATGGTATCATCTTCTGAAATTATATAATTCACTGCTGTTAGAGCAAATCTATCAGAAGACTGAAAGTCTAAAAGTTGGACTATGTTTTTCCATAATCTACTACACAAAGGAATATTGGAGATTAAACACATTTTAATACTATCTTGATGGAGACAAGGACATTTAAACCTACTTTATAGTAGTTGCAATAATGGACAAGAGGAGACCCGTATTTTGAATTTTAAATGTCTAAGGTTATACACCAGGCTGATATTAAGCAATAATTGCACCATTATATACACAATACACAAACAAATGCCTGAAAAACCTCACTTCAAAATTTCTATATTTGAGTTAGTTTTGTAATTTAGTGTATTTTCTTAGTCCTTCTGACACCAGAAACTATACTAAATAGTTTCAAATTTCTTATAATCAGGTTCTGACCAATAGCAGAAAATCTTTTAATAATGAGATCTTAACTAAAGTATGTTTTCAATCTGGTAGAATTCTTGACAGGTTCAGAAAAACAGAAATATCCCAAGGATTAAGAAAATAATGTTAAAGAGTACATTAAAATATGCTCACATGCATTTCAGTCTCTCATGTTACATACAAAATTATAAATATATTTGAGCTGCAGCCTCAGATTTGTCAATTATTGCTTTACATGTATTCCTAATGTGTTGAAATGTTTTGATTTATTTCCTTTTCCCTCCTTTCCCCCATCTCATATATTTATTCAAAAAGTGTAGAACGACAGTAGAATGAAGGATTGTTTCCTGATTGTCTGTGCTTTAGCATTGACATTGACAGATTCCTAGCAGAAAAGAAAATGTTTGTAATTTATCAAAAATGAAGATTCTAGATCATTGACAAAGTAGGTATAGATTGACCATAGGACTTTTCTGAGTCAAACATGTCACAAGACAGAATAAAAATGAAATTGATGACACGGCTTCATCATCTGACTATATTTGTAAAGGAAACTTTGTTCTTTTTGGAAACAGTTTGTTTCTTTCTTTTAACTGATGATTAAATTGTAGAGTTGCATTATGCATTTACAGAGTAGTACTGGCCTGAATTTGAATCTCAGCAAAATATACATTAATTATAAACCTGGAGTGAAAGTGAAATTTCATTTTACCTGAGTTAACTTTCAAGAGTTCAATGAGTTACAGAGACTTGTGCATTTACTCATGTATTTACATTTTATAATGAAAGTTCCTGTCCTTTTTTTTTTTTTTTTTTTAACAGTTATTTCCCTCATATTCTTATGCATGCTTGTGAATTAGAAGTGGTAATTTCCCTGGTAGAGGATGATGGCTCAGTCATAAATGATCTCCTGTAAGTATTACTAATGATGACAAAAGTGTCACAATATGTGTAAATAGTTGCATGCAGAACCAGTTAATTATTTTGAACTCAGAACGTTTCTACACTGCACTTCTTCATTAGTTTTTCTATAAGCCCCATCATTGTAAAGTTACACTGATTGTGGAAGTATGTTGTATCTGATTTTGTTATGTTACCAAACTCCCTAAAGTCATCACTTTTTTATATACTAGAAAGCCAATTATTAAAACATATCTGTGAAGATATAATAATTTTATTATTGTAAGGCTTAGAAATGCTAGCCATAATTAGACTCCTCTCCAATGTTAGACATTTCATAAATGTGTTTACTGGGTATTGATAGAATATATCACACGTTTTTTGTGTTGTAATATATCTTTGTGGCAACCTTCCCATGAATGTGCTTACAGGGACAATCTTGCTCAAAGATGGGGGACATTATTCTCATCTCACTTTGGTTTTATGCCAGTTAAAACTCAATGGAGTCATGCAGATTCATAGATGGTATTACTCTGTAGGCACAACTAACATAAGAATTGATCTCTTAGCTAGTATACAAATACATCTCTGCAGAGAACAATTGAATAAGGAGAGGAAGTGGCTTTGGCAGTAAAATCCAAAAATCATGGCCTTAACCAAACTGATATTATTCTTGCCAAGTTAAATTATTAGTAACTTTATAATAAGCAAAATATTTGACATTAAATAGTTGGATTTGGGGGCTTTTGTAATAGAATTTAACAAAAGTGAGCTAAAATCACTTTATTTCATGGGAAATGCTTCCATCTCTTTGTTGTTTAGTAGTCTACAGAATATAGTTCTTGTCCGTATGACGACATATATCTTCCAGAAATACCAAGATTCAGCTTTCATATGTTTACTTTCTGCATATATTTGTCACATTAAATCAGTACAAAATATTCGGGATTAGCTAAGGTGATTTTGGTTTCTGTTCCATCTCTTAATCAGCAATTTCACATAAACAACCTCTGAAGTAATGGGACTGAGATTCAGATTTTCAGCCTTGTGAGAATTCAATTTAAACAGACAGAGAGCCAGCCTAGGCTTCTGTACTCGTTTTGGCTGGGACAGAGTTAATTGCCTTCACAGTTGCTGGTATGGCAGTGGTTTTGGATTTGTGCTGGAAACAGCATTGAAAACACAGGGATATTTTAATGATCACTGATCTGTGCTCACAGAGTAAAGAGCACTTTACACAGAGTAAAGGCCTTTTCTGTTTCTCACACCAGCCCACCAGCACACATGTGGGGATGCTCAAGAATCTGGCAGGGGACACAGCCAGGACAGCTGATCCCAAATAACCAAAGAAATGTTCCATAACATATGGAGTCATGCACAGCAATAAATTAGGGGGAAGGTTGGGAGCTGATACTTGGGGACTGGCTGGGCATCGATTCACTGGTGGTGCCCAATTATTTTCATTTGTATTTATTGGCATTTATTTATCTCACTCAGTTATTTTACTTTTCAGAGCAATATTATTATTATTATTGTTATTAGTATTATTAATATTTTAATGATATTTCAGTTATTAAACTGTTCTTATCTGAACCCTCAAGCTTTCCCACTTTTATTCACCCAGTTATCTTGCCCCCTGCCTCCTGGCTGAGGGAGTGAGTGAGCAGCTGTGTTGTGCTTGGTTGCTGTCAGATGTTAAACTAGGACAGTTTATATAGTTTATTGAATCTCACACAAAGGGAGATAAGGGAATAACTGGTTTGGATGATGTTAAGACTCCAGCAGGTAGAAACACCGATATTATTTTTTCCCCATGGCAGTTACCTGGCATGGATTCCAGATGTTATTTTTGCCAAGTTGTTATAGTAGCTGCAGAGGTGGGACCTGCTTAATCTGTTGAAAGTTTTCTGACTTGTAGGATGGACAGATTGAGAATTAAAGTCTTTGCTAGTTTGTGGTTTGTAAGCTGTTTAATGGTAATCTCCCTCCTAACCCCTCTTTTGATATTACCAAGTAGTTCCCATGTTAACTGAAAAGACCAGGTGGAAAAAGGAGTAATTACTTTCATTTAGAAGGTATCTAGATAGGTTGTGAAGCTCAGGAAAGCCAAACTCAGAAGGAAATATGGTAATTTAGAGTCAAATCTAATGAGATTTGTTTAATTAAATGACTTTGAGGATATCCACCTATCTGATTTGTTTAAACTCAGAGAAAGATTTACCATATCCTTTTACCTATTCTTTAACCAGAAGATATATAATCTCAAATATTTTATCAGTTAATTTTAATAGATACTAAAAACAGGGACTTTTTTTTTCTGCTGTTTTTTTTTTCTTCTTATTCCAAGATACTGCAGAGAAACAAGATTATATGGTCAGCTAATACAGCATATCCATAGTTATAGATGTTATCTGGCTTTCCTGCTGGTGTGATCAACCATCTTACAGTATTGCCAAGCTTTTGCAAACCTCTTTATGGGTAGGAAGATGGTTGCTCTACGTTAGCTCTTATTTCACGTGAGCTAAAGCATTCTCTGTGCTGATAGATTTATGGTAAAGGTGGCTGCAGAAATGCTCCCACCATCAGTGCATAATGGATACTTTGTCAGTGAGCAATTTGCCTCCATTCATGGAGGTTCAATTACCAGCCTTGCTGGACTGATGACAGTTTTGAGTGCATCATAGAGCTTTAGTGTTTCCTGCTTGTCTGGGTGTGACAGTGGTGCATCTGTGGTCTGATCCAAGTAGATACATCGTACAGGTCTGCACCGATTTTGGCTGGGATGGAATGAATTTTCTTCATAATAGCCAGCATGGAGCTGTGTTCCGAATTTTCCTGAAAATTTCCTGAAAAAAACCCAGAGTAGATAACATGGAAGTGTTTTGGCTATTGTTGAGCAGTGTTTGTGTAGTCAAAGCCTTTTCTGCATGTCACCCCATCTCACCAGTGTGCGAGCGTACAAGAAGTTAGGAGGGGAGACAGCCAGGACAGCTGATGCAAGCTGACTGAAGGAATATTCCAGACCATATGGTATTATGGAAAGCATATAGAACTGGGGGGCAGGGGAGAAGAAGAAGAAAAGTTGGAATGTTTGGAGTGATGGCATTTGTCTTCCCAAGACACCACTATGTATTATGGAGCTCTGCTTTCCTGAGAATGACTGAAAATCTGCCTGCCAATGGCAAAGGAGTAAATAAACTTATTTCCTTTCCTTACATTTGCAGCTTTTGCTTTATCTATTAAACTGTTTTTAGTTCAACCCATGAGTTTCCTCACTTTTATCTTTTTTATTCTCTTCTTCACTGGGTGTGAGTGAGCGAGCAGCTGGGTGGGGCTGAGTTGCTGGCTGGGATTAAACCATGACATGATCAAAGATCATTTAAACTTTCTTTTCAAATACTTCTCAATATGCACATAAGGCCTCAAATACATGAGGCCTTATGTGCATACTAGTGATTGCAGAGGATCTATGGCTCTTCTCTCTACAAGGGACAACCTTTGCCAAGCTCGGTGAGGTGATTTGTGTCTGCTGCACCATTGATTAAGGGTTGTTGCAGCAGCAATGGCATGCATCAGTTTTGTATTCCAAAAGCATTTCTTTGCTCAGGCTGTTTAGATTAATGGCAGTATAGTCCAGGTCAGAATCAAAATTCTTGCAGGAGCACCATTTATACTGTATTTTGTTATTCCCAATAAATAATTTTAGTAGTGATATTTTATTAATCATTTGCATTTCATGAGTTTCTAAGCCTGCAGTTTGGGGGATACAGTAAAAATGATCAAGATTTCTTAATAATTGCGTATTAACAGACTGTCCATTCTTGCTGTTGGGTCATTTATTTCCCTTCATCAAACTGGGGAAATGAATAAATGTAATCACAGTTTATAAAAGCATATGTGGGACTAAATTCATACAGGGTATCACTTTGAAGCTCTCTTTATGGGTTAATTAGATCATGTATAATGGTACTTAAATCCTTACAAGATAGTTTGAAGAAGTGAGTAGCAGCAGCTAATATTGAAAAAAAACCCAAGATCTAAGAAAAATCTGACCATCTGTACTTCTGTAATATATGGGAAAGAGATGCAATGAGGGTGCATGTCTGTTCACAACTATCTCACTGGATAAGTATTTCTTTATGAACATCACTGGAAATAATGCTCTAAAAATTTAGGAAATATAGTGCCTTTGTTATGGTTAATTGTTCTGAGCAGATTTTTAAATCCTTGTCTCCTAGTTGTCTTAGTAGTTTTCTGATCAGAGGTACATAAGGGACCAATGAGTGTTTGACAATATAAAAGCACTAAGACCGGTTTTGACATAGCTTAAAAAGAAAATGCAAAACAACAAGCACAGACTAAAAGAAAAAAATATATATTAGCCTTTGAATTCCTGTACAAGTACCAATGGCGCTATAAAATATATTCTATCAGACAAAGCCTCCTGCAAAGCCAGCAATGAAATTATGGGGGAGAACCTTCTGCCTCAGTTTCCTAAGGTGCAAATGTTATAGAATAGCAAGCTGGAGTGATGCTTTCAAGTGACAAAGCATGAGAGTCTCAATTATTTGCCTTGCTGAGGTTTAAATTTAAACAATAAAAGAAAGAAAAAAAAAGGAAGAAAAATTGAAAGAAATTCTTCACATTGAACTCTTTTGTAGCTGATGAGGTCATCTGTGCTACAATCCTGTACTGCAACATCCATTAGCCTCCCATTTTTTCTCTGACCCTCCCATTCATCATCTTTTGAAGCTGTAGGAAATGAAGCAAGCACTGGCATTGCTCTTTCCTGACTCTGCAGTAGGCATTCTGGGAGGCTGTCTGGGAGACCAATGGAGAAGGGGTTAAAGCGCTCTGTGTCTTGCACTTGGTTACTAACCTTCCAGCCAAGGGGGAATTGCTCTCCTTTCATTGAAGACTTTCAATCTTTTTGCATTACTTTTGGTGCTGTATAACATTTTAAAAGCTCCCTGACAGACATGGCTGGAGGCAGAGCTCTGCTGGGAGAACTGCAATGTACAGAGTCTTCTCAGCAAAGAGAAGTGGTATAGCAATAAAATTGACTACAACATGACTTTGGCATTTCTGAAGCAGTGCAGACTATCCCACCCCTTTTTTTTTTATATTTGTTTCCACCTCCCATCTATGTCTGGGCAATTCAAAAGGATATGTTGAGTTGATTTGTTCTATTTTTTGCTATGTTTCATGATTACTATGATTTTGCCGTAAAAACAAGGCAGGCACTCTGCAACCATGGATCAGGAGAGGCAAAAAAGTTTGGAAATCTTGGGACTGAATTATGGATGAACACAGTCTGAATGTGATGTTATATACCACTGAATACATTAAAAAAAAAGAAGCAGAAAACCACATGTGAACTGTTCAGAGAAAAATAAATTCATACCAAATATATTGAAGGCAGATCTCTGTTGCAGTTAGGTCATGTCTTAAGGTTCCTTTGCTGGAATAAAGTCCAAAGACTGCAAATGATTGTGGAAGTAAGAAGTTTTTACTCATTGCACAAAACATTATTTTGCTGTTGATGAAAAACATTAAAATGTTTGAACATAACTTAGAAAAACTTTATTTAAAGTATTCTGAGCAGATGGGAGTTCTTTCCTCATATTTTATCCTTTCTGAAGGCAGAATTAAAACACTCAGTAGATACCTTTCACCAGGTTTTTTGCTTTCTTTTTTATTAAGACCCAAAATGTAGCCTTTCAAATCTGAACAGGAAGTCTCACCCTAAATTTAATATAGGAAGTGCAGTTATTCTTCTAGGGTGGTTTTTTTTTTTTTTTTTTTTTTTAAGACTTGTTAAATTTTCCAGTTTCCTGATTATAAATTCTTTCTATTTAAACACTTCAGCATGTACCCAACAAATAAGAATTTCTATGCTATTTATTGTTATGGATAGTAATAATATTATTCATAAGGAAAATATAACCTTTGGCAGTATTTGAAAAAGAAAAAGATATATGGCTAAGTAATTTATTATTCTTGTTTTTTGAGGTCCATATCATGTCATTGTTTTTTAAGCAGAACTCTATCGATTTCCTAGA
This sequence comes from Onychostruthus taczanowskii, assembly GCF_017590055.1. Classification (NCBI taxonomy): domain Eukaryota; kingdom Metazoa; phylum Chordata; class Aves; order Passeriformes; family Passeridae; genus Onychostruthus; species Onychostruthus taczanowskii. Next base: position 1,766,619 of record NW_024498540.1, read on the forward strand.
AACTTATGCTTAAAAATCAATGACACAGTATGACCTTGACAAAGTGGTGAATTCCATAGCTCTATAAATTGTATTTTGTTTTTTAAAATGTAAAATGCATCTATCTTAAGTCCTACAGGTAGTTATTTTTTTTATATGTGGCAACCAGCACACTGTAGAGAAGACCTCAAGAAGCTTTTGTGTCAGAGAAAATGAGCAAAGGGTCTTGCTCTTCACAGTAGGGTGAAAGAGTGGATCCCCTGTTCTCCAGTATTTTGCTTGTAAATCTTTTTTGAGTAAAAGATTTTTGAGTAAAATTTGAGTAAAACTAAAATAAAAAAGAGTAAACATTTTTGGTATCACTGATGGGAAGAAATTTTGTTTGATAACTGATCCTAAAGTTATCTACAGGACTACAGCCCTGTCTCAGATGGACACAAAGGTAATGCTAAGCAGAGCAAGAATGAGGTAATAACTACACAATGTTCTAGAGCAGCTCAGTGCTACAATGAAAATGAAAATAGCAATCTCTTTTTAACTGTGATTCTTAATATTTTTCTCTGTCTCTAGAAACTAACTGGGTGTGAAAATTTTGATGAATGCTTCAGTGTAATCCTATGTAATTTGATGTTGCATGTAAATGTCTTTTATAGGTCCCTATAGATGGAATTTATTGCGGCAAATACCTTGTCATCAGAAGGATTAATGCCTGCATTAGCATTTCTGCAATAAAATCAGAAGTCAAGTGGTGAAGGCCACAGACACCTCAAACCTGGATTCCTCTGCTCGGCATTAAGTGCTGGAGTTTTTATTTCTTGTGATAGAGAAGCCATTGCCAATGCTCACAAGGAACTGCTTATCCCTGCTTCTCTGGGTCCTGTTTGATGGAGGTCTCCTAACACCACTGCATCCACAAGCACAAGAGATTTTAGAAGGACAGCCAAGAGAAAATGTTGTTCCAGTGCCAGGGAGATCATCTTCCCAGCGAGTCAAACGAGGCTGGGTGTGGAATCAGTTTTTTGTGCTGGAGGAATACATGGGCTCTGAACCTCAGTATGTGGGAAAGGTAATTTTTTACTATTTCTTTGAAAGTTCAAATGATACAGAGAAGTAGTATAATGTATTGTAATTGTGTACCTGTTTCTGGTGGGACAGGACAAATCTTCAACTGGCAGTAGTTCCCTCTGCTCATTGTTTTTACCATCCAGCCTTTCCTGTAGTCACTATATACTTTCTGTCTTTGTATGTTTGTCTTATTTCCCTGTTCTTGCTTTTTATATTTAACAAAAACAACAGCAACAACAACAATACAACAAACTAAATAAGAGAGTTCTGATATAAGTCTGTGTTTTACAACTAATTTTAATTGAGAGTACTGTGGTAGCATATTTGATTTTTAGCAACAAACATTGTTCTGATATCAAGAGATAATATATAAACTTTAAATCTCAAACTCAGAATGAACAGTCATTCCTGTGGTTGATTTGGTTATTCCAAGAGTCTTTTCAGCTAATGAAGAGACATTCTTTTTGGTCTGTTGTCTTATGTCTCAGAACCATTTGCTTTTATTTCTGATTGTTCAGATTGTTTTCAAGTATTTCTAATATGTTTTATTTCTTCATAATTCAAAGTCCTGCAGTAGAGGTTTTATATTGTGTGTAGACAAGCACAATCATACCTGCTGATAATTTTTGCAATTCCCTCTCTCATCATATATCCACTGTTTCTGTAAGAGGGCATAAGTAATTGACAGAAAACTGTTTGAGGGGTGTGGGGGTGGTGAATTTAAACAACAGAGTTTTCAGATAGGAAAGCTGAAAAGGACACCTGAAGAAAATCTTAGCAGAGTGTATAATTGGATGCTGTGTATAATTTTCAGTTTAAGTAAAGGACTTTACTCAGTGAAAATAAAAAGTCAGGAATTTGTTTCCTGGGTCCCCAAATGCCACTTCCCTAGACAGCAAGGTTTCAAATTCACCTACTGTAAAAATGAGTCATCATGCTTCAGTTTTTACTTTAATACCATTGTGAATATTTTTTTTTTTTTGTGTGTACAAGTGGGAAAATTTTTTTCTCCAAAAATATAAATAAATCAACAGAAAATTAATGTTTCCTCCACCCTTCCAGAAAACTTTTCTGAGGATGTATAAATAAAACAGTAGATTATTTAGCACAGCAGCCAAAAATGTATTTGGATATTGCATGTGAAGACATTCGTGTTAAGCTCTAAAATGTATTAATCAAAGCAATTTGCAAAGCAGTGTGTTTGTATCACAAAGTTAATACAATGAGCTTGCTGTAAGTCTGAAGAAATGGGAGCCACATAATGAAAAAAATCATATTTGTGATATCCAGCTGATATGAGTTACTCTTTCTCTAAGACATATCTGTTCTGGCACCTCGCTGAAGATGCCAACAAGGACTCTCATCACATTTGGTGCTGTAGCACAGGCAATGTGATTGCTGTGCCTTTAATGCCAAAAGACAGAGATATTACTGATGCATATTTTCAGTAGTCTTTATTCCTTTGTCTAAGTTTTTCTTGGTAGTCATGTAGGGTCAGTTCTAAACTGCCAAAAAATTGGTAATTTTGCACAAAATGGACTATTATCAATGTACTGATGAATCAGATTCTTCCTTTGTCCTGTTTTTGCTCCACTGACATTAAGTTTATAAGCAACTTTAGTACTAATGGAGTATTTTCATTAAGACTAACACTCATTACAGATTTACCTGGAATATTTTTATCTCTTAAGACTTTTTTGAACTGTGACAAATTGTGTGACACTTTTCAAGTACATCGATAGACAAAAAGTCAAAATCCTTTTTTTACGTCAAAACACCTACTTCTAGAATACAGCAATTAATTCTAGGTTAACACTTTCTTCAGCAATGTTTATTTTGTTGTTTATCACAACTTGTTTTATCTGTATTAACTATCTGCTTTATTATATCTGAAAAAAACCAAGAAACCCTGCCAGTCTTTGTATGTCATCTTTGCTGAAAAAACCCAGATGACAAACAAATAAACAAAACCGAGCTGGAGATGTTGGTGTTTTCCCCTTATTTTCCACAAAGCTCTCAATGTAGGTATAACACTGAAAGAGAGAAGTTCCTTAGAGAAATTGTGCTTTTAAATCCAGATAGCAAAAGCCAAGCTTCATATAAATTCAAACCATTGTCAGCATACTAAAATATATCCAACAGTCACTCTTGGTATCTTTAGATCATATGCAATTTTTTAAAATAACATAAAATTTTTGAGATGCTAAATGCAGTTGAGTTCTGGATTGACTGCAGAACTAAATCTGCAGAATCAAATGATTCACCAAAATTACGTGTTTATTCCAAAAGCATATATTTTCAATTTAATTCTTTTTATAATGCTACTGTTATATATTTTTAAGTAGTAATAAATATATTATAAAGTGTAGGATATTTCATGTGACCTGAAATCACACGGGTCTTATCTTCCTCTAGCCATGACATCAGGACACTTGTGCATAGACATTTATATTATTATGTCACAGTAATTTATAAATGGGATTTTAATGTACCTATTAAATCATCTGACAGTTTCAATAAAAAGTTGAGAGTGGCTAGCTAATATTGCAAACCTTCTGTAAGAGAATACAGATTTACAGAAATAATGTCTTCTATTATTGGCCAGTGCATGTAATTCCATTCATGCCTGTTTTTAGACGACTATCTAAAGAAATGTCAGGTTGCAAATCAAAATATACTTTACAAACTGGTGGGGATTAGTCTAGCTTACAGGTGGCAATTTTGTAATTGTGCTTGAAGCTTACACAATAAAGCATTCGACCTGATTATTAAAGTTTGGGTATCTGCTTGTGTAATCTAGAAGAATAAAAATCCATCAGATTGATAACAGAAGATAACCCTCTTTGCTCAACACTCATTAAGAGATCCAGTCTAAAAAGTAAAATTAGAGTATGATATTATCATGTAACCCATGAAAATGGACAGGGTGTTGGGTGTAAAATAAGGCTTGCCCATTTACTTAGCAGTGCTTTACTTGTTTTCCTGGTATTGTGAAAATCCAGAAAGCCAGGCAAAAACAGCACGTGCAGATGAAGACGAAAAGTTCATGCCTTGTTTTTTGCAAAAAAGCACAGGTCTCAGTGAATGGTGACAGAAATCATCAGAGGATCAAGTGCTACAAGTTCCAGCACAATTTACACAAGGGAGCAGTTTTAATTGCCCTTATGCAAGGATTGCTGAAGAGGGTGCAGCCCCACCAGGACACTACAAATATGTCTGTAACCTTTCTTTATTGCTGTGTTTCAACAATGACATGCAGAATCAGCAAAATAAACTGAAAGTTCAAGAGAACAACATGGTCAAGATAACACTAGCAAAGGTTTTCGTTGTGCTGCATGTGGCATCTTCCCTTTATATGTGTCTTTGCATTCCTAGTGTGCAGGTGTGCATCACATTTTTCTTGTGTTGCACACCTGCACAATTGTTTCCAGTGAGATTTTTTTTGCTGTTTGTCCTCAAGTTTGCAGAGACAGGCATATGGATGCAGATGGTGCATAGGAAAATATTGCAAAGTCCTCTTCAGTGTGGTGGCCATTTCTCTTCCATTTTCCAGTGTGGCAAAAACAACCAATCAACCAACCAACCAAACAAAAAAAACCCCCAAAAAACCCAACACCCCCCACCAAACAAGCAAGAAAACCCAACAAAAATCCCAGAACCTCAGTTTACCAGGTATTTTTCTGCCAATTAATAACCTATGTTTTACGAGTTTTTTGTTTAAACCTCTGTCACATTAATGCATGCTCACATACAAACTACTACAGATATTTTTTGTTAAGAAAAGGATGCTGAAAAATTTAATATTCATGGCTGTTCTATGGCAGTACAGGGTAATGTAGCAATATGGTATTTTTCATCTGACTCTGTCCTGAAAAAGCCTCATCATCTTCAAAGTTTTGCCCATGTATCAAGGCAGATTTGGAAGAAGCAGAGCTCTAGATCTGTGACCAGAACAGCGTGCTTTTTCAAAACCTTATCATTTATACTCTGTATCTGAAATATGAGTATAGAATTTGTTTACGCATTTTTAGTGGATAATTTTTAATATGATGGAATTAATGTTGACCACCTTCCATTAGGCTTAAATCAACATGTACTTCTGAATACATGCTTTCTTTTTACAGTTATTTTCCCTCTTGGGTGAGTGTCTGTATGACAGGGCAGTCTGTAAAGGAAATTATGTACTGCTTTTTTTTTTAATCTGTTCAGACAAACAATTTTACAGAGCAGTGGCTATCATTTTGTCATTATTCAGAAGCATTGAGTTAACTTGAAAGAAAAAAAAAATTAAGTAAAAGAAATACATACAATGAATTTGAAAGCTACTGCCCTTTGAAGGAAAAAAAAACCCACTTAAATCTATTAATAAATGTACCCTGATTAAACTCATCCCTTTTAAAATTGTATTTACACTAGATTTCTAATATGATCACAATAATATTTCATTTAAAGTTGTCAAAAGGGTTTTTTTGTAATTTATTAGATTCCATTCCAACTGAAGTAACAACATTAGAGATAGCTGTGTATTATTTCCATTAGACATTTGCACAGTGCCATCATCAAGGCGATGAAAATTGTTTCAGGGGCTGCTGCTAGTAATGTATTAATTGACTCCCAAGATGCAGGACATCACAGTTACTCATTCTGCATGACTTTAATATGAAAGATATGCTATGTATAAGAATGAGCTTGTTCAGTACATCGAACATATATTCACCTCTGTCTGCTGACATCAAAGTGAAATCTTGTTAGGACTTAGTGGTCTTTAGATAGTAATTTAAAGAGCAATCAGGCATGATCACATTAACCTGGCTTACTAAACTGGCTTACAGAGTTTATGCCATGCACATATTCAAGCAAAAGCACTGTCACAATTTATTACAGACAAGGAAATTGATGAGGAGAAATGAAATGGTAAAAAATGGTGTAAGAAAAATCAGAACTGGTATCAGAATTTTGGATTTCTTTTCTTGCTCTGTTGAGCTGAGACCTTTGTCTCTCCCACTTATGTCTGTCTGGTGAAAAAAAGTGATGACTTTAAAAGCTTTGCATCCTGTATATTGCATAGAGTATGTGAGACACAAAGTAATTTTGACAGTTGCACATGGAAGTGTGAGAACGAAATGGAACCATGGAAACACAAAACCCCCATGAGCAAGTCAGACCTGCATTTAATGTTTACTCTTGAAAGCTAACCTCTTTATAAGGTGTACAAAGACATGCAGCAGAGATGAACAACTTGCAACGGAGTGTTTATTATTGATCTAGTGGCTTCACTTTGTTTATTGATTTGCTTAGGTAGCTCATAGCAGACAAATTAGGAGTGTAGTAGTAGTAGTAGGACCTCTTGCCTGTGGCCCTTACATTGATGAAAATTATATGAGGTATTTGGAGCTAGAAAAAAAAAGGAGGACTGTGTTTTCACTGATTGCATGAGAGAAGAGAAAGAGTGAGCTCAGGACAAGGAGAGATTAAAATAAAAAGGAAGGATCAACTTCTTGAGTGGTCACCCATGTTTTAGAGGATGTAAAAGGTTGAGGTTATTGTTCTGAACAGCTAAGGAGGTCACAGACTGAAATATTTCAAACTCTAAAATTTAGCAGGCTGTATTATGCAAGGATTCAGTGATCACTGTAGAAGATTTAGAGCCTGTGGAAATGGTCCTGTTAGGATGAATGACTGATCTCCAAACACAGCTGAGTGTAGGGTGCTAGTGGTGCTTGCATGTCTGAAATTTGTGTTGCCAACACAGATGGAGAAATACAAATTAACTTGTAGAAATTAAACTGCTAAAGAAAAATCTTACACATATTGTAGTTTTATTTGGAATGCTTCTGTATAAATGGCTTCATCTGGGCAGGAAGTTTATTTACACAGGGAAATACGGGAAAAGATACTTTAAAACATATTTAGAAATTCTTCAAAGGACTTCTGGACAACAGACAAATCAAAACATTGTCTCCTCCTTTAATCCAAGAAAATGCGACGATTTTATTTTTTCTTTAAATCTAAATATGGAGCTTGGCTGAGAATTTGTGATTCACCTGGTAGACAAATTGCTGTTGATAGATCAGACATGGGCATGTATTCTGTATGTCAGCAGCACAAGCTGAATTTATAATTAGTGAAACATTAGACCATCAATTAAAAATCTGCTGGGATCATGAGACCTTCTTGCTGGAAAAGCATCAGAATGCCAAGTAATAAATTAAATAGCATTTGCCAGACATAAAAATTGGGCAAGTATTAAATACCTGGAGCTATTCCTGTATCTGGGTAATAATATGGAAACCAAAATAATAAGAAGGTTCAGAAATTGAATAAAATTTGTGATTGGTGCAACATGTGAGGTGTTCAAAAAAAAAGGAGATACCATAGTGTGCTACAAAAGTATAAATTTTCAGTAGGAAGACAAAAAATTTACAGAAATATTAAGGAACTGCTAAGTGACAGGAGACTAGATTAAAGCTCAGGATTTCAAATCTATGAGATGGATAACTTTTTTCACAATCTGGACTTTTTTATTTCCTTTGCTCATTGTAGAGGGATGCGGATTTGGCATTAAAACAGTAATTGGAAAAAAAAATTAACTGCAAATTTCAGAAATATAAATATATATAATTCTACTTAAATACTTGTCAAAATATGCATATTTATATAGTTTGGATATTTATACAGTTTTCACTGAAAAGCAGCTCTGTGGAGAGGGATCAGGCAGTCCTGGTCAGTGGCAAGTTGAACATGAGCCAGCAGTGCCCTGGTAGCCAGGAGGGCCAACCCTGTCCTGGGGGCATCAGGCACAGCATGGCCAGCCGGGCAAAGGAGAGGATTGTCCTGCTCTGCTCTGCTCTGCTCTGGGGCAGCCTCAGCTCGAGTGCTGGGGGCAGTGCTGGGTGCCACAATGTAAGAAAGGCATTAAACTATTAGGGAGTATCCAAAGAAAGGCTGTAAGGATGGTGAAGGCCTTGAGCTGAAGCCGTATGAGGAGCAGCTGGGGACACTATTCAGGTCTTTTCAGCCTGGGCGAGAGGAGGCTGAGGGGAGATCCTGTTGCAGTTACAACTTTCTCACGAGGGGATGAGGAGGGGCAGGCAATGATCTCTTCTCTCTGGTGGCCAGTAACAGGATCCAAGGGAATGCCGTGAGGCTATGTCAGGACAGGTTTAGATTGTATATTAGGAAAGGATTCTTCATCCAGAGCCTGTTTGGGCATAGAAACAGGCTGCCCAGGGAAGTGGTCAAAGCATCAGCCTGACGGAGTTCAAAGAGTTTGGACAGTGCTCCCTGGCACGTGGTGTGACCCTTGAATCTGTTCTGTGCAGGTAAGGACTCAAAGTTCCATGTGGGTCCCTTCCAACTCAGAATATTCTGTGATTCTGTAATTAAATTGTTTTCAATAAAATGAAAATATTTGAAAACATAGCATGAAAAATCACCACTGAAATTCAAAACTGAAGTATGAGCATGAAACAGAATATAACAAAATTAAAACTTAAATTCATTTTTTCAAACAAAATGATAACTATCCTGAAACAACAACCCTCCCCTAATAAACTAACAAAGAAAACCCCAAAACCCCCAGAAACAAGCAAACAAACAAAAAAAAACAAAAAAAATCAAAACCCCACAGCTAGAATCAATCATTAATAAAGCATGTTTCATAAGAAAAAGAAAGAATAATTTCCTATCAGCTGTCCAGCACCAACATATAGGAGAAGCTAACAAGTTAGAAGGTTATCTCATCTTCAGTCACTACAGTTAATAGCCTTGTATGCAAGTCATAAACAGAAATTATTTGGATTGGCAGTATTGTAAGTGCTGACATTACATAAAATAGTTTGTTATTTAGTGGCCTGAAAGTATTTTAACAGCAGATGTCATTAAGTGAAAACCCCCCTGCTCTTCTGAAGGTGATATATCAAACCACAATTTCTGTTATCTAACATAGAAAACAATGGACTTAGAGCAAGTATTGGTTTTATGGCAATGACCATTTCCCTCTCTCTTAGCAATGCTTCATGTCCCACAGGCTCTACATGTCCTGTCTCTCCTGTCCCTCTAGAGACAACTATTCCCAAATCCTTCTGTCTCCCTGTACCTGATACCCACTCTGATGCAAAAGTTACAATCACCTTACTTCTTGCATAGGATCTGTTATGTATCCTATTAAATTCTGAAGAATTAACCCAGTTAACAGCAGCTTTGAACTCCACAGCTTCTCTTCCAGTTTCAAATAGAACTTGCGTACCCAAAATCTTGCTTGTATTTTCTACATGAGCTGGTGAAATGAATTGTCTTTCATAAATGAGCCTAGCCTTTATTACATAATAATTATTTCATAAAACAGAGTAAATTGCATATTTTTCTAGCCAGGGAAAAAAAAGCAAAAAACTCAACATGAGAAGTCAATAAAGGTCTTAACAAAGAGAAGTGGAATGGGACAAGATTAAAACTGAGGACATAATAATAATTCATAAAAATAACCAAATATTATTTAGATGCCCCAGTAGTGGAAAATAATTTTGTAACAGGAACACTGTGGTATAGTTTTCTCCCTGTTGTCACTTCCTTATCATTTAGTCAATCTAAATGGAGATTATAAAATCCCAAATAACCCAATAACCTTGTAGAGGCATTTGCAGACTCTTAGAAAAAAAGATTATGTTGTTTCTAAGGGTGGAAGATGATATAAAGCATAAAAAAATTCTGGTGTAAAATCGGCCTTTTCCTTCCAGTATTTTTTTTAAACTCTAAAATAACTCTAAGGTAATTTCCTGTGCAGTATGAGATGCATGTGTTCTATGACTGCTGCATGGCAGTGATACATGTGCCCTATAGGCAGGAGAGGGTGACTAAGGAGAAAGGTCATTATAAATATCCTGAAAGAAGCATGTCACTGCTGGGTGACAGGTCCCTCCCCCACTCAGCCCAGGGGCTGATCTCATAAAAGGTGAAAAAGGAAGGAGAAAAGCTGAAAGACATGTTAATAAGAGAACACAATGTCCACTAGCATTGACTCATACTAAAATTAAAACTAATGTAGTTTTGTTTTTAGTAACTAGCTTAAATTTAATTTTCCTCTGGAGAAGACTTTGTTTCATAAATGTATAAATACAATGGGTTTTGTCTAAATAGTTGTGTGCAGTATTTATTCTTGTATTTACAATAAGAGGAAAAAGCGTGTATAAAGAACAAAGCAAACTTGGAAAAAAATCCTGTCTTCTAGCACCAGTTGCAATTATAAAAATTATTACCTTGTGTTCATTGTATTTATTTTAGCTGTCAGTCCCTGAACATGTAAGTTAGAGTTGTTATTGTTTCTGTTATCAATGATTGATACTGTTGTGCCAATAAAACCTTGCTATTCCTTGCTAAAAAAATAGATTTTCACTAACAGATGGATTAGTCTCTCTTATTGTTGTGAAAATGCTTAATTGACCACGGAAAAAACATTACTATGTTTCATCCTGGACACTATGATTCAGTATCAGTAAGGATTTAGGCTGGGTCCTATGTTGTTTACTGTCATCATAAATTATCTTGAAAAGTGTGAGAGTATCCAAGGAAGTGTTTGCTTTTCAAATTAAGCTACTAGAGTTACTAAAGACAAAGGCTAAGTGCAAAAAATGGGCAAAACCACTGTGAAACAGGATGAAAATAAGACTGTAAAAGCAATCTGTTGTGAAGCGGAACAGACTGTGGGAGGAGGGGAATAATTCCAGTTTCATTAATAAATTGTTGTTCTCTGTGGAAATTATAATCTCTCTCAAATGGGATCTTGTTTCATAATAGCTGTATGCACATTTGCTTAGTGTGCGGTGAGCGCCAAAAAAAGCAAATGGGATGTTAGAAATTCTTAGCAGCAGCTGAAGGAAATAGATGTCATTAATACAGCTTTGTATCTAAATTTCTGGTGAGCCTGTATCTTCCACACTGGGAAATGATTTCTCTTTAGTCTCAGAGAATGTGTCCCAAAGAACTTGGAAAAGTACAGGCAAGGACAAAAGGTTAATCAGGATCTTTGGACTGACTCATCAGTGAGGTATAACTGAGTAAGATAGGTTTCCTTAGCCTGGAAAGGAAACAAAGAGAAAGAGATGTGATAGGTCTCAAAAATATCTAGAACATAGGGGTGAGATTAAAGGTGGAAGATTCCAATGCAAGATGTGTGGGGCACAAATGAAGCCAACAGGTTGCCCATTCAGAGCAAAGAAAAGGAAGTGATTCTTCACAAAATGAATCAGTCCGAAATAGGTAGCTCCATGCCATAGGCTGCTGTGGATATAACAGATTTTTTCATGTCAATGATAAGAGAATGAAGAAATTAATAAAAAATCAGTTTGCCAAAGGCTAATAACTATAGTCACCACCAATATCTGCACGAACTACTGGATGCTTGGCAATTTGGTGGTGAACTGTGACCTTCACCTTTGCCAGAGGCAGAGTTCTGGGTTGGAGGCCACGTGCACCCAGTGCAGCATACCATGCCATGGGGTCCAACAACAGTAACAGACGTGCTCCTCCACCTAGAATAAAATAATGATAAGGGTTTATATTAGTCATGTACCCAAAAGTGACTCATTTAACTTTGTTGCGTGTGGTTTGGATAGTTTAATGGGCAAGGAATTTCATCAAGTAAGAAATCAGTTCTAAACAGAAAATATACTTTTTTTTTTAAATGGCATTTCTCCTACTGAAAAATATAAACATTTGTCTTTATATGTAAAATGCAAATATCTGCAGTACTTTGTGTAGCAATTTACTGATTTTTTTTGCTGATTTGGATATATTAGTAATAAGATTAAAAAAACAAAAGACAGTAGTGCAGGTCACTGTTATAAATGTAATGCCAAGAAAAATGTCCGGCATTTTTCTGGCAAGAGGCTTAGGATGTTATTGCAAATCTTCATGCCTTTCAATATCTCATACTGCCAGCCATTCTACACAAAATGCTTCTTTAGGTTTCTAGTCTGTGTCACTGACAAGAGGATTGTCCTTAAAACATTTAAAAAGACCTGAGCCTCTTCAGGTCCCTTACAAGTCTCCCAGAGGATCCCTTCTATCTGAAGGTGAGCTAAGCACAAAACACATTTGCTATGCTGAGGATGCAGTCCACACACTCAGCTGGTGATTTGGTTTCCTCTCTGACTCTGAGTGAGAGGGAGCTAGCTCAGCCTATGCTCAGGCCATCATGGGAATGTGAGGGGACTTGATCAGGTGCAGTGAAACCTCCGAGGCAACCTCATCATCCACATTCAGCATGAATGTGACTACCCTTGAACCACAGTGGTACTCACACTCAGACTCAAACATGCTTGCAAAAGACAGACAGATACAAAGCACAACTATTCCTGTATGTCTTCTTGCTGGGATACTTTTACCCTCTTATGCAAATCTTATGGCATTCTAATAAAAGTCAGTAGATGATTTAAATGATACTTCACAATCTGCTTCATGAAAATAAAATGACCTCTTTAATGGGATAAGAGTTGTGATCATGCCTTGTTTTTCTGGCTGTCTGATAAGCTGAAAGTCAAGAAGTAAATGGAAGGATTTTTTTTATTACACCTTCTGCTTTACTTCTGTGGAAGAATTCCTTGCTTATCTTGCAAGCTTAAAAACCTTCAGAGTTCTGTATATGTTTTTATAAAGTCTTCATATACAAAATCCCACATACATTGAAGGAGAGTGTTTTATGTGCTGGTTGAATAAGAATTTAGGTCTCTCAGGAATGTGTACACCAGCCTTTTTTTTAATTTAATTTTTGGCTCATCAAAAACTTTTTTTGGGTGTTCAGTTCAAGTTGTCCTTTAAAGAAGCTTAAGGTGAGATGAAAGAATTTTCTGTTCCAATATCCTAGAGGATAATGTCAATAAATGAGCTTTAATTAGTAAATCCTTTTCTATGTCACTGTGGCAGTGGGTAAACCATAGTCCCTGATGATTATTCTATGCCATTCAGCAGAGGTTGTTCTATTTATGCTTTTCCTCATAGCACTGGTTTTCAGGAGTGATGTCTGAGTAAGATGCTGATCACAGCTGATTCTGAATTTTTTATGTTTTCTTGTACTTTGGTGTCAGTGTAAAATTACTACTTTGAAGAGAGTACAGTTTTTTAGTGTTTCATAATGCAAGATCCAAAGATATTTTCTTGAGTGCGTCAAGTCGTAGATTTGGATAGTCAGCAAGAGGTGTTGCATCAAAAACCATCAGCCTATAAATATGTATGTATTAGTGCTGATGTGAATTAAGGATTATAATAAAAGAGTGAGATAGGACAGTTTAATTGGTGTGACAATGTTGTTTTTTTCTCACTATGAGAATTGAAGCATAAACTGTAGAAGAGAAAACTAAGGAAAAAAGCCTCATTGACATTATTAGTGTAGTATATAGTTTCTAGAAACCAACAGTACTTTTCATCACTGCCATATAAGCCAGTTGATAGCTCTTGCTTGACAGATCCAGCTGTATCAGCCCAACAGCAGGTAAATTCTTCTAGATTAATTGGTGCCAGTAGTAGAGTCCAAGAAAATAATCAATGAGTGTTTGCAAAATAAGGAGATTCCTGCACAAGCCAAAAGCATTTTGGCAGACAGCATTTGTACAGATTAAGGATCATTATAAAGACTCTGAAAACTTGAAAAACTGACCAGTATAACTGAAATTTTCTTTTCAGTAAAGGTATGTGTTGCTGTGGTATTTTTAAAAAGTAAAATATTTACTTATTTTGAGTAATTTATATGCTTATAGACTAATTTGCTATTATGAGGAAGTTAAAAGGCAGTAACAAGTGTATGATTCATATTAGAAACAAGAATTTGAGCTGTTTTTTTTTTTTTTTAATAGCAAAATACAGGACCAAAAATAAGTCATTCTTTTCATTTGGATGCAAACAATATTTGGTTTAGTTCTTTTTTATGTGCTATTTTATTTACTCTATTCACCATTTTGACATGTTTATTGCACTATCATTTCTGAAAGCTATTGCAAGGCTTGGTTCTGAAGTGCACTTGATTATTCCTTCTTCAGCAAGCTGAGTCTTCTGCCAGGTGAGTCTGGTAGCAAATATAGCATAATTTTATTACACAGGGTAGTAAAATTAGATATACTAAAAATTTAAAAAACACCCCAAAAATGTCTAATCTATTATTTTGTTTTGGAGCAACACTTTTTAAAAAGAAATTTTAATTGATCCTACAAAAAAAATTTTATTGCTCTGTCCTCTTTGCTTATTAACCTGTCTGTAAAGTAGAGTGATTGAAAGACATGCTTTTATGGGCCCCATCAATTAGGCATCTGAACATTTCAGTCACTATCCTTGTGGTGATTCTGTGAGTCAAGAAAGTAGCAGCTCTCTTCCCTAAGTAGAGAGTCAAAGCACAGGAAGACTGAATTATTTGCTTGAATAATTTACAAATGAAATTGAAACCTTAAAAACTAGAAAGTCCATCCTTCTGTTTTTTCTAATTCTTGTTAAATGGGGGCTTTTTATATAAATAATGGTTTACAGTTTGATATTGTCTGGATTGATAAGTAGGCAGTTGTGTCTCTGTTGAAGGACACAGTAACAAGGAGCTGGGCAGATCTGCCTACCTGGAAATTAAATAAAGGAGTACTGATTAAATTTTCCTACATCCAGCACTACAGTGCTCTTTAGATTAAATAGTTACCTTCTAAGTCCATTCCTAGTCTTGACATTAATAATGTCAAATTTGTAACTTCAAGGTAGAAAGTAAGGTAAAGTATGCTCAGGGGGAAGAGGGAATGGGATTAAAGGTCAATGCTGCCAAGTCCTTACGACCCCACAGGATTCATGGATCATCATGATATATCATGATATATATCATCATATAACAAAATTATGAAAATAACTGGCAAAACAGGCAACCGAGAGTCTTGTGTTCGTAACAGTCCGTCTGCCTTGTGCTTTATGGGGTATTCACTTGTGTTCCTTGTAACAGATTGTTAACATGTTTCTTCGGGGAGCCCAGCCCCAGAGACTGATTCTGAAGTAATGGCTTCCTCAGTGTATTAAATAATTCTGACAGGCTGCTCATTTTCTTTAATTATCTCCAAGTATTAGTGGTTAAAAACTTATAAAAAGTAATGGTATAAGTAATTAGCCTATTGACATTACTTTTCCTATAGGCTATACAAGATAATAGGTCCTGAATTTGATCACATTTTATGCATTATACAGATAATTTTGTATTATTGGTAAAAATGTAAAATGGTATTTTTGGGACAAAAAAGGCATGTGAAATCCCTCTTCCTGATATCTAGGTTCTTTTATTCTGAGCGTTTGTGAGGCGTCTACTCTCATGTTTGTTAGTGGTGTACAAGTCCATTCATGTGCTTAGTTAAACAAGTAGGCAGAAATTATTTGCTCCAGTAATTTATCTGCAGTGTTACTTTCTAGTAATGTAACTCAAACTGCAGGAAAAAAAGTAAATTAGAAAGATAAAGATGGGGAAATTTATTCAAGGACTTTTCAAAGCTGTTGATATTCTTTCATTACAATATCTAAAAGAACCCTGAAAGTCATTCTTAGTCTTAATGTTCATTAATGTTATACACTAAAGTACAAGATGAACCTAAACCAGTGCCTACAAAGTAAATAAAGAAATTTTTCTAAATGTTGTCGATACCCCACACATTTTGACAGAATTTATTAAGAAAAACATTTTCAGAAATTGTTTTTCAGATTCGGGGATTTTAAAGTTAATTTTCATTTTATCCTGTTAAATTCCAGTTCACTTTACTTTATGCCACCACAAATTTCATAATCAGCTAATGAGAGGTCTATATCTTTACTTAAAGATACAATGCAGATATAAAGTTCATTTCCTTGGGCTGTGTCCAAAAATTAAATGGGACCTTTCTAAAAAATTCTTTATGATTCTTCCAAAATTAAGAAGTGATACTATACTTCCTAAATTCTGAAGTCATAGCCATGTTTCAGAATTGTTACCAGATAGCTGGCAGATCTTCATGAGTGTTTTCATTCTGAATTGAAGGGCACTTTTGAGACAAATCTCTTGATCATTCAGACTTACTGTGCTTTTGTTCACATGAGGAGAGGTCTTGGAGAGTACAAACAAGATCACTTCTCGATAAAAAAAGTTGAGAGGATGCACTACATGAATTGGCACTTAGTCCACTGAACCAGATGAGATTTTGTTCACAGCAGAAAAACCTTAGGTGCATTTATTGCCTGCATCATTCCTCTCCATCAGCTGCTTCATTCCACAGAACATTCTCACTGGTTCGCATTACCTGCTAACACAGGTACAGCTTGTGTCTAATGAAAAATAAATACAGAGACACTACCCAAGGCTAGGTGAGTCCTTGGCATATTTAGTCAGCCATCTTTCCCTAAATTTTGGTTAAATTTTCCAGTATTTTTAAGACGACCTACTGAGCAGAAGGGATTTATACTGCTAATGTACTAAGGTGGGGAAGAAAGTATGTGAAATAGTGGTATAAAGCATGAGCATGTACTCTCAATTTTGGAGTAACTTTTATGATATTTATATTTATTGTCCTTACATGCCAGAATATGTAAAAATTTCAAGTTTGTAGTGTATATCTTTCATGACTTACAATCATTGAAAAATCTAGGTACTAAAAACAAGTCTTTATATTGTTCGTGTAAAATAATATTGATTTAGAAGAAATTAACTTACAAGTTTGATGCTGCTTGTCTGTGCATCTATGTGTCTCTGTATGATCTGCAAGTAAAAGTTACATTTGTCCAAGTCATCTTTTTATGATTAGTTCTTATTTGTGTTAGAACTTTCACCCATTACTTTTTCTGTTGTGAAAAACAAATCAAGAGCAAAAATATGATGAGATAGATCAAATTTATGTTGAATTCACCAAGATATTTCAATTTGAATAAATTTTGACTTGATCTTAAATGATTGTTAGGATTGTTTACTTTATAATAGATGGTCTATTTAAACAGATATTTTCACTGCAATAATGAAAGATAAAATGAAGTGTAGTTCAATTATTTTTATTAAATGGAAATATAAGTAGAATAGTCCAGCTGAAAACTGAATTTTTCAAGATAAAGATTTTCATGTAAAAATGATACAAGGTGTTATGAGGAACATAAGTAATTTTCTAAATACTTTTTTATGCTCTTATCATTACTTTTATTTCTCTGAAGGCTAGTACTTCTGAATATGTGCTCCTGAAAATATTCATGTTAATATTTTCTAAACTAGGAAAATTAATATTTCAAAACATTTTTTATATATAAAAGATATGAGAAGGATATATACATAATTCACAATCCGTGATAGAGAAATCTTGTATGTAGAACGCAGTCTAAAATGCCATCTGTTTTTTTCCTTTAAGGTTCTCATAAAATGTGTATTTTTAAAATACTTGGCTATGTAAAATTCATTTGCCCTTTCTTTTGGAAAAATTTGTTAACTGTTTTGCAACATCCATTAGTAATGCATGCAATTTACACCTTTGATCACAATCTCCTTTTTTTTCCTTATTTTCTCTCTTTTTTTTTTTCCATTTTTCCCTCCCATGTTAACCAGGAAAAGAACTACTCTAAATCAAGCATATGGACAATCTGTGGGTGTCTGTTTGTGTGTGTAAAACCTGCACTTGGGGAAACTTCATTTAATTATTTACTTTTGAGTTGGTAAACAATCCAAATTTTCTTCTGATAGGTCCTCTGGTTTTGCAGTCTTGACCTTTAGTGGTTTTGACCTTAAACCTTCGTCAAACTGACCCAGGTTCATATGGAAGGAAAACAAGTTGCTTTAGTTGGTGTTCTCTGTAGAGCTGATGTTTCTCTATTGTCTCTCTCTCTCTCTTTCTCACTAACTCGGCTGGAGTTACTAAGATCAATAATTTCTTAGGTGCCCCTAGCTGAAGTTCTGTAAAATTACACTATTCTTCTTCATTTCTCTGACTTCTGAGGTTCTATGGCTTGAGTGAAAAGCAAACTTCACACTCATCTACAACTATTGTGCTGGAGGCAGCTGAACGATTGAGTACTGCCATTAAAGTCAGTACATTTTCACTGAATTCTGTTTACAAATTGTACCATTGGGCTTCTTTGTACCATTCTATTTCTTTGTCTGTTTCCCTTCCTCTAAGTAGGGTTGATAATGCTCTCTGAAAATTGATGTAAAGTTATCATCTCTGTAGTTCTTACATGAACATGGCTTTGTAGAACCTGAACATCATTAACTTTCCTTTGTCAAAGTCCGTAATACTGCTGGGACTCAGCATGTCACTACACAAATCCTATATACACCCTGCAGTGCTGATATGTGCTGCTAATTTGCTGTTGCCATGACTAGTTTATTATTTTGCCAGTTCACAAGGAAAAGTGCTTTTCCATTCTTTTCACAGCTGGCAGTACTGTTCAGCCAGGCAATGTAGGAGTTCTTGAGGGCTAAGTAGAGAAAGAGCTGGTGTCTGCTGCCCTGGCACAGCATTGGCACACATACCTTTCCTGTGGGACAGAGGTAGGTGTAACAGCAGGATCAGCCTGTGAAATGTAGTCAGTAATACTGGGAAAGCCATGGTTTACGTGCCCTTTGGGAAGCCTTGCCCTTTTGGGAAGTTATTTGGAAGCACCTTACAACCTTCCCTTAATGATTCTGGTGCATTTATGTTGCTGTGCTGAGGAAAGATGTATGCTAGAAAGTTGCACTGCACTCACGGGGAGAAATATCCTCCACCTGAGACCTGTAACCTCTCTTTTATAACCTCTTTATGGACAAGCATGTATCTGTTCTTAGCTGTGCTTTGTACAGCCCAGCCTGGCTGAAGCATCTATTCATTTGCCTACCAAAGTCATGATATTCACAGATCACAGGAAAGTTGGAGAACTACTCTATATATTTTTTTTTTCTGTCTCCCAAAAATATTTCTTGTTGCTCCTTCTTAAAATCAAAACCAGTACCTGTTGAGGGCAAACGTGCTTAAATACTGAAGAATTTTTTTGAGAGCAAGTTAATCAGCATCAAATCAGTTTTTAATTTATGTACTGAAGAGACATCTTCAGATTATGCCATTCTTTTTTCTTCTAAAATACAGTTTCAATTTCACCTTCATCTCACACTAAAGAAAGAATTTGTGTATGTTTATCTCACAGGGACAAAATTAGAGTTCTTAGAAGAAAAAAAAAAAAAAAACCAAAGAATCCCATATTCCACAGTCGACCATGTGGCGTCGGTAAAAAAGGAGTCATACAAGACCCAAAATTGTTTTTAGGGGT
This sequence comes from Onychostruthus taczanowskii, assembly GCF_017590055.1. Taxonomy (NCBI): domain Eukaryota; kingdom Metazoa; phylum Chordata; class Aves; order Passeriformes; family Passeridae; genus Onychostruthus; species Onychostruthus taczanowskii. Next base: position 1,785,918 of record NW_024498540.1, read on the forward strand.
CAACAGTACTAACCCAGTCCACAAAATAGATGCTTCAGGAAGTCAGAAATGCTACACTGCTACTAGTGGTACAGCGAACTGGTATATCAAAATATGATGAAAGCATCTAACTATTTCTCTAGTACCAGTTGTTCCTTTAATGGAAACACCTATTCTTAAAATTGTTACTTATATTAAACTAATTTTAAGATTATTTTTATTTTATGTGAGATTGCTATTAAAATGGCTTGTTAATCAAGCTAAGCCTAGTCTAACTAGGTTATTAAGTTAATGAACAAATTAGCAAAGAAATCTTGATGTATTTATGAATTTTAAAGTATTTACTGGTGTTTCTTACCTTATGAATTAAAAAAGAATATTTAGAGTAAATTTGGTATTCAGTTGAATTCTTAGAGAAGAACATTATCCTGATATGGCTGTAAATGTGCTGGGACATAGTTTATTCATGATTTTATAGCATGAAATTTCATTGTGACAGGTGTTTGGCATCCCACAACACCAATTTCCGTTTCCAGAAAATGTATCATTAAGATGAAAAATATGTACATTTAAGGCACACATGTAGTAAATCAAAAGCTTGATCTTGCTTAATTTTTTTTTTTTTCTGTCTTTGCTATATGATTTTTTCAAAGAAAATTCTGCAGCACTCAAAACAAGGCCAGCTGGATGCCAATGAGAGATAAATCTATTCTGAAAGCTTAAAAAGGCTCACTACAACTGAATGTTATATTCTTCTCATTCTGCTAAGCCAGCCTCTCAAAATCTTAGTCTTAGAGTAAAAGGTGTTGCTCTAATTTGGATCTCATAGCAGCTCAAGAAGGAAGGCTATTTTCCTGTGCAGGTGTGGAAGGTCAGGGTGGGAAGCTCTGTGCCTAGAGCCTTTTTCTCTTCTTATCGAGTCAAATAAGACTCCATTACTTAAGGACCTTGTTCCTTTAATACAATCAGCTCTGTGGGGCACGTGGCTGTTGCAAATAGACCTGTGCCCTGCTTGGATATGGGCTTTGGCAGTTACGTGTTCCCACTAGATAAATAAAGTGCAGTTCTACAGAGTACATACTTGCATGGCTTTCCATGGATGGCTTGCAGACACTCTTTTTAGGGGTTGTACATGCTGTATTCCTACAGTCAGTCACACACTATGATCATACTTTGGTATTTAGAGCTTGCTTCTGAATGAGATAGGGAAATACAATTTGCCTCAATGCTAGGGTGAATTACTGTTCAATTACTGTAAGCACTACTTACAAGAGAATATGCTCATAAGGTAGTTTTCACATTGAATCTATTCTGATTCATTAAATCAATACTGCAGAAGACAAATCATCATCAGATATCCTTTAAAGAAATGAGATTTTCTGACAAACAACATAACACTGAAAATAAATATTTTGTTATATAATTTTTTAATAAAATTAAAAAAGCTAGCTTTCAACAGATTTGCTAATTTTTATATCTAGAGTATTTTTCCCTGAAAAAGTGGAATCAACAGAAATAACTACTGTTTCCTTATTTACTCAATTTTGACAAATTCATAACTGCAATTCATTCTATACATACATCTTTTAGGCATAATCAAAATTAATGTTACTAGGTTATATATTTTTTTAAAGTGCCTTATTCACTATAGAGATTTTCTATTATTCAGTAAGTAAAATATTTACAGTTTATTATTACAGTAAGTAATAATAAAATACAGTTTATTATTCAGTAAGTAAAATATTTTACTGTTTTTTGAAGAGGCACAAACACTTCCTTCAGTCCTCATTTCTACATTTGGAAAGTGTCATAAGATGATGGAATCTGTAAAAACTTAAAAGCAAACAACAAAGGAAAGATGATGTTTGATGCTCAGAGGGTGTACAGCCATGAATATATTATTATTTAATAGATAAGTCTGTTCTTATGTTCAAAAAGGGCATGTGTCATTTATCACACCAAAGGAATATTTTTAGGAAAATTGCTAAAATGGGTTCCCTTTGTGAATATCACTTCCTTGATCATAATTAACAGCTGCTGCAAATGCAGGTGAATTTAGCTACCAATAGCTGCAGTATTTGTCAGTGAAAGAAGCCTGACTTCTGCAAACATTTATGAATGGATAAAAGCCCTGCCACATCACAACTAGCTCTCACACCACTGGAAGGATTTCTCAGTAATGTCTGTCTAACAAAGGCTAGTGTTAAATTGCAAAAGAATTTTTTTTAATGAAGTTCATCCGACCCCTGAACCTTGAAACAATAAAATATGATTATTTGAGGTATGTGAAATTCTGGAAAATGAAAAAGGAGGAGTGGGAGGGATAGGGGGGAGAGATGGTGAGTGACTTCCACACAAGTAAAAACTTCAGCTGTTTCCATTTTGAGATCTTTAGTATGGTAAAACTTAAAGGTGAAAAGAAAATTTCCCTAAGTGCATGAACTTAAACAAAAGAAAATGTTTACTCTCAGTCTGCAGGAGAGAACCCTGCCAATACTCTGCAGGAGAGTACTCTGCTAGTGCTTGCAAGGCCCTAATTATTATTGAATAAAATTGGAGACAACAGGAGTTATGCCATTGGCTTTCTAAAGTCCAAGATTTATGCTTTATGGACACAGTTACACTTCCCTGGACCCTGGAGAGATTTTGTCCTTGTTAGCTGATTTTCCCCAGGACTTCTAGAAGAATTATGTACAAGATAGGAACAAATTAACATCTCTGTTGTTTCAATGAGCAGTTCTGTCAGAAAAAATGAATACAAACTCATCCAGACACAGTTTTTTCTACTTCACTTCCTGCTTCTTCCAAGTTCTCTGCAGGAATAACCTTCCTACCCTCTTGTGTCTGGAGTAAAATGACTCTATGCTCTTTTCTTCCTTCTCCACTCCCAGTAGCAGCAGCAGACATGGCTGTTCTTCCATCTCATCAGTATAAAACATAAGTACAGCCACAGCTATAGAAAACAGATATCTTACAGCAGCCATACAGTAATTTTTTGTTCCAAATTATAAAGCTTTCTAGATTTTTTAATCTATTGTATTGTACTGTCAATGGATTCTCAGGAATATTTGTCTTTATTCATTAAATACATGAGTAAATCTTGAAAGTGATTGCTATAGCTAGCATATAACTGTATGTAAACTCAACATGTTTGTCTTAAAAGTGAATCGGGAAAATCCAGCAGAGACAATCATATTCAGATTTATAATTAAACCGCTCCATTTGAGCAAAAATGATGTAACCTTGAGCTGTGAAAGATATTTCTCTTTTGCTTGTTAGTACATAGGTGTGACATTTTTATTAGAAAGAAGGCATACCAACATTCTTACACATTGTAGCTATAACGATAGGTGGAATATAAATGTATCCATAACTTAGAATATATACAGTCTTTCTGGGATTTGATTCAGTTCTTTATAGTCCCCTATAAATCCTGCTTGTTTTAAACAACCCAAGGCAGAAGAACAGACTCTATCTGATGCTTTGCCTTTGTCTTAAGAACCTACTTTTCTCCCGTGCAAATGTTGATTAGTTAAAAGACCCCACTAAAATAGAATGTTTACCTATTTTTGCAAAACCTCAAAACTTACAAAAAAGCCCCAGAAAACCTGCGTCACAAGCTAGCAGAAAAATGCAAACTATGCAGCATGTCACTTATCTGTACTGCTTCAGCAAAATGAAAGAAATACATACAGCACAACCCTTTCCTATGCTACTTCTGGAATCTGAGGAAAATCAACACTGCTGTGTGATAACATAGCCTTTAAAAATATTGTTCTGAGGAAATCTTGCAGCCAGAACATTATTCATGGAGTGTGATTTCTTGGAATTGATGCATAGGGCACAGAAGAGCTCTTTCACTTTCTGTGGTGTACCTTCTATTCCTTGCACATTAAGCATTATTTGTTCATGCTTGCTGGATTATTTTGCATTTTTTTTGTGTGTGTCTTGTAGTGTGAATGTTTGCCTCACTTTTTTTGGGCCAACTTAAGACAAAGAGATTAAAGATTCAAAATATATCATATTTGACTCATAAATTCTGTGCCTGTAAATGCCTTAAAATTATCCCTCTAATATATGTGTTAAAATTTATTTTTTTCACCTTTGTGATGGTACTAAGATATTTTCTTTCCTGTTTAGGTAAAAGCACTGGTCAAACCATTTATGACAGTATGCCTTGTCACAGTGATAGACAGGCTGAGGTAAAATCTTTCTACTCTGTCATTCTCTACCTGTTCTAGTACATCATTATCAAACAGAAAGAGACACCTTAAATGACAGAGCTTTACAGCAAGCGTGATTTATGGAACAAGATTTTTGTATGTAACTTAACATTAAATTTAAATACATGAGGAAGGGAGTTTTTAACATTCATTTGCTAGGAGATCAATAAAAAAAAAAATGAAGAAAACCAAAGAAAAATTAATTAAGGGAAGGATAAAAATGAAGAAAGCTTCATCAGCACCAGCAGAATTTAGTAGACCTTTACTCTAAACCCTTTCAAGCTCCAGCTAGATTTGAAGGGCACACTGATATAAATCAGAAAGTAGCAGATTATTTGCTAAATAAGGTTCTAATCAGTATAAAATTAAACATAACCTATTATAATTTTTTAACTTTCCAAATGCAATGGATTTAAACTGATACTCATTCAACACACATTTCTAGGCATGTGTTTGCTACGGTTCTAGTCTTTTTTTTTATGTTTAACTACAAGAACCTGTCGCTTATTGCTTATGACAGAGTGCCTTTTAGAAGTACTTAAAAGTTGTGTATTTATCAGTATTGTTGATGTTATTATTTCTATTACTATCCTGGATGCAGAAAATTTTCAGCTTATTTAGACTAATGGGTAAAGCAATGAGAGTCTGTATAATAACACATCCTTTCACACCTCTGCATGTGATAAATTGTGACTTCTTGAAGTAGAGTAAACCTCGTTTAGGGAGCCTAATTAGGGTACACTTCTAGGAATGATACTGAGCCCTTGGCTTTACAGAGAAGCTAATTCTGGATAATTTGCATGGCTGATTCAGGAAGCCAGTCAGGCTTGGAATTCACTTTGTGTGTGGTCACACACAAAAATTTATGTGCCTATGGAGGTCGGCTAACCCCTAACTAGAGTTTTCTATGGTAGGCCTTGATGAACAGTAGGAGATAACTACTTCGTGACTACTTTGCCTTTAGATATTTATGACTGCGTAGCTGGAGATGTATTTATTCTCCTAGCTGCGCCTCTGGTCTGGAAATGTGTGCTGCCTCACAGCTACCATCCCTCATACAGGTTGCTCCTGCCTCAGAAGAGCAACTCCAGCAGGTAATTTGAGTTTTCCGTAATTGATTTGAAAATAACCAGGCTTACAAAAGTCAGTTATTCAATCCCTCTAACTAGATGGGACAGTCTGATATAAAGAATTTTAGGGGAATTCAATTAGCTCCAGATGTTTAGGGTGGAGAAATGAATACCACCAAGATAAGGAGTGGGAAGCTGCTCAGAGCCAAGATCTCTTCCAGCAGCATGGCAGTTGTCAACAGGCAGCTGTCTTTTTGTCTGTCACTTCAGAAACTGAATGGCACACCCCACACTTTCTTCCCTATCACACAAAATATTCCTACTAGCATTGGTAGGGCAACTCCTGTGAGAGAAAAAAAAATCTCATGCAACTGACTGGCTGTAGTTATAACTTCCATCATATATTAAACCTCAAATAAAAAACAAGTCCATTATGTCATAACTTTTAGGTGAGATGAGGAATAAAATGTGTGTCCTCTGATGATGATGGTATAGAGAAGTCCAAGTAACTAGCCAGCATTTTATACCTTGCAGCTTAAGAGATCTATAGACTATTATTATACAGAAACAGGATCACACTCACACACCCTAGAAAGAAAACAGATTTTATCATTTCAGGAGCATAAACATCTCATTCTAATCTGAAAATTTCTAACCTTGCCAATAGCTTCATTTCAGTGATGCTTTGCAGTATAAAGTTCCTGCTTGTTCTCAGCTTTCTGAACAGTGGTTATCTGGTGATCTGCAGAGAGACTATCTTTATAAATTTAAGTAGACAATCATTAGAAATTATAAACTCTCCTTTAACAGGTGTCTTAGAAATTTTGGTTTAGATTTAAAAAAAAAAAAAATCACATAAAGACTTCTTAAGTCTCTAGTGTCTATTTTTTATTATATTTATTCATACAGCATAATCAATATTTTCATGCACTGATCTTTTATATGTGTTTAGAAGAGATACAGCAGGCAACATGGTGCAAAATAATGTATTAGTGTCAGTATGTATTATCTAGAGAGATGCAGCTCTTTTTGATATTCTGATAGTGATTCCTCTTTCAAAAAAGAAATATTGCAGTCACTACCTCAAAAGATCACCACCCCTTCATGCTTACAGTTTTAATTGAGTATAGCAATGCCATTGAACATTTTGCTGATCTTGCACAATTAAATAGCAAGAGTTAGAATTCGATTGTCATGCTGTCTTTTCTTCATTTAGTTTTTGGAATCAGTGACTAAGTGTTGTCTTGAAGAGGAATACAAATATCTCCTGCCTAAAGCTTGGATTATTTTTTCCCCAGAGTCCTGTTTGTGGCAAATTCCCTTCCCTCATTTCTTAGTTTTGGACATCAACATTATCCTCTGACTTGACCACAGGGACGCCAGCCAGGCACAGGTACAGAGGGGGTACCAGTGCTTGCAGAGGTGTAGATCAAATCAGGCCTACTGATGACAACTCAAATGCATTCACTAGTAACAGGTGATGTATTCCATAGGCTCCTTTAACCCAGAAAATTATTTACCACAGATTTTGGACGCACAGTAGTGAAAAGAAAAGACTGTGTCTATGTATGAGGGTACATGGCACAACCTCCCTTTTCCCATGTGATGCATTAAGGGTTTTGGATTGTGAGGGTTTCACTTTCAATTCCCTCCTCAGTTCCTGTTAAATACTTTGAAAAATTCTAAAATTATAAAAACTTAATAGTATGGTAGAATCCTTTTCCACTGGGCTGTCATCAGCAGCTGCACACTACATTGTAGCTCACAATCCTTTTTGGAAGGATATATAAAATTGAGCTGGATAAAGAAGAAATTGGAAGTTGATAAATTTCCTCAAATTTTGTCGCCTGTTGCTGTCTAATGGCCAATAATGGAATTTGTTGTTGGAACCTGTGATTATGCTGTTATTTGACACAGACTATACACAGAGACCTCAACAGATTGAAGTTCGCATCGGCTGTCACCATTCTGCAGGAAATTTCTCTCAAATGACATTCAACACAACTGAACTGAAACCTATCAACATGTGCACACAGAGCACACTGTAACATGGAGCTATATGAGATCAGTAAGAATAATTTAATTTTAAAACTTACTTTTTATGTTGATTCTTGCATTACAGTTGAAGAGGGCAAAGCAAAACCCTGTGTTTCTATATGCATCAGCTCCAGCTGAAATGGTGATGCAGAAATAATCATCAAAAGTCTATGCAACTTGTAACTTACATATATAATTACTTGTATAATTAAATGATATTAAGACATTATTGAGAAATTTTTATTCTTTCAATGTTTTGCTACTGCATAGCATTTTTCATTGGTCAATATTTTTATGTATATGGCATTCCATCAAAGGCATATTGGGAGTTTTTTCATTGTGAATATAGAAGTGTTGCTATTAAATTCTACATAATGCAACAAAAATATTCATGCAGAAAAGAATTTAAAAAATAACAATCCTTAACCCCTCGAGTGCATGTTGTTGGTAAAGACGAACACTCATCTAAACTGAGAAGGTCAGGTACTGTTTTTATTCCTTTCTTATGACTCATTTGCCATCACTTACCACCTGACAACCACACTCATTATTTAAAAGTCCGTTCTGACTTAGTGTGCTTAGACTAAATCCCCATGACAGAAGGAGATGTTTTATTTAATTGGATAATAAGTGCTTAAATTTTAATAAAGCTCATCTTTATTTGTGAAACAAGAATCACTAAAAAAAGAGTATAAATTCTCTTTTACTTAATTGCTTTTGAATAAGGTTGTATTGTAATCTAATTTGAACAAGAAGATATTTCAAAATGCAGAATCATATTATTACTATTTTTTTCAAAAAGTAGTCAGAAGCATGTCAATTCTTGAGAGCAGATATTTTACTAAACATGAAAAAATAAGACAAAGAAATAAAACACAAAGAAAATTAACCATGATTATAAGATATGCAAAGCTTACTAATTCAAATAATATGGTTTAAATTTTTGTATATATATGTGTACAAACACACACACATATGCATCCTTTAATTGACATTTTTAATTATTATTTGAAATTCTCATAGTACTAAGAAAGCCAGCTCACAGATAGGAGTCTCTTATAAAAGGCCTGTACAAAGCTAGTAAAAAGATACCTCTTCCTAGTACAAAGAATTTTCAGCTTTGAAAAATGTTCTTTTCAAAATGACCTTTAAAAAAATAAATATTTTCTATTTTTGTTCACCTTCGTTTACCTCATGCTTTTGCAGTTGGACTCAGCTATCTTAAAAGTCTTTTTTATCCTCAAGGATTCTCTGATTCTGTGATTTTAGTTGCTCCTTGTTTCCATATACCTATTGTCATGCATCTGACCCATTTGTAGTAGTCTCCTAACTCCTCTCAATACAAGCTTAGGCTGCAGTCTTGCCTGACTAATCCATGTTAAATTAGTATTTAGAAGATGCCCTAGGTAATCCAAACTTTTGGGATCAGGAAATATTTCAGGAATCATTTGCACTGGTTGTGTTGTGAGCAGATTTGACCTCATCCCTAAATGTCCTCTGCAGTAGTGTGTGTGTGATGGAGAGGGAAAGAAACAAAAGCTATTTGATTTTATTTGATTAGCAACAATTACACTGGTGGGTTGTTGTTGTTTTGTTTGTTTGTTTGTTTTTTTGTTTGTTTTGGTTTGGTTTGGTTTGGTTTGGTTTTTTTTTTCATGTCCTGAATTAAAGTCTCTGGCACCCCCATACCCTTTGAATCTTAGAAAAATTTTCAAGGTTTATGTATTTTAGAGGGAAGAAATAAATACATTTGTGTGAAAGCAGTACATTAGATTCTAATTATCAGTTTTTAAAAGAAGCTATGCAATCTGTATAGATCATAGAGTTCTTGCCAAGAGAAAATATGTGTAGAATAATTATATTTTAAAAGGGCAGCCTTCCAAATAGAAAGTATCAAGACTCATTTACACCCTCTTCTCTTGTAATGGGTAATCTTTTTTCCAACACACACTTTTGCAGTAGAGATCTGCCAAAATAGGTCTGCTTGGGTCTGTGTTAACTGCACAGAAATGGCCCTTTTTTCCTTTACTCAGTTCCGTCTATCATTCTGTATTTTCATTCTTAGGTAGGATTGGAGTTGAATTGGTGTTCTGATTTCTCAAATAGTTTTTATTGCACATCTTCCCCAAGAAAGTACAGGGGCTGGTGGCTACAGAATGAATAGTGATACCTGGGAGTTGGTGCAGGAAGAGAAAATAATGGAGTAAAGTCCTAAAATATATCCCATAAAGAAAAATGACGTAAATATACAGATGTGGGATATATAATTAATACTGTTGTACAGGCAAGGAATGTTTAATAGCCTGAAACATTTGCCATTTTTTAAGTCCAGATATGTACTGCAATGTAGCATTTAAACTGATTTAATAGTAACAAATAAATGGGACAGTAATTTCTGGGTTTTTTCATCCTGTGAAATTGGCAATGGAATAAGACCTAGAATCTCAGAGTGTATCATAGGGTAAATATATTAGTTTCGGGGTTTTAAACATTCCTTGGCATCTGGGAAATGTGGAAAGGGAAGCTGTCAACTCATACAACAACTTTCAGTGTCTGTATTGCTGTGAAATTAAGATCACAGCAATCCTGGCAGATGTCATAGCCCTTGTTCTGGCATGATTTGTTCGGGTATAGTGATTGATTCATTTTAAAGTAGACTATCTTGCAATTTTTTAAGCTCCTTTTGCTTCCAATTTCTTTACCTATGTATGTGAATTTACATGTTTGACTTTCAAAATGGCTGTATTAATAGAAGTCATAGAAGTATTTAAGAAAAGAGAAGGTGCACAGTTGAGGATCAGATTAATAGGATAATGAAGAGAAAATCAGCACCACAGGATACTGAGGAACAGATACATCTGACCTATACTCCTGCAATGCTCAATTTACCTAGGAGTATGGACCCATTCTTGAAGTACATTACCTAGCGCTTTTACTGGTCTTTCATGTGGTTTGAAATTATTTCTGCAGGTGTATGAGTGCTTGAAGTGACACAGAGCTGATAACACTGAGTTATTGAAGCAGTAACATCTTAATTTATTGCTAAAATACAATCATACTTCTTCCTAGAAACTGTCGGAAGAACTGAATAAGTAATTTCTTCCAGATGTGCTACTAGAGAGTTGTTACCAACTTTTCATCCTCTTTGAAGCAAACTAGCATTCAGCTTGTTACAGACTGAAGCAGATTGTTAGATCACATGGATTTGTAGACTGACTCAGTCTGGCATCTGGTACTGGATATGATTCAAAAACACAGCCATAATTGCTGCATAGATTTATGCAATATATCTTACAATAGTCTCCATCTTATTATTCATCCTTTATTTTTTTAAATCATTCATTTCTTTTGCCATATGTGTTATTATTTCCACACATTAGCAAGAATTATGGAATTATATGTCTTTTTCTGCCATCATGGAAAAATATTCATGACTTTCTGCACTAACAGAGTTTTGCTGCAAGAAATCATTAGTTTTACTCTTGGAGTAGATTTGCCCAAAGATCTGACACTAAATTGTGCTACTTATATAGTAGAGAATACAAGTGTAGATTTCAACAAAGATAGAAATTAATCCCTCACATTTCCAATCCTCTGATGCGTTTTTAGTATTCAAGAATTATAGGGAAAACATAACATTAAGACAACCTGTGTGAATACAATAATTTGTACAATCTTATTACAGTAAATTCAGGTGGTTCTGGATTATAAATACCTTGTGGGGAGGGAAGTAGGTAATATCTGAGCACTTGTTCTATTGTTCTTTAATTTTACTGAAATTGTGGAAGACCAAGAATTAGAAAATAAGTGTGATCAAGAAGGTGAAATGGGATACAAACCCAAAGTTCCTGTGGACACAGTGTCAGAAAAACTAGTCTCTCACAAATCTTTTTTTCTTCAGCAGAAAAAAATAAATGTCTTTTCTTCCAGTGCAATAGAGCTTGTAGCACATAAATCAAGACACAGTAGCAAGCACTTATTCTTTAGCCTAAACTGCTTTCTAGAAAATTTCAGGCATTGAAAGTCAGGATTATTTCCTAGTGTTGTGTAAATACAGCTAATGCTAACTTCTTGCTCTTCATCCTTGCATCTGAATCTAAGTTTTGCATCCCCTTTATTAATGGAAAATTTAGTTAATTTTAAAGCAATCAATCAGCTGTTCCCCTCCAGTAATTTGACACTGCATAATGTTGAATTGACCCACAAAATGCATAGCTTGGTGTGGGTTACAAATAAGCATACATTTGCACATTGTCCTGCAATGTCATCTAGGAAGCTTATGTCAAAATCAGCAGATTTGGTGAATAAATACCATGTGACACATCCCAGCTAATGCAGTGCATTGCAGCTCTGCTTAAAAAGGTGGAATGGTTCCTAGGTTGTACTAGATGAGTGATAGTTGTGAAGCCTTGTGAATAAATCTGCAACTGTAGAATTGTTATTCCTACCAGTTGTAAACCTTTTTTTCTCCAATACATTTTTGAAAAAAACCTGCGTTAGTCTAGTCTTTGTATTTCAGTCTTCCTTTGTCTTGGGAGCCGTTGCTTTTCCTGCTTTTTCTCCAGCTATGAAAAGGAACTATAATTGATTCTGTCTAGTATAATCCAGGGGTTCAGATAAGACATGCAATACAGCTTGATTTGTTACTAGTTGAACACAAAACCTACAGCTGGCAATCAGAAACACACTCAACCATCTCAGCTTTAGTGCCAAATCCAATGACAGGAGATGGGAGTAATCTTGTCATGCTTCCCTGTTTACAAATTCCTGTTTCATAATTGCATTATTTTGCTCTGTGAAATTATTACTTCCAGGAGTATGTATCAAGGTAGTCTTCACAATGAAAACCAAACAAATTTTATTTAATATAGGGATGCTACTAAAACAGTTGCTTGGTTCCCTCTAAAAAGTTCTAACATTTTTGTTCTTCAAGATTTCTCATCATCATTTTGATTCTTTTTTTCTCTTGGTGTGTGTCTATAAGCCTCTAAATGGTAATGGAAGGAAAATACCAAGTTTTTACACTAAGCAGAGTGTAATGAAACAGCAGGAAGTTTTGAGCCATTTAAATTAAAATAAGAAGCAAGAAATTGACATTAATTATCTCAGACTACATAATCTTTTAAATTTGCAAGCAAGGAAATATTTAACACCTTGGAAGCAAAATACTTTATTTTGAACTGGAGAGATAATTTAAAATCACATGTGGGGGGGAGCTAGATGAAAGATCAGAAATTAATATATTCGCTGAGCAAGAATGATGAGATGAAAAAGTGGACAACAAGAGACTAAGCTTGTGTTCCCTCTGTGCCACAAACCATGACCTCTTCCACAGTCACAAGGACCTATTTTCAATTTCAAGTCAATAGCTATAAATGTTAGTAATTGCCTTTAACTCCTTTTCTGTAGCTTAGCTTCTTGCCCCATTACCAAAACCATTTAGTTTCTCAGTAATTCATTTTCTACATAATCTCCTTTTATATCCCATGTTTCCTCTATTGTGTTTCACCTTGGGCAGTACATCATGTAAATAAAGTCTATATCCATAATTGCTTTACAATTCATCTTTGGGGCATTCACTCTTGAAAACTCCATTCTGACTGGTGGCCATTATAGAAGATGTTTTCAGTCCTCATTAGATGGGAAAAGTGGATGAATATTTTAAAAACTATTTCAGCATCAGTGATGTAACCTTGTGTATATTTTCAAAGCTTTTAGATGTAGTTAAAGGATGAGTATGGAGCAGGTAAAGGCATCTGAGAAAGAAGTTCATCATACTGTAGTTGGATTTAAAAGCACCCTGTATTTAAAATAGTGTTTAAGGCTGCTTTATTGTAGGAGAGACACTGATTAAAGGGACAAAAACATCCAAGAAGTTGAATTCAAGTTTTTTTTATTTTATTTTTAAATTATAACTAGAAATTCATCAGCGTAATATCCAGAAAAAAATGTGTATATTGGTATTCAAGGCAGAAAATATTGAGTTCTGTACTCTTTCAAAATGAGCAAGAAACTCCTAGATTCACAGTCTGCAGTGTGATTATCTCCAAAAATTCAAAAGTAAGGGATCAAGTATTTGTGTAAAAGGCAGTATTTTTAGTTCTGTTTAGCATTTACTGTAATCATGAGGTGTATGTTTTCTTTTTTTTAACCAAGTTTGATTTTGATTTTCCGATGCCATCAAGCTCCTGCTCTTTAAACAATTAGATATTTCCCTTTTTGTTCTCTGAAAGCAAAATGCCTATGGAAGCTTTTGACACTCTCTCATGTCATCTCACATTTGTTTGATGTGGCTATGGGTGATTTTACATGCTTGGTCTTACATTTCAGTTTATAAAAACTGTGAAGCCCTGCTTCACTGAGTTTTAGTTACTCAACTGCAGCAAGTCTGTGCTGTACTGGATAGGAGTAAAAGTCTTGCATAACATACTACCCACATTTTTTACATGCACTTAAAGACAGTTAAGGACTTAAGAAATTGGTTCCTCCAAAGTCTTTTATTACATTTAAAAAAAAAAAAAAAAAAAAAAAAAGAGCTATCTGGCCTAGCAAAAGCCATTAATGTTTCTGTCCTCTCTTTTGTTCTTCTTTTTCTTCTCCAGCTTCATTCTGACTTGGACAAGGGAGTCGGCACTGTTAAATATACCCTTTCAGGAGATGGTGCTGGCACGGTTTTTACCATTGATGAGACCACAGGAGACATTCATGCCATAAGGAGCCTAGATCGAGAAGAAAAACCTTTCTACACACTCCGGGCTCAGGCTGTGGATGTTG